>NC_140483.1:69649490-70339490 GCF_964271855.1 Acomys minous | reverse complement strand
AGCTCAGGTGTGCTGGGAGATACCTGCACCCCTGAGGCTTAAGAGGAGAGAGGTGGAGCAGCAGCAGCCAGGGTGTGCATGTAAGGTGAGGAAGAACATCACTGCTAAAGCTGCAGAGGCCAGCCAGGCCAGGCACTACTTGGAAAATGGAGGCATGCTGACGAGACCGGGGTGGGGACAACACAGTCTTGCTCCTGTACCTCACCTGCCTCCCCTAGCTGCTCTAATTGCAGTTTGAAGGGACTGCCAACTGCTCAGGGGATGTTCTGGGGCCAAACTATGTCCCTGGCCTACTGCCGCCACCACAGGGCTTGGTGCCAGCTGCATTGTCCCTTGAAGTCTTGAGGGTGTCAGCATCTTTGCAGGCTTGGCACAGGGAGGAGCAGGGATGGGGTTCAGGGGCAGTCAGGTGCTCCTGGGCTGGGCTCTGAAGCCAGCCAACTCAGTGCCTCTTACCAGATGAGTGATAGTGGACAGATGGCTGAACCTCCAGGGGCCTCAGCTAACACATCTATGAAACGGCTGGTATTGCCTAGCAGTGGTGCCCTGTCAGGTTGAATATGCTCATCTGGGTAGCGCTGGCCTGGTGTGAACATCACACTGACAGGATACATAACACATAACAGTCCTTATGACAGGGATGTTGTCCCTTTCCTGAGGGTAAACAGGGCAAACATCCCCTTGCCTGATCCTGTATTCCTGTGTGACTTGAGCCCTGTTCAATGGCTAGCCACATCTGTCACCATTCAAACCTTTCTTTAGCCCCTATTCCAAGCCTGCACCCACCCCCACAGCCTCTCAGCCTAGAATGGGGCTCCCCACCTGGAGGAGTCAGCACTCTTTATGCATCTCCTCCCAGCAGGAGGCTGATGGCATCATGAGGATTGAAGAAGCTGGTTCCTTGGCCTGCCCGGAGCTTGGGTATAGACCCGGAGTCCTGAAACTGGATTCCAGTACTGGTGCTCTTCCCTCTAGACATGCTGCTTCGTGCAGTTAAGGTTTTGGAGGGATGCTCAAGTGAGTGATCCTGGTCCATCTTGGTCCCCTGATGCTGGGACTATGATCCCCTTAGCCAAGACTTGGCCTCCCTCTTGCTGCAGGATGAAGGCTTGCATCTTCTGCACGGTTGGACCTTGAGTGATGAGTCTGTGGAGGTGTAAAGATGTGTTCTCTGGCTCCTGCCTGGAACGGCTCTGCAGGATCTTCTCCTATTCCACAGCTGCCTCTGTGGTGGGGGATTGGTCTATGTAAACTCCACTCCAGGGAAAGACCACTCAACAGCCATTTTCTTACAGAGGCTTCCGAACTGCTCTTCTACTCTGCTATCAGAGTCCCAGGAAGCCCACGGATCCTGCATCCAAGTACCCTTGCATCTGAGCACCCCTGTATCCCCTGGGGCCAGGTGAGAGCAGTGCAGCCAGAAGCCACTGGGCACCAGGGTAGGCAGGCCATGCTCCCCAGAGCTCCAGATGACCCAAGCAGAATCCCACTCTTGGACTCTGTCATGTGGTCCCCAGATGGGAGATACCCACAGCACGTAGTACCTTGCTACCATTGGTGGACTCGAGGGCTAGGCTGAGCCAGGAATAAAGGGGAAGGGTGTCTGGGGACTTGGGCTAGGGAAAGGCATTTCTTTGCAGCACCTCAGGACTATAGCAGCATCTCTGGGCTGGGACCATAGTCACTCTACAGCCAGTGTCTACTGAGCTAGTGATTGGCAGCAGAAAAATTAAAAAAAAAAGTGTGTGTGTGTGTGTGCGTGTGGAGGCCAGAGAACAAGCTTAGTTGTTAGATTAGAGCAGTTGGGAGCAGTTGGCAGTAAGCCCCAGGGATCTGTGTGTTTCCACACCTGGCTTTTTTATGGGGTTTCTGAGGATTGAACCCAGGTCCTCATGTTTGTAAGGCTGAAGCTCTCTCTTAATGGACTCACGCTATATTTCCAGCCCCGGGCAGCTGCTCTTTAAAAATGCCTCTGCCTTTACCTATGTCTCTTCTCCACTGGTGTTGGAGTTCTGCGGGCTTCTTCCTGTCATTCCTTGAGCCCCCTCACGTGGGCAAGGTGTGGAGTCTGGGTTCCGATTTGACCCCAGGATGGGACGTTATGCAGGTTGGCACAGTTCGGAGTGAGTCTTAAGCTGAGGTTATGGTTGAACTCCGGGTTGAGGGGAATTCTCCATCAGTAAAACGCTGGCCTTACAGGCATGGGGAACTGAGTTCTAACTCCAGAACCCATGTAAAATAGCTGAGTGTGGTGGCGTGTATTGTAATCCCAGGGCTTGAAGACATGAGCATCCCCAGATCTTATGTCTAGCCAGATACATACACACGCACGCACGCACACACGCGCACACACACACGCAAGTCCAACCAGTCAAGGCCAAAGGCTGGGGCTTCAGGGGCAACTCATAGATTGGGGCATGTTCATACATGGGGTGAGATATTGATTTTGGGGAGGGTTTCAAAGAGCAGCTCAGGTGCCTCTTCAGTGCACCAACTGCCCTGGTCAGTAGGGAATCTGCTGGATCTCAGCGTTTATTATTATACACCAGGGTGGTTACCTGGGTGGTGGTGCTGGCTTCCTGCAGACAAAGCCATGGTCTTTTATCTGATGGACTTTCTTCCTCCTTGGGCCTCCCCCCCCCCCCCCCCCCCCCCCCCCGGCAGTAAATGTTGACTGACTTATATGAGTAAGGCCAGTGTCTTTGAGAGGGATCCCTTCCTCTCAAGGGATTTGCAATTCAATTTCCTCTTATTATTTAAAGTTTTTATTGACTATGGAAGATAAAAGGAAATTCAGGAGCTCTCTCTATTTAACATGTGTCCATCGTTTATGAGTCTATGGACCCTCTCAGCTGTCCACCCATCTACCCATCCCATAAACATTTATTTGTTGTGGTTTTGGGTTTTTTTTGCTTTTGTTTTGTTTTGTTTTTCTTTAGCTTTATAATGTTCTGAGACTTTGCTGAGCCCTCAGGGACTTAGGGGGACATGTGGTGTAACATCAGAGAGCTCTGTCAGTAGGTAAATCAGAACACAAACAGATGACGGGTGCAATAGGACAGAAAAAGGCTCCAATTTTAAGGAACCCACAGGAGACACCCCACTTGATTTGGGGGATTTGTCACCTAGGAAATTTTCTGGTATGACTTAGATATGAAATGCTTCCCAAAGGCTACCGATTTTGGACACTTGGTCCTCAGCTGGTAGTGTTATTTCAGGAGACTGTGTGTGACCTTTATGAAGTGGGCCCTCATGGGAGAAGAAAGGCCTTCTGGGTTATGCTCAGGCCATAGTCTCAGTCTCCTGACTCTGAGATGTGAACAAGCAGCCTCCTACTCCCACCGCCAAAGCCGCCAGTTACACCCTCTGCCACAGCCATGAGAGACCACGCCCTCTGCCACAGCCATAAGAGACCACGCCCTCTCCCACAGCCATGAGAGACCCTTCTTCCCTGCAGTTCTTGTCAGGTATTTGTTCACAGTGTGGAGAAAAGTAACATATTTCCCTAAAGATGACGCCTGAGGCTTGCAAGATAAATAACCGGCCAAGAAGCAAGCATCCTGATATACAGGAAAGCAGTGCGCCACAAACTCATGGTGAGATAGTGTGGCACAACCTCTGGGCATTGGCTATTATTCTCATTATATATTATATTATTATATATAAAATGGGATATATACTATATAATAATACATAACACATTATTACATTACATATTTTAAAAGATTTATTTATTCATGTATACAGAGTTCTGCCTTCATGTACACCAGCACACCAGAAGAAGGCACCAGATCTCATTACAGATGGTTATAAGCCACCATGTGGGTGCTGGGAATTGAACTCAGGACCTTTGGAAGAACAGACAGTGCGCTTAATCTCTGAGCTACCTCTCCAGCTCCTATTACATTATATATTCTTAAAGTTTAGTTCTTTTTCCCATTGCTGTGACAGAGCACATGAAAAGAAGCAACCTAAAGGAGGAAGGCTTTGCTTTGGCTCACAGTTAGAGGAGATACAGTTCATCACCGTGGGAAAGGCATGGCAGCAGGAAGCTGGCTGGTCATGTTGCATCCACAATCAGGAACCAGAGTGAACAGGAAGTGGGTCTTGGCTCTCAGATCTCAAGGCACGCCCTGCTTTCTCCATGGCTAGTTAAGAACCTTCCCATTCAAGCTGGGCATGGTGGCACACACCTTTAATCTCAGCACTTGGCAAGTGGATCTCTGTGAGTTCGAGGCCAGCCTGGTCTACAAAGCAAGTCCAGGACAGCTAGGACTACAAAAGAAAGTCTATCCCGAAGTGGGGGTACTTCTCATTCACTGCCATCATCTGGACACCAACTGTTCTAACACCCAAGATTATAGGGACGTTTCACATCCAAACCAGAACACAGGGCAAGGTGGCTGGTGAGGGGACCACTGGGCAAGCCAGAAGTTTCATGAGACTTCTTCTTGCTGATGGCCTTGAAAGGACTCTGACCATAGGAGGTGTGAGCATTAGTCTGCAAGTACCATACTAACACTCACAGGGGTTGGCAAACTCAACACAGTGTTCTGGGGCGCGGGCGGCGGGGGTGGTAAGAGAAGTGTGGTTCTGAAGGTGTAAGCCACATGGTTCTGACTCCAAAGTTCCTCGGAGACCTATGGCTTGTGGGTGCTGGGAGGCTGGAGCCCAGGAGGGATGGACAGGGAGAAACCTCCCTGTAGAGATGCATGTGGAAGCAGACCAGGGATTGTAGCTGACTCAGGGATCCACATGGGTCAATAGCTCTGAGAGGCTTGTATCAGGCAACCTGCAGCTTTCAGCCAGCGGGCCAGGGGCAATGTCAGGGCATAAGAGCCTGGTCACAGATTCCATGCCTCAGTCACACCAGCCTTTCCTTCACTTGGAGCTCTGGGACCTCCCCAGAGCATCCAGAAGTGAAAGTCCTGTGGGAGCAAGATGTTACCTAGGGCTAGGCACTGGCTCTACCCAGTGTAGACACAGGTTGTGTCAGGCTGAGTGGGACTTGTTGCTTAGCCACGTGGACAGGCAAAGGCCAGAGAGGGGGTGGAAACTGAGGGTAGAGGGCAGGGAGGGAGGCAGAAGGTTGGAGAAAGTACCAGGCCTGGGTTGATGGGTTCTGTGGCTTTCTCCCCCTTTCTGGAAAGAGGGAACATGCTGTTCAAGCGTGACCTTAAGCAGGAAACCCAAGGCTTGTTAATCTTGAATGCTTGCCAAGATCTCAGCCCTGGTTCTGGGTCGAGACCCAGGGCATACATCATCCATCCCAGGGCATACATTGTTTAGCCTGTAGATGCTGGGTCCTGGGGCATATGGAGGGGAAAAGATGAAGTCTGGGTGCATGTGGTTCCCTAGCATTGCTTCCAGAGAGACAGATGGGACCTTTTTTGGGGGGAGGGGAGGGATCTACTTGCTGCCACTGCCACTGGCTCCCCATGCAAACTTCAGACGGTACTTGCTTTTGTTTAAAGTGATGCCATAGGGTACAAGGCCTGGTGCAGAGGATGCTGTAGCTACTGTTTCATTGGCACCAGGAGCTCAGCTCCATTCCACATAGGGAAGAATTATGGCTCAGATATCCAATGAGCAGACAGGGTCACGCATCCTGTGCTGTGAATGACCCAGATCTTGCTTGCCCAGTGTTTCCTAAAGAACACATGCTCGGTGTCACAGACGTAAGCCTGAGACATGCCCAAATCTTTCATTCTCTGAGATGCAAAGCTGGCGGCTTCTCTTCCTTCGGCTGCTAGTCTTTCTCTTAAGACCAGGCTGGCCTTGAATTTGCTATGTAGCTGAGGATGATCTTAACCTCCTTATATGCCCACCTCCCAAGTTGCAGGATTACAGACATACACCACTAACTCCATTTATGTGGCACTAGAGGTCTAGCTCAGGGCCCCATGAATGCCAGGCAAGCATTCCACAGCTGAGCTATATCCCAGCCAGAACGTACAACTTCATGATTCAGGGCACTGCTGAGAGAAAAGAGGGGCTTCAGAGAGTGCAGAGGCAAAGCCTGGGCCTTACTTCTGAAATGCTGACTAGAACCCTGCCCCATGCTCTTGACTGCTGTCTTCTCGGCTGTGGACATATGGCCTCACAGGAGTGCTTTACGGGCATGTACACAGGGCTGTCCCACAGGGACAAAGAGGTAACCAGAGCAGGTCACCAGTGACATGCAGAGGTCTGGGGTGGGATGTATCCAGTTTCCTGTCCTTTAAAGGAATTTTTTTTAACATTTATTTACTTTTATTTTATGTGCCTTGGTGTTTTGCCTGCGTGTATGTCTATGTGAGCGTGTCAGATGTTGGAGTTGTAGACAGTTGTGAGCTGTCGTGTGGGTGCTGGGATTTGAACCTGGGTCCCCTGAAAGAGCAGCCAGTGCCCTTAACTGCTAAGCCATCTCTCCAGCCCCCAGTTTCCTGTCATTGTTAGAGAGAGACAGTGAGGTCCTGGAGAGTGTTGAGAGGTCATTCATCAGTGGCCAAATCAGGACTTACTGAAGGTCACCCACCTCCTGGTCCCCTGTGGTGACTTGTAGAAAAAGCAGGAAGTTATTTTTTCCTTGCTATGACAGACACCTAACCAAAGCTACTTAAGAAGGGAGGGTTTATTTTGGCTCACAATTTGAAGGTTCGCAGTCCACTATGGCTGGGAAGGGATGGCAGCAGGAGCGGGAGGTCACATCGCATCCGCAGTCAGGAAGCAGAGAGAGGTGGATGCTGGGGTTCAGCTCACCTCTCCTTACTCAGTAAGGGGCCACAGCCCACGGAACGGTTCCTCCCACATTCAAGATAGTTTTCCTTTCTCAAGTCAGCCTTCCTAGAAACACACTCATAAACATACCCAGAGGTGCCTTTCCATGGTGACTCAAAATCATGTCAGGTTGACAACAAGAAGACGATGGACGGTCACACCCTCCTTACAGTCATCCATGCTAAAAATGGCCGTTTACAGATGAACTGCTGTCATTCGCTCCACACATCCTATGTCACTTACTACAGTTTCCTAAACGACTCAGGCCATTTAAATTTCAGGAAACCCTTAGAGGTGTTGCTATCATCAAGATGATTTTATAAGATAGAATTCAATGGTTAAGGACCTGCTCTGGCATAGAGAGCAGGGATTGGAATTTAGATGCGTCTGACCGGGGCCCAAGTCACTGCTGAGTGCTGCTTTCATAGGCAAACCCTGTACCTTGTCAGAATCTGGACGAAAGAGATGACACTTGAGTTGCCCCAAATTGTTAAGGGACGCTTCCTGAAGGAGATGATATCTGAAATACATGTTTTAATATCACTCTTGGAGGCCGGGCGTGGTGGCGCACGCCTTTAATCCCAGTACTCGGGAGGCAGAGGCAGGTGGATCGCTGTGAGTTCGAGGCCAACCTGGTCTACAAAGCGAATCCAAGACAGCCATGGCCACTGATGGATGATCTCTCAACACTCTCCAATACCTCACCATCTCTCTCTAACTATGACAGGAAACTGGGGGCTGGAGAGATGGCTTAGCAGTTAAGGGCACTGGCTGCTCTTTCAGGGGACCCAGGTTCAAATCCCAGCACCCACACGACAGCTCACAACTGTCTACAACTCCAACATTTAACACACTCACATAGACATACACGCAGGCAAAACACTACAAAGTGAGTCCAGGACAGCCAGGAGAGAAACCCTGTCTCAAAAAACAACAACAACAAAAATTAATAAAATATATAATAAATATATTAAATAAAAAATCACTCTTGGGCCAGGGAAAGTAGCTCTGTCAAAGTGCTTGCCCAGCAGGCATCAGGATATGAGCTTGATCCGGAGCACCTGAGTAAAAAGACTGGGGTGCATCAGTATGGCCCTGCGCCCCAGCATTGGGAAGTAGAGATAAGTGGATCCTTGCCGGTCAGCCAGATACACGGAATTAATGAGTCCCAGGTTCAGTGAGAGACGCTGTCTCAAAAACTAAGCTGGGGGGGTAATTGAGGAAGACACCTGTCATCCACCCCCGACTGACTGCCACATTCACACACAAGTGCGTGTGTGTGTGCATACAAATACTGCTTTTAGGTAGATGTTTCCAAGCACCTACAAGAGTAACAGCAATAGGAGGTCAATCTTAAAGGAGTGAGGCAGAGGAGATGACTACTGGACACTGGGATTATCAATCTCACGGGTAGGCGGGTCCTATAGACTATGAAACTGGGAGCACAGGTAAGGGGTGGAAAGTAGAGGCGACACCTTGGAGCTGACTTGTGCAGTCTGGACGATGGCTACTCCTTCCGTGTCTTTGGACTACCACCCCTGATGCACTTTCGTGTGGCTTGCTGTGGAGGACACCAGCAGCAGTAGGCGGGTAACTTCTCGTAGTCTGGCTTGGATACGTTCACAATGAGGACTTCAATCTTTCAGCACCGATAGTTGTAGAAGGGCGTGGGCACCTAAGTCCCTGGAGACTTGTGGGTGACACCGTCATGGGACCTCACAGGAGCCAGAGCAGACAACAACTGAATCATTGCCAGGGTCAAAGTCACACTCGTTTATACAACAAACACAGTCGTCACTTGGACTGGAAAGTTTTATAACTGGTGATAATTTTTGACATTGGAAACGTCCCCATACAGGGTTGGAGAGGTGGGTCAGTAGTAAAGTGTGCACAAGTACGAAGATCTAAGTGTGAATCTCCAGACCCCCATGAGAAGCCAGACACTGTCCTGTCCTTCTGTAACCCACTCTGGCACCTTTTGGGGAGCTGGGAGGCAGAAGGGGGTATCTCTGAAAGCTCTGGGAGTGACATATCTTCTGACATGTGTGCTATGGCATGCATACACACACACACACACACACACACACACACACACACACACACAGAGAGAGAGAGAGAGAGAGAGAGAGAGAGAGAGAGAGAGAGAGAGTCACTCAGCCACAAGCAATGTCCCCAGGTGTCACATAGCAAGTACTTAAACCTCCTGAGGGTTAGAGGATAAAACACTCCCAGAGCTGCCTCTGGCACCAGAAGTTGTCCCAGGCAGGGGCGCCATAGATGTGGTCTACAGCGAACTCTGCAGTGTCTGGCACAGGTGTTCACGCCTCTATCCATTCGCATATTTGTTTACTCGGCCTCCTTCCTATCCTGCGTGACTCGTCCCTTTTCTAGTGATCCTCACACTCTGACCTCCTTTTACATTAGCTAGATGAAAGAAAGGATGACCACAAAAGAAAGTTCTTTGACACCCTTTAATCCATTACCTAATTTATTTATTTATTTATTGTGTCTATGTGTGGTTTATGCGGGTATAAGCATGAATATATATTTGTGTGTATGCGTATGAGGAGGTATACATGCACATGCAAACATGTGCATGTGAAGACCATCACTCTCTACTTTATTTCTTTGAGACAGGGTCTCTCTCTCTCTTACTCTTGTTTTTTCAAGACAGGGTTTCTCTGTGTAGCCTTGGCTGCCTTGGACTAACTTTGTAGACTGGGCTGGTCTTGAACTCACAGAGATCTGCCTGTCTCTGCCTCCCAAGTGTTGGATTAAAGGCATACACCACCACTGCCCAGCTGAGACAGGGTGTCTCAAGAAACCTGAAGTTCAAGGATTGGCTAGGCTGGCTGACCATTGAGTTGGGGGATCCACGTATCTCTGCCTGCTGTGTCCAGCTTTGACACAGATGTTGAGGTTCCAAATTTAGGTCCTCACTTTTGTGTGGTAAAAGCACCACCCACTGAGCCATCTCCACAGTCCCTTCTCTTAATTTCCATGCGGCATCCATTTTCTCAGGCCAGGCTTTACTGATAAGCAAGAG
Source organism: Acomys minous (assembly GCF_964271855.1). Taxonomy (NCBI): domain Eukaryota; kingdom Metazoa; phylum Chordata; class Mammalia; order Rodentia; family Muridae; genus Acomys; species Acomys minous. The sequence continues at coordinate 70,329,685 of NC_140483.1, read as the reverse complement.
TGAAGTGTTCTGTAGCCTCCCTAGCACACATGGCAAGACTAATCCCTGTATCCCTGCGCAAGGAGATGGAGGGCAGCTGCCAGGCACATGAGTGTTGCCATTTTCAGCTATGTGTCCTTACTTAATGTCTATGACTACCTGCCCCCGCAGCATCTTCCATGTATGAGTTGCTTTGCAACTGTAGGGCTTATGGTGAGCGCACTCAATTGCAATCTTATTTTGTTGAGATGGGTTATATTAAATCACTGAGTTCCTCTCACAGAAAGGGAAACCGAGGGAGAGGGAAGAGATAGTCAAGCGCTTGCCTTGAATCTGAGTTCTGTCTCCCAGAACCTAGGGCAACAAACAAACAAGATATGGGAGCATGCGCTTGTAGACAGGCAGATCCCTGGGACTTGCTGGCCAGCAAACAGACTGCTTGATGAGTCCTGGGCCAGTGAGAGACCCGTCTCACAAAACCAGGTGGATGGTGCCTGCAGAGTAATCATGAGGCTGCCTCAATGTCTATTTCCCATTTGCAATTCAGCTACAGATCACTTTTGTGACTCGCAAGCCAACCCTTGGACTGAGACAAGAGGTTGAGCTGACTGTAAGCTAAAAAGGGTGGAACATGGCAGCTGAGCACAGTGCTGCAAGATTGTGACTCCAGGCCACATCAAAGGGGACAGAGCACGTTGCTGCAGGACGGGGATGCCCTACATCCAAGTATTGGGTCAGCCTTGGGGCAAAATAGGATTGCATGTGCACACCTGTGAAGTTAAGCCCGGAAAGAGAGGGAGTGCCACGTCATACTCCTCAAGTAAGAAGCCACCAGGAAGAGCCACTAGTGAAAGGGCAGACCCAGGACCACTGTCATCTTCGGATGCTAGCAAACCAAGGAAGTAAAGGGACTTGGCTTTGCTTTGCTGTAAGGAGTTCTCTTCCCAATGGAGGACGAATCGTCTTCTTTTCTCATGGCCGTGACAAAAATCCCTGACAGAAGCAACTTAATGGAAATGGTTTTGTTTTTTTTTTTAGGTTCACAGTTTGAGGGTTCAGTCTACCATGGGGGAGGCGGTTGAGGCAGCCGGCTACACCACATCCACAGTCCACAGAAGCAGAGAGGGATACCAGCGGTGGTGCTCTGCCCACTTTCTCCTTCCTATTCAGCCCACGGGACCCATCACCCATCAAGGTGCCAATCGGTATTCACTCTGTAACAACAGTCCTGAGGATGCGCAGAAGCTGAGGCTTAGATCACAGCATCCTTAACAGCTCTTCATCTCCAGGATAATCCTGGGTCTTTCCAGATCTAAAGCTGTGGGCTGGGCTATGTGTCAGTGGTAGGGCACTTCCCTAATATATGCAAAGCCCTGGGTTCAGTCTTCAGTACTGAAAAAACCCCAAACCAATGATTTTTAAAAAATATTTATTTTATTTTTAAGTGTGTGTGTGTGTGTGTGTGTGTGTGTGTGTGTGTGTGTGTGTGTGTGTATGCTTGAAGAGTTCAGAAAAGGGTGCCAGATCCCTGAAGCTGGAGTTACAGGCAATCTGAGCCACCCAGTGTGGTTGCTGGGATCAAATTTTGAGTTTTCTACAAGAGTTGTACAATTCTTAGCTGAGCCATATCTCCATGCCCCCAAAACGTTTATTCAGTTTTAAAGGCATATATATTTCCCTGAATTTTAAAACATCAGCAGGATTAAAAAAAAAACACTAAGAGAAGACTTCACTCTGAGTAAGTCATCATTTCCTTGATGAGTTCTGATCAATATGTTTCGGAATTAGGAGCAAGCAGGAGCCAGGAATGGTGGTGTATGCTGCTAATCCTAGCTCTCAGGAAGCCAAAGGAGGAGGATCACCACGAGTTCGAGGCCAGCCTAGGGCTACACTGTGAGACCAAAACTAAAAACAAAGTGTGGATGAAAATCTATCTCAGTCAGTGGAGTGTCTGCCTAGGATCTCCAGCACTGACTGCACAAACGCGCCATCACTGCCCACGCCTGTCCTTCCAGCACTTGAGAGGTGGATACAGGAAAATAAGGAGGTCAAGGTCATCCTCTGCTACCTGTCCTATTTGAGGCAAGCCTGGGCTATAAGGTCCTGTCTTAAAGGAGGGGATTAAAGGGAGGCAGTGAGAGGCTGGAGAGGTGGCTCAACGGCTAAGAACATGGGGCTGCTCTTCCAAAGGATCAGGGTTCAATTCCCAGCACCCACATGGCAGCTCGCAACTGTCTGTAACTCCAGTTCTAAGGGATCTGACACCCTGTCACAGACGTACATGCAGACAAAGCAACAATGCACATAAAATAAGAATAAATTAGAAAAAAGAGGGCGGTGAGTATCATAACACTACAGTATATGTACATGTATGAAATTGTCAATTAATTTTTAAAGCAAAAACCGGAAGAGCCAAGAGTTCATGAGCGCTGCACGCCACCAAGCCGGCAACAGCTAGTATAATTAATACTCGTCTAATCTTGGAAGTTGAATAAACAGTGTCGCTGGCATGGAGAGTCCAGTTAAGATTTTTATGGTGGGCTAGAGAGTTGGCTCAGTGGTTAAGAGCACTGTCTGCTCTTCCAAAAGTCCCGGGTTCAATTCCCAACACCCACACGGCAGCTCACAACTGTCTGTAACTCCAAGATCTGGCACCCTCACACCAATGCACATAAATTAAAATTAAATAAAAATATTTTTAAAAAGACTTTTATGGTGCTGAGGATTGAACTCAGGGCCTTGCAGATCCTAGATAAATGCCCTACCACTGAACAGCACCTCTCGCTCATGGCTTTCAGAGCTGCAAAGGCTTATGGTCTCACTGTGTAGCCCAGGCTGGCCTCGGCTTAGTGCTGTTGTTATAGCTACATGCTACACTAGGCTGTGAGAAAAGCAAGCTGCCCAAGGCTGTCTATAAGCCAGGAAGTAGAACTTGGATTCAAATACAACTCTATTTGTCTACAAACACGTGCACCTGAATACTTCTCCAGGAAAAGTGGAAGATTTTTGAAAATTTGGCACCCAGTGACTTTCTGGGTGATTCAAGGAAAGTGCTAATGACTGTTAGATACCTGTTAGATGCCATGTCAAGGTCACTTCACCCTGAGAAGTCAATAAAAACACGTGTCATTAGCCCAAGGAGTCAGTGAGGACAGCCAGGTGTCACGGGCCGCAGACACCATTTTTACAAAGCATTTAAAGAGTGTTTTGTTTTTTTCTGATGCTTGTGTGCATGTGGCTGTGCATGTGGCTGTGCATGCTTATATGCATGCAGGTCCATGTGCACATGTGTACACCTGAACATGGAGGCTGGAGGGCGACCGTTAAGTGTCATCCTCGGCAATGCTGTCCACACTCTCAGACACGGGGTCGCTCATTGGTCTGCATCTCCCTAGGCAGTAGTGAACCCCAGGAGTGACTGTCCCAGCCTCCCTGGTGCTGGGATTATAAACGACCACCTCTACGCCTGGCATTTTCACATGGGTTCTGGGGAGTAAACTTAGGTCTTTGAACACACACACACACACACACACACACACACACACACACACACACACACACACACACACACACACTACCCCTGGCCTCCCCACCCCCATGAGCAGCAGGAGCTTAGTGTTTACTGGGTATAAAGTTGTTACTCAAGTAACTAAAGAGGGCAAAAGAATACCAAATTCTGGTTGAGGTAATAATTCCTGGAAGTGCCCACCACCACCCCTGGGGAGAACAAGGAAAGAGACGAGAATTACCACAGCACAAAGGCACGGAGCAGAGGCTCTGTAGGAGGAGAAGTGTTCAGCTGGAGACAGACACCAAGAGGCTGGCCTCCCTTGCTGCTAGTTTTATGTCAACTTAACACAAGCTTAACAAGCTTAACACAGTAACACAAGAGTCACTGGAGAGGAAGGAGCCTCATTTAAGTAAATGCCTCCATAAGATCAGGCTGTAGGCAAGCTGTAGGACACTTTCTTAATTAGTGATTGACGTAGGAGAGTCCAGCTTAGTCTGGGTGGGGCCACCCCTGCGCTGGTGGTCCTGGGTTCTATAAGAAAGCAGGCTGAGCAAGCCAGGGGGAGCAAGGCAGTAAGCAGCATCCCTCTATGGCCTCTGTATCTGTTCCTGCCTCCGGGTTTCTGTTCTTTGAGTCCTGGCTTTCTTTGATAAAGAACAGTGGTAAGGAAGTGTAAGCCAAATAAACTATTTCCTCCCTAACTTGCTTTTTGGGTCCTGGTGTTTCATCACTGCAATAGAAACCCTAAGTAAGGGCTGGAGAGATGGCTCAGAGGTTAAGAACACTGGTTGCTCTTCCAAAGGTCCTGAGTTCTATTCCCAGCACCCACATGGTGGCTGCCCTCTACTGTCATACGGGCACACATGCAGCCAGAACCCTGTATATATAATAAATCTTGGGGGTGGGGGAAGAAATCCTAAGTAAGACACACTGACCCCTCCTCCATGCACACAAATGAAATTGAGGCTGAGTGGATGAAGGTGCCCAGGTGTCAGTGCTGGTGGAGCACACACACCCTTCCCGATGTCCAGCTGCAGAAATTGGCAGCTTTTTTTTTTCCATGACCTCTGCTCATCTGTGGGCTGTGTCAGGTTGACCCAGTCCCCTGCCACTTCCCCACCCTTGGCAGCACCTCTCACTTTGGTGGGCAGCGCAGCTCACTGTTGACAACCTGCAGCTCAGGCATGCTCTGAGGATTGTGTTTCTCTCTTGGAATCTCCTGATTCGTTCTCTGGCCTCGCTCTGTTCCCCTGTTCTGGCAAGTCCAACCTGGCAGCAGTAGCTGGCAAACATCATCCCCCTGCCTCAAAGCCACAAACAAAGAAGCAGCTTAGCCTGAGCAGCCAGCCACCTGCCTCCCAGAGGCCTCAGGCACGTTGGCTGGGATGATGAGCCCAAGGCCAACTTCCCAGAAAACAGGGAGTGGTGTTCAGGCGTGTCTGGCTTATGTTCTGAGGAAGACAGGTCCTGAGGAAAAGGAGCCTGGCTCTTTAGTGTGCTGGTGTGGGGGTGTGGGGGTATGGGGTTTTGAATGTGGCTCATTTCAATTAAACTACCCTTGGAAGCCAAACCAAGAGTGTATTTATTTTGTTGTTCATTCAAACTTTCATTTTATTTTTTTTCTTTTCTTTCTTCCTCCCTTCTCTTTCTGTCTCCCGTTTTTTTCCTCTCCCTCCTTCCTACTTCTCCTATTTTTGTTTCCATTTTCTTCCTTCCTCCTCTTTCGTCCTTTCCTTTGTCTCTTTCTTTCTTTTTCTTCCTTGTGTATGGGTGTACACACTGTGCAGGTGTGTGTGTGTGTGTGTGTGTGTGTGTGTGTGTGTGTGTGTGCGTGTGCACATACATGTATCGTGTGCATTCCTGTGGAGATCAGAGCTCATCCATCTACCTTGGTTTTTGGTACAGGGTCTCTCACTCACAGGCCTGGAACTCATCACTCATGAAGCAGGCTAGACTGGCTGGCTAGAGAGACACAGGGACCTACCTGTCTCCACCCCCTTGGCACTGGGATACGCGCACCTTTCTTACATGGGTACTGGGGATCGAACTCAGCTCGCCATGTTTGTGCCAAAAGCACTCAAGCAGCTGAGCCATCTCCCAGCTCGCCATCTTCTATGTTCTCCCCAGACTCCCTTTAGTAGGTGTGGTGCTAGCCCCCCTTTGTGGTTGAAATTGAGGTTCGGAGACATCTCCCAACACAGTAGAAACTGTCTGATTCCAGACTTTGCACTCCACTGTCATATCTTGCTGTCTTACCCTAGAAAATGATGTCCCAGAGGGGCCATCCCTGGAAGCCAGAAGTCACAGGGCTCTGGGCTGCTCCCGAGACAGTGTCCATGTGTGTTTCTCATGGCCTAGGCTGAGCCCAGGGAGAGTGACAGCATGGAATGACAGCTCCCCAGGTGTTTGGCTGCCTGGTGGCACAGGGCATGTTAGGGACTTGGCTCTTCCCCAGGGCACCCAGTGCAGATGGAAGGGACTCAAGTGTGCGGTTTTCCTGGTGCATGAGCAGGCAGGGCCGGGATGCTGCTGAGTGGCTGAATGCTGGGGAGGGAACAGAGTTTGGTGTCACTTGAACCTCCTCCTCCCCCTCTGACTGTGCCTGGGGGTCACTCAGCCCCTACCCTACAGGGTTCACCCAAGATGCCCGAGCAGTGACCTCTGGGCTGCAGACTTTCTTCAGCTGACAGTAGAAAACTGGGCTAGAAGTCCAGGCCACGGTGTCTCTCAGGTCTGGAGCCTTGAAATTTCCAAGCGTGTGAGATAAAGAATACCAGTAAGGCTCTGGGAGATGGCTCAGCCAGCCTTGTGCTTGTCATGCAAATGGGAGAACGTGAGTTCAGTCCCCCGGAGACCGTGAGAATATCCCAGGCAGAGTAGTGCTTGGTCACTGACGTTCCTATTTGGGTATGAATGCTGTACCACAGGGCTGAGGGGACACCTGCATGTGTGGAACACTCGCCTAATATGCACAAAGCTCTAGCTCTGATTCCCAGCTCTGGGCATGGTGGTACACACTTGCAATCTCAGCTCTCAGGAGGGGGAGGTCAGAGAGGGTCAGGAGCTCCAGCTCAATTTTGATGACAGAGAGAGTTAGAGAGCAGCTTGAGAGATAGGAGGTCCTGAAGAAAGAAAGGAAAGAAGGAGGGAGGGAGGGAAGGGGGACAGAAGGAGGGGAGGAGAGAAGGAGGGAGGGAGGGGGATGGGAAGAAAGAGGGAAGATTGAACTTATTAATAGGAACCAAGTTAGCCGATCACCTGAACAAATCCGATACAGTACTTGAAGTAGTAGTTTGTAGTGCGGTGGCAATAAGGGAATATTTCCAAGAGATAGAAACAGATTGAAGCAAGTTTTACTCACACCCAGCCCATGGGTTCACAGCAACAGAGGAGAGGAGAAGAGGAGGAGGCTAGGACCCCTGACTTGAAAATGATGCTGATGGTCCAGGAAGAACAGCGTAGTCAGAGCTCAAGGGCATCACTGCAGCTGGGCCTGTGGGACTACAGAAAAGCACGTGGCCCTCTTCTGGCCGGGACCCACGACACCTCAGAGGACTAACCAAGCCCAGTGCACATTACCCGACACTTTCCCGAGCTTCTGCCAAGGCCTCATACGAACCCCTAGACAAGTGAGTTAGATGGCCTTTTCTCTTTTGGAAACCCACTTTGCCTCAGTTTTTCACTTTTCTTTTTTTTTTCTTTTTCTTTTTTAAAGATGTATGTATTTATTATTAATACAGAAAGGGCACCATATTTCATTATAGATGGTTATGAGCCACCATGTGGTTGCTGGGAATTGAACTCAGGACCTTTGGAAGAGCAGACTGTTTTTCACTTTTCTGTAATTCTTTTTCTTTCCCCCTGAGAAAGGGCTTCTCTGTTTAGCCCTGGCTGTCCTGGAACTCTCTCTCTCTGTTGACTAGGCTGGCCTCGAACTCACGGAGATCCACCTGCCTCTGCCTCCTGAGTGCTGGGGTTAAAGGTGTGCACCGCTGCTGCCCCGCTAACTTTTCTGTAATTCTTAGTAAAGCTGGCTTCCGCTTTGCCTAGACTCACTAGAGTCCGTGTCTGAATCTTCACTGGTGTGAAAACAGGAACTCAGATCCAGGGTCTGAGGCTGACCTTTGGGGAACATTGGGTGTCTGTCCCCTTAGGACCCTGGATCGAGCACAAGCACATGGAGAAAGGTTCCGCTGTACTAAAGAACCCTGCATCGCACTCACGTTGACAGTCCAGCTTAACTGTCATGCCCACAGAAGCTGGAAGAGGGAGAGGGGGCAGCAAGTATGGCTTCCACCCAACAGACAGGGAGACTACACACTTCACAGCGTATTTGATGCAGCACTCAGTACAATTAGACTGTCTTGGACACAGTCATCCACACTGTATGAAAAGAAGCTCCCACTAACAAGGAAAATGGCCTGGGATATGGCTCTGCTGGTAAAGTGCTTGCCTTCCAAGCACAAGGATTCAAGTTCAACACCTAGCACCCATGTGGGGGCTCTGGGGGAAAAAAATAAAGGCCAGGCATGTTAGCATGCACCTCTAATTTACACTGCTGGGGTGTCAACAGGCAGACCCTGGGGCTCAGTGGCCAGCCTGCCTTAGCCAAATCAGTAAGCTCCACGGCCAGTGAGACTGGTTTCTCAGAGAACAAGGCGGACAGTGTCCTGAGGGAAGACTCTGATTTAGTTTGCTTTCTGGCACTGCGATGAACACCAAGAACAAAAGCAACCGTGCATCGCTGAGGGAAGCCGGCATAGGACCTCCACCAGGGCAGGAATGTGAAGACAGAAGCCCATGCAGAGGCCACAGAGGGGTGCTGACTCCTGCCTTGCTCTCTACAACTTCCCAAGCCTGCTTTGTTATAGAAGCTAGGACCACCTGCCCAGGGACAGCATTGCCCACATCAACAACTAATTAGGAAGCCACACCACAGACACGCTCAGAGGCCAAGCTGACGGGGGCGATGCCTCATCTCAACTTCTCTCTCCCCAGGTGACTCTAGTTTTCTGTCAAGAATTCAAAAAGTAAGTTAGCACAACAGCTAAGGTTGACCCCTGGCCTACAGACAAGTGCATGGGCACACAGACACACACATGCGCCCACACACCCATCCACACACATGTGCACACTCACACATAGACACCCACATGCACACATACACATGCATGTGCACACACACACAGGCATACACACATGCATGTGCACACACAGACACCCGCATGCCTACACACACACAGGCATACACACGCATGCTCACACACAATTACAAATCAAAGCAAAACAAAACCCCAAAAGTATTGGGAAGAAAGAGAAGAAGGAGGAGGAAGAAGAAGAAGAAGTACTAACTCACAAATTTCTGAAATTGGAAGACAGCCCTTCCTTGGTCAGCCTACTAAGGAGTGTCATTCTGTTTCTTGTGTGGTCATGCTCCTGTGACTGATTTGTGGCTCGAACACAATTCCAGTCACAAATCTTGGGACCCTCGAATAGCCAAACTAACTTAAGAATAGAAGAAGAAAGTTGGAGCTGAGGGTTTGTAGCTCCATGAATACTTGCCTGGCAAGTGAGAGGTCATGTGGGGGATCAACCCTCAGCACTGCCAGAAAACAAATACGGTCAGATTTCCAGATTTATAAAGCTATAGTAGCCACAACCAGGGGTAGAACATTTTCTTTTTGTTTCATTTTGTCTGTGTACACATGTGTCTGTTTGTGTGTGTGTGTGTGTGTGTGTGTGTGTGTGTGTGTGTGTATGTGAGAGTTTGTACATGCATGTGGAGGGCAGTCATACCTCAGGTGCTAGATACCATTTTTTAAAAAAGATTATTTGTGTGTGTACGTGTGCGCGCGTGCATTTGTCCATGTGAATGCCTACTATGCATGCACATGTGTGCTAGCGCATACAGATGCCAGAAGAGGGGCCTGGTCTTGAGGCTTTATAGTCTGGCCCCATTTTTTGTTCCCTCTCTGCTTTCTGTAACCAATCTCCTGCTGCCATGTCTTCCATCACCATGCCATGATGGACTGTGTCACTGAAAACTAAGAGCCAAGCCAATTCCTTTTCCCTTAAGTTGTTTCAGAAGTCAAAGAGAGAAAGAGGGAGTAGCTGGGATGCTGTTATGCCCTTCAAGAGTCATACCCAGTGACCTAAACACCTCCCACCAGGGGAGTGCTCCACCTCCCAGTGATGTCCTGAAGTCAAGGCCCTACCTCTTAAGGGTTCCATCACTTCTCAAGCAACACAGATAAGCCTCTAGCACATGGGCTTTGGGCGAAGGATACCTTAGTTATCTGTCTCGTTGCTGAACAAAATACCTGACCAAAGCTACGTAATAAAGGAAGAATTTATTTTGGCTCACAGTTTGAAGATACATGATGGAGAAGTCATGGTGACAGGAGCTCAGCCTAGGGAGTGGTGCTGCCCATAGCTTAGGTAAATCTTCTCACCTCAGTTAATCTAACCTAGATAATCCCCTCTCAGGCTACCCAGAGCCTTGTCTTCCAGGTGATCCCATGTCCTACCAGGTTGACAATATTAATGATCTCAATGCCACCCTTTGCTAACTTGACACCAAGCACATAATTTTAAGCTAGAACTTTCTACTCTTTCCGCCCCCCTCCCCATAAATTTACGGCCATTTTATAGTACAAATTTAGTTTGGTTTCAAAAGTCCCTAGAGTCTTTTTTTTTTTCCCTTTCAAGACAGGCTTTCTCTGTGTAGACTTGGCTGTCCTGGACTTGCTTTGTAGACCAGGCTGGTCTTGAACTCACAGAGATCCGCCTACCTCTGCCTCCCCAAGTGCTGTTGGGATTATAGGCGTGCATCACCACGCCAAGTTATCCCCAGAGTCTTTAAAGTGTCAACACTATTTAAAAGTTCAAAGTCCGAGGCTCACCTGAAACTCAAGTCTCCCATTCTAAAAGGCGGAAATGGGGTTATAGCAAGGAAAGGTGAGACCAAAGCAAGAACGAAACCAGAAGGGAGAACACCGAGTCATGAAGCTCCATATCTGCATCTGGGACTCAGGATTGAATCATCTGGGCTCCAAAGGGCTCTGGTAGCCCCACCTCTCAAGTTTTCCACCTAGATCCACTCCATACTTGCAGCTTTCTACAGTGGACATCCATGATCCTATGTCTGTAATATCCCTGGGCCTCTCCTGTAATAAGTTATAGACCTAAGGGACCTAACTTAGGTCTCACATTTACAGTTTCATGCAATGGCCCCTCAGGGCTTCCTTGTAGGGACTCTGACCCTGTTTCATACACATTGTTTGGCCTCAGAGCCTGTCTAGAACGACAGAGTTTTATCCCCTCAATCTTGCATCTTTCATTCCCGCAAAACCAGTACCACGTGGACAAAGTTCGTAACTCTTGATGGGGCCTGCCTGGCCGACACTGGTCTCTCTGCCTTCCAGTCAGACCCTAGGGATAGATTTCCCTAGGTGGTTGTTTTCCCTCTGAGGAAGCCTTCAGCCACATTTTCTTTCCTCTCAAACAACTTAGCACTTTTGTGAACTGGAGCCTTGGGTGCTCAGTCACTCGCCTCAGGCACTTTCCTATTGCGTTCCTGCAGAGTTTGAGGTTTCCCTGTAGCAATTACAGCTTCTTTTCCAGCACCCACCCTCAGCTGCCAGGCTTCTACTGCCCTTGCCCCTTGACCTTCCTGTCTTCTAGGGTCACATCAGATTGGCCCATTAAGTTCTGCATTCAACTAGCATGTGCGAGGGCTTTGCTAGGCAGCACTTGGAAAGTGGAGACAGGAGGATTGCTGGGGTTTGCTGCCAGCCCAGCTGGAAAATTGAGAGCTCTGGGTTCAGCGAAAGACCCTATGGCAAGGCAATTAGGGACCCATATGCACAGGGACATATATATATATACATATACCACACACAGACACATATACCACACCACATAGCTCTCTGTCTCTCTGTTTCTGTCTATCTGTCTGTCTGTCTGTCTGTCTGTATCTCTCTCTCTCTCTCTCTCTCTCTCTCTCTCTCTCTCTCTCTCACACACACACACACACACACACGTATGCACACAGAGGCACGTACACCCCCCCCCCCCCACACACAGAGTACTTGAGGTATGAGGAGGATACAGACCAGACAACACATACAGCTAGAGAAGGTTAAAGAAGGTTAAACAGTCTATTACAGACTGCTATTGGTGAGTATGTCATTTCATTGAGCTCTGTTGTATTTATTGTCCTGTTATGGATTCCTTAATATTTATGATAGGAAAAAATGAAGGGAGCTGGAGATATGGCTCAGTGGTTAAGAGCCCTTGCTGTTCTTGCAAGGACCCATGTTCTTTTTTTTTTTTTTTTTTTTTTTTTTTTAGGACCTAGATTCTTATCAGCACTCAGCTCCCAGCACTCATGTTGAGTGGCTCACAACTGCCTGTAACTCCAGCTCCAGGGGAAATGATATCCTCTTCTAGCCTCTGAGATCACCAGTAAGCATGTATACACGTACAGACACACACACACACACACACACACACACACACACACACAATATGAATAAATTGCATAAAGAATATAAATATGCCAGGGACAGTGGCACATGCCTTTAGTTCGGAGCAGAGGGAGGTGGGTACATCTCTTCTTGTTTGAGTTCAGCCTGATCTACATAGTGAGTCCCAGACCCATGAGAGCTACGTGGTAAAATCCTGTCTCAGGAAAAAGAAGAAGAAGGAGAAGGAGAAGAGGAGGAGAAGGAGAAGAAGGAAGAAAATATGTTATAGTAACAGTATTTAGCTCACAGAGCCTAAAGTAGTTACTGTTTTTTGAAAAAAAGAAACAATTTTCATTTTAATTAATTAATTAGTGTGTGGGAGGGTACACATGCCATAGCATGTGTGTGGAGGTCAGAGGTTTCAGGAATTGGATTTCTCCTGCCACCATGTGGGTCCTGGGGATTAAATTCAAGTTATCAGCCTTGGTGGCAGCATCCTTACTTACTGAGCCATCTTGCCTGCCCTATGGTTTGCCTTTTATAGAAAGAGTGGGCAGCCCATACTCCAGTGCATGCAGACATAGCAAACAGCACCATAATCTTGCATGTCACAGCACACATGTAGCAGTCCGAAGGCAACTGGCAGTAGTTGCTCTTCTTTTCTAACCATGTGGGGCCTGGGGATAGAACCCAGGCCCTCAGCTTGGTAGAAGCTCTTTGCTCACTAAGGCATCTCACCGGCCCTTCTGTCACTTTTCCTAGGGGGGTTAAGAACACACAAATATAATTTAAAGAGAAAAATATATGGAAAGGAAAAAAAATGATACTAACGTGGACACAAGGACAAAGTAGTCTTGTGTTTACACACTCGTGTCCCCTCATTCCTGTACCCAGATTGGCTGAGGACGGTGCTCCACGCGCCATTAACTTGAAGTCCTTTCCACATGTCCCCGTGGCTCACAGACTGCTGGTGACCTGAGAGCCAGGAGCGTTCCCTTGGCACAGGAGACTTTAAGTATCTTAAACATGTAATGTGGAAAATGCAAGAACAATGGAGCCTTGTTGCTGAGCCATCTGGCCCCACCTTTCATGGCGGAGGGTGGGGCTGAGCTCCAGCTGAGGGAGCTGAGGGACAGCGGACTTGCTCTTGGCAGTGGTCTGCAAGACGTCCTTCAGCGCCCTCCAGCCCTGCTGAAAAACACAACCATCCACACGCACTCAATCACACACACCTCAGAACGTCTCAGGTGTTTACATTGGACCCCTTTTGTTTATGCTGGATCCCTTTGACTTTAATAACAATAGCGGACACACATCAGGAGCTGTTGTTTCTATTGAGTCTAACAATCGTATGAGTTGGTTTCGGTCATGTCCATCGTGCAGCAGTCATGAGAGAGCAAGAGCCTCCCAGCTCCAGAGAGTCAATGTTTCCTTGGGGGGGGCTTCTGTCTAAGATAGTCTGGAGGTCGAGAGGAGGACTCAGGTGCTGCTCTGCAAGCTTCGGCTTGATTCCCAGCAGGTGGGCAGCAGTGGGTTGACCGGGAGCAGGAGGATTGAGGAGCAGAGAGAGCAAAAGAAAAAGGGGCTGCCGGGCGGTGGTGGCGCACGCCTTTAATCCCAGCACTTGAGAGGCAGAGGCAGGTGGATCGCTGTGAGTTCGAGGCCAGCCTGGTCTACAAAGCGAGTCCAGGATAGTCAAGGCTACACAGAGAAACCCTGTCTCGAAAAACCAAAAAAAAAAAAAAAAAAAAAAAAAAAAAAAAAAAAAAGAAAGAAAAATAAAGAAAAAGGGCTGAGCTGTGTGGGGTTAGATGGGGTGGAAAGAGTGTGGGGCTGCTCCCGGGGCAGTGGCTGGTTATGCCCCCATAAGCCTTCAGGATGGGGCAGCTGCTGCTCCGGTTTGAGGTGGCTGAGACTGGACTTGTCTCAGGACACACCACTGAGATGAGCTCTGTGGCACTGCAGCCACCAAACAGAATGGACACAGTAGGAGGTGTTTCCCAGGTGACACAGGAGAAGAGAAGCTGTTGGGAACAATCAGAGAGCTTGGGAGCCCCTGGGGACGCTAAGCACAGTGGGGATTTGAGGCCTCGCATGCACCCAGCCCAGGCTTTATGCTAGACTGCATAAACTGTACTGCACTCACCTGTAATCCCAGAGCTACAGAGGTGGAGACAGGAGGATTAAAATGCAAGACAAAGAGAGTCAGAAGCCAGCCTGGGCTACATGAGGTCCTGTCCCCCCAGCCCCCAAAAAAGTGTTCTAAGCAGCCACACTAAAGCTGGGGTCACAGCAGATGTTCCCCCACAGTTACGAGGATAACCAAGAAGGGGGGCGTTGGCTGTGTGTCCCCAGATGCCCCATGCCTTCCAGCTCACCCTGCATTTAGACTTCACAAGCCTTTAGTGAGACTTCTAGCACCTTCGTTCATTTCTAAAGTGTCTGTTGAATGTCTGCTGGTGTCAGGCACGAGTCTCAGCGCAGGTGGAAATCTCTGCCCTGTAGAGTCTCACAGCCCAGCAGGAGAAACATGAAGGAGTGAGGGACTGGGAATGTGACTTAGCGGCTGGTGCTTGCCTGGAAAACAGGAAGCTGTGTTCCCTCTCCTGAGTGGTATAAATTTTCTATAGTAGTTCATGTCTGTAATCTCAGCATTGAGTTAAAGGTTGTCCTTGGCCACAAAGAATGTTGGAAGTCAGCCTGGGCTACATAAAACTGCCTCAGAATCTCTCCCCCTCCCCAAACAAAGATAAATAAGTAAAACAAAAAGAACTTTCTCTCAGCCATGCTTCTTCCAAAAAGGCTCCAAGTCTACAAGCCATACCACCCTGAACGCCCGCCCTTTCATTTGCTCTCAGAAGCTAAGCGGGTCCAACCCGGCGGCTACTTGCATGGGAGAAAACTGCTCAGTGACTGCTAAGACGGCATCTACCCCCTTATGTCTCATCTCTCAGATGCGTCCTGAGGCCACTGTAGCCTCCTTGAATGCCCTGATCTGGGGCTGCTCTGGGAACACCTCAAGGAAGGGGAGAGAAGTCACATGAATCCCCAGCACCAGAATGCCAGGAAACCCAGCACCCAGCACCCAGCACAGGAAAGCAAGGAGGCCTGACTTAGCTAGCCCAGTGATGGACAAACTTCTGTAAGGAAGGACGTGAGCTGGAAGAGCTGACAGGCGTCATCTCTGTGCAGTGAAAGGGAGAGTGTCACAGTCAGATGGCACCAACAGCCGAGTCCACTAATATGCTGGGTCTTTTGGTTTTTTGTTTGTTTATTGTTGTTACATTTTATTAATTTGTTGTGTAGTCTCTTTCTCTCTCTCTCTCTCTCTCTCTCTCTCTCTCTCTCTCTCTCTCTCTCTCTGTGTGTGTGTGTGTGTGTGTGTGTATGCGTGTGTGTGTGTGTGTGAGTGAGTGAGTGAGTGAGTGAGTGAGTGAGTGAAAGAGACTACTTGCAGAAATCAGTCCTTTCTTCATCATATGGTTTCCGAGTCCGAGCTCAGGTTGTCATGGTTAGCAGCGGGTGCCTTTGCATGCTGAGCCTGTGCTGGTTAGTTTTAATTGTCAACCTGCCATGGTCTAGAATCGTTTGAAAAAAGCATCTCAGTGAGGGATCGTCTGGATCAAGTGGGCCTGTGAGCATGCTTGGGGGAGGTCAGGAGGATCCAGGCCACGGTGAGCGGGCACCATCCCCTGGG
The DNA here is from genome assembly GCF_964271855.1 of Acomys minous. NCBI lineage: Eukaryota > Metazoa > Chordata > Mammalia > Rodentia > Muridae > Acomys > Acomys minous. Next base: position 70,314,030 of record NC_140483.1, on the reverse strand, counting down.
TTTGAGTCCTGGGTTGCATAAGTAGGGAGAACCACTCCAGTTCTGGGCATGTGTGCTTTCTCTCTCTTCTCTTGCCTATGGGTGGGATGTGCCTGGCTGCTTCAAGTTCCTGCCACCCTCTTCCCTGCAGTGCTGGCCTGTGGCCTGGAACTGTGCTGAAACAAAGCCTTTCTCCTGTAAGTTGCTTCTTTGCTGGGGTCTTTTATCACAGCCACAGAAAGGAGACAAGGATGACCCGAGCACTGAGGCTTTGGGCAAATGACTGAATCTCCTCCTTGTGCCTCCATCTGTAAAACGGGGAAACAGCACCTGCCTCACCAGGTTGTTGGGATTGCTAGGTGGGATGGTGCCTGAAGAACAGCCCCGGGACAGGCTAAGACCTTACCACACCTTACCATTCATCTCAGATGCACTGTGTGAGCCAGCTACTCATGGCTTCCGCCTCTGCAGGTTCAGCCAACTGTGGCTGGAAAACACTCAAAACAAAGTTGTGTTTGCACTGAACCCACATTTTTTCTCCTTGTCATTATTTCCTAAACAATACAACTATTTCCATAGCATTTCCATTGTTCTCAGGATTATGAGCAATCTAGGGACAATTTAAAGTATATGAGAAGACGTGTATAGACTATGCAAGCACCAGTCATTAAAAAAAAAAAAGTGTGCCTGTACATGAGTGTGCAGGCCAGAGGACAACCTCCGGTGTGGTTCTACAGGGTACTATTTATCTTGACTTTTGAGACAAAGTTTCTCATGGGCTTGGAAATCACCAGGCTAGGTAGGCTGGCTGATCAGTGAGCCCCAGGGATCCTCGCTAGCATTATAAGCACACACCACCATGTCTAGCTTTTTACCTGGGTTCTGTGGCTCGAACTCGGGTCCCCAGGCTTGCAAAGCAAGCCATTTACTGACTGAGCCACAGATCAACATGGTGCACTTTCTAATGGAGACACAGCTTCAGCAGATTGTGGTATCCTGGGGGATGTCCCGGTAACCAACCTTTTAATTTTTCAGGACAAAGCTTATCTGTATCTCCCTGGCTGTCCTGGAACTTGCTCATCAGACCTACCAAGGAAGAGCCTTACCACGGAGGGCCAGCCCACCTCAACAAGCACATATGCTCATGCATGAATTTCTGTCCCATCTCTGTTTTTCATGTCTCTGAGTCTCAGACATGTGTCAAGAGAGAAAATTCATCGGGCGTGGTGGCGCATGCCTTTAATCCCAGCACTCGGGAGGCAGAGGCAGGTGGATCACTGTGAGTTCGAGGCTAGCCTGGTCTACAAAGTGAGTCCAGGACAGTCAAGGCTACACAGAGAGACCTTGTCTCAAAAATCAAAAAACAAACAAAAAAAAAAAAAAGAGAGAGAAAATTCTGTTTCAAAGACACAATGGAAAATCAGGTGGCTAAGCAAGCATTTGGCTGCTAACAGGTGCTTAATGAAGGTTAAGGCACTGAGAGTCAAGGCTGTGTGTGTGTGGCTTGGGAGCCGGGGCAGAGTGCTGGGAGCGGGGCACTGGGTAAGGGTTCTGGGCTTTTCTTGGGGTCGTCGTCACAAACAACTTGGAGATAATCATTGAAAAAGGGTTCAAGGAAAGACATTCATGGGCACTTATCTCTCTTCTCCTCTGAGCTCTCAGAGCATAGTGAGTGCCGCCAGGAGCACTTTGACGGATCCTGGTTCCCTCTGGACCCACAGGGTAAGGCCAGGTCTATGCTGCTGGTTTCCAGCTGTGTTGGAACTACAGGCATTCACCACCACACCACTCACCAGGTTTCCTACGACGCTGGGGCTTAAAATCTAGGCTGGTCAGCAAACGCTTGATCCCCATACTGGCAACGCAGAGATAGGTAGAGCCCTGGGACTTGACAGCTACCCTGGTCAGCAAGAGAGCCTGTCTCCAAAAACAAGGCAGGGGGGAGGGGGTGGTTGTATTGGTTGCTTTCTGTTGGTGTGATAAAATTCCCTGACAAAAAGCTTTAAATGGGAAAGGTTCTATTTTAGCTTACAGGCCCAGAGGGGTGGAGTCCACCATGGTGGGAAGGCATGGCAGCAGGCAGGAAAAGCTTGACCAAGGAGCTGGAATCTGTTCATCACATTTGCTTTCACACACAGGAAGCAGAGAGTGACCAGGAGCTGGGGCCAGGCTATGTATGAGCCCTCAAGGTCCCCAGTGACACACTTCCTCCAGCAGGACTCCACCTCCTAAAGGTTCCTTACTTTCTCCCCAAAATGCCACCTACTGGGTACCAAGTTTTCAAACATGAGCCTCTGGAGGACATTTCTTCTTCAAAACACCTCAACAACATTTCTGACGAATAATAGCTGAGCTTGTCCTCTAGCCTCCATATTCACATACATACATACCAGAACACACACACACACACACACACACACACACACACACACACACACACACATACACATACACACAGGCACATGTACACACAGGCATACACACACAGGCACACACACACAGGTACACACAGGCATACAAACACACAGGCACACACACACACACACACACACACACACACACACACACACACACCCCATGGGAAGGAAGAAAAGAAGTCTAGCTTCCTTCTGGGCTTAGAAGGTGCCAGAAGAGCACTGGTTGATGGAAGCGTCTTGTCCCAGGGTGGGCTGTGCCCCTCTCCATCTGCCCTCTCCTGGGAGACATGTTGGCTGGCAACAGGAGCAGAGGCTTCCACAGCCCCCAAGAGTGGCCAGCATACACCCCCACTCTCCTGCCACTCTTAGAATCTCAGACTCCTAGGTGAGGAGCTGGGGTCCTTCTCCAGGCCCCTCAGTACCTTGGAAGAGAATACAGTGAGCTCAGTGCCACCCCAGCCAGCCGCATCTCTCTCCATGGCTCGGTGCCACCTTATTGTACTGGCGCCCCAGAAGAGATTGAAGAGAGAAGTGACTGCCGGTGGGGGAGGGGTGGACACCGTACTTCCAGGCTCCTCTCAGCTTCCATCCCCAAGGCGCACAGCGCCACGCCTTCTGTGGGGGAGGTTTGAGCACTATCCATGCTCCTTCTTAATATGTGCCCCAGCCACTCACCTTTGACCGTCCGTGGAACTAAATGCCTGTCTCTAAGGATGCCCTTAGCTATGGGAACCAAAACAGGCATGAGTTACACATGTATTCAGGGGTCTGGGGCCCTAGGTCATGTTGTGTCATCTTCTCCCCTCTCTCCCACATGGCTCTGCCTCCTGAGCGCATCCGTTGGATGCCATCCTGTGAGATCAGCCAAGGTCTTCCCCAGGGATGGCAATGGTTTGTACTGATTGTCCTTGTCAGACCCAGAATCCCTCAGGAAAGCAGTCTCCAGGCACTCCTGTAAGGAGGTATCGAGACTAGGTCAACCTTCGCACATGCCTGAGAGGAAGTCTCTAGGTTAGGTTAACTGGTGGGTGGGGCGGGGTGAGGGGTGGGGCAGGGTGGGGGGTGGGGCAGGGTGGGGGGTGGGGCACTCTAAATGTACACTGAATAAAAGGAGGAGTCAGGGCCCAGTGTGAGGATTCAGTCCTTGGTAAGCTCAGCACCGAGATACTCACTGCAGCTTTAAAATCCTCTATGGCGTGTTTGTTTTCTCTCTTTCTTTTTTTTTTAAAGTATTCAAAATTATTCTGTATGTATGTGTGTCTGTGCACCATGCACATGCCCCAGGCCAACAGAGGCCAGAAGAGGGCATCAGATCTCCAAGACCCAGAGTTACAGACCACTGTGAGCTGCATATGGTTCTAGGAATGTTAACCTGGGTCCTCTTGAAGAGCAGCGAGTGCTCTTAGCCACCCACTGAACCATCTCTCCAGTCTCCTTCTCTGTGGTTCTTTAATGAACACCTTAAAAAAAAAATACAAGAGAGTTGGGCATGGTGGCGCACGCCTTTAATGCCAGCACTTAGGAGGCAGAGACAGGTGGATGTCTGTGAATTTGAGGCCAGCCTGGTTTACAAAGCGAGTCCAGGACAGCCAAGGCTACACAGAGAAACCCTGTCTCAAAGGAAAAAAAAAAGCTGTTACGGCTTGAAGTTGAAACCTACAATACAGGCTCTGGTTTTCAGTGGCTCTACTTTGAATGCTTCTGAGCTTTTAAAGGTAAGGCCTGGCTGGTGGCAGGAAGTCACTGATGGTGGGCCTTTGCTGTTATGCTCACTATTGTTTCCAGACTGTTCCCGTTGCTTCCTGTGTGGCACCACAGGCTCAAGCCCCTTGCACACGCTTCACTGCTGTGATCTTTGCCGCCCCCGCCATCACTCCTTCCGGGGCATGGTGGACAGCCACGAGGCCACACCAACCTTTCTTTCTTTTAGTTGTTTCTGACAGGTTTTTAGTCACAGTGATGAGAAAAGTAATTAATAAAAGCAGATTAACCACGAGGCAGGAGGTTGCCCTTTGTGGGCGGTGGGGGGGGGGGGTGGGAAAGGTTGAGGCTGGAAAGGATAAGCTGCCATGGGTGTGAGAGCAAAGACAGGACAGTTTGATTGACACCGTGCAAGACACTGGCAAGGTCCCTGGCTAGCGGGCTAGCAGCCAGCAGACAAGCAAGGTCAAACAGCTAACAAAGCACAGTGGAAGCCGCACAGACAGAGGTGTGTCTCAACCTCCTCCTGACTGGGCGAACAGTGCACGAACAAGGCGTGATGGTGACTTGCTGGGCAGGAAAAGTGGGCGTGGAGTGTGGAGTGTGGCCCACAGTAAGCCCAAAGAACAGAGAGACCCAGGAATGATGTGTCCAGCTTCTGCCATCTGTCCTATGATGTCCCTAGATGAACAGCTCAATAGAGTCCCCTTCTTTGGGGACGCCTTCTATCCTTGGTCGTTTCTCGCACTTTCTCTAATGTTCCTCCTGCCTCCCTCTCCCAAAGTGCTTTGAGTACAGAGATGGACCGCCAAGCATTCCACCACCGGGATGTGTTCTTACTGACCGTGCAGTCACTGCGTCACTGCTGACCACACTCAGGACCCTTTGTCCCATCCTGCTGAGCATGTGGTGCTGGCTCCGGCCTTAGCATCTCTCCTTCCAGATGCCAGGGCCAGATAGAGAACTGGCTCTCTCCAGCCAAGGCACCTGCTCTGGACTTCTGCTCTGTGGAGAAACTGCACTTGGCAGAGCGTGACCTTGTCCTGCTGGTGGATGCAGGCCAGGCCACCTTTCTGTGAGGGACACACAGGGACCAGAGTCCACAGACTCAGAAAACAGGCATGCACATTATACATATACACACCACATACTCACACAACCCCCCCAACCATACACATATTGCATACAAACATCACACTGTCATACACATAAATTGCACATACCCACTCAAACACACTCTCACACTTTCCCACAATACTCACATACACCCTCTCACATGAGCACACACATTCACTCCCATACCGCACCACACACTTCCATATGTGCTTTCACAAACACAGACAACACCACATCTGCTCACACACTCACACATGCTCTTGTGTTTTGCAGTAGGAACTCTGAGGTGGCTTTGTGTCACTATGCGCCTTCCCAGCACCAGGCTGGGCACAGCGCTCAGCAGTGGGGCACTTACAGCAGTGCTATACCTCGGTGGCTGTGGGAGGGATATATGCCTGTGAGGACAGTTAGTGATGACCACCCATCCTTCAGAGACCAGTCTTACATGACTGAGCACCCTCCCTCACACAGGCGCGCGCGTGCGTGTGTGAATGCATCTGCATGTGGAGGTCCGAGGCAGGAATCTTCCTTTGCTTTCTTCACTGAGGTAGCTTCTCTCAGTTGACTCCAGTGTGCACAAGGCAGCTAACCAACGTCCCCGAAGGGCCCCCAAGAATCCTGTGTTGCTTGTCAAGTGCTGGAATTATAGGGGAGTCCCCACACCTGCCCAGCCTTTACACTAATGCGGGGTATGGGAACCCCATTTTTCAGACTTGCAGGACAAGTGCTGTACCTGCTCAGCTATTCCACCCCACCCACCCACTGGCTGCTCCATCCTTTCCAGTCTTGAATGCAGGGCTGACCTCAGATGATGCAGTGAGCTGGCCTTGCCTCTGTATGATCCTGTCCAGGTCCCTGCCTTGTCTCAGAGCCCTACCCTCCCTGAAACACTGATAATTCTCAGTGGCCTGGGGGGGGGGTCCTGGAGCTAAGATGCTGCCCCTGGAGCTCCTGTCTGAGCCATGGCCAGAGTGGGGCTGCCAGGGAACCGGAAGAAGTAGAGACAAGGATGAAGGAAGTTGTCCTGTCCGTAGTGTGTCAAGGCTCAACTCTGGCCGGTAGTATTGAGATTTGGCAAGCAACTTGAGTTTGCTTACACAGAAAGTGAGAGACGAGCCAGGAGGTCAACCCACTGCCTCTGATCCTTTGCCATCTGCAAAATGTGGGTACCAGGCCCGGGGATCTGGTTCAGGGTGAGAGTGCTTGCCTAGCAGCCAGCAAGCCTCGGGATCCATTTCAGTACCACATAAACTGGACACGGTGGTGCTTACCTGGAACCTCAGCACTTGGGAGCAGCAGGCGGGAGGACCAGGAGTTCAAGGTCATCCTCAGCTACATAATACAAGGCCAGACTGGGTTAATATGGAGCCCAGAAACTGTTACCAGAGTGACGGTGGCCAGGAGGGTCCAGGCTCTCCATGCCTCTCTCTCAGTTTTATTTTTTATTTATTGTTTATTTTTTAAAGATATATTTATTTACTATTTATACAGTATTCTGCCCCCATGTATCTGCACGCCAGAAGAGGGTACCAGATCTCATTGTAGATGGCTGTGAGCCACCATGTGGTTGCTGGGAATTGATCTCAGGACTTTTAGAAAAACAGTGAGTGCTCTTAACCTCTGAGCCATATCTCCAGGCAATCTCTCTCTCTCTCTCTCTCTCTCTCTCTCTCTCTCTCTCTCTCTCTCTTTCTCTCTCTCTCTCTCTCTCATTTTTAATTAAAAAGGGTTTTTGTTGTTGTTTGTTTGTTTGTTTGAGACAGGATCTTATGTAGGGTGGGCCTCAAGTTTTCTGTCCTCTTACACAAGGCTACTGGTGCTCTACCACACCAAGTTCATGCCGTGCTGGGGATGGGGAAGGAAGCTGAACTTGGAAAACGACCCACCCGATGTGAGGAGGTGGGTGAGAGGCCATTGTGGGGAGGCACTCAGTAACCATGGTATACGGGTGGCTGCTCCAAGGCAGGCACAGGTGCCTGACAGGGCCTGAAAAGGTGAACAGGGTGACATAACCCAGCCTGTGCTCAAAACAGGCAACAAGAACAGAGCGATGTGTTATCAGAGGTCATGGACCATAAAAAGCCAAGATCTGGTAGCTCCTCCTCCTTGGTCACAGTGAACAAAGTTAAACCAAACCAGACTGACAACCCAAGTGACACTCAGTCCCTTGGGCCTGTGCAGCTGAAAGGGAAAAAAAAAGCCACCCAGGCATTGGAAAGACCTGTATACCCTTCTATTTGCACGAGGCCACCAGGCACCTCTTGCTCTGTCCCCGTCTCCTTCCTCCAACACCCGAGGGAACAAACTGGAACCTCACGTCCTGCGCTGAAAGTCAAGTTGTCAAAACAAACTGCCTTTGTCTCTTTTACCTTTTCCGTGTTGAAACAATAACCATCTGAAAACGCAGTCATTGTATACCCTACCGTTTTCTCAGCCCACCTGACGGATGCCGTGGCCGGAGTCACAGCCTCATTTCAAGGGTCTCCCTCCACAGCGGCATGGCCCTTCATTATCAACCTTTGCTCATCAAAATACAGCCATGTCCCTTTTTATTATTACGTTTACTTATTTACTTTGTGTTCACATGTGTGTGGGGTACACAATTTTCAGGAGTCAGGGGATTGACTTTAGGATATCAGACTTTGTGGCACCATTTTCTGCTGAGCTGCCTCAATGGCCCCATAGTATGTTCTTTTGAGAACACATCTCTCTGCCAATCAAATGCATCAGCTCTCTCCATGACTGGCCAGCTGTTGGTCAGCCCCACCACATGGAGGACAATGGCTGTACGGAGAGAGGGACTGAAGTCCCCAGCCTGAAGGCAAGGATGCCTTTAAGAGGTGGAGTTGCAGCTCTGGGTAGCCAGGGACGAGGGATTGTGTACATCTGTGCATGACTGAGTGAGCGTGTGTCATGGGGAAACGGCTAGCCTCATGCAGCCCAGGCTGGCCTCAAGCTCTGAGAATCTTCTTGACTTGCTGTTCCTCCTTCTTCTACTTCCTGAGATTATAGGAGTGCCGCCACTCTTGGTGCGCTGCTGGGGATCAAATCCAAGGCAAACATTCCACCGACTGAGCTGCCTCCTCAGCCTGGAACTATTTTCTTAATTGGATTGAGCTTGGCTCCACTTGAAGTAGTCGTACAGGGTAGTGGCTGCTGCCTGGGGGAGGGCAGGATGGTGGGACAGAGTACCCCTAAAGTTCTTGATTGGGCAGAGTGGGGTAGAAAGCCACATCTTAATACCTGTGACTTGGCCGTGCCCATGTGAGCCCACCACACAGTGGCTGTACAAGCAGGAGAGCCCAGGTCCTTGCTGGGCTAGAGGCCTGGTCTGCATGTGTGTGCTTTCGAGTCCTCGTCTGCATAGTCAGGGGAGCCAAGTGCTGACATCACAGTGATGACTCTTGGAAGTGCCTATATGCAAGCAGCAATTTAGTTCTAGGCAGAGACATACGTCCAGGATTGAACAGCGCAGGGCTCCACAGCTGCAGTCCCCAGATGCCCAAATGCCACAACCTCCCAAATCTAAGTGGGAAGGGCCAAGGATAGTGAGCACATACTAACCGTTTGCAGGAGGACTCTGGGGCCAGGAAGGGGTCCCCTTCCTTCATCTCTCTCTCTCTCTTTTTTTCCCTTTTTTTTTTTTTTTTTGGACTGGATGACACCACTGGGATAACTCTAAAAGGATGACACTGCTCCCAGTGGCATTTGCCAGCATTGCTTTTGTGGCTTTCTTGAAGCCAGAAGGAAAGACAAGGAAAATGATGGGAAGGAAAGAAGCCAAGCCCTCATCCCAGAGGCTGATGGGAGCCTCTCAGAGGAGCAGAAGCCCAGCACAGTGAACAACATCTGAGCCTTCCTCCTGCAGATGAAAATCTGGCATTTTCTAGAAATTTCCTCAGAAACCTCCATTGTGGGGACAGGGCATGCGTTAAGCTCCTGGTGCAACCCAGGTGGCCTCTGTCTCACCTTATCAGATGTAGCTCCTCCAAGCCTTCTCCAGAGCCACCTGCTAATCCCACTTATCAGAAAGAGAGATAGAATAAGAAGGTTTCTTGGCAGTTCTTTGAGGTATCACTTCCGAGGCCACGGCATCATCTGTACATCTGACATTAAGACTGTCATTGTCACTCTCTTTTGAGAAGCCCGTGTCCATATTTGAATGCCTTCTTTTTCCTTGAGTGCTTCCCTTGGTCTTAAACCCTAAGATTAAAATCGGGGTTCAAAACGCCTTTAAATAAACTGTAACTCTTCTCTGACTCACACCATGCTCTCAGCTATGTTCTGTCCTCCCAAGTGCTCTTATACATATGAATGATTTGCCTGCCTATGTGTGCTCATGTGCGTGTGTGTGTGTGTGTGTGTGTGTGTGTGTGTGTGTGTGTGTGTGTTACCATGTACCTGCCTGGTGCTCACACAGTCCAGGAGAGGATCCAAGATCCAGGGGGAACTGGAGTTACAGACAGTTGTGAGCCAGGAAGTGAACCAGGGTCTTCTGCAAGTCAAGAGCAAGTGCTCTTAACCACTGAGCCATCTCTCCAGTCCTGTCCTTGTATTTATAATAAACCCTACCTACTCAGTGGAGGTTTGAAGAGAAATGTCCCCCATAGGCTCACATATTGGTCCTTAGGCGGTAGCACAGTTGTGGTGGTGGTGGTGGTGGGGATTGTAGACCTTTAGGAGATGAATGAAGTCTTGCTGGAGGAAGCACATCATAGGCAGGCACTTTGAGAGTTTATAGCCCCATTCCACTTCCAGTTCACGCTGCTTTGTACGCGCAGTTGAGGATCTGATCTCTCAGCTTTTTGCTCTGGCTGCCTGCTGCTATGCCTTCCTTGTCGTCGTGGACTCCCCTTCTGAAACCATGAGCCCAAATAAACCCTTAAGTTGCCATGGTGTCTTCTCACAGCAACAGGAAGTAACTAACACACTGGCTTATTCTGAAATTCTTTTCAAAGCCACGGGTCTGCTATTGCTTGAGAATTCATTACAAAGGGCAATGGTATGGAATTGTGCCTTTGTCCCCAACATCACTGGCACTCTGAACTTACCTCCACACCTATTTGGTGAGAAACCAGCACTGGCCTGCCTGACCCCACCCTGGAGACAGGAACCTGTTGAATTCCATTCTGTCATGTTGTCAACCAAGGGCTTTGACAATGCTGTTCAAAGAGGACCTTCAAAGTTTTGGACTGTAGCTCACACTTATTATCTCAGCACCAAGAAGCCGAGTGGAGAGGGTCACTGCCACTTCAAGGCAAGCCTGGACTGTAGAGTGGAACTCACTGCTTCCAGGCCAGCTTGTCTCAAAAAAACCCAAAATAAAGCACCAAAAAGGAAGGAGGAGTGAATGGCATGAAAGTTTTAAAAAGAAAAAAAGAATCTACAGAAACTCACCACGTGGAGAGGTTGTGAGGACACCACATCATCCCCATGATGCCACATTTTCTGGAGTTAAAAGGGAAGTCACACACTGAGACATCAAGCCTAGGACAGCTTGCTTACAAGGCTGACTGTCCTACCTCTTGGCTCTGGCCAATAGGAACCTCATACATTTACCCCACTTCTGGCATTATTGTACATGTTTTTATGTATTGATTTTGCCTTGTTTTTAGCTTCACCCATCATTGAAAAACAAAACAAAACACCCACATATCAGAGCTTGGAGACAGCTTGGTCAGTAAAGTGTTTGCCATGCACACATGAAGACCTGCATTTGATTTCTAGAACACACAGGAAAATTAGGGAGGTGGAGACAGAAGGATGTCTGGGACTCACTGCAGCCAATCTAGTCGAATTGCTGAGGTTCAGATTTAGAGAGACACCTGTCTCAGAAAATATGGCAGAGAGCTCATGAGATGGCTCAGTGGGTACAAGCACTTGCTGCCAGTCCTGGGACCCTGAGTTCAGTTCCCAGAACCCATATGGTAAAACGAGAGACCTGACTCCTAGGGACTGCTGTCTGACCTATATGTGTGTGTCTTTGTTTTTGTTGTTGTTGTTGTTGTTTTGAGACAGGGTTTCTCTTTTAGTCCTGGTTATCTTGGATTTGTTTGTAGACCAGGATGGCCTTGAACTCACAGAGATCCACCTGCTTCTGCCTCCCTGGGTGCTGCCATTTAGGAGTGTGCTACCACGCCTGGCTATATATGTGTTTTATGGTGTGAATATGCTGAAATATGCACACAGGTACTAACACATTATCCATCCATCATCAATCAATCTATGTATATATCCATCCATCTATTACCCATCCATCATCTATCAATCTACCTGTCTACTATCTATCTATCTATCTATCTATCTATCTATCTATCTATCTTTCATCATCATCTACCTAGCAAAATGAATGAATGAATGAATGAATGAATGAATGAGTTTTAAAAATAGCAACGTAGAGAAAGTTCAAAGCTCTCCTCTAGTTTCTGGAGGCTGCCATCTCAGATTTCCCCTGCAGGTGCTCTTCAACTATTCATACTCCTAGTTACCCTTAGTTGGTCTTTGGTGGTTGGGTTCTGTATACAATCCACACCAGAAGCAAGATGACACTTTTAGGATGAAGCTCGTGAGAGTTTTTTTAAAAAATTGAAATTGAATATGAAACTATAGCATCTTAAAGCTGTGAAAAAGACCCTGAAGAATAGAGAACCCGTATCCTGGAAACATTCAGTGGCTGGGAAAGATTTTTTTTTTTTACCAGACAGCTTGCCTCTGGATCTGCTAATGTGGATCATTGACCTTAAAGTGACATCTTGGAAGAGGGGAGCTGTTGCAGGAAGATGTTAAGGCTGAAGGAGAGGAATAGGCTGTGGCTGTAGCAGAGGAAGAAGGGGTCCTAGGTGATAATGTCTCTCAAGCTCGCTCTTTCAAAGTGATGAGCAATTTGGAATATTTTGTTTGTTTTTAAATTTTAATTAATTTATGTATATGAGTGTTCTATCTGCAGGTACACCTGCATGCCAGCAGAGGGCATCAGATCACATTATAGATGGTTGTGACAGTGTGGTTGCTGGGAATTGAACTCGGGACCTCTGGAAGAGCAGACAGTGTTCTTAACCACGGAGCCATCTCTCCAGCCTTTGTTGGCTTTTTAATAAACATAAATGTAAAGGGAAATTGTAAGGTGGAGAATAATTGAAGAAAACACCCAAAGTTGACTGCTGGCCTCCTTGCACATGGCTCTCACACATGTACATGAGTGTGTGTGTGTGTGTGTGTGTGTGTGTGTGTGTGTGTATGTGGGCACACACACACACACACACACACACACACACACACACACACACACTTAGATGATCAAATTTGCATCTCCCAGGTAGAGAACAGAGAGGAGGAGATGGCCTGGTGACTGGGGAACACTCAGCTGCAGCAGGCCAGGGAAGATAGGATGCTGAAATCCCTGGGGCCTTTGGGAGGCTCAGGCTGCCCGAGAGAGGCTCCATGGACTTGCCACTATTTTTCTCTTATCACCAGAAAGACACCCGATTATTTCTAGATATATCTCTGAAGAAGAGCTCAGTGGTTAAGCGCCCTTGCTACCCTTGCTGAGGGCCTTAGCTCACTTCCCACATCAAACTACTCACAACTGCTTATAACTGCAGCTCTAGGGCATCCAAAGCCCTCTTCTGGACTCTGAGGGCACCTGAGGGCACACACACCTACACAGGAAGAGAAATACACACATAATTAAAGATAACAAATTTTATTTTTATTTTTTTCTTATTTTAACAATTTTTATTAAATATTTTACATATACATTTATATTATTATACATATATACAATAAATTACTTACAGCAAGAAAAAACCATGAGATAATCAGGAATTATATATATGTTACATTAATAGTGTTTTGCTATTTGTATTTGGCAGCCTTGAAGAAAACATCCTTTCCTATCCTGGTGCATCTAAAATTCCGAATGTAAATCAATATCTATCATATCTCATCATTTCCAACTTAAAACATGTATCTAGACCTAAAAACATCTTAACCCCTAAACAACTAAGCTTAATTGTAAAACTAAACTATCTGGTCTTCAAATCCACCAGCGACTTGAGAAGGAGTAAAATTAATTACCTAAGTATACAGAGAGCGCAGCTTAGCAGCTTCCCAAATGAGAACATGACAGAAACAGTTTGCTACCTGAGCAGTCACCCAAAATTTTCTATAATGTTACAGCATCATCTTCAGCCTTCTGGCCCAATATATCTGACCGACATATTTGTGAGGCAGGAACTATTGAGGACTTGCTTACCCTGTCTTGGCAGACTTTGGCCGCCGACTCTGCCTGCATCCAAGCTTGCCCATTTTTAGGCAGAATTCTGTCAGCGTTAGGACAGTTTGCCCAAGGATAACAAATTTTAAAAATAATAAATACTTTAGAAGGTTTTCCTTGCTGCTGCTGTTTGCGGTATTGAGAACAGAACCCCTGGCCTTGTACATATAGTGAACGTCCTACCACTGAGCTACACCTGACCTGTTAAGTATGGGAAAAGAGCAGCCAGCAAACAGGATATGAGGGAGAACCAGTGTAGTTACTGTGCAGAGAACTCATTATACCTCATGGCAAAGTAGCTGCCTCCCTCACACTCCACATAGAGAGATCCTGCCTTAAAAACAAAACCAATGGGGCCAGCATCTGAGAACATTCCACACTCCAGACTGTCCTCTAGCTTCCACATGTACACACATGTACACATGTGCATGCACACATGCACACACACTACCCCCCACATGGACACGAACACACACAAAACACACATGCCAAAAGAGAAGAAAAAATTAAAAAAATATATATATTAGATAGAAGTTAGGTGGCTGGGAGATGGCTCAGTGGGTAAGGTGCCTTGAATTGACAGAGATCCACCTGCCTCTGCTGGGATTAAAGGTGTCAGCACTACGTAACCACCTTGGTTGGGGAAACAGGGTCTCTTATTGGCCTAGAACTTGCCAGTTAGCTTGGGCTGGTTGGTAGGTCAGCTCTCTATCACCCCAGAGTCTGGATTATTGGCATGTACCGTAGGCTGGACTTTTACAGGTTCTGGGGTTCAGGAAGAAGGGAAATCTGTACCGTCTCATAACTTCAGAGTTTCCCTAGACCCGAAGCCATTATTAAATCAACTGACCAGATTGAGTTGAAAACTTAGACACTCCCCAGTTTTGGAGGAGAGGACTCTCTTGCCTAGGTTAGTCCCAACCTTGCTAGGTAGCTGAGGATGACCTTGAACTCCTAATCCTCCTGCCTCCTGCTGGGATTACAGGCATTTACCTCCAAGCCTGTTTTGTGCACTGCTGGGGATGGAACCCAGGGCTTTGCGCTTGCCAGGAAAGCCGTCCACCCACTGAGCCACATTCCCAGCCCCAGGGCTTCCAGTGTTATCCTGAGTCCTTACCTATGACTTTGCATGAACAGGGGTTTGCCCATTATTTCCAGGATAAACACTGGAGTCTGATTATGTATTGACTGTAATAAAGGCTGCCATTTGAACTTGTTTAAACCAACTCCATACTGTTTTATGGTGCGGACTTTCTCACCAACACAGCTCAGAACAGGAATCGTTGGGTAAACAGGGATCAAAACCAAACAGAAGCCCAGAGAAAACACTCATCTAACTCTGACATTGATATCTGCTTTATGAGACAGCAAAATCATAGCCCACTCACAGGCAGCAGGGGTGCAGGCATCGTGTACCCAGGGCCGGGCCTCCTTCTCCTCACCAGCACGATCCAGTAGACAAGCTAGGACTCTCTTCAAGGATGCCAAGCAAAACCCAACTGCCACTCCACCTGGGGGTTTGGACCTCCTGACCAAGCCAGGAGTCACAAACAGGCCTTACCTTCTGCATGACCTTGGATGGGAGAC
This sequence comes from Acomys minous, assembly GCF_964271855.1. Lineage (NCBI taxonomy): Eukaryota > Metazoa > Chordata > Mammalia > Rodentia > Muridae > Acomys > Acomys minous. Next base: position 70,298,955 of record NC_140483.1, on the reverse strand, counting down.
CTGGCTTGTCCCCAGTGCTTGGCACTTGCCTTGTCCCATGTGAAACTCAGTAGATGGATTCCCTCAAACGGGTCAGGGGTCAGCAGGCTTGAGCACCGAGGCTGAGAGGAAGCCGTGTGTGGTGGTGGTGGTGGTAGTGCACGTTCACCCAGCCATGGGCACGGTGCCCTGTGTGGTTGCCCTCCCTGTGACTCCAGCAGTGGTTGGGGTTGCAATAGTTTGTTTGAACTTGAGATGGATTTTTCTCTGTGTGTATGTGTGTGTGTTTTCTTGGGTGAAGGTGAATATGCATTTGCACCCAAGGGTGCAGGTGTGCCTAGCCCCGCATGTATTTTCGCAGAGGCCAGAAGCCAACCTCAGAAGCTGTACACTTGGGTTTTTGGAGACAGGGTCCCTTTCTGGCCTGAGACCTGCCAGTTTAGGTGAGCTGGCTGGCCACTGAGCCCCAGGGATCTCTGCCTCCCCAACTTGGGGTCACACACATGGCACCTTGGTGCTTTGCATGGGTTCTGGGGATCAAACTCAAGTCCTTATGTGTTTGAGGCAGACTCTATAGCCACTGAGCCATTTTCCCAGTTCCAAGGAGTTCCTTTCCTTTAACTGCTTTATTGAGGGTAGACTGGGCTCATCTGGGCTGCACAGGTTTTTAAGGGCACACTTTTGTCTTTAGAGCCCACACTCACGGAACCCTCACTGCTTGTCACTCACAGGAACCATGTTCCTCACCTCCAAACGTATTCTGTGACCCTTCACATACTCTTTTGACCCGTGCCCTGGCAATATCAACCCACTTTCTCTCAGTGTGGATTGCTCTGAACTTTCTAGAACTAGGGGTCAGCAGAATTATACAGCAGGTCCCTTAATCTTCATTTTGCAGTGCTAGGATGGAAATGAAGGCCTTTAGTGTTTTCTTAAACACATCCTCAGATTTTTATTGCTTCCATTATCTAATATCTACCTACCTATCTATCGATCTATCTATCTATCTTTGTATGTATCTATGTATGTATGTATGTATGTATGTATGTATGTATGTATGTATGTATGTATGCGTCTATCTATCTATGTTTGTATGTATGTATCTATCTATTATCTATCTGTCTATCTACCTATCTATCATTTATGTATGTATGTATGTATGTGTGTGTGTATGTATGTATCTATCTATCTATCTATGTATGTATCTATCTATGATCTACGTATCTATCTATGTATCTATTACCTATATATCTACCTACTTATCTATAATCTATTTGCTGTGTGTATCCTAGTCAGGACTACTATGGCTGTGATGAAACACCATGGCCAAAGCTCCTTGGGGAGGGGGAGGTTTATTTCAGCTTACACTTTCAGGTAGCAGTCCACCATTGAGGGAAGTCAGGCCAGGAGCTCAAATAGGGCAGGAACCTGCATGCAGCACCTGTTGCAGAGGCCATGGAGGGGTGCTGCTTCCTGGCTTGCTCTCTCTGACTTGCTCAAGTCTGTTTTCTTATAGATCCCAGGACCACCAGCCCAGGAGTGGCCCCATCCACAAAAGACTGGACCCTTCCTCCAATTAAGAAAATTACTTACAGGCTTGCCTACAGCCCCATATTATGGAAGCATTTTTTCAGTTCAAGTACCCTCCTCTCAGATGACTTTAGCTTGTGTCAAGACCACATAAAACCACCTTGCACAGTGTATGCACACATATGTATATGCACAAGTATATGTGGCATGTGCATGTCAGCATGTATGTGTAGAGATCAGAAGACAGCTTGCTGGAGTCTGCTCTCTCCTTCTCCCTTCTAGACCCTCAGGTTGATAGCAAGTACCTTTGTACACCAAGACATCTCACTGGCTTAACCTAGAGCTTTTTGCATCCAGCCCTGAGCCACACTCTGACCCGACACAGGCTCCTTAGCCTGCTTTCTTCCCCTACTCTGAGATCTCATGTCTTAGCAAGCTCCAGCAAGTTGTCATCCTTGCCATGTCAAACCCCTGAGGCTGGCAGGCGCTCAGCCAGTCCCAGATGTCACCTAGGCAAAGAGTGTAGAGATGGAGTCTGGCCCGGATCCATCCCCTCACTCCACCAGAGCCTCTGTGAGTAGTCTCAGCATGAGATCCATCTCTGTGTGGTCACCGCTGGCCTCCTGCTCTGTCTGCAGAATCAGCAGAGTCCTACTCCCTGAGCCCGGAGCCTTCCTGGTCCTGAGGAGGGAGGTGACAGACACCCTAGACCATGAGGTGCCAAGGTGGACAGAGATCACATTCCGTCCTCAGAACCCAACAGGGCACACCACAACAATGGCTGTTACATCTTGCACAGATTCGCACTGCTTTTTGAGTGTACATATGTGTAGGCATGCGTGTGTGTATGTGTTTTTGCCTGTAGAGGCTAGAGGACACCACAAGTGCCCTTCTTCCACAGGTGCTGTTCACCTTGGGGTTTTTTTTGTTTTGTTTTTAATCTTTAAAAATATTTATTTTATTTTTAATTATGTGTGTGTGTGTGGGTATGTGCACTTGAGTGCAGTTATCCGTGGCAGCCAGAAGAGGGTTTTGGATCCCGTGGGACTGGAGTTACAGGTGGGTTCGAGACACTCAGCGTGCATGCTGGGAACTAAACTCAGGTCTTCGGTAAGAGGAAGCCTCTGTCTAGTTCCATTTTGTTTTGCCTCTGCCTTCTGAGAGCTGGGATTAAAGGCATGAGCCCACCAGGTCCAGCTCACTCCTTTTTGAGACAGGGTGCTTCTGGTGGGGAACCTAGCAACCAGGCGAGGCTGGTTAGAAAACGGGCACCAAGATTACAAATGTGCACCATTACCTTCTCTGTGGGTTTCAGGTACTCAAACTCAAGCCCTCAAGCTTGTATGACAAATGCTTTACTGCAGTGCTAGATACCAGGCCTTGGTTTATATTCTATAAGCCTTAAAAAAAAAAACACATCAATCCTGAGGAGCCCATGCTGCTCAGGAAACCCCATTTCAAATCTGTGGGGTCTCTAAGGTACCCAGAGGATAGGGTGTGCCCTTCGGTCTCCCAGAGCAAGGGTGGGACCTCCTAGGCAGCCCCAAGCTCACCTGCTGTGCTCACTGTCTCCAGAGACTCAGAGATACTCACATGCAGAGCAGGGCAGTGGAATAGGAGCACAAGGCCACGGCCAACCCTCCCTCCTCCCCCTCCCCCTTTCCTTCTTCCCTCCTTCCCTTTCTCCCTCCCTCGTTTCTCTACTTCCTTCTTCATTCAGTCACTGACTCTGTTTACACAGGCCCCTATCGGGCCCAGAGGTAAGGAAGACCCAGGCCAAGGCACTGTGTTGTTATTCAGGTGCATCCTGCGTAGACATGAGGCTAAAATATCCTGGAGAAACATGGAGATCTTGACTCTGTCTTCGGTCTCATGGTCAAGGGTGGTGTGGGCAAATGATATATGTACAGTTATACAAAGAGACATATGTACAGTTATACAAAGAGCATTGACTACCTGGGAGTCGCCACAGCAGCAGGGGCCTGCCTAGGCGAGGCGAAGGCATTCCGGATAGGTTGTGAGGAGAAGGCTAGAAAGGCATTGCTGAGGCGGCAAGGGGACCCAGGCAGAAGCGGAGGCAGGCAGGCATACTGTGGAGCCCACAGCACACAAGCTGATAGGGATAGGCTGGGTCACTGAGGACAGCAAGGATCGCTGGGGAACTTCTGTTAGAGGCATGGAAATCTTCACTTCCACTCCTTTTCCTACAGCGATGGGCCTGGCCATTTTGCCTATCCGGGCAGTTGGATGGGCCCAACATTGGCAGGTCCATGAATGAGCCTGCCCCAGCCACAAGAAAGACAGGAGCTGGCTGGCTGGGCCTGGTTGGCACCACCTACCCACTCCCTGCGCTGATGCCCTGCGCATCAGGGTCAAATGATGAAATCGGATCTCAATCCGGCGAAGTGGGACAACATGCCTCTCTGCTACGATCCTTCAGATGCAGGCTTCTGCCCTGACACCTGGCTCACCTCCTCTGGCACCCATCCCTTGAGGCAAGGCCAAAGTATCTGGGCCGGGCTGGGCTAGGCAGCATGTAGGATGGTGAGGTTTCCTGGGACTGGTGCCCAGAGACCTCAAAGGAGACAGACACGTCACCCTTTTCCCCATCCTGAGGAGGCCTGGCCAGGCTCTGCCAATAACCAGCAGGGGGTCTGGGGAGGTGGCTCAGCTCTTAAAGCGCTTGTTGTGCAAGGGCAAGGACCTTAGTTGACATTCTCAGCACCTAAGGAAATGCAGTGCCAGGCAGGCATGTCGGCCCACCTGTAATCCCAGAATATATGACACAGAGATAGCATATCCCTGGAGCGAGCTGGCTAGATAAACTAGCTGACCCTTCATTCTCTGGGTTCAGGTGAGAGAGCCTGCCTCAATACATACGGTGAGAGTGATCAAGGAAGACCCTCAACACCCATCCTAGCTTCCATATATAAACACACACATGCACATACACATGGGTACACACTTATCTACCCATATACATGTGAACACACATACACCCACACACATCCACATGCAAAAAAAAAAACAAGAGAGGATCTGCAAGGTCCTAGGCCCCTGCCCTCCCCCCCATCCCCCCCACCCCCACCCCCCACACACCCTATGCAGTCAGCACTCCCAGCAACTCCTGTTCTAAGGGCTCCCCCTAGCAGAACTTTGCGGGGGCAGGGGGGAGGGCAGGTCAGAGGTCAGGAGACCTGGCCAGGGACGCTCTACACTGCCCCACAAGTTAGCAAAGTCATACAGGCTCCTCTTTGTCACCTGGGTCTCTGGCTAAGATAGAAACATATTTTCCTTTTAGAAATGTGGAGAGGAGCTGGAGAGATGGCTCAGAGGTTAAGAGCACTGTCAGCTCTTCCAGAGGTCCTGAGTTCAATTCCCAGCAACCACGTGGTGGCTCAGGACCATCTATAATGAGATCTGGTGCCCTTCTCTGGTGGCAGGCAAACATTGTATACATAATTAATAAATATTAAAAAAAAAAAGAAATGTAGAGAAAGCAAAGCAAGTAAAAAAAGAAAATAGGAAGAAGTAACCCCATCACCATGACCAGCACTTTTGAATGAATGGTAGCATTTATCCACCCTGGATTTACACACACACTGTGGGTACATGCTCCTCTACTCAAGTCCCACTGGGATTCCCTCCGGTCTTGTGTATGTGCACTTGCATGTATATGCAAATGGTGTGTGCATGTATACGTGCCTGCGTGTGTGTGTGCATGCAATCCCCAGAGCTGCAGGTGGAAGCCAGAAGACAACTTTTAGGATTTAAATCTCTCCTTCTACCACATCGGTCCTGGGGGATCAAACTTAGGTCACCAGGTTTGGGGGCAAGCACCTTTACCTGCTGAGCCACATCACCAACCCTGCACCAAGCATTTTTTTTTCGGTACCATTTTATCACTCATGTCTTCACTAGTTGTTAAAGATGTGTAAATGTGCTTCAAGGGGCTGGGAATGCAGCTCCGTTGGTAGAGTACTAGCCTTGCATGCATGAGGACCTGGGTTTTATTTCTGGCATCTTCAGAACAAACACCAAAAAGTTCAGGTGCTGAGGATGTGGTTTAGTGGGATAGGGCCCCGGATTCTGTCTCAGGCAATGAAGGGAAGAACTTTACAGTTACCATGGCTAATGTTGACCATCAATTTGATGGGATCTAGAATCACCTAGGAGACACACCTCTCAGCACATCGCTGCAGGGAGCTTTCTTTCTTTCTTTCTTTCTTCCTTTCTTTCTTTCTTTTTTTCTTTTTCTTTCTTTTTTTTTTTTTTGGTTTCCTAAGACAGGGTTTCTCTGTGTAGCCTCAGCTGTCCTGGAACTCACTCTGTAGACCAGGCTGGCTTCAAACACAGAGATCTGCATGCCTTTGTATCCTGAGTACTGGGATTAAAGGTGTGCGCCACCTCTGCCTGGCTCTACAGGGAGTTTTAAAATCAGGTCAGTTAAAATGGAAATACCCACCGTAAATGTGGGTGGCAGCATTTCATACTCTGGGGTCCTGGACTAAATAACAGGGAGAACCAGCATTCATCTTCTGTTTCCTCACTGTGGATGCCATGGGACCAGCTGCCTCACATCGCTACCTCCATGTCTTCCCCACCATGGTGGACTGTGTGCCCTCAAACTGTGAGCCACACCAAACCCTTCCTCCTTTAAGTTTCATCTTGTCAGGTGTTTTGTCACAGCAACAAGAAAAGCACCTACTATATCAGTGTTTCTTTATGAAACATTTAAAATATACTTGTCTTACTCTGGGTTTCTACTGGTGGCACAAAGCACTGAAACCAAAACAAGTTGGGGAGGAAAGGGCTTATTTGGATTACACTTCTATATCACTGTTTATCAGTGAAGAAAGCCAGGTCAGGAACTCAAGCGGGGAAGATGGAGGCAGGAGCTGATGCAGAGGCCGTGGAGGGGTGCTGCCTACTGGTTTGCTCCTCAAGCCTTGCTCGGTCTGCTTTCTTATAGAACCCAGGGCTGCCAGCCCAGGGTTAGCACCACCCACAAGCGCTAATTAAGAAAATGGCCTGCAGGCCTGACTATAGCCCACATTTATAGAGTCATTTCCTTAATTGATGTTCCTTCCTCAGATGACTCCAGTTTGTGTCAAGTTGACGTAAAACTGTCCAGCACAGCACTCAAGATGGGGGAGCCATATAGGGTCTCATGTGCTGCTACCAGTCTGCAGATGAACTTCTTTTTCCCACCAGCACTTTCTGATGTCTTTTGCAACGTTTTAAAGTTATCTGTGCGGGCACTGGAGAGATGGCTCCTTGCTCCTTCTGTTTGATTCCCAGCTCCCAGGTCAACCACCATAACTCCAACTCCCAGGATCCACTACCCTCCTCTGACTCCCACATGGCATGTTCATGAGTGAACACACACACACACACACACACACACACAGATACATAAACAAATAAAAACAATAAAATATTTTTAAAATGTAAAGTCAATGATGTTGTCTTCCCGTTGGCATCATTTACCTGTTTTTATTACTTAGTATTTTTAAGTCCATTGAAGGGCTGAGGATGTGGCTCAGTTGGTAGAATGCTGACTCAGTATGAACAAATCCCTAGGTCCCACTGCAGTACCACATGCGCCACACCTGGTATCACATGCCTGTAATTCCAGCACTCAGAGGTGGAGGCCACAGGTTCAGAGGCACATGGTAATCACAGGCTACATAGCAAGCTCCTCATGTCAGGACCATGAAAACAGACTTGGGAGCTCTGTCAACCTATTTGTTCCTCTTCCCAAGGTGGGCACACTGACTAAATCTCCCTTGTTCATTCTGATAGTTGGACTATTAAGGACAGGTGGGCTGTCAGGACAAGGCTCTGACTCCTCACAGTACCACTTCCTGAATGTTCTGCCCATTGAAACCAAGCCTTTAACATACAAGCCTCCAGAGAACATTCTAGATCTTAACTGGCACAGCTCATGCCCACATTTGCCTCCATTGGCCCACCTACTCGAAGGAACAGAGTGCTGCAGGATAGCATGCTGTGGCCCAAGGTGGATGCTGGGAGCTGGCTGTGTGCCCTGCCTGAAGACTGCCATTCTGGTTCCTGTCTTCACCCACCTCAGTTTGAGGATGGGTCTGCGGAGCCTCTAACTTCAGGTGCCACATCCTGCCCAACCCCATACAGATAGGAAACATTTACCAAGTACCATCTAAGGCAGATCCTCCTGTCCTCTCTCTCCCTCCCTCCCCTCCCTGTTTCTCCAATACCTCAGTAGCTACATGAACTAACTCCATCTGAGTGATGAGGAGATGGAAGACAGCTGGCCAGTGGCAGGTGTGTGCCCAGGCCAGCAGGCCCTGCGGGGATGGTACTCCGCTCTTTGTGCAGCTGGCTTCCTTCTGTCACAGCAGGACAGACTTTCTGCATTGCTAATGCCAACTGGTCTTTTAGTGACTTCTCCTTTCTGTAGGCTTTCTATTAGCAGCTATCATTCCCCCACTGATGGATATTTGGGCTAATTCTAATTTTCTTTTTTTTTTTTTTTTAATTTATTCTTGTTACATCTCATTGGTTATCCCATCCCTTGTATCCTCCCATTCTTCCCTCCCTCCCATTTTCCCCTTATTCCCCTCCCCTATGACAGTTCCTGAGGGGGATTACCTCCCCCTCTATATGATCATAGGGTATCAAGTCTCTTCTTGGTAACCTGCTGTCCTTCCTCTGAGTGCCATCAGGTCTCCCCGTCCAGGGGATATGGTCAGAGGAATAGGGCTGCAATGCGGAGGTGGGCGTGGATCTTTGTGCAAACATGAGAAAGTAGTTCCAACCAGAAGTTACCTTGGCATACAAGTGTCATGTCAAAGGGGCATTTGAATTGTACGTTGGGTAGACACCAGTAAATTGCTATCCGAAAAGACTAAACCAATGACCACCCCCTGCACATCATGAGCCAGATTGATGCCCCACAGCAGAGGTATATTTCCTTCTGGTCAATTCAAGACCCCATTGCACGATCTCTTTCCCTTCTGTGTTCTATGTGGCTGAACATGTTTGAATTGTTCTCCATGTACATTGACTCAACTGTATACTGTTTCTTTCTGACTCTATTAAACCCAGTCTTTCACTGAATTAATTTTTTTATTGGACTTCATGTATGTAAATGCTCACAGGTGCACACGACAGTGGCACAGCAGCAGCTCCCTTTCAGGGCTGTAGCCTGGTGTCCTCTCTCCAGGACATGGGAACGTCTAACTCAGGCCTTCTGCCAACTGCCAACTCTGGTGGGCTGAAGCCTGAAGTTCAGCAGAGAGATAGCTGGACAGTTCCCAGGGGACTGACAGGGACAGGGAAGGCAGCTGCAGCTAGAAAAGGGTGGGCTGTGCCTTCTCCAGGAGAGGGCGGAGTGGGCCCCTCCTTCCGGGTACCATCATGGTTTTACGTGGGTTCGTCCCTTCCTTCCAGACCTGAGATTCTGGAAGCCCTCAGTCATCTGAGGCTCCAGGTCATCCAGAATGATGTTCCTTATCTATTGAGTGCCTTGCGTTGGGGAGGCTTAGTCTGTAACGTGCTTGCTCGGCAAGCCTAAGGATCTGAGTTCAAGCCCCGGGATGCATGCAGCAAAAGGAGAGAGCTGTCTTCTGACAGCCACACATGGGCTCAGGCATGTGTCTTCCTCACACTGAGAAAACAGATGAAAGAACAAATATTAAAAGCTGGGACAGTACTGTGCACTTATCATTTCAGGGACTGGAAGCAGCCACAGGAGGGGCCTGGAGCCTGCTGAGCAGCTAACCTAGCCTTTTTCAAAGAGTTCCAGCATAATGAGGCACCTGTAGAAAGACACCCAAGACTGCCCTCTGACTTCCGCACACACACATCTACACACACATGTGCATCTACACAAACACACATATGCACATACATACTCAAATAAAATTAATCAGGTGGGGGTTGGTGAGATGGTTCAGCAGGTAAAAGTGCTCGCCCCTAAGCCTGACAACCTAAGTTTGATCCCTGGAGCCCTAGGTAAAAAGAGAGTCCTGACTCCTGAAGTTTGTCCTCTATTGCATTTGCGCACCCCACATACACACACACACCAATAATAGATAAAATATTAAAGACATAACAATCAGGTGCTCTGGAGCCAGCCTTTGTCTTAGGAAACTATGTAGCTCAGGTCAACTTTGTGAAAGGCAAAGATGGTCCCGGCTGCGTGAAACACATTTGGCCAGGCAGAAGTGGCCACATGCCAAGAATTATGAGGGCCAGACTCTTAGCCTGGCTCACCAGCCAAAGTCCCAAGCCAGTGGCACAGTCACTATGGTGCCCATTTCTTCTAGGGTCTTGAACTTTGCTATCTATGCCAACAGCCAGGGGTCAGGCTCAGGATCTGTGGAAGAATATGGTTCTGACACTGGCGTTCTGGGTGTCTGGAGCCAGCCTGGGCTTCAAGATGAACTTTAAATCACATCCCTTCCACGCCTCTTTCCTACACCTCCCCGACACATCCTTGCTCCCCTCAACCAAGCGTGCTCCTGACACCCCCCACCCCACCCCACTGCCTATTGCTTTCAAGAGCTCAAACGATGTATCAAAGAGACAGGCAGAGCTCACTGTCAGTCTGTGTATGTGCCATGGGTGGCCAAGACTGATCAAGAGATATTTGATGTCCCCAGAACAAAGCCTCCATCAGATTTATCCCAGGCTGGGGGTACGGTGGGAGAGAGGTGATGAACTTCACTAAGGCCACTCACAGGCTCAGGCTCATCACTCCACCATGGGAGGTGGGTAAGCCTCTGGGACTATCCCTGAGTCACAGACCCAGAACACACGTGCATGTTCCTGTTTGTGTATGTGTGGGCACACATACATATATGCCCAGAGGGCAACCTCAGGTATGTCTCCTCAGAAACTGTCCCCTGCTTTCTGTTCATTTATTTTATCCCCTATTTGCCAAATAGGTGGCTTTGTTTTTCATGGCCTCTGGGCATCAAAGTCTTCATGCCTGTAAGGTAAGGATTTTTCCAAATGAGCTATCACTCTGTCCTCTCAAAATAGTTTTTTTTTTAAGGTAATGTCTGTCTGTCCCCATTCCTCCCTCCCTCCCTCCCTATCCCCCAATTGCTCGTGCACGTGTGTGTGTGTGTGTGTGTGTGTGTGTGTGTGTGTGTGTGTGTGTGTGTGTATGTGTGTGTGTAGGTCACATGGAGGTCAAAGGGAAACATAAGGTGGTGTCAGTCTTAACCTTCTGCCTTGTTTGAGGCAGGTGAGCTGGCCTGAGAGCTTCTGGGGAGCGTCCTGACTGCCTCTCATCTTGCGGTGAGAGCGCTGGGATTGCAGATGTGTGCTACCACATCCAACCTTGTGTGGTTCCAGGGAACTAAACTCAGTCCTTATACATGTGTGACAAGCTCTTTATCCACTGAGCCATCTCCTCAGCCTTCAAGACAGGTTTAATGGGTCTGGCTCAGACATCCTTCAGAACTCCGCATCCTCCCAGACATTGAACCTAACCTGCAGTCTCCCCTCACTCTCTGCCCAAGCCTCTCTCCTGATGCCCTTTGCTAAACACACAACATCATTCTCAGTTTCACTGCTGCCACTGCACCAGTCCATGCAGCTTAAGTGAGAAAGCTTTGAACTGGCATTTAGACCCATTAAGTGACAACCAGTGCCACTACCTGCCCTTTGCCTCACTCTGCCTTGGAAATGTCGCGCCCAGGGTTAAAAGAGCTACATGTGCCGTATTTAAATTTCATTGCAAGCTGTTGGGCCAGTTACATGACTGTTTTCCTTTTTTTATTTTTTATTTTTTATTTTTTGAGACAGGGTCTCAGGTAGTCCAGGCTGACCTGGATTTGGAGCCAGGGATGACCTTGAACTTCTGACCCTCTTATCGCAACTTCCCAAGTGCTGGCATCATAGGCCTACGCTACCATGTCCACTTTGTGTAGCACCGAGAACGGAACCCAGGGCCTCATGTGTTCCAGGCAAGCACTCTACCAACTGGGCCACATCCACAGCCCCATTACCCTTTATTATTATTATTATTTGTATTCAGTATCCATTTACCGCTCTCACCCCACCCAAGTAGTGGAGCAAATAGAAGAGCTTAAATTATGCTTCTGGTGGCTTATATTTATAGAACGATCCATTTCTTAAGTTACACATTAATTCAATGTTTCATTAAGTAGCTCAATGCCTTGGGCAACAGATTACTTATAAATAGTATAATATTTAGTGGCTCCTTAGTTTTGCAGTCAGACATTATTAATGGCCCATGACTTTGAGTCAGGATGAAGTCTGAACACAAGCCCACAAATAAGCATTGAGCGATAGACAAAGCAAGATGCCGTCAACATTATGAGCTAGTACTACCATTACAGTTGGGGAAAGTAAGGTCAAAACCAAAGAAAAACCAGACCAAAGTTCCTTTTCATCAAATAAACAGAAGAAGAACTCCAAGTGTTGGTTGACCACTTGCCCTAGTCTTGGGTAAAGCATCTTTTGAGGACACCTTTCTCAGGTGGCATTGGGTACTGTGGACAACTGACCAAGTCTGGTGGCAAAGAAAGAAGTCTTGCCCAGCCAGGGAGGGTGGTGCACACCTGCTGTCCAAGCTCTCTGGTTGGAGGTAGGAGGAACAGCAGGCTGAGATTAACCTGGCTCAACAGTGAGTTTAAGGCCAGCATGAGCTACAAGAGATGCTGTCTTAAAAAAAAAGAAAAGAAAAGAAAAAGAAAGCAGAGGAGACAGCTCAGTTGATAAAGCACTTGCCTCACAAATGTGAGGACAGCATGGATACCGGTAATCATGGCCCAGTCGCCTGAAGAATGCTTGTCAGCAGTCAATGTGCGACAGTATGTGCACTCATGAAGTTGCATGAAGTACTTCCATTCAGGGGTCAGCCTCGATTATTCCTCACTGGTCATCTGGGGCGTGGGAAAGAGTTTGCAAGGACCCAGGGCTGTGTCCAATCAGATGAGGACACTAGAGAGAGAACCCCAGGGCAGTGAGGATGACTCGGGTGGTAGAGTGGTGTGCAAGCCTGAGGACCAAGTTCAGGTGCCCAACACCCACGGGAAAGCCACATGCAGCAGAAAGACCTGTGATGCCAGCACTGAGGAGGCAGATACAGAGGGTTGCTGTCAGTGAGACAGGGGATGACTCACTTGCCCCCAAGCCTGACATCATCTCTGGAACCCATGTTGGAAGGAGAGAGCTAAGTCCTAAAACTTGTCCTCTGAGTATACACATAGCAAGGCGTGCAGTATGTAGGCACACACATCTATCTATCTAATGTTTTAAAAATTTCTCAGCAAAGTATTGAGAAGACACTTGACATCAACCTCTGGCAAATGCACTCATGTACACACACACACACACACACGCACGCACGCACGCACGCACGCACGCACGCACACGCACACGCGCGCGCACACACACACACACACACACACACACACACACCACAAAGAAAAAGAAGCCTGAGCAGTATGTGTGTTTGAAACTTCAAGCTGCTTCTCCATTGTTCTGAGATACAAGGCAAGCACACCTTCCAACATGGCCTTTTTTCATGGACCCCCAAATTCTGCTAGGGTACAGGACATGCTGAATAATAGGTTGCACTTTCAGAGTACGAAATGGTCACTCAAGAGCCGATGGCTCCGCTAGGTGGTGGTGGCACACACCTTTAATCCCAGAACTCCAGAGGCAGACACAGCTGAGTTCAAGGCCAGCCTGGTCTAAAGTACACAGTAAGTCCCAGGACAGCCAGGGCTACACAGAGAAACCCTGTCTCAAGACAAAACAAAACAAAACAGAGCTGAGAGCTCTTGCTTATAACTCAGTTACAAGTGAGGCAAAGGCAGCAAGTTTGTGAGTTCAAGGCTAGCCCCTGCTATGTAGTTTGAAAAAGCAAAGACACATATGTACACCACAGTTAGATCTTAGGCGGGAGGAAGCAGTCTCCATGCATAGAAGCGGGCCAGTCCCCACAGCCCTGCCTGTTACCCTCTGGCCATGGCTTCCCACTGTTAGCTGTGTGCCTCTGGTGCTCGCTCATGGTGCCTGACCCATGCCCTTCATTCCTGGCTGCTCGCAGCTGATTAGGTGTCTAACACTCTCTTGTGGGTGGGGGACACTCTCGCGGGGGTGGGGACTCCGCGAACCACGGGGCTTGCGAGGCAGAAGCGGGGGCCGGGGCACGTGTGGGGTTTATATCAACTCAGAGTCTCATTCACACATGTTGGGGATGGGGTAGAGCACGAAATGGGAGCAAAAATGGCAGGTTTGAACAATAGACACTGCTGGAAGAGGAAGAGAGCAGGCCTGAAACAGCAGCATGAGGCCGAGGGAGGAAGGCGAGCACGTGGTCAGGGGACAGAGAGTAAGAAATGAAAGAAAGCCTTCATGGTGAGCTGTTCTGTACCTCGTCCCATCAGCTGAGACCTCGGGACGTTGGATTTATCTCTCTGAGCCTTCCTCCATCTCCCTGGTGATCTCCTTCTCCCCTCCCCTCCCCCCGCCCCCCCACATGCCTGCCTGCGCCCATTGTATGCAAGGTGTATAAATGGGTGTTCGGTGTGCGTGGATTCGTATGCCTATGATGAGCATGTGGAGGACAAAGGGCAACATCAGGTATCTTCCTCCGCCTCTCTCCATCTTCTTTTTTTTTTTTGAGGCAGGGTCTCTCTCCCTTAACCTGGAGCTCACTGATTGGCTAGGCTGGCCAGCCAATGAGCAGCCGGGCTCCTCCTGTCTCTGCTCACTTCTGGGAGTGGGATTACAGCCTCACAGATCTCCTCTTCGCGTTGTTTTTGTTGGTTTGTTTTTAATGTGGATGGTGGGGACTGGATTCAGTTCGTTATGCTTGCATAGCAAGCACTTTCTGCACGGAGCCATCTCCCCAGCCCACTCTTGCTTTTCACTGAACAGAACTGGAGAGTTCGGCAGAGTATCGCGTCGTATTCAGGAGAAAGAGGCTACATGATCCATCAGGAATTTCAGTATAGTCCAGGATACACAGTGAGGTCTTGTCTCATCAAAACACACACACACACACCACAATGCCGTATGCAGTATGAAAACTGTTGTCATAGGCTGTTCGCAAGAAAAGGCAGCATAATATATACAAATATATTCAGCCTGGGCTGGAGAGATGGCTCAGAGGGTAAAGTGCTTGCTACACAAGTGTGAGGCCCTGAGTTGAACCCTCGGCACCCAGGTGGAAGCAGATTCAGCAGGCTCACACCTGTAACTCCCGCACTCCTGGGAGCCAGAGACAGAACAAACTCTGGAAGCTTCCAGGCCAGCTAGCCTGCATAAACACAGTGGAGAACAAGAGACCCTATCTCAAACAAGCTGGAAGGCGTGGGGTGCAGCAACACCTGGGTTTGGTCTCTGAACTCAGCAAGCACGCCATGGCGCTGGGGCACTGCCACCCACCACACACACACACACACACACACACACACACACACACACACACGGTATCGGAAAAAAAGCATTTGCAGAGTACTAATGGTGGCTGAGTAGTTTCTTCAAAAGAAAATGTGTGTGTGTGTGTGTGTGTGTGTGTGTGTCCTCAGTCTTGCGTTGGTGTGCATGTGGAGGTCAGAGGACAACTTGAGCATACTAGGACTTGAACTGAGGTCCTCAGGCATGCCTTTACCCTCTGAGCCATCTTACTGGCCTTGTCACTTCTCCTGGAGTACCAGGAGACTGTTAGGTGCATGCCCTGCAAAGCCCCCCCCCCGTTTGCCCCCCCCCAAGATAACCTGTCCCCCAAGGCCATTATGCTCTCACAACTCATTTAAGTGCTGGAAACTGCTCAGCTCAGGAATGGAATGTTCCAGCAGGCCGATTTGATTTTCAAATCACTTCCCTCTGAGCTGTAGTCTCCCCCAGAGCAAAGCCCTGGCCAGGGTTTCCTCCCAGCCAGGGGCTAAATTGGCTGGTTGCTACTGAAGTGGGGGAGGGGCATCCTATCCTGTGCTCACCGTCCCAATGCTAACTCCAGAATTCATTTATGTAAACCAGGCCCAGAAGAGAGAGGGCAGGACCCCTGCCCCACAGCAGTGGGTGCTATGGGTGCTTGTGAATTCTCGCTTCTATTTCTGACTCTTGTGGACTCTCTCGGGCTTCTGTCCTTGGGAAGAAGAAACATAGGAAATCCTCCCTCCTTCCGGAGTCGACCACCTGGAACCGCCCTTCAGGACAGGGCCAGCAGAGGGCGCCAGAGCAGCCAGTTCTCAGCTTTTTTGAGCTCATAGGAATGCTCTCCTTGGCCACCTGTGGACCAAGAGGGACCTTGCTGTCTCTGAGCTCTGAGGGCAGGGCTCAACACCAGGAAAGGAGACGTGTGTGTTTACGCTTAGCTAAGCCACAAGCCTCCAAGTGCTCAGGTTCCTTTTCTCTAAGCCGTCAGTGAGCAGTCGACTCCACCTGGTTTGTGGTCCCTGGTCAAAGACCTCACAGAGCTTAGGCTGACCTGGGAATTTGGAAGGTTGTTGAGGAAGACCTTGAAACCCTTCTGCAGTGTGCTAGGATTGCAGGCGGGCATCATTATCACACTTGGTTTAAGCAGTGCTGGGATGAACTTCGTGCATGCTGGGCAGCACTCCACTAACTGAACTACACACCAGGCCACATGTGAGGGGGGTTGTTTCTTTTCTTTCTTTTCTTTTTCTTTTTTTGAGACAGGGTTTCTCTTTGTACTGGCTGTCCTGGAACTAGCTCTGTAGACCAGGCTGGCCTTGAACTCACTGAGATCTACTTGCCTCTGCCTCCAGAGTGCTGGGATTAAAGGCGTGCACCACTACATGCAACACCACTTTGGTTTTTGTTGTTGTTTGTTTGTTTTATTTTTATTTTATGTGCATTGGTGTTTTGCCTGTATGTATGTCTGTGTGAGGGTATCCAAATCCTCTGGAGCCGGAGTTAGAGACAGTTGCGAGCTGCCAGGTGGGTGCTGGGAATTGAAGCCCGATCCTCTGGAAGACCAGATAGAGTCATTTCTCCAGCCCTTGGGTTTTGGTGGGTTTTTAAAAATGTAATATTTTATTAATTCTTTGAGGATTTCATAATGCATACAATGTATTTTGATCAGATTCAACCTCCCTCTTCTTCTAACTCCTCCCAGATTCATTCCCACTTCCTTATGCCCTTGCTCCTTCCCAGCTTCCAGCCTCCTCCCCTTCCTCCTCCCCTCCCCCTCCTTCCCCCCTCCTCCTCCTCTTCCTCCCAGTCCAGTTTGTGCCCCCCCCCATGGATTCATGCACTGGAACATGGTCAATATTCCAGGGGCAGCCCCATTAAAGCAAAGTGTCTCCCTCCTTTAGAAGCCATCAGCCGTCAATATCTCCTCAGCTAAGGGCTTGGGGCTCCTTCCCCATGTGTGTTGGATTGCTGAGTGGCCTGACCTGAGGGAGGTCTTGCACAGGCAGCCAGAGCTGCTGTGGTTCTTAAGCGCAGTGGTGCCGCCATGTCTTTAAGCTGGCCCTCCCTGGTTAACAATCTTTCTGTTCCATCGCTTCTTCAGCAACGGTCCCTGAGCTTTGCGGGTAGCGCAGTGGTAGAGATATCCCATCCGTGGCTGTCACTCCCCTGACACTTCTCCTCTGCTCTTCGAGCAGTGTGAGTGCCTGTGTCAGCCACTGCACAGAGAACAGTCTCTGAAGAGTCTGAGCGCTGCATTCATCCATGGAAAGAGTTCACAAGGTTCATAGCTTGGCTGTCCCTTTCCTTTTTTTTTTTTTTTTTTTTTTTTTTTTTTGGTCTTTAAGTCAGCCCCATGCAGTGCCCTCTGTTTCCCAGTGATGACCTTCTGGCACCACAGAAGAGTAGGGAACATCTGCTCTCCTGAGGTCTCATTTCATGCTCAGCCCTACTCCAAGGCTAAGCAGGACAAACCCTGGTGACCTCTGTGGCCACCAACGTCACCTCCTAAGAGCAACAAAGGTTAGAGCATCAAGCCCAGCATCTGGCTGCTGCAAGGATCCAAGTGTTTTTCTTCCAAGTGAACATTCAGGTTACCCTAGGAGACTGAGATCTCAAAATGGAAATCTCCCTGCACACTGCCTCATGTCTGGCCATGTAGCGCCACCTGCTGGCCAGACAGGTTCTACGTTTAAGGTAGGAATAAAGGAGAACCCTGGGAATTTCCCGTTCTGCAGTTGCTTCTCTTACACAGCACTAAAGGCGCATGCTAAGACAATGTACACAGAGGAGTTATGGCTGATGCTGATTCCATTATGAGTATGTGGTGTGTGAATATGTGGTCCCATGTTTGCATGTGTGGTGGGGTACGTGTGTTTGCAGGTTCTCATGCAACGCGTGGAGGTCAGAGGTTGAGGCTGGGCATCTTCCTTGATCACTCTCCACTTTGCGTATGAGGCGGGGTCCTTCACAGTCCCAGAGTTGGCCAGTTCTGCACTTGTAGCTCGCCAGCTTGCTCGGGGTGGCGGGGTGGACGGGTGGGTGGGGGGAGCTGGGTCTCATCTCCGTCTTCTGAGCTGTGGCATTACAGGTGGGTGGCCACACTCGTCAAGTTGATGGTGGTTCCGGGGATCTGAACTCCTGTGCACACGCTTGCACAGAGAACGCTCACCCACTGAGCCATCTCGGCAGCCCTGATATTGACTTCAGTTTGTGTCCTTTCCCCGTGCTGTTTGAGAACAAAAGTATTCGCACAGAAAGTAGCCCTGTTCGTTTGTCCTTCAAGGAAGTGAGTCAGCAATGGTGGCCGTCCAGAGCCCACACTGGTGCTGTGAAGAGACAGAAAGGGCAGCGTCCTCTCTAAGCACATGTCCACTGCTGACTCATATGGGGGACAGGGGACAGGGGACAGGTGACCGTGGCAGCTTTATGATACGTCATCTCAGAACAACCTAAGATTACACTCGCAGGTAGCCTTAAGCGGTCAGTGTACAGGAAAATTCAAGAATTAAATGTGATTTTTCTCATTGGGAACAAACCTTTCCAAAGGCAGAGGTTTAGACAAATTAACAGGTGAGATAAGCTGCGTGTGAGGAGCGTGTGTGTACTCACAAGCGTATGCGCTGGGGCATGTAGCGGCCAGAGGTTAACAGAGATACTAACTGTGTTTTTTGAGGCAAGGTTTCTCCGTGGGACCTGAGCCTCACTGGTTAGGGAGGGCTGACTGTCCACTGAGCCCTTGGAATCCATTTGTCTCTGCCTCCCCAGAGCTGAGATTACATGTGCGTGCCACCACATCTGACTTTAAGAAAATTCAACTATTTAAAAGCTGTATCTGAGCTGGGTGTGGTAGCCCACGCCTGTAATCCCAGCACTCTGGGGGAGCAGAGGCAGGTGGATCTCTGTGAGTTCAAGGCCAGCCTGGTCTACAAAGCAAGTCCAGGACAGCCAAGCGTCTCTGTGTATGTGTGTGTGTGTGTGTGTGTGTGTGTGTGTGTGTGAGAAACTTCATGAGTTTATGTGTACACGGCATGCATACATGTGCCTATGGAAGGATAGAGAGCACTGGATCTCCTGGAACTGCAGGGAGTGGCCTGATGGGGGTTCTGGGAACAGAACTGGACCATCTGTCTGCAAGAACACTCAGTTCTGAAGTCCCCAAACCCCAGCTTTTCACACTGGGGTTAATAGCTCATACTTTTCACAGTGTGTCAGTTACTTTCCTGTTGGTGTAAAGAAACACCGTGACCAAGGCCACTCACAGGAGAGTTTATTGACTTAGGGCCCCAGAGGGATAAATAAGAGCCCATCACGGTGGGAGGCACTGCAGGCAGCAACTGGAGAAGGAAGCTGAGAGATCACGGCCTCAATTGCCTACACAAAGAAGCAGAGAGAACAGAGAGGCAAGGCTACCAGCTCTCAAAGCCCACCCCCAGTGATCCACTTCCGCCAGCGAGGCTCCACCTCCTAAAGGTTTCCAAACAGCGCCACCAGCTGGCGCCCAAGTGTTCAAACACATAAAGCTATGCGGTAGGGGGCGGGGGTAGGGGGGGAGGCGGGGAGGATCTTTTTCATTTAAACCACCTGACTATCTCCTCCAATCCCAGCTTCTCTCTTCTGTGGCACTTTAGGCTCCAGAGGCTCCCAGGGCGGCCTGTAGCTTCAGGAGTCATTTGCCATTGGGCTTTGGCCTCTCCCTACATGTGGCTCCCATTGGCTTCCCTCTAGCTTTTTTGTTTGTTTGTTTTGTTTTGTTTTTTCAGAACAGGATTTCTCTGTGTAGCCTTGGCTGTCCTGGACTCGCTTAGTAGACCAGGCTGGCCTTGACCTCACAGCAATCTGCCTGCCTCTGCCTCCCGAGTGCTGGGATTAAAGATGTGCACCACCTTGCCTGGGTAGCCTCTCTCCGTCTCTGTCTCTGTCTCTGTCTCTCTTTGTCTCTGTCTGTCTGTCTGTCTGTCTGTCTGTCTGTCTGTCTGTCTCTCTCTCTCTCTCTCTCTCTCTGTCTCTCTCTCTCCCTCCCTCCTTTTTTTCCTTTCTTTTGAGAAGCATCAACTCACCGAGATTCGCCTATCTTTGCCTCCCAGGTACTGAAATTAAAGTCATATGCCACCATGCGTAGTCAGGTAGGTATTGCCAATATCTATTTTATTTTTATTCAACATATCTAAATATTTCTTTTCCTTTTTCTCTTTTCTCCTCTTCCTCCTCTTCCTTTTTCAAGACAGAGTCTTGCTATGTAGCTCTGGCTATCCTGCAACTCACTATGTAGACCAGGCTGGCCTTGAATTCTCAGAGATCCGCCTGCCTCTGCCTCTCAAGTGCTGGGATTAAAGGTGTGCGCCACTATGCCCAGCATGTCTAGATATTTCTAGTGGAGCTTATTTTTTTTCCTTTAGTATGTCCAATCTAGAAATGAAAGTCCTAACTTTGTGTTTAAGTGTTTCAATATACCTAGAAAGAGTCTAATCAATTATTGTGATTAAAACAGAAAGGAATGCAGGGAAAAGAGGTGCTGGGAATGCAGTTCATGTAAGGGACCAGTCTCACTTCTAACACCAAAGGAAAAGTCACGGTGGGGGCACATGCACGGAGAGGGGGTGGAGGAGGGAGGGAGAGACAGAGAGAGAGAGTGCGAGTGTGAGTGCAAGTGTAGAGGGCAGAGGATACCCCTGAGAGTCCATTTTTTTTTTCTTCCACCATGTTCCTCCTGGGCATTGAACTCAGGTTGTCAGGCCTGGCAACCTTCCAAGTCATCTTGCTTGCCAAAGAGTAGTTTGTTTGTTTGTTTGTTTGTTTGACACCAATTGTAGGTTTGGTGTTTCTCACAATCCTGGCAAGCAGGGAAGCTCGCTTGAGCCTCCGTGCTTAGAGCTTTTACTGGGTTCACCGTCTAGGCTCCACTGATTGCCTCGTGACTGATCTCAGCCATCAGGGTCCAGCATCCCTTTACAGTGACTCGGAGTCTGGCGGTGTGTCACACACCTGGTCCTTCTGCCAACAGTCCTGTGATGGTTAATCCTTGCTGTCAACTCGACTAGGTTCAGCATCAATATGGAAACAGACCCCTGGGTATGTATGTGAGAGTGTTTTCAAAATGGCTTAACTGAAGGACGACTCACCATCCCACAGCCTGCATTTGTGGGCTGAATATAAGGGAGAGGTGAGCTGAGCACCAGCATTCACCTCTCTGCTTCCTGACTGGTTCCAGTGTGAGCATCTGCCTCACACACTCCTGCCCGCATGACTTCCCACCATGACGGACTGTGAGCCCTTGAACTGTGAGCCAGAGCAAACCCTTCCACCCTTAGGTTGCTCTGGCCTGGTATTTTAACATAGCTGTGTGTCTTAGTTTCTTTTGCTATAATAAAACACCATGATCAAAATCAAACGGAGAGGAAAGGGTTTATTCCACTTCCGCATCACGGTCCGTTGCCATTGAGGGAGTCAGGAAGAAAAAGGCAAAAACCCGAAGGCAGGAGCTGATACAGAGGCCGTGAGCAGTCCTGTCCCTCCATGGTTGCTCAGCACATTCTCTTTCTTATTTTTCTTTGTGATTTTAAATATATTAAATATATATTTAATATATAAATATATATATACACACACACATATACTTATGTATCTGTGTGTTCCGTGTGTGGCGACCAGAAGAGGGCGTCTGGTTCCCCACCTCCGGCTGGAGTTAAGCCACTTGATATAAGGGCTGGGAGTCCAACTCAGGTCTTCCAGATGAACAAGAGGTACTTAACCACTGAGCTATCTCCCCAGCCCCACCCATGACGATAGGCCCAGGGGTGGTACCCCTCACAATGGGCAGGATTCTCCCACACCATCACTATTTAAGAGAATACCCTCACTAGTTGGCCTACAGCAAATCTGGTGGGGGTATTTCTCAGCTCAGAGTCTCTCTGCCCAAATAATTCTAGCCTGTATCAAGCTAACATAAAAGCTAGCAAAACAAACAAACAAACAAACAAACAAACAAAACAAAAAACAAACACCAAACCTAATAACTAATAAAAATAAATAAATAAGATAACTAATAAAAGTAGTCTTTATCTTAAAAAAATAACAATAAAAATGCAAGCATAGGTGTACACATGAGGTTCTGACAAGGTCATAAGAAGGTATCAGATTCCCCTGGATCTGGAGTTACAAGCAGCTGTGACCTGCTCTGTGTGGGTGTTGGGAACCGAACTTGGGTCTTCTGAAAGAGAAACGCACACTTTTAACTACTGAGCCTTCTTTCTAGCCCACAAGTCCTAGTCTTAGGGGACATTGTTGTCTCTGTAGTGTTCCCCAAGTCTCCCAAGCCCAATATTCTTAGAGAGCTAGCTTCATATAGTTTAAAGATGGCCTCCTGAAACCTGACGGCCAATTAAAACTTTTTACTGTGGACCATGGTTCGTTTGCCTTTTGTTTCTCAATTCTTTTGGCTCACATCTTGAACAAGGATCCTCGTTAGAACCATGTTCCCTGAATCCTTGTCTTATTACTGTGGAGCCGGAGGAAGGTGGGTCTGGATGCTGCCTTTGCAATCACAGACATAAACCCCTAACACCGTCAGGCCACAAATAGCACCTTGGCAGGGTCGTCAGCAGTTCTGCCTCTGGTGCACCACTTGCCTGTCCTGGGATGTAAGCACGTGCCACCATGCCAGGCTATTTTTTTCTTTCTTTCTTTTTTACAATATGGATTCTGGTAATTGAATTTAGGTCCTTGTACTTGCAAAGCAAACGCTTTATGGATTGAGCTATCTCCTCAGCCCCACCCTCCTTTGGGAGACAGAGTCTCATGTATCCCAGGGAGACTGTTAATTCTCTATGTAGCTGATAGTCCACGGATGCTAGGATTATTGGTGCACCATCACACTCAGTTTATGGAATCCAGGACTTTGTGCCTGCCAGGCAAGCACTCCACCAACTGAGCTACACCCGAGCCCTGGAAAAACTTTTGCAAGATGTTTTCCAAGTCATGCACATGGACAAGTTCTTAAAAATCGATCTCCCCTCCCCCGCCAGACACTTGAGTTGAATTGCTTTGCAGTTATGCCTCACGTGGGCGTCTGCACGTCTTCTCGGCTGACTCCCCCATGTGGACCTGGCTCAGTCCCAAGTGCTGAGGCAGCAACGCTTGCCAACTTGATGGCTGTGTAGCCGGCCGTAGCTCACGTTCCTGCCTTCCTGGGGGGATTTAAAGCCCACTCATCATCAGCTGAAGTGTCAAGGATTTCTTTGCCGGAGGAAATTAACTTGCATTTTGCACTTTTTACCTGTAGAAATGTAATTGTCACTCAATGACTCACCTGCAAGAGAGATGGCTACAGCTTCCTTGCTGTAAAATAGCCTCTCTGCAGGTTAGAAGTGAACCGAGGGGTCTTGGCAGTCACAGAGTGGGGGCTTTTAAAAACACATTTTATTAAATTTATTCAGTAGGTGAGAGAGTGCACACCTGTGTGTGCGCGCGCACACATGATCACAGAACAGCATGCTCCCGGGAGGTCAGAGGGCATCTTTGACAATCTGGTTCTCTTTCCACCATGTGGGTGCTGAGCATTGAACTCAGCTTCAGGCTTCGTGCCAAGTGCCCTCCCTCCCCTGCTGAGCCACCTTACTGGACCCAGATAGGGTCCTTTTAACTATGCTGTGAATCAAATACCAAGGAGATGATCAAGGTGGCGGATACCCAGAGAGGCACAGGGGACAAAGATGAGCAGACTTTGGTGGGCCCTGGCTCTTTATTCCCAACCTAATGAGGCCAAAGGAGTGAAATGGAGTGCTTTCAACAAGCCAATAAAGTTATCTGGATCCCTGCTCCCCAGTTGGAAGACTGGACTAATTGCCTCGCCTTCGTTGTTCTGGGCTCTTCCATAGAAGCACACAGTCATGCGAATGCATTGAGCAAGGTAAGCACTCACTGCTGTTTCTGCTGTCTCTTCCTCCTCCTCCAGATTTAAAACAGTGTGTGTGTGTGTGTGTGTGTGTGTGTGTGTGTTGTCATGTCCCAAGGAATCTCTATTTCCCCAAATTCCAAAAGGCCGAAGGGACCAATGGTTATCTGCGGTGCCTACGAGCACACCAAAGCACATGCTAGCCTTCCGCCTCCCTCAGGGCCACAAGCGTCTGTCCTGTGCTTCAGAGTTTTCCCTCGTTCTACTCAGCTCCTCCTGTTGGTATAAAGAAAAATCCCAATTGGTCAAATTTACAGATGAAGACTCAGGAGCCAGATGCTGGGGTGAAAACCTGCTACCTCAGAAAGGCAGAGGAAGCAACCAGATGGATTTCCTCCTCAGCCCACGTCCTGGAAGGAAAAAGCCAAAAAGTCCAAAGCCAAAAGCTTGCTAGCTCAGTTGATGGTCCAGGGGGAAAAAGCCTGTTAGTTCATTCGATAGCCCAGGAGGATAAAACCAAAAGCTCTTTCTTCTTCTCCAGGCTGTCTTAAATACTCCTCAACGCAAAGTCCCCCCCCCCTTTTTTATTTGTTTGTTTGTTTGTTTTGTTTAATTCCTGTCATCTGGTTACTTGCTCCGCCTCCTGACCTAGGGTTATTAAATCTAGTGTACAGAAAGATTAAAGGTGTGTGCGAGGGCTGAATCACAGCAAACAAGAAACAGGTTTTTACAGTTCATAATCTCAGGGTTCACAATGGGATCAAATATCCTGCAACATCCTTCCCTGCCTTAAATTTCTCCAGCTCTGGGGCATGCCTCCCGCCAGCCACTCATTCTCCTTACAGCCTTATGTGAGATCTGCTCACATTCTTTCTCTTCCTTGTTGGGGGATGGTCTCGTGTATTTTGACGCTAATTACTGCTTGCTGGTCTGAACCAACCTTTTGCTTAATAAAAAGCCATCCAACCTGTGCTGGGCAAAGGAGATAGGTGGGGCTAGGAGAGAGGAATTCTGGGAAGAAGAAAGACGGCCACAAGAAAGGAGGAAAGGAGAGAGACCTGAAGGGAAGAGAGGAAGGCTGCCATAGATTAGATGGAGGAGAAGTACATGGTCAGCGTGGATGGAGAATGTGACCCAGATGAAGAACATGAGCAAGTATATGGGATTATTGATGAGAGGTAATTTGATAGAGGTTATTGGAAGCAGATGGCATAGGATCCCATGCCTGCCCCACTATGGGAGGTAGTTTCGAGAACTGACATCTGCCCTACCCCAGGTTAACAAAGGCTATTTTAAAATATAACAAGTGTCTGTGTATTGATTGATTGCTAGCCGGGCCTGCAGATAATACAGGTAATACAAATAATTTTAAAAACAATACTTCCTCCTTCTGTCCTTCCCTCTCTGTGCCTCTCTTCTTTCCTCCCTCTGCTCTCCCACACTCTCTCACTCTCTCTGTTCCTCTCTCTGTGTTCCTGCTTCTCTCCTGGCCAGTCAGGCCCAGTCTTCTGGTCATGTTTAGTCTACTCGTCTTTCTCTCTGCTCTGAGCTCTTCCAGATGCCTCTGGCTGCTCTCACCATCATATCTATAATATAAACCTTCCCCTCAACCATACCATGGAGCAGTCATGTCATCAGCTTCTACATTCGTCTGATTGTGCACATGTGTGTGGGTGCCTAGAGGCCAGAAGAGGGCATCAGGTCTCCTGGACCTGCAGGCAGTTGTGAGCTGCCCAGCGTGAGTGTTGGGAACTTAACGCTGGTCCTCCAGAAGAGTCTCTCCAGCACCCCTCCCCATTTTAAGGCAGCGTCCTGTAGTCTAGGCAGACCTTGAATTCACTATGTAGCATTGGATGACCTTAAACTTCTGTATAACAGTTCTGCCCTTCTGTGGGCTACTAACAGGACAAGGGCTACCTTCACCGTGGCATTTGGAAGGCAGTGGCTGGGGGACTGTGCAGCAATGTGTAATCCCAGGGGTGTCTAAGCTGAATGGCTGCACACTACAGACTCAGGAGGAGCTCTGTTTGGATGCAAATACTCTTCTCTCTGAAAGGTCACAGTTCAATTTTAGCAAGCACTGAAACCTACTAAACAGACCTTTCCACACACCCTAGGCTTTGGTAGTGCTGTCTTCCAACCCAAGTGGCAGAGTCAAGCATTAGGTGGGAGGTGGCCACATGGGCCGCAGATGCTGTCAAGTGTCCTCAGCTCTGCCTGTGAACTCAGCTTCCAGTCTCCTGCCATCTGAACTGTATCAGAGCTGTCCTCCTCTGGCGGAGGGCCCCTGCTGCCCCAAGATTCTCCATCCAGGGTGCCTTGCTCAGCACTAAACTAACCTCCTCAGCCCAGCAGATGAGAGAGAGAGAGAGAGAGAGAGAGAGAGAGAAAGAGAGAATGGAAGGGAGGATAAATAGGCTGCCCATCTATTATGTGCTAATGTTAATGTTGCTGTCAGGGTCAGAGCCTGGGCCCTGCAGCCCTAACATGCCAAGCTCAGTAAGTAGCCCATCCTCAGTAGGCCAATGAAACAGACCAGACATACTGAAAAACAGAAAGGGGAGCTATTCGCCACGGCCCATGATGGGAAGAGGAACAAAGAGGGACAGGGACACCCCAAGTCCATCTTAGAGGCACTAACGTGAAGTTCAGGTTGAAATAGAGAGCCAGAGGTGTGCATGGCTGAAACAGTCCTGGTCCAGGTGTGGCCGTGGGAGGGGGGGAGGGAGCACAGGTGTCTCTTTAGAATAGCTTTATTTTTGGTAGAGCTGTAACACTTGTTTCCTCAAAAGAGACTACATCTGGCCCCTCAACAGCTGTCATCCTTGGGACAATTTGTCCTCTGGCTATTTCTCTTCTATAAACATATGGGCCCTTTATGTTTCCTCACCATCACCCAAAGAAAGCCCTGGAGCCGTTTGTCTCATTGCCTGTGAAGACCTTGAACGTGGCTTACCCAGGATCAGCGGTACGATCCTCATGTAGGCTGTCTTTGTGAACAGATACCAGGGCCTAGGGAGATGCCTGCATCAGTATAGTCCGTGCCTTGTAGGTGTGAGGACCTGAGTTCTGCCTCCTGAACTCACCTAGACAAGTAAACAAAACCACCATCTGTGTGTGGTAGGATGTGCTTATAATCCCAGCGCTGTGGAAACAGGCAGATCCCTGGGCCTCCCCAGGCCAGTGAGAGACCCTAACTCAACATACAAGGTGGATGTCGCTTGAAGAACAATATCCAAGGTTGCCCTCTGGTCTTTACACACAAGTGTACATAGATCCAGATGTAAAAATGCTATCTGCGCATACATGAACGCACGCACACACGCATGTGCACACAGGCTTCCAGCCTTATAGATGCCTTTTTGGCTGCACTAGGGGAAGAAAGACCACTAAGTGGCGCTATTGGGCCATGGTCCACTTTCAGCTCTGCCTCTTCGAACTTGCCGAGCTCCAGACTTCGTGGGGCTCTGAACTGTGGGACCCTAATCTCCAAGCACATCTATGTCACAAACCCCTCGATCTGTGTCCCCCTAGACCCTCATGTCTCCAGATTCTGGAGTTCCACCTTCTGACTCCCAAGACTTAGGTCCTTAAATTCTTAAACTATTTCAGCTCCAGACCCTTAAGGTTGATCCCTTCAAGTCCTCAAAATGCCAGCTCCGGGTCCCTGTGGCCTACAGCATCCCCTACTCCTGTCAAGCCTGTGTGCCCTGGCCACTCTACTCCCGTCAGGGTCACATGCCCTGGCCACTCTACTCCCATCAGGGCCACATGCCCTGGCCACTCTACTCCCATCAGTGTGACATGCCCTGGCCACTCTACTCCCATCAGGGTGACATGCCCTGGCCACTCTACTCCGTCAGGGCCACATGCCCTGGCCACTCTACTCCGTCAGGGTCACATGCCCTGGCCACTCTACTCTAGACCTCCAGATACCTAGATGTGGAAACCTCACACACTGCCCCAGTCTTCAGATCCCTCTGAAGTCCTAAATGTCCTGCTCAGAACAAAGCTATTCTAGAAAGACACCTGTGTCTCTCCCTTTGTCTATCAGACTATTGAGACAATGCCCCCCCCATTAGAGTCTCCCCAAGAATCGCATGTTGTGAGAAGATAATGGCTGATGCCTGGCTGAGCTTGTCTCCCAGAAAGATTTCACACAGTTCTGACGGAAGGACTGGAACCCAGATGGTGCTAATGGGCAGGGAGGGCCACACCTCAACCAGGACAGCTTTGCTGTGCGCAGCTGCTGCCCCCTGCTTAAATCTGAACTTCCTCAGTGCCCTGAAGATGGATTAGGGGGGAAGTGGACCTTTCTATTTGTTCCTCTTCCCAATGTGGCCCCAGTAAGGAGGCTTCCTTTCTCTGCTTTTCAGTGTCACTTGTCCATCTAAGTGTCCGATTGAGGGCAGGTGGTTGCCACAACTCCAGTGATGTGCAGACCCCTCTGAACAACCAGATACCCACGACCTCCCACAGACCCCCAGGACTCTGTATACAGCTAGAGAGCCCCAGATTCTATTTTCTCCACTCTTACCAGCCCCTCAAGTCTTCCTGCCAATAGCTGTATCCTATAGTCACACCCCACCCTTACCAGGGCCCCAGGGGAGTTCTGTGTCAGGGGCCTGGGTGCTGGTCACCCTATGATCTGGAAGATGGGTGCCACCTCCCTCTTTTTAGCGACAGCCATAACTAAAGCTCTGGGCCTTCCCACTGATGGATCCCCACTCAGTACAGATGAGTGGTTTACAAAGGCCAGGGGGGGGGAAGAGGAGCTTGCTTGTTCCATGCACTTGCATGTGAACAGCTGAACAGGCTGGCCACTTTAGAGCACATATACAGTAGGCGCTCAACACATGATGGTTATCAGGAGCACTACTGGAGCCCACACACTCACATCAGTAGTCTTGGCTACTACCCAGGATGACCTTGCCCGAGGCCCAATACGAGACTGTTCTATCTTCCCAGTGCCAAATGGTCAGAACAACCTCCCCCCCCCTCCCCAATTTAGCAACATCTGCAAATTTAATTAACAAGCTGTTTATCTTCCTGGCCAAGCGATTAATAAAGGTGTCAGGCAGGACAAGGCCCTACACAGTTTCCTGCCGTACCCTGAAAGTAGCCCCCTCCTTTTGCTCCAGGGGACTGGTCATCCATCAGAGGCAGGACAAGGGTATGCTGGTGAGGATGAGAGAGAGAGAGAGAGAGAGAGAGAGAGAGAGAGAGAGAGAGAGAGAGAGAGAGAGAGAGTCACCACTGGTCATCGTGCCCTCCTTTGGCTGTCACAGTAGAGGTCGTTAGCCTCTACAGTGTGCTGGGCACTGGGCAGTGCTCAGAGAGTCAACTGACACAGTGTGGGTGTGGTCTTCCCACTGGAAGGGTAAGCTGTAAGAAACGAATGCAGAGACGAGCTGCTATCCCCGGACCCCAAACCCCAGCCTCAGGAGGATAAGCTGCAACTGGTGCCTTCGCTGTGTTCCAGGAGTGAAGACACATGGCTATGATGGTTTGGGGGAGCCCGCCCTTCCTCTTACTGATGCCTTCTCACCAACTACAAGTCTGGAATTTTGCAGATGCGGTCTCCTGCTCCAGACCAAAGGACTCTGTTTGGGGTTTGTAGGGTTTTTGTTTGTTTTTGGTTTTTGGAAGCTGTTTGGATTATGGGACTTGGTCCTGGGATAGCGTAGTCAACTAGGTTTACAATCAAAACTAGAACCGAGACAGGGGAGATGGCTCAACTAGTTGGTCACATGCTTGCCATCCAAGCGTGAAGACTTGAGTTTGAGATCCAGAATCCAAGAGGAAAAAGCCAGGCATGGCCGGCGGCATGGCGGAGTTAGTGAAGGTGCTTGCTTGCTGCAAGCCTGATGACCCGAATTTGCTCTCTGACATACACATGGTAGAAGGAGAAAACTGATTTCCGGGGCTGGAGAGATGGCTCAGATGTCAAGAACACTCACTGGTTGTTCTTCTGAAGGTCCTGAGTTCAATTCCCAGCTACCACACGGTGGCTCACACCCGTCTATAATGTGATCTGATGCTCTCTTCTGGCCTGCTGGCTCATACTGTATACATAAATAAATAAATAAATCTTTAAAAAAAAAGAAAGAAAGAAAGCTGATTTCCTGCAAGTTGTCCTCTGATCACCGCATGTGCACCATGTCACACACACATGCCCACAGGCACTCTCTCTCACACACACACACAGACACAACTAAGACACCATTAGATCATTTTTCCTTTTTTTCCCCCCTTGCTTAAAGTATGGTCTCCTGGACAATCAAGGGAGGAAACAGACTTATGCAGCATAACAAACACCTCGCTACAGGCAAGGGAACAAGCACAAGGTCGTGGGCTGCGACCTGCCTACAGCTACAGTGACGAAACGCCTGGGACCAGGCACTGTTGTAGGTGTTCACTGCTGAGTGAAATTTCTGAGAGTTCTACCTACGTGGAGACCGCACTGGGCTGCTCCACCTGGCACACACATCCTGTGCCTAGGGGGACACCCTGGGGCTCTGGCACACTGTACACAGCCTGAGTGAAGAAGTGCTGGGGTATTGCTGCCCCCCCCCCCCCCCCGAGTTCTGGGCCATTCGTTCCCATCCCCACCTTTCTACTCGTGATGGTGACACTGTCAACCTGATAGGATCTAGGATGGTGGCCTGGGAGACAAACCTCTGGGCAAGCGTGTGAGGGAATATCTAAGTTAGGTTGCCTGAGGTGGGAGGACCCACCCTTACTGTGAATGGTACCATCGCATGGCCTGAGGTCCCAGACAGCATAGAAAGGAGAAGTGAGCTGAGCACCAGCGGTCATCTCTCTCTGCCTCCTGACTGCGGATGCCATGTGACCAGCATATGGACTGTGCTCTTGAACTGAGAGCCTGAATTAGCCCCCTCCTTCCTAGGTATTTGGTCGTACAGAGGAAAAGGGTAACCAACACACTGCCCTTGGGACTGGTGAGCTCACATCCTATGGCGATTTCCTCTCGGATGTTCATGTCAGCGTCTTAACTTCAGTAGGGTCCCCAAACAAACTCCTGCCACCCGTTAGCCCTTGTTGCCCTGCTGTTACTGGCACACCTCACTCATCTGTCTTTGGACAGGAGCCCACGTTGGATATGGGGTGTTCATGGACCCACACCAGTGCCCCAGAAATATGGGAAGAAGGTCAGCATGGGCCAGTCCAGGCTGGCCTCCATGTAGCCAAGGATGACTTTGAACTTCTGATCTGTTGCCTCCACTTCTTAAATCTGGGATTACAGGCTTGTGCCACCATGCCTAGTTTATGCAGTGCTGGGTGGGTGGGGGGGTGGAACCCAAGGCTTTGTACTTACTAGGCCAGCTCTCTCTGTCAACTGAGCTGTAGTCCCTGCCTATGGACCAGCCTTTACCAGTAAGGGCAGGCCAACTGGATAAATCTCTTACCCTTTATCTCTCAAGCCCAGTGGTTCTCAACCTTCCTAATGCTGTGACTCTTTACTACAGTTCCTCATGTTGTGGTGATCCTCAACCATAAAATTATTTCCATTGCTGCTATAACTGCAATTTTGCTACTGTTATGAATCCTAATGTAAATTTCTGATATACAGGATATATAATATGTGACCCCCAAAGGGCTTGTGGCCCATAGGCTAAGAACCACTGCCCAAGCTGGTGGTCCGAGGAGCAGTTCATTTGCACTTCTCATGAGATCTCTGAGTCACCTCCAGTCACTCACAGGGTGTCACCTTACCATGCAGCCTTTTGTTGGCTCTATCTCTCTTCTAGTTTTCTTCCCTGCTCCCTGCTCCAGCCCTGTCTCAGCTCAGTTCCCAGAGGAACCCAAGTAATGTAGGAGAATACAACCATGAGACGGGGCTGCTGCCAGCCGCGTGCCCTAGCCTGGCCAACTCCTCACTGTGGCCCCAGCAGTGACTGAGCAAAGCGGACTGCTCACCAAAGCAGAAGCCCCACACCCTGTGCTCCAGCGTCCTCTGCTGGTGATTGCAGGTTCTGCAGGGAAGTGCAGGACTCACCTGCTAGTGCCAGGCTTCTTTTCCCATAAACCCTTGTAGCCTTAACATCTTCTCAGTTTCTGGTCTTTATGCAGTTGTACAAAAGCACTGTACAGAGTTGCAAGGGTTAGTGAGAATGTATGTGTGTGTGTGTGTGTGTGCGTGCATGCACACATGTGTTTCAGACTGGGGTAGGCTGGAATAATTAACTGAAGACATACTTAACTACTTCATGCTTTAATATTCTTTTTAATTACAATTTTTCTTCATTCTTGACAATTTTATACATGTATACAAATGAAATATGATCACACTCACTCCTCATTTCCCCCTTCATATCTCTCAACATGCCCTTCCTAACTGTATCATCCACATATATGTATATATGTGTGTATATGTACATGTATATGTATACACACATATATGTATGTATCCATGCATGTATGTATATAAGCATGTATGTATACTAAGTCGAATGCTTGGAGCTGCCTATGTGTGCATGAGTGTGAGGCCATTCAGTGGAGTGTGAGAAACCTACCATCATCTTCCATAAAAAGCAATTCTCTTTCTCCTAGCAACCACCTGCCACCAGCCTCAGTAAGGAGTGAGGCAATGAGAGTACCTCCCCTTCCCGAGCCAGAATTTCGGCTGTGAATGCCTTATTACCCTTAGTGTGCACCTTGCTAGCTGTCCTGCTGGAAGGAGAGGCCAGACTTGGACCAGCTGGCATTTGGGAATGTTGAGGAGACATCACTGGGCTGGGGAGATGGCTCAGTGGGGGAAAGTGAGCACCTCACAAGCGTGAGGACCTGTATGTGGGATCCCAGCACCCACATGCAAAGCTAGGCGGCAGCCAGCTTCCGTAACCCCTGCTGGGGAGGTGGAGAGAAGTAGACTCTTGGAGCTCATTGGCTGCTCAGCCTGGCTGAACTGATGAGCTCCAGGTTCATCCAGAGACTCTGTCCCAAGCGATGTCAACCTCTAACCTCCGCATGCATCGCACATGTACATACATACACACACCAAATGGGTTAACATACACACACAAAGAGGCTTTGGGCGAGGTCGGGAAGCTCATGTGAGAATGGGGCTATCTGCACGCCTGTGAATCAACAGAGCAAGTGAACTGAAGGTCACATCATTAGTGGGTGTCGTGACGGGACTTACCTAATCAATGAGAGTGAACCGGGGCCAATTTTCTCTAGATTGAACATTGTGTGTGGCCAGTGACAGGACGCCCCCCACCCAAGTGGGCCAGTGACAGGATGCCCCCCCCCAAGGTAAGTGCTCCCTCTGCTCCTCCAGCCAGGTCTTAAAGCAAGTGTTGAGTCATCCTTGGGCTGTGAGGTCCCCTGCACAGATGCCAGGCAGGTTACAGAGCTCAAGAAGCTTTTGGGTCTCCCGTCAGTCAGTGTAATTCTCCACGTATTTCGTAAATGCTAAATGCTAGCATTGTGCCTGCAGCTGTGGACCACACCGGGAAGAAAACAGCTCCCTCCAGAGGAGGCGCCTACCATCCTAGGGGATGACAAAAACGCAGGCACAGCCTCATTTTGTTACACCCAAATTGGGTAGCAGGGGTCCAGGATCCACAGGGGTGTTAGGGAGGAGCCAGACAATTTCCCTGAGGAAGTGATAGAGGCCTAAGTGTAAGTGTGGGCAATGTAAAGTCATAATGCAACATTGGGGGGGGTACAGAGAGGGGGGTACATGGGATTGGGGGAAGGGAGCTTGAAACTAGGGATGATTTAGAAGTGTCTGAGAGGTTACTGCCAGCAGCTAAGGGAACAGAGACGGTTCAGTGGGTAGGAGGCAGGCAGGGAGCCAACTTGGCAGCCCAGTGCCGGGCAATGGAAGAAGCAAAGAACAGGCAGAGAGGCTTGGCTAGAGGGACCTGGGCCTCTAAATGCTAGCTAGCATTTGGGAAACTTAGCTCCTTGATCCTTACAGAAGAGGGCTGTGGGGATGGGAGGCAGCTCCATTGGTAAAATGCTTGCCTGTGCAAGGATGAGGATGACCATTCGATCCTTGGAACCCACATAAAGTAGCTGAGCATGGCGATACACGCCTGTGGTCCCAGTATTGGAGAGGGGGAGGCGGAGAAAGTCAGACCCTCGGCCTTACTGGCTGCTAGTCTAGCAGAGCCAGAGAGCCTCAGGCCAGTGAGAGATGCCATCTGCTAAAAGAGAAAGAAAAATAAGAGGGCATGGATTTGAGAGAGAGAGAGAGCAGGAGTGTGGTGCATGGGAGGGGCTGAAGGAAGGAGAGGTAAGGGGAGGAACAGTGTAGCGATCATCTTAAAAACATTTAAAAAATGATTTTTTTTTTTTTTTGGAAAAGACTGCAAAAGGCTGGGGAAATGGCCCAGTGGGTAAGAGCACTTGAGGTCCTATCATGAGGATCGGAAGGTCAAATCTCCAGCACCCTTGTAAAAGCTGGTTGCGTTTGTACATGTACCTGAAAGCCTAGTGCTACAAGGAGGCAGAAGCGCAGGAGCATCAGTGGCACTTGCTGCCTGCACCGCCAGCTCCAGGTTTAGTTGGAGTCCGTGTCGCAAGGGAATCAAGTGGAGACTGACGGCACAGAACAGCTGATCTCCTACTATGATCCACACACATACGTTCACACACACGCCACTCATCACACACACACACTTAAAAGTAATTTTTAAAAAGGGAGAGTAGTGAAAGCAAGAGCTAGCACCTCTCAGCTTCAGAGTCAGCCGCTATCTTTTCCTGTTAGTGTGAGGAGGGAAGATTTAGCCTCCGCCTAGGCAGCAGGGAAGGAAGGCACCAGAAGCGCTTCCACCAGCTCATTTGCATTTCAAACAGCCCCGTTTGTTTTATCTCCTAATTAGCATACTCACCCTCAGCTGCGAAGAGTCCATTAGAAGGAACTCTGCTCCAGGCCCGGGCTCTTCCTTTAAATATTTTTAAAGTGTGTGATTAATACACTTGCCCAGGCACTGCCTGGACTGTGCTGGGGGTCAGGGGGCAGGAGAAGAAGGGAAAATGGCTGCTTTCGGGCTGACTGGCTGATTAATCACTGACTCCCTCCAATAAATCACAGCAGATGGCAGGAGCTGGCTCCCGCCCTGAGGGGCTGCAGGCTGGCTGGGGCTGGAGCAGGGTCGGAGGAGATCTGAACACCTAGGTTATGTTCTCTGGCCTTCACCAGTGCCACAGGCCTTGGGCACTCCCACTCTGTCCTCAAAGTCCCCAAGTCCAAGAGAAGCTGGTTATTGCTAAGCTAGAGGACTGCCCCACCATGCTCCGGGCACTGCAAGTGCTCCAGGATACTTTTGAATGAAGCCAGGCACAGAATGGTAAAGTTACTTACATTTTTGTGGTGTTTGATGTATGCATGTAAGTGAGTGCCTGTGTGTGCGCGTGCGCGCACGCAAGTGTGTGAGTGTAACTGTGGGTGCGTGTAGGCGTATTTGCTGTGGTGGGCCACCTTATCCTCACCCTTGTTTGAGGCAGGGGCTCTCTTTTTCTTGTCCCTGCCCAACCTGCTGCCAGAGAGCCTCCTGTCTCCACTCAGTGCTGGGATTTAGATGTGTACAATACTGTAATTTATTTATTTGCTTGTTTGTTTAAACATAGATTCTGAGGACTCAAACTCAGGGCCCCGTGCTGGCCACATGAAGAGATTTTAAAAGGATTGTTAAGCGACATGTTAATTAATTTGGTTTGTGTGCATGCCACATCGTGTGGGCAGAGGCCAGAGGACGATTTACAGAAGTCTGGTCTAGCATGTGTGTCGTCCCCCCATCACACTCCCCCCACCCACAGGTCCTCTGGGAGAGCAGTGTGTGCTCTAAGCTCCTGAGCCCATGCTCCAGCCCATCCCCACTTTAAGCTCAGTTACACACTTCTTGAGAACTTTGGAGGTGGTGACATCTGTCATAACGTCGAAATGTTACACACCCTGAAAAGTCTCTTTCTCTGAGAACGATCAGAATTCAATAACAAGATCAATTTTAGAAACAGTGAACTTCAGGGTGCGGCGTCTGGCACACTGATATTTGCATACATTTTTTTTTTGTATTGAATCCCGCCCCATCCCCCTTCAGGAGCCCCAAATCTCTTTTTCCAGGTGGGAGTGTGAGGCTTGGCAGGGTAGGTGTAGGCAGAGCCAGGCATGAACCTAAGGACAGGTCCCACCCAAAGCCTTTGTCTGACCCCTCAAGGGGAGCACCGCTCCACAGAGGCTCAGAAGTTGGGAGGTCCCAGGGCTGGGGAGATGGCTCAGTGGGTGAAAAGCATGTGCCATGGGAGGACCTGAGCTTGAATCTCCAGAACAGTACACAGAGTCGGTAAGGCCAGCGTTCCTAGGGCAAGATGGGGAGGTGGATACCGGAGAATTCCCAGATGCTTGCAAGTCCTCGTCTGGCTTACAGGACAGTAAACAAAGAAGGATGCTGTCTGAAACAAGATGCTAAGTAGAACTCACACTCAAAGTTGTCCTCTGACATGTATCATGAATGGCAGCTCCATGTGTGTGTGGACACACAGACACATAGACACACAGACACACAGACATATAAAGAGGCATGCACATGCACACAAGGGGACACCTCCCCACATACACAAACATCACACACATGCACGGACACACACAGACACACACAGACACACACACACACACACACACACACACACACACACACACACACACGGTATAAGAAGATTCAGGGATCTCCCATAACTCTCCAGCCCCCAGGCCTTCATCCTGGCTGCCAGTCTTTCTCTCAGCTTCCACACTCACCTCAGCTTTCATCCTCGGAGCACTTCAAGCTGTTCTGTCAGGGACAAGCTCTTCCAGTCAGGCCCAGGGATATTATCCACACTCCCCTCAGCGTGGCCTGAGGGGTATCGCCTTCGTCTCTTGGCATGTGTTCTTTGCCAAGACAGGTGGAGTCCTAGTCACAGCTCTGGAGTTGGCCTAAAGCCTGCCCAAGGCTACAGTTGTTGTTGTTGTTGTTGTTGTTGTTGTTGTTGTTGTTAGGACTTTTCCTGGCCTAGCTCAAGCAACAGAGGGCCCAAGACAACTCACATGCTGTGTACAGGAAGAAGGGGCATGGTAGCCAGGCCCTCTGTGGCACTACCAGTCTTCAAGATGGGGGCTGAGGCCAAGGAGGCTAGCAAACAGTCCCTCCAGATCCCCACTGTGGTGGAGGCTCAAGGGCGAGCCAGGTTGATCTGCAGTGCAACCACTCCTTAGTGGTTCCAGCTCAGCCTGTCATGGTCCATGTGGCCACCATATGCCCTTAGTGTCCAGCTCCTCTCTACACCTGTCTTGTCCACTCTGAGCACTAGGTAGAGCAGTGGCCTCCGCGGTTCCACAGCCTCCACTGTGGAGTGATGTCACATCCCCATGACAGCATGTGTGTTAGTCAGGGTTCTCCAGAGGAACAGAATTAACAAAACAAATAGATTCAAAAGGGAGATTTATTAGAGTTGGCTTCCATGATGGGTCCTGGGTAGGCCAGCACAATGGCTTTCTGTGCACTAGAGAGGCTGACGTCTCAGCAGTCCCAGTTTAGTGCTGATGGCCTGCATGGAGGACACCTGCAGAACTACTAGTCTTTAGTACTCACTGGGAAACTGAAGAAGCTGGGTTCTGATGCCAGTGAAGAAACCACCACCATCACCACCACCATCATCACCACCACCACCACTACCACCACCACCATCACCACCACCACCACCATCACCACCATCACTA
Source organism: Acomys minous (assembly GCF_964271855.1). Taxonomy (NCBI): domain Eukaryota; kingdom Metazoa; phylum Chordata; class Mammalia; order Rodentia; family Muridae; genus Acomys; species Acomys minous. The sequence continues at coordinate 70,261,414 of NC_140483.1, read as the reverse complement.
TCCCCACCATCACCACCACCACCACCACCACCACCATCACCACCACCACATCACCATCACCACCACCATCATCACCACCACCACCACCACATCACCATCACCACCACCACCACCACCATCACCACCACCACCACCACCACCACTACCACCACCATCACCACCACCACCACCACCACTACCACCATCACCACCACCACCACATCACCATCACCACCACCACATCACCATCACCACCACCATCACCACCACATCACCATCACCACCACCACCACCATCACCACCACCACCACCACCACCACTACCACCACCATCACCACCACCACCACCACCACCACTACCACCACCATCACCACCACCACCACCACCACATCACCATCACCACCACCACCACCATCATCACCACCACATCACCACCACCACCACCACCATCATCATCACCACCACCACCACCACCACCACCACCACATCACCATCACCACCATCACCACCACATCACCATCACCACCACCACCATCACCACCATCACCACCACCATCACCACCATCACCACCACCACCACCACCACCACCACCATCACCACCATCACCACCACCACCATCACCACCACCACCACCATCACCACCACCATCACCACCATCACCACCACCACCATCACCACCACCACCACCATCACCACCACCATCACCACCATCACCACCATCACCACCATCATTGTCAGGAACAGCAGCAGCAGTGACAGGGTCAGTGGACCCACAAACGAAGCAGATGATCAACAGTGAAACTTGAAGACAATGAGGCAAAAAGAAAGACTTTTTCCTCTGACCTCCTTTTATCTGGCTACAACCAAAAGGTGCTGCCTACATTTACAGTGGATCTCTCCATTTCAAGTAAACCCAGAAACCTGGCTCTTAGTTGATTATGGACCCAGTCAAATTGACAACCAAGACTGACCACCACTCTGTGTGTGTGTGTGTGTGTGTGTGTGTGTATGTGTGTGTGTGTAGACCAAAGGACAACCTTGGTGTTGTTTGTCGGGAGCCCTGACTTCCCTTGACAATGGACTGTTACCTGAAAGTATAAGATGAAATAAACTGTTCCTCCACCACTTGTTTTTAGCTAGTGTTTTTAATCACGGCAACAGAAAGCAAATTGGGGCGGCCATATTATTAAAGTGCCTTCGAAAGTCATCCTCTCTAACTGCAGGTGAACACGCTGCTCAGACCCACCAGAAAAGCTTCTTCGTGCAGTGGACAGTGGTCAACCCGGACACTCACAACTGATCAAAGTGAGAGAATAAGTGCTGGTGGACTGTCCAGCCACACATGGGACATCTCTATCACACTGCTCCCTGCTGGAGGTGACACTGAGATGGTGCCGATGGTTCTGGTAGCAGAAAGTAGGATGCCAGTGATGCAGTTGGGTTGAGGAGAGAGTGGTTGCGGAATGCAGCCAGGATGCACGGATGGAGGAGGGTGGGGCATGGGGTGATGGCGTTCTAGTCCTGTTAGGTCCATGAGGCCACCTGCTGCTGGCCACACTGAGAATCTGCATTAGGATGACACGAACACAAGTGACACACTGTTTCCTGCAAGGCCCAAGGCCGTGGTCAGAGAGGTCTTCCTACAAAATGCAAAGGAAAATGAAGGGTCACCTGCAGGCAATCGCCAAGCCCCGTCAGCCTCTCTGTGCAGGTGGGGTGAGAGTGAAGGCTCCTCTTTGTAGTCATGAGCTACAGTTTGCCTGCAATGAGTAGATGCGAAGTAGATAGAAAGGTCAAAAGGGAGAAATGGAGGGAAGGGTGAGTGGGGGAGGGAAATAAGAGTGGAAGGGAGGGAGGGAGGAAAAGAGGAAAGAACAGAGAGGGGGAGGAAAAGAGGAGAAAATAAATACAGAAGAAGAGCAGAAGGAAGGAATAGGGGCAGGGAGAGAGGAATGAATGGGAGGGTGGGAGCCAAAACCAACTAGGAAAACTAGTTCTATGGGGAAGGCCAGGCTTCAGGGGAAAAGGAGGGAGCAGCTCTCTGGGGGGCCAGCTTCCAGGGCGTGGCTTCCACCGCTGGCCCCGAGGCAGAGACAGAAATAGAGACAGGTTCCTCAGACCACCCACACATTCATTCTAGAGGCCAGATAGTGCCACACCATGATCCCTATTAGGGTCCCAGACCACTAACCTACCATCTACCCCTCACTGAACTATGCCTAGAGCCCAAAGTTTCTTTGAGTGACAGACAACATCTTGCTTTTAGTGGACTCCTGTTGTTCAGTGTCCAGCCGGTGGCAGGTGGCTGGTGGCCTGGCTTCCGTGGCTGGCTGTGGGTCCAGGCGCTGCTTGCTTCTGGATGAGAGTGGATAGACCTTGAAGTCAAAGGTCCAGTTCCTTTCTCAGGAATGGCTAGAGTGATTTAAGGAGAGGCCGATGTGCTAGGCCGGGGTGTGGAAAGAGTTCTGTTTTGTTTTGTTTTTCCCGCAGCTGGTATGAGACCGCAGTGGAGACTCAGGAGCTCTGTAAGCCTGTGATGATACCAAAAGTGTTACAGCTCTTCACTAAGCCGCAGTACTAAGCTTGGCAGAGGATGCAGGCAGAAAGCAGGCCCTGGTGGGTGCTTTACTGGTGGTCAGCACTGGCAATGGAGCGGTCTTCGGCATCTCTACCGTTACTGTTTTGACTGCCTTGACCTGCAGCCAAGCCCTGGGCATCTAGTGGTCATTCTTCCTTAGAATAAATGGAGTCTCAGATGGTCATGGTGGATGAATAGAGCATGAGCGAGCCAACCTTAGTTTATAAACCCTGGGCAGTGGGGAGGAATTTGAGGGTAAAGGTTTTTGATTCATTGGGGTTAGGAGTGCCAGGATACTTAATCTACATGCAGTAGTGCAGTACCTCATTTACATGCAGAAGCATGGGGTCCTATCACAAGAAGGAAAACACAATACTTCATTATCCTATGGGTGGGGGAAGAACTTCTAGGTAAGATTAAGGTCATTTGCTGAAAGCTAGCATCTCCTTAGCATAGTGTGGGGTACTTCTAGGAATCCCCAGGTGCTTGCTGAAGAGGTTTTTTTTTTTTTAAATTAGGAAAGGGTCAGGCCTGTAATCTTTCCTGAGGGATATGTGAGGCTCCTTACAAGATCTGGGGGTCCCCAGATCAGGGGAAGGGGGGAAGGGAGAACCCCACTGAGATAGGGAGTCAGTCTTAATAGACCAAGCTCACTTGGCTATCCTTATATGCCAGACTTTGACCTCTTCAGCAGCACCCCACAGACTCCTGTCTGCAGCCTGTTGTCTGCCTTTGCCCTTTTGAGCTTCAAGTATCTCCTTCATCCTTCCAGCATCCCAGTTACAGGATTTATCCCTCATAATCAACGAGCCATCCAGCACCAAGGAGTAAATCTCAAGCCCTCTTACCCTCCACATATCTCCCTCTCTTTCTGTGTCTTACTATCTTGGATCTACCTTGTTTTATTATTTTATTATTTGAAATCTCTCTGTCCGGCTCCACTCACACCAGATTGGAGAGGAAAGGGGCAGTCTTCACCTCCAGTGCTTAAGATGTAAAATTCAAGTATTTTTTTCTCCCTGCAGCCTAAACTTTCTGTGCTAAATTTTGAAATGCTGGAATACATGGTTGGCGTGGTATAACTACCATCTCTTGTTCCACCAAAGGCATTACTAACAAGTTACAGCACCCTGTTAGCCCAGGCTGTAACTTCTGAGTTCCCTTTAGTACAACAGACCTGATACATCCTAAGCTTTCAGTTCTTGGTTATAGGATACTGGAATGCATGATTTACATGGGATTTCTTTCAGCTCTTGTTGCATGGCAGACATTACTAATTGATTACAGCATTCTTCTCATAGTAACCCAAAGTGTGGCTTGAGTTTTCTGCAGTACAACACACCAGTTAAGTCCATAAGCTTCCTGTGCTAATATGGTCCACATGGTACCATTTCCATCTCTTGTTGCACGGAGACATTACTAACCAATTGTATTCCTTTCCTCCTTGCTGGCCCAGGATGTAGTTTCTGAGGTTCCTTTAGTATCACAGACCAGAGAAGCCCATAAGCCTTCTGTGTTAGGGTCTGGGATGTTGAATGCACGGCTTAAGTGATACCACGCCCAGCCCTTGTTCCACAGCAGACATCACTGAGTAAACGCAGCCCATTCTCCCTAGTAGTTCAGGATGTGACTTCTGGGTTCACAATAGACAAGGCACATCTGGGGACCACGTCTTAACCCTGAACTGTTCCCATCTCTCCTGACATCCAGCCACACCACTGAAATGATTGATGAGCATGGAATAACCAAGCAGAATTGGCACCTGAGGGTAAAGCCACACTCCAGGGCTCTCACAAGAGACCCATCATTAATGAGGCAAGAAACCAGGAAGCAGAGAATCCCACAGGCAAGAGCTGAACTCGGAGGCTCTGGTTCAGGGGTTTGGGGAAGCCCCCAAGGCCACTGACGTGGAGGGAGCTAGGGCAAGAGGGCCTTAGTCTCACACACCTCTCACACACCTACCTGGGCTCCCAAGCCCGAGCCCTAGTTTTGTGATAGGTGCCACAGGGCACGGTGGCCTGGCCTCTTGTTTGCCCCACCTTCTGAGATGAGAGAGGTCTCTCCATCCATGGCTCTCTCTTTTTTTTCCCCCCTGTCCTGCTCCTGCCTGCACAATCCCTGTGCTGCCAGCTTCACCTGCCCAAACTTGCTTCCTTCTTCCATCCCAACAAGAAGCCACTTCCTCTTGGGAGGCCCCTCAGTTGGTTTCCCCTTCTTGCTGGTCCCCAACATCTTTCATGTGGAGATCACTTTTCTCATTTGGACTCCAGAAGTAGTTCACCACCAGGTGGGTGCCATGCGTGGGAACGGGAGGGCAGGCTCGTGTGTGGACAGCACCCGGCAGCCGAAACAGCTCTCCTGTCAAGAACAGAGCCCTGGGCTCCATCTTCAGGCAAAGTCACCAATGTTTCCCCTCTCCCCTGGGTGGCCTGCCACTCATTTCTGTCCCAGGAGGCAAAAAGGAAAAGAGATTCAGCTCTGTTGTCTGAGTGACAGACACAGGAACATGAACTCTCTTGGGCGTGTCCAGAAACAAAGGCCCTGTACTCTCTACTGCTCTGTCTTTGAACCCTGTTGAACGTGCTAATATGGAATCCTGAAAGAATCCGTTCCCAGGACACCGTGGTTTGCTTCTGTGAGGTGCTTTTCCGGTACCTGTCCTGAAGACTCAACTCCCTCTGAACTTTCTCCAGCATTCTTCTTCCTCCTCCTCCTCCTCCTCCTCCTCCTCCTCCTCCTCCTCTTCTTCTTCTTCTTCTTCAAGATTTATTTATTATGTATACAGCATTCACCTGCACACCAGAAGAGAGCACCAGATCTCGTTATTGATGATTGTGAGCCACCCTGTGCTTGCTGGGAATTGAACTCATGACCTTCAGAAGAGAAGTCAGTGCTCTTAACCTCTGAGCCATCTCTCCAGCCCCCATATTCTGTTTCTTTGATGATAAGTCACAGACGCAGGTCAGAGGCAGCTTCGGGCCTCTGGTGCGATTTGACTCCTCTCTGGATCTCCCTCTGGCATGGTGACCCCTCAAGCCTGCCTCTGCTTCGGCTTCATCCTCTGGGATCTGTCTTTGGGCAAATGGCCACTCCCAGCTGTATGACCGTGCTTTCCCACACTCACATCAACTCCCCCTCCAAACACTTCCTGAGCTGCCTTTGTCCACCCTGGACCTTGCAACCACCCCGCTCCACAGGCTTCCACATCTACCCAGAGACACCGACACAAGGCAAACATGGCGCAAAGGAGGTTCGTTTATGCGTGTGCTATCAGGGAAGGCTCCCTGGAGGAGGAAGTGGTGGGAAAACAGAGTTTCCTGATGGCCATAGTAGACATGCCCTTTGCTCTCAGGCTCTATCCAAGACAAGGGTGCTTATAGCCCATTGGGCAGGGTGATGCTTCATGTGGCCTGCTACCCAGAGGTCAGGCACATGGTGAGAACAGAGAGTCACAGGCATTTCTCAGATGGGATGTCCAAAGACAGCCATGGCTGTGTCCTTCTCATGTAACACCAGGGAAACTGGCCCCAGGAACTGGCCCCTCTCCTTTCCTGTTCTCAGCATGGGGACTCCAACCTGCTCCCATAGTCACAGCCTCCAAGGCCCAGGGGTGGCTGGACGCGTTAATAAGAAGCTGGGCTGGTGACCCTTGACTGCTTCTGAATGACGTGTGGCCTAGCCCCTCTGTACCACCCCATAGCCTTCCTGTTGATTTCCAGTCCGTGGCTAAGCCAAGCTCATTAGCTTCCTTCCCCCTGTGCTCACTCCTAATTATACTCCAGCCGAGGGGGCAGGGGGGGGGCACAGCCCTTATGGTCCAGGCAGCTGAGATCCTTAATAAAATGCCACAATAATAACCACGAACAGCCTCTGAGGCTCCTTTTGCAGCCCTGCCATCCAGCCTGGCTCAGGACCAGCACTCTTAGGTCCTACAGTGGCACCCCAGCCTGTATTCCAAGCGTGCCACCCTGGCAACCGAGAGCAGCCCTGCTGTTCCCACCTGTTAATGAGCATCTGCTGGGGACTTGTGAGTTCAAGGACTTTGGGAAAGGGGGGGCGGTGAGAGGTGGTGCGGCTGGAAATCAAGCCTGGGTAGCTCTGGCCTCTGCTGGGGAAGGTAGAGGCACGTTACACCTTTGTACTTGGCCATCCTTCCCAATGCCCTTCCTGCCCCATTGTGGTACACTGATCCCGCGTATTTCCTCTGGATATTTCTCCTCACATCTAGGCAGCATTTGGCTTCCCTGGACCCCCACGTTGGTCTCCAAGGCCAGCTAGTACCAAATGTTCAGAGTCTTCTGGCCCTGTGAGGTCACAGGATTACTGTCTTGGCTTTCCTATGGCTGTGCTGGGCTAACTGGATATGTGCACTGTGAGCTCCCAGTAGAAGTACCGGAAATAACAGCCTTTCACATCTTCTGATCTCCTCTTTGGATACAGAGCCCTAGCACTAAGCTGGGTCACAACTGCAGGCTTGAGGGGGGTCACCATCTCTTCCTCTAAAGGCAGTTGCTTTTAGCCACTGTTCACACCACAGATGTGGTCTAGGGGTAGGGGGTTGGGCATGGCTCTGTTGATAAAGCACTGAGTTCAGAACTCCAGCATTCATGTGAAAGCCAGGCTAAAAGATGCGAAGTTGTAATCCCAGCGCTGGGGAGGGGGAGACAGGATCCCTAGGGCTTTGTGTTCAGCTGGGCTAAGTGACTTAGTGAGCTCCAGGTCCAGCCAGTAGTAGGCTTTGCCTCCAAAAAGTAAAGTAGAAGGTCAAAGATGGCTCAGTGGGTAAAAGTACTTGTCACACATGCCTGGCATCACAGTTTGATCCTTAGCAGCCACAGGGGAAAACTCACTTTGGAAAGTTGTTCTCTGCTGTCCTTAGGTGTGCCAGGGGTGAGGGAGGGGAGAGAGAGGGGGAAGGAGGGAGGAGAGAGAGCAAGAGAGAAGGAAAGAGGGAGGAGGGGAAGAGAAGGAGGAGAAAAGAAGAGAGAGAGAGAGAGAGAGAGAGAGAGAAGAGAGGAGAGAGAGAGAAGGGGGAGAGAGAGAGAGAGAGAGAGAGAGAGAGAGAATATGTTTGAAACTTCAAAGACTGCCCTGAGTGACACATCACACCTCGGACAATGCCACACCTCCTAATCCTTCCCCACAGTTCCACCATCTGGGGCCCAAGCATTCAAATGTGGGGGCATTCTCATTCAAACTACTACTCAGGCTTTACAGGAATAAAGTAATCACACCCAGTGCAGTGCCATGGGGGAGGTACTGGGAATTATAAAAAGTCTGGCCTGTCTGGGAAAATGCCCTCCTAAGGGGCTTTTGAAGTAAAAGCTGAAAGATGTGCAGTGTTGCTGGGGGTGGGGAGAAATGGCACTAAAGATTCAGGAAGATGTAACTGGCTGGGCAAAGGCCCTGAGGCGAGCTGGAGACTGATAAAGTGATGGAGACACGTGGTGTGGTGGTAAGGGAGCTGGAGAGCCTTGCAGCAGGCAGAGCAGTGGCTTTCCAGGTGACTACTGGCTGCTGTCCTGAGTGGAAGCAGAGGCATGATTGAATTTGCTAGACAAAGGGTTGGACGTCATGGGAGAGACATGGGTAGATACAGAGACAACTTTTCCACACTTGGTACCTGCTACCTAGCTAGGAGGAATGGCTGTAGAAGGCGTGTGTAGAGCCCTGCAGGACCTGGGTGGGTGGCAGGGTGCCCACCGGATCCAGGCTTCAGGAAGGGTCTGCGATGCTATACAGAGCTTCAGACTCCTCGCGGCAGAGGCTAGGATGTAGGAGTCTGCTGGGGTATGCCACCCCCCTCAGCCCCACACACTGAGCTCCATCCTGTCTGCCTCTGACCTTCCAGGTCAGGGCACAGTTCCTGAGCTATGAGAAGAGAACAGCTTGGCTCAAATGATTCCAGAAACATTTCATCCTGTTTTAAAAATACACATTTAAAGGCCGAGCGTGGTGGCACAAGCCTTTTAATCCCAGTGCTCAGGAGGCAGAGGCAGGTGGATCACTGTGAGTTCGAGGCCAGCCTGGTCCACAAAGCTAGTCCAGGACAGCCAAGGCTACACAGAGAAACTCTGTCTCGAAAAACCAACCAGCCAACCAAAACCAAAACAAAAACAAAAAACCACCAAAAAACAAAAACAAAAACAACAAACAAACAACAACAGCAAAACAAAAACCAAAAATACGCATTTAAGAGACAGTCCTTTTAAAGCTAAATATGAAGGGTAGCTGAAACAAGTAAACTACAGACAGAAGCATGAGATGTGAACTCAAAAAGAGACAAAATAAACGAAACATAATTACCGCAGATGAGGCACTCTTCTCCACAAACTTGTCTAGGCTCCGGAAGTCTCCTGCTGGCAGGTGACTCCATCTGTGGTGTGTCTCAGCCTCTCAGAGTGCCTGGCCACCTCTCAGAGCTTGCTAGGCTGGGCCCGGTCTGCCTCAGGAGCACCTGGAACTCATTCAAAGTGATAAGGCTGGGTGGGACACTGTGGGTGGGCACACTCACTGTAGGGGTCTTTCCCTCTTTCTTTTTAGTTTTGTTTTTATGTGTTTGTGCGCATTTGTACATGTGCGCGTGCGTACTTGGAGAGGCCAAAAGGTTGACATCAGTGTCTTCCTCTGTTCCTCTCATTTCGTTTTTTGAGACAGGTGCTCTCGCTGACCTCAGAGCTCGCCAGGTGGTTAGAGCGGTTGGCAGTGATGGGCTCTGAGGATCTGCCTGTCTCCACTGTCCCCTTTGCTGGGGACAGCTATGTGCTACCACGCACAGCTTGTACGTGGGCACTAGGGGTCCTCATGCAAGCCCTCGCCTACCCCCAAATTAATCATTGTAAATTGTGCCACTTTTTTTCCGACAACTCACAGGCTGTGGGAACGACCACCTTTTCTAGTCCCAAGTGGTACCCCCAAAGAAACCAGGGACCTATTCAGCTTTGTTCTCTTCGATCCTTGTCCTCCCTGTCTCACCGTGTCTCTTCTGGACATGATACTCTGAGGGCATCTTGTAAGGTGTGCTTGGCTTCTCCCATGGGGCATGGCACTTTGAGGATTCCATTGTGCAGCATGCGTCCAATTTGGATTCTTCGCGGCAGCCAGGTATTGCAGCGGGTGGAAGAGAACACAGAGCCTGGGAAGTTGTCAGTGAAGCTAAAGAAAGAGCAAAGATTTTTATTCATATGAAGAATGGATACACAAACAGGGGCCACGGATTTAATTTCCAAAGCCAGTGTTTCACCCAGGCTCAGGACAGCTGGGGCTCACATAACAAAAAGGCCTATTCTTTGACAAGAAGACCGAGGTGAACCCAGTGGCTGCAAATTTCCACAAGCCAGCCTGGCTGCACCTTTGTTGGGATGTCCAGGTTATAAGGCAAACTGGCGACTGGAGCATTTCTCAAGCCTTTTTAGGTCTTCTTAGGTCCCAGAAAAATGTCCCATTCGGTAAACTGAGTTCCAGACATGATGTCTGAGAGGGTAACTTAGCTACCTGAAAAACTACAAAACTACTAGAGCTAAGACGTCTGCCTTCTTTTTGACTATTCCATGTGTGTGTGTGTGTGTGTGTGTGTGTGTGTGTGTGTGTGTGTGTGTCAGAGGACACCCTCAGCTGCCCTTCCTTGCATGTAATCCATCTTTTCTTGTGGAATGAGATTATGTCTCTTCCCCACAAAATAAAGGCAATGATCAGAGGGGCTTTTGGGCTGGGACGACACTACTGCCACTGGGTTCTACTGGCCCTGGCAGGTCCTCTCACCCTGCAAAGTTCAGTTTCCTGTCTGTCAGGGTACAGTGGAGAGTGAGTAAAGACAGATAGAATCAGGCTTGGTAAAAAGGAGTTGCCCTTTGGTAGAACTGGTTACTGTTGTAGCTTATGTAGGTGTGCACACACAAGTTTGTAATGGGACGACCCGGGGACAAGCCTATTGCAAGCTGAAAGCAAGTTGCACATACTTAAACAACTACACATCCAGGTCAACAGGCTGAGTGTCCCAGCTAGTGCAGCATATTACAGCATAGGTTGTTTCCCTTTGATTGAGGGGCTACCTGGGAGCTTGGGTCAATATCACCCCAGCATTTTGAGAGAAGAGAAGAGGAGATCCAGACTCCAATTACTGTTGAGTGTAAATCTTTTACACTATTATAAAAGTAAAAAAGGGTGTGTGTTCATGTGCAAATACATTTGTGTGTAGAGTGGAGGTCGGATGTCTACATAAGGTGCCTTTCTCAATCATTATCCGTCTTAGTGTGTGTGTGTGTGTGTGTGTGTGTGTGTGTGTGTGTGTGTGTGTTTATGTATGCATGCACATTTTTGCTTATGTTGGTGGAGGCCAGAGGTCACTTTTGGTTTCTCAGTCATTTTCTATCTTCCTTATTTGTATGTAGGCATAAAGTTATTGTGTAATTAAAATGCTGATTTCTGTACCACCACCATCCCCCCCCTATATAGTTGTAATCCTTTTTCTGAGAGTCTCCTGTTGCAATGTTGTATAAACACTGCTCCTCAATTTTCCCCTGATATACCAATAAAGCAGCTTACAGCCAATTGCTGAGCAGGGGAGAGAATAGGGCTGAACTTTCTGCCAGCCAGGGAAGGAGGAATTAGAAGAGGAAGAAGGGTGCTCAGCCATGGGCTGATGTCCAGGAGGGACCAGGAGAGAGAGAGAGAGCTCTGCAAGGAAAGCTACAAAGTGCAAGTGTCTCTGGGATGTATGCTGGGAGGTAGCCAAATTAGCATAGAGGGTTAAGAATAGAGTAATAATTACTCAGTTCTTGTGCTATGAAGCTTATTTAAATAATATAATGAAGTCTCAGTTATTTGTGTGATAGCCAGGTTAAGAGAGAAACTAAGAAAAAACAAACAGTTTTATAAAAATAACTTTAACATTTGGGCACCGAACATGGGTTGCCACCTGTAAGCTTTGATTTTTTTAAAACCTACTTTATTTGGGGTTCTTTAATGCTTCTACTTCCCTTCCAACCCACCTACCAGAGATAGGAGAGAAAGGAGGTTAGTAGGGACAGTGTAAGTAGACCTTTTTAGACTCAGTTCCTTGGAAAGATTCCACTCTTTGTCATCAGGATTTTAACAGCAAACACAGCAACAGGAACCAGGAGCAGTGGGAGCAACAGCAGACACATCATCCTTTTAGAAGCCTTCCCTGGGGCATCTCTCTCTAGGAGCATCTCAAAGCAGAGAGATGAACAGCCAAGCAATGCAAAGCGATGCAAAAGCAATTGATATTTGTAATTTGGACTATTTATATTCTTCCATAGTTCATACAGGGTGTTTTGTAACTGGCAAAGACCATGCCCCATGCAAGAAGCAGATCCCTTTCTAGGGGACAAACATCTTGTGCCCTCTCACAAGTCTGTTTCACATCCCAAACTTGGGATCAAAACAAGAACATGTTTACATCCAGTGTGTGTGTGTGTGTGTGTGTGTGTGTGTGTGTGTGTGTGTGTGTGTGACAAAATCAGCCTGTGTGTCTTCCTCGAATACTCACCAGCTTATGGTGTTGTTTGTTTGTTTGTTGGGGCAGGGTCTCACAATGTGTCCTTGGCTGACCTGAAACTTGCTGAGGACTAGGATGGCCTTATAGAGGTCTGCTTGTTTCTGCCCCGTAAGTACTGAGATTAAAGGCATGCACCACTAGACCAGGGTTATTATGTTTTTTGCTATGGGATCTGTCATGGGCTCTGAGGTTACTTATGGTCCACCGTGACAGGCCAGTGGTGACTGTCTTACCACAATTGGCTTATGGTACACGTGTCTTACCACACATGGCTTTGTGTGGATGCCGGGGTCTGAACTCAGGTCCTCTGGCCTGTGTTCCAGTCCCTTTACCATCTGAACTATTTTTTCAGCCCTCTACCTTATTTTTTGAGACAGGGTATTTCACAAAACCTGGAACTTTTAGACTAGTAGGTTAGGAAGCCTCAAGGATCTCTCTGGGCTCAGATTATAGGCACACACCATTGCTCCCAGCGCTCTCTCTCTCTCTCTCTCTCTCTCTCTCTCTCTCTCTCTCTCTCTCTGTGTGTGTATGTGTGTGTGTGTGTGTGTGTGTGTGTGTGTGTGTGTGTGATGGAGATCTGGACTCATGTCTTTATGCAAGAACTTTACCAGACAGATCCATTTCCCCAGGCCCATAAAGTCAAAGCACTTCAGTTGGGCCGTCATGAGTTGGATGTCTGAACACTGGGAAAAACTTGTGATAGTTATAGATGGAATTTGACTCTGAGTTGGCTATGGACTAGTGGGGGCCATACACCATAGGCAAGTGAGCAACGGGCAGTTTACTTGGGTGAAATCCCTCTGCTTCTGCAGGAGGACACCCCTCTTTTGTTTGGTGTCACTGTCATCTCCAAAGAGGTGTTCAGGCCTGAGAGAGGACCCTACTAAATGCCCATGGGCGCCTCTCTGCCTGACCATCATTCCTCTGCTGTGATGGACACTCCTGTTTCCATTTTGCAGGATAAGTTCCAAGAAAAAAATAGAAGCTGAACAGATCTGCCAGCTGAACCCATGAATTCCTCCCAGAAACTTTGCCTATACAGAGCTGTCTCAATATGTCACCAAAGGCCAAAGAGATGGTTTAGTGGGTAAAGTCATTTGCCACCAAGCATGCCAACCTGACTCTGATCCCCAGGACCCGCACAATGGAAAGGGAGAACTGACTTCTGCAACGCTGTCCCCTGACCACACATGGAAGCTCCATGGTGTGTGTGTGTGTGTGTGTGTGTGTGTGTGTGTGTGTGTGTGTGTGATAAAATGTCATAAAAAATGCTAACTGTCACTGAACATCTCTATCTGGGCCACCCAGTAGCCAGACTTGTATAGGCCCCACAACAAAGCAGCCGGACCCTCAGGTTAGCTGGGCTACCATAGGGCTGGTCAGGTGCATGGTCACCATCAACAAAAAAGCCAGGAGTCCCATCAGGTACCTGTTAAATGTTTCTTGGGGTGAGACTCACTTGGGACACATGCTCGCGGCGTGACCTTGGACAAGCTATTTGACCTTCCTGAGCCTCTGCTTCTTTGCTTCAGGGAGACTAGAGGAGAAACAGACTAGAAGCACAGCATGCATACCCATGGAGTCATGGAGAGAATTTCATAGTGTAATGTGCTGTTGCCAAAGGCTGGTGATGTAGGCTTGTCCTCCTAGCCTTTTCCCCTCCACGTGATACCTGGACACATCAATCAGCCGAGGCTCATTGTCACCAAGACTGCTCAGCCTCGGTTTCGTCTGTGTGGATGGTGGAGACAGACAACATCCCTTTAACTGACAGTACCTCTGCCCCAGTAGCCCTCATGAAGGGCAGGTATTGACTTCAAGGGGAACGTGTCCTGCACATTGTCCTCGGAACCCCGAGGAAGCCGGTGACATACTAGAGTGTGGACGTTAATGCAATCGTTGGATAATTCAATCACTTTATAGAAGTTGATCTGTCCTTTTTATTACAATTACTGTCGGCTAGGGTGTTTCGTTCCATCATTGAAAATAAACATCATTTATCATACTTGTAAAGATTAGCCCCCGACAGCTCCTGCTCTTGCTTTGCATAAATGTGTATTAATGCTGGCCCTGCCCGCAGTGCGGGGAGAAGTCTATAATTCACAAGACTGATTAGGACCTGTCACCGCTGCTTTAAGTAATGTCTTATCATGACTGATACTCCCAGACTAGAGAGCTGAGCCTAGGAAAGGAGGGGCTGCTCCGGGAGATTTATGGTGGCACCAGAATGAAAAACAAGCCAGGGACGGTGGCATCTGTTTCCTCTGTGCTGAACCATGCCCACACTGGGGCTTCCCTTTATCTCAAAGCCCTGGCCCAACCTGCAAAGGCTTTCGTGCAAGTGTCAGGCCTGTTGTCCCAATAGCCACAGCTGGGCTCCCAAGGGAGCCTTGCCAGCCCATGCATGGCCTCCTCAAAGACTTCCACAAGCTCCTGTCTCCCGCTTTCTGCTCAGAGGATGCTATCTACCTAACATTTATCTGTCAAGAGCCCCTAGGTACGGTCTATTATACTGTCACCCAGTGAGATCCAGGCTAGGTCTCCTGGCTCTGCCTCAGCCTCTCCCATAGGCCCACTGATTTCCACTTTGCCAACCCTCTTTGTGTGTATATGTTTGTGTGTATATTGAGTATTCAGGTATATTGCCTGGGGAGACCAGAGGCTGACATCATGTGTCTTCCTCAATTTACCCACTACCTATATATTTTTAAAAATTAATTTCTTTTTGTTAAGTTTCATTGTGTGTGTATGTGTCTCTGTGTGAGTGTGTTTGTGCATATGTGCATATGTATATGTTTGTGTGTGTGAGTGTGTTTGTGTGTATGTGCATGTGCATATGTGTGTCTGTGTGTGTGAGTGTGTTTGTGTGTATGTGTATGTGTGTGTGTGTGTGTGTGTGTACATGTGTGTTAGTGTTGTTGCTGTGGAAGCCAAAAGACACAGTCAGATCCCACTGGAGCTGGAGTTGCAGGTAGTTGTGAGCTGCCTGGTGTGGGAGTTGGGAACCAAACTCTGGTCCTCTGTAAGAACAATACATACCTTTAATCACTGAGCCCTTAGCCCCTCCACCTAGTATTTTTGACATAGTGTCTCACTAAATCTGCAGCCTGTCCATGCAGTTAGACTGGCTGATCAGCAATCCCTAAGGATCTGCCTGTCTTTACCTTCCCAGTGCGGGCACCACAGTTGTGCTCCATCCACTGCCACTGCCTTCGTGCCTGGCTTTTTTCGCAGGGATGTGGTGGGATTAAACTCAAGGCCTCATGCTTTCATGGAAAGCACTTTCTTGACTGAACCATCTCTCCAGCCCCTTGTCCATCCTCCTGTCTGTCCTCCTGTACACTCTGGGGACTTCCCTTACCTGGAAGACAGGGTCAAAGTTTGCTGGTAGCAAAGTGCCATCATGCTTTCTGGTCCTTTAGGGACCGTCTGCATCTCCTCTTTCTCCTTCTGTTTCTGGACTCTTCAGATGTTTAACCTTGCTGACTATTGTTTGGATGTGAAATGTCCCCCATGGGTTCATATATTTGAAAACTTGGGGCAGGGAGACAGAGGGCCTGTAGAGAGAAAAGAAACCATGGGCACGGGCATCTCTGTGACAAACTGGAGACCTAAGACAGAATAGGCTTCTTGGAAGGATATGGGGGTGACTCTAGCTGAGATGTCTAGCAGCAAGGGTCATGGAGACTGAAGAAGACACCCTCTAACTAGACAGGACTCTTTCTAGTGGAGGGAGGGGAACACCAACCCACCCACCAAAACTTCAACCCCAAATTACCCAGCCTACAAGATGTGCAGGGATAAAGATAGAGCAGAGATAGAGGGAATGTCCAACCAATGCCTAGCCCAGCCTGAGACCTACCCCATGGGAGAAAGCCAATGCTGACACTATTAACAATACTCTACTATACACCCAGACAGAAGCCTAACATAGCTGTCCTCTGAGAGGCACCACCCAACAGCAGATTGAAACAGATGCTGAGACTCACAAGCAAAGATTGGGTGAAGCGTAGGGAGTCTTGTGGGAAGAGTAGGGGGAAGGATAGAAGGACCTGAAGGTATCAGGAGCTCCATAAGAAGACCAACAGAGTCAACTAGCCCGGGGGTGGGGGGTGGGGGGTGGGGGGTGGGGGGGTGGGGGGGTGTGCATGGAGACTGAAGCACCAACCATGCATGGACTAAACGTGGGCCCCCATCTCAGATGTAGCTCAGATGGGCAGCCCAGGCTTCATATGGGCTACCTAATAAGTGGAGTGGGAGCTATCTGTGACATGAACTCTGTTGCCTGCTTTGTGATCACTTCCCTGTTGTGGGGCTGCCTCCACAGGTGACTTGATGAGCTGAAATGGGTTGGCGGGGAGGGGCTCCCCTTTTCTGAGGGATGGGGGGTGGGCATGGGGAAAGAGGGAGGGAGAGCAGGATTGGGAGGGGAGGAGGCTACAATCAAAATGTAAAGTGAATAAATAAACAAAATAATTAAAAAAAGAGAAAACTTGGTTCCAGTTGGTGGCACTGTTTATGAAGGTTGTGGAACCTTTAAGAGATAAAACCTCACTGAAGGAAGTTGATCACTGAGAGTTGTTTTATAGCCTGGAGGTTTTATGGCCCAGACCATTTCCTGTTGACTGATTCCTGACTGTGCCTGCAATGTGACCAGCTGTCTTCTGCTCCAGCCACCATGCCTCCCTACCATGATGGGTCCCTTTGAACTGTGAGCCACAATATACCCTTCCCCACTTAAGTTGCATAAGCAAGTATTTTGGTTACAGCAGCTAGAAAAGTAACTAACCCTCCACCTTTACTTCCATCTCATTTGGAACTTCTCAAGCCCATCCTTGACATGGGTTGGCAGGGTCCATCACAAACCAAAGTGGAAAAAAAAAAAGGTATTAGGTCTGTTTTGTGTAGGAGAGTCCTAAGAGTAAAGGACGGGAAGTGAAGGATGAGAGATCTTCTAGGAGTGCCCAGTCTAAAGAGAAACCAAACCATTGTACTAACTTAGAACAATGATCGTGGTCAGCATCAGGCAAAGAAGGAAAGAAGTGGTACTTAAGAAGCAGGACCAGGCCTCTACTTGAGCAGGGGCAGAGTTTTTGAGAATTTGACATGTCTCTTGGACTAGGAAGCTGTTGCAGTTGGTAGCAATGACCTGACTTTGACCTTCCAGAACTTCTGTTAAAAACAGACCAGAGGGAGTTTCACATGCTTATACTTGTAATGAGGGGAAGATGGAGGCAGGCATATCCCTGGGATCACAGTCTAGACAGTCTAGACAACTCAGTAAGATCTGGGCCAACAAGAGATCATATCATGAGCCGGATGTGGTGGCGCACGCCTTTAATGCCAGCACTTGGGAGGCAGAGGCAGGCGTGTTGCTGTGAGTTCGAGGCCAGCCTGGTCTACAAAGTGAGTCTAGGACAGCCAAGGCTACACAGAGAAACCCTGTCTCGAAAAAGAAAAGAGGGAGAGAGAGAGAGAGAGAGAGAGAGAGAGAGAGAGAGAGAGAGAGAGAGAGGCCATCTCACAAAACACAAGGTGAATGGTATTTGAGGAATGACACCTGAGGTTGACCTCTGGCCTTTACACCCTCATACATACATGCATACCCACACATATATGAGCACACACACACACACACACACGCCTACATATTATTTGCGTCTCCATGTTTTGTTATCCATGATTGTGTTAGTGTCCTTTATTCATACTGTTGTCTGTGCATCTGTCCTAAAATGGCTGACCTGTACTTCCAATATCTGTCTTCCCAGGAAAATGTCTCACCATCCACAAGTGGCAATTTATAATTAAATTATTTAAAATTAAATTCAAACAAAATCTCAATTCTGCATCCCATTCAAACTATGTCATAGGCTCAGTAGTTCCCATATTTGACATCAGAGACTTAAGCATTCCAACCTTTCTAGAATGTTTTGTTGTGTATCTTGTGGGCTATGGGGTGCTTGGGAGAGGATGATGAGACCAGAGAAAGGGCTTGTGAGACGCATGCACCACCATGCCCAGTTTTGGGGGTGATAGGAACCTAGGGACTCCTGTGTGATGGGCAAGCCCTCCATCAGCTGAGCCACATGCCCAGCTCCATGTGATTCTGATTGGTTAGTTTTGTAAGGGAGGGCACAGGGCTTCAGGAAATGTCAACAGAGCCTATGACCCTACACTGCCAACTGTGTTCCACCCTTAGGCAAAATAGTACTCTGTTTAACAAATGTGACTGATAAAATAACGTTGTATATTAAAGATGGTTTCTAATATATTCTCCCTATATGTGTACATATTTTTTTAACGAATGACCTTGACAAGCCTCAGAACCCATTTACAAAGCTGGGTGTGGTTTCATGCCTGTAATCCCAACATTCTAGTGGAGGCAGGAGGACTCCTAGGACTTGCTAGCCATCAGTCTGGTCCCAGAGTCAAAGATCCTGCCTGTCTCACAGGAGTAACGTACAGAGTGAGAGAGTGTTTCCACATTCACACCTGCATACATACATGCATATACTCCTCCTCCCCGACCACACACACAGAAAAGAAAGTACGTGTTGGCCTGTTTCTTATTTTCCATTGGGTATTCTCTGTGTGGTGTCGGTATCTGAGCTGTCGGGGACAAACGAGGGGTAAAAGCTGGATGGAGTGGCTTGTGCCTATGATCCCAGTACCATAGAGGCAGAGGTATGAAGGTGAAGAGTTTAGGGCCAGCCGATGCTATATAGCTAGTTCAAGACCAGCCTGGGCTACATGAGACTCTATCTCAACAAAACAAACACAGCAGCTGGGAAGATAGCATATTTAATACAGCACCTGCCTAGCAAGCACAAAGCCCTGTGTTCTAGTCCCAGCACCATATAAACTCTGCTTGGGAGTGCACACCTGCAATCCCATCGCCAGGGAGGTGAGGTGAGCGTAGGAAACCAAAAGTTCAAAATCCCCTTTGGCTATACAGTAGGCACAAGGCCAGCCAAGGTTACATGTAACCCCGTCTCAAAAATAAAACAAAAATAGGAGAATTTTTAAAAAAATCTAAATTATACAAGTTTAAGTCATAAAAATATTAAGAATTAAGGCCAAGACTGTACTTTTGGAAGGATTGGTGTGCTTATGAACCTAGGGACCAGCAGAGGCCTTTCAAAGCCCCTTTAATTTGGGGGAAGTTTGAGGTGATGGAAAGAAAGTTCTGGAAAACTCTAGAAAGCCAGCCGTGGGAGCTGGGGCTGGACTCCAGCCCTAATGGGCGTCTTTCATTCTCATTACCCCCATTAGTGCTTTATTGTATTAGTTATAGCTAATTTACATTTTACTGAAGCATTGAAAACAGATTGCAGATGTTTGGAAACAGATGTTATCCTAATGTTAAGGCGAGGCCATGAATATTTATGATGGTTATTGCCCGGATCAAATTACCTCGCTTAAACAGGGAGGCAGGCATGTTCTGACAACTTTGGCCAACACCTGGGAAGGGAAGACAGACGAGTATTGAGGAATTTTGGGGCACACTTCAATTTTCCTTCATCAGGGAATCTAGGGTTTTTTTTTCTTCTTCTTCTGCCTGCCAGGGAACAGAGGTTGGTTGTTACAAAACACATTTGTGGATTGCTTTGCAGCAGTCACTGGCCAGGTCCAGAGTTTCCAGCTGGCTTTTTCCATGCTCTCCTTGTAGAAGGACCTGCCAAGCTTTCCTCTGACCTAAGTGGCTGTGGATGTTGCCCAGGATGCAGGGGGACAGCTGGGTATCTCCATGACTACTTGCCAGGGACTGGAGAGACACCAGAAGAAATGAGACTGGCTCCCCACTATAAAAAGTGGTGGCGCACGCCTTTAATCCCAGCACTTGGGAGGCAGAAGCAGGCTGATCGCTGTGCGTTCAAGGCCAGTCTGGTCTACAAAGTGAGTCTAGGACAGCCAAAGCTACACAGAGAAACATTGTCTCAAAAACCAACCAAACAACAAAAAAAAGAGCTCCCTCCTATCTCCCCCACTTTCTCTCTTTTTCTCTCCTCTTCCTCCTCTTCTACCCACCCCCTTCACCCCGCCTCTCCCTTTTTTTTTTTTGTTTTGAAAAAGTTGCATGGAGCCCAGGCTGGCTTCAGACTCACTATGCGGCCAAGGATGAGCTTGAATTCTGGATCCTCCTGCCTCTACTCCTCAAATGCTGGGATTTCAGGAGTGCATTATTGGATACAGTTCATGTCATGCTAGAGATAGGGGCCAGGGCTTGGTGAGTGCTAGGCAAGTTAGACTCCTAGCTCCCCAAATGGGCTTTCTTCTCTTGCCACCCACGTTGGCAGAATGCCTCTTCTGGAGGCATCTTTGTTGCCATAGAAACACCTACCTTGAATTTAGGACCAGTGGGGAGGACTCCCTGCTGAGTAAGTATAATGGGCAAGGCAATGCTTGTCCTTGGTCCTCAGAGTCCTCTTATCACTTTGGTCTCTGTCATGTGAAGTTTTCTGTGTCTGACATCTAATGACTTCAGGTGGGGGGACACTGAGCACAGACAGAAGAACATCCCAAGTCCAGATCAATGAACCAGTGAGATTTTTGGCATTACTCACAGGAGCGTGGGTGAGGGGTCACTTCCCAGAGCATGGATGACTCAGAGGCGGTTGTTCTACCAAAAGGCTCAGTCAGCATGGGTAATGGCACACAAACGCTGTACCATAGAGCTCCCTACATGACTTGCGGGTGGCTCAGAGTCAGCTGTCTCTTCTCCCCAGTAACTGTTAGTGCTTATGTAGCTTTGAGGAGGGACATGTGGATCTTGTAAGGCTCAGGACTTCCTGAGTCCTGTAACATTAGCTTACTTCCTGTGCTGCTTAGTGTTTTGCCAACCGAACACAAGATGGAGTCATCTGGGAAGAGAGAAACTCAACGGAGGAAAAAAAAGTGCGTTTGTCAGATTGGCCTGTAAGGAAGTTTGTGATCATTTTCCTGAGTAACAGTTGGTGTGGGAGGGCCCAGCCCACTGTGGGCGGTGCCACTCCTGGACAGCTGGTCCTGAGTTGAATCAAAAAGCAACCTGAGTGAGTTATGGGGATCAATCGAGTGAACAGCACCCCTCCATGGTCTCTGTTCCATTCCTCCCTTGGCTTCCCGCAGTGATCAACTGTGATCTGGGCATGCCAACCCTTTCTTATTTTGAAGAATTTTTAAAAATTTATGTGTGCATGAGTTTATGCCACAGGCAAGCAGGTGCCCTTGGAGGCTAGAGGACTGGAGTCTCTATCAAACTGGAGTCACAGACAGCTGTGAGCTGCCTGATGTGTGTGTTGGGAACCGAACCCAGGTCCTCTGGGAGCCATCTCTTGAGTCCAAACCCTTTCTTACCTCCAATGTATTTAGCCATGGTGCATATCACAGCAACAAAAAGCAAATTAGACCATTTCCTGAGTCTTAAGGAACCTTCCTGCCGTATGGAATGCTTCTATTCCTTGGAAACTGCTGTACAGCTGTTCCCTCCCCAGTATTTGCACTTACTAGCAGCTGTCAGTCTTAGAGGGCATGTCTGCCAGGTGCCGCAACCCAAAGGTCAGCCGGTGCTGACTCTCCACGCCCTTCTCTGCTTCCCTGGCTCTAGGTGGGAAGAGCCTGAGATAGACTGAGATAGCCCATTCTCTAAAACCCCTCAAGGGAACAGGCTGGTGGCTTTTACCCTCCTACTCAGCTATCTTTCTTTCTTCTGGGGCCATCTTCTCGGTTGTTCTCTGGCTTGGGACTTGCTCCAGGCTGGCTTCTGGAGTAACTTTCATAGGGATGTGCAGCTTTTGGATAGTGCAACATGAATGTTTGTCATTTACAAAGGTCACAGTAAGAGAAATGGACCCTCAAGTTACAAAAATCAATCAGAATGGATTGGCTGATAACTTATGCACACACAAAATTGAAAGTAATTTCATAATGTTTAAAGTGAGCTTACAGTTTTCATATTGGGTTTCATCCATAGCTGTCTTGGGGCTCAAGAAGTCCATAGGCTGCAGGTTGGGTGACCCTGAAGCATCCAGAGAGCCCTTTTGGGTTAGCTCTCCATCCAGCATTTGGGGGACAAATGCTGCGTGCCTGAGAAGTCCATGAGTAGGCAGACAGAGTTACAGGACCTGAGGGGTAGGCATCCAGGGAAGGAAGACGAGCTAATGGACAGCTGCTAGCTGCACATCTGGGTCCTCCCTAGCATCCACAACATGCTCCACTGTGCCTGGGAACTATCCTATCCCAGCTCAGCACAGCCTGTCCAGGTGGGTACCAGAAAGCCTATTTCCATCCAAAGGAAATAGAATCTCTGAAAGGTTGAGTGAGTCACTCAGGACATATGCTGATTTAGCCTAATTTTTGTTATGTGTACATTTGTGTGCTGTGTTGTGTACATGCACACCTGTGCACACCTGCATACAGAGACCAGAGATCTATGTCATATCTCTTCCTAGATCATACTCCACTTTATTTTTTGAGGCAGGATCTCTCATTGAACCTGGATCAGGGTTGGTGGCCAATGAGTTCCAGGGATCTTCCTGACTTTGCTCACATTGTTCCCCTCACCTTGCTTATACTGGGGTCTGGGCCTCTGATCTCACATCCCTGTTCTTGCACAGCATTTTCCTCACTGGCTGAGCCATCTCCCCGACCTTCGAGTCAATCGTGAGTCCTCTAGGGTGATGGGGAGGGTAGGGGGGTGGTGTTGGGTTGGGCTGGGCACTTAGGAATTCTGGACCAGCCAATGAGTCAGATCTCTGTCCTCACGGCCAGACATGATGAGGAAAACAGATGTGAAAATCCAGACAAACCTTAGGTAATGTAATGGATTGACTCTGGACCTCCTGGGGATAGCTGTATCCACAGATGCTCAACACTCAAGTCCCTTAGAGAAAACGATGCAATGCTTGCTTAAAACGTAGGCACGTCCTTAGATTATAGTACCAGACACGTGGATGCCAGAGGAACAGTTCTCATGCTGTGAAATCCAGGATAGTGACAGGTATAAGTCCAAATCTCTCATGCTGGGCACTTGCTTTAGTTAATTAATTGATTAGTTAATTATATCCTGGTTGGTTGACTCCAAGGAGCAGAATCTGAAGATATGGACAGCCAACTGTTTACACATAATAAATATGGAGGGCTGGCAGTGTAGCTCAGTAGGTAGAGTGCTAGCTTAGCATGCGGGAAGCCCTGCTTCCATTTGTAGCACTGAATAGTCCAGGCACAGTGACACACACCTGTAGTCCCAGCACGTGTAGGTGAAGGCAAGATCAGCTGTTCAGTCACCCTTAGCTGTATAGTGAGTTTGAGACCAACCTGGGCTACAGGAGAAACTTGACTCTTTTGGAAAAGAATACAATAAAATAAAGTAGCAAAAGTAGCAAGGGACGCACATGGGGCTGGAGAGATGGTTTAGAGGTTAGGAGCGTCTGCTGCCCTTTCAGAGGACAGAGGTTGAGTTCTCAGCACACACACGGCAGCTCACAGCCATCTGCAACTCCAGTTCTGGGGGATCTGATGGCTTCTTCTGGCCTCCTTAAGCAATAGGCACAACACACACACACACACACACACACACACACACACACAGAGAGAGAGAGAGAGGGGGAGAGGGAGAGGGAGAGGGAGAGGGAGAGGGAGAGGGAGAGGGAGAGGGAGAGGGAGAGGGAGAGGGAGAGAGAGAGAGAGAGAGAGAGAGAGAGAGAGAGAGAGAGAGAGAGGGAGAGACATACACATAAAAATATATAAATCTAGGGGCTGGAGAGATGCTCAGAGGTTAAGAGCATTGCCTGCTCTTCCAAAGGTCCTGAGTTCAATTCCCAGCAACCACATGGTGGCTCACAACCATCTATAATGAGATCTGGTGCCCTCTTCTGGTGTGTAAGTGTACATGCAGGCAGAACACTATATAATCATAATAAATAAATCTTTATATATGTATGTATATACATATAAATCTTTAAAGGGACATGTGATTATAACAGGCATAATAGATATGTGGTGATGTGTAGTGAGTGCTTTGTAGGGTCGCTGTGAGAATCCATGGTCTGGGTGTGTGATCTTTGTTCTGAGAGTGAGGGAGCAGGGGCACAGCCAGGTGAAGTAAGGGAGGAAGGCACTGGCATATCCCCGGGTTCCAAACGAAGACACTCAAGGTGTTCTGGGGAGCTTTGAGGACAGCGTGACTGGAGAGGTAACTGCTTAGGCAGGACAGGGCCCGACCTAAGTCATCAGTTTGCCTCTTGACTCTAAGGACAAGGCTCTGTGACAAAACTGGATGGGGGGGGGGGCGAAGGGAGGGGAAGCACATCTCTGGTGTCCAGTTAGCATGAGTCAGCATGCCTCTCCCTGGGCACCTTTCCAGGAACGGACTGTGAAAATACAACCCCCCCCCCCCCCCCCCCCCCGCCTGCCCATTGCGTGTGTGCTTTCTTATGATGCTGCCTACACAAGTCTGGAGTGGCAGGAAAGGTATCAGATGGATGAAAAAACAAGGAAATGAAAAGTGATCTAACCATAGCTTGCCATGACAATACCAGGTCATGCCAACAGCCCCTACAGCCCCTCCCCTACCACCCTTGGGATTCTGCCAAACTGGCCTTGCTGTGCCTGGGGAAACAGACATCTAGCTGACCAGAGCGTTCTTGGGAGGAGATGAGGAGACGTTTGATGTTTTGATTGTCCGGGCAGTCAATCTGTTCAGGAGATAAGTATCTTCCTTAGAGATAAACAGAAACAAATACTTTAGGGTCTTTGCTCAAAGAGTCCTGCACGGGATGAGGGTAGAGGAGTGGAGGGCTGCAGGTGGGCGAGTAAACGGCAGGAACCGCCTGCTGGTGCTGGAGGGCGTGGTCTCCCGAGGGCGTGGTCTCTGCAGACAACGCAGCCAGAGGGCCGAGGCTAGGAACTCCCCGTCAGTTACTAAACACCCAGATGAGTGAGGTGGCTTGTACCGAGTCCTCCCTGTTAAAACTATAGCTGCGTGTGGCTACTAGCATGACACAGCAGGGGAGAGCGCCCACTGACGGCTGTGCTGATAGACTTGGCCGAGAGAGTCCAAGTTTCATTTTCTAGCTTGCTGCTGTATTTTCATAATGGGCTGTTGTCTGTAGTGTACAAGGCACTGGAGTGGCCTGGAAGCAATCCTAGAAGCTTGGCAAATACATTCGTAATTGGTTTTTCACAGGTCATTATTATTTGTTGACTAGCACTTGTGAATTCAAGTACTTGCTAAAATTTCCTTGTGAACCTCAAACGACTGTGAGGCAGGGGGTGGGGAGGGTGGTGGGTGTGGGGTTGGTTCATTTTCAGACAAGAGTAGAGAGGTGAAATCTGAGGCCTCCCGTGGGTGTGGCTCCAGCAGAGCCACTGAACAAGGCAACCCTTTACTTCCTTGTTCCAACGGTCATAGTTTGTTCAGCGCTAACTTACTCGTATTTGGGGACCCTTTTCCACTTACGTATGTGTGGAGAGAGCATTTGCTGGAGTGTGTGTGGATGCACAGCTGTGCTGGTAGATGTGCATGTCTCTGAGTATACACACAGGGCTCCAAGGTTGACATCAGGTGCCTTCCTGGACTGTTCTTCACCATATGTGTATTGAGGCAGGGTTTCTCAGTGAACGCACAGCCTGCTGTCTTGGTTAGTTTGGCTAGCCAGCTTGCGCAAAGCATCCCCTGTTTCGATCTCCCATGCTCTGGAATTACAGGTGGGCCTGCCATATTCATCTGGGCTTTGAGTGGGTTCTGGGAACCTGAACTCTGGTCCTGATACTGGTGCAAGATGCATTCTACCTGCTGAGGCATCTTCTGAGCTCTTTTAGTTGGTGATGCCACTATTTAAAATAGCTCAGTGGTAGAGCACCTGACTAGCATGCAAGAGGCCCCAGATTTAATCCCTGGTAGCAGCAAGTTTTATATATATATAATGGCTCCAAACCCAGCATCAAATAATGTCCAGTGTTCTGTGCACTTGAAGGTTGTGATGGGGGAAAAATCCAAGCATCCGATGACCCTCCTTCAGCCATGACAGTGTTGTGCTTGTTCAATGGCGATGGATTGAACTCTATGTTAAGTAGGGGCTAGGGTATAGCTCAGTTGACAGATGGCTTGCTTAGCAGCAGGAGGCCTGGGATCAATCCTCAGTGCC
This sequence comes from Acomys minous, assembly GCF_964271855.1. Taxonomy (NCBI): domain Eukaryota; kingdom Metazoa; phylum Chordata; class Mammalia; order Rodentia; family Muridae; genus Acomys; species Acomys minous. Next base: position 70,235,207 of record NC_140483.1, on the reverse strand, counting down.
CTGTCTGTTCAGTAGAGTGTCTTTAAGCAGAACTGTTCAAAGAATGAAGAAGCCATGTATTGGTTTTTCGGAATATGTATGTTTGTATGTAAGCACATGTGTGCCTATGCCCTAACTGTGTGTGTTTGCATGTGAAGACCAGATATCAATGTTAAATAACTTCCTCACTAACCCTCCACCATATTTTTTGAGACGGCTTATCACCGAACCCAAAGCTCAGTGATTCAATTAGCCTGGCTGGCCTGGGAGTCTGGGATTCTCCTGCCTCTATCCCCCCAGCATTAGGAAGGATTACAGAGGCAAACCACTGCTTTTCACATGGGCGCTGGGGATCAAGCTCAGGCTCTTGTGCCTACACAATTTATACAAGCACTTTACCTGCCAAATCATCTCCCTGGTCCTCCCTCCCCCCTCCCCCCCTCTCTCTCTGTCTCTGTCTCTCTCCCTCTCTGTCTCTCTCTCTGTCTCTCTGTCTCTGTCTCTGTCTCCGTCTCTCTCTCTCTCTCTCTCTCTCTATATATATATATATTATATATTATATATATATATAATATATAATATATATATATATATATATATATATTAATGTGACCAAGAAACAAAAGCTCCAAAATCCTAAGTGTGTATTTTCCTGTGGGACAAGAGGTCAGGAGTCAGTAGTTTTGAGTTCACCATGATGTCATCAACTCTACATAATGACAGTGTTGTCTCCCCAGCACACAACAAGGAAGTCATCAATCTTAAAGCTTGGGAGGACCTGGTGTCTCCCTTAAGTCCGGCGTTGGATTGTATGGTGGCTAGAGTTAGCTGTCAAGTTAATCTAGCCAGTTAGATTGCACGAGCCAGACTCAGCTGAGAAGGATGTATCCAGGAGGAATTGCCTAGGTCAGACTGGCCTGTGGGCACGCCTGTGGGGCATTGGCTCGGTTGTGTGGCTTGAGGTGGGAAGAACCATCCACTGTGAGTTAGTTCTTTGCTCTACACTTCTTACTGTGAACGTGATGGAACCCAGCTCCCTCTAACTCGTTCCGTTGTGACTTCCCAGCCATGATAGACTTAGCACCTTGGACTGTGAGCCAATTAAACCTTTTCTCCCCTACGTTGCTTTTGTCAGGGCATGTTTATTACAGCAACAAGAAAAGAGGCTGAGACAGACCAGATTTATGGAATGGTTTATGGTTTATGAGATCATATCCTCGTTGTCACGAGACCATGTTCAGGGACATGACAGCGGTGCTGTGGGTTGGTCCACTTGTAACCAGAATCCCGGAGCTGGGAGATATCTGTCCCTCGCAGATGCTAAAGATCTGAGTCTTCTCCCCTAGTCCTCTGACAGGGGGAGCCCTCTTCCCCTGCCATCTGACCCCAGCCTGTCAGGTCTCATTAGACTGCCTGCATATTCTTCCTCTGTGGCCTGGCAAGGCTGCCCCACCGGGGGGATGTGACCAAACAGCAGGCATCAGAGTCCATGGCAGAGACAGCCCCTGCACCCCTTACTAGGGCATCCATATGCAGACGATGCTGCCTATTGGCTACATCTGAGCCATAGCTTCTCTCCATGCATTGTCCTTGGTTGGTGCATCAGGCCCCTGTGGGCCCAAATTTGTTGGCATTGATGGTGTTCTTGTGGAACTTCTGTCCCCTCTGGGTCCTTCTATCCCCCGACTCTCAATGCTCTGCCCAGAGTTTGGCTGTGAGTCTTCGCTTCTCTTTTGATCCCCTGCTGGGCAGAGTCTTTCAGATGACATCTATGTTGGGCTCCTGTCCTGTTCTTTAGGGGAGGGGAATAGGGGAGAAGAGGGAGGGAGGGAGGGTGGGAAGAGGAGGATAGGAGCGAGGGGGGTCACAATGGGATGTAATGTATCCTGAAAAATTATAAAAAAAATAATTTTTAAATAAGAGCTGGGTCTTACTCAGGACAGTCTGAGAAGACAGTGGGTCAGCATCCTAAATATCCGGTTTAACCTCAGCACCAGCAGGAAGATCATTCCAGAGCTCAGTCTTGTCCCTCTGGTCAGGCGGCCAGCCACAGGTCTGAGGTGTGAGCTGTTTGCGCCTCTCTCCCTTGCGCTCTTCCCTATTTCTGTGGCACTTCTTGCAATGCTGAGTCTGGTTGGTGTCTGACAGCATCACTGGTACTCCTCCAGGAGTTGACCCAGAGCAGACCAACCATGACAGCAAGCATGTGTGCTGACTGCTTTCGGAAAAAAAAAAAAAGGAATATATATGTGTCTCTAAAATAGAGAGTTCAAAGTACCTCTATCATAAAGTGAGAAAAAGAATTCTCAAATTTGGTTCCCCAGGGACAGCAATGCCCAAACCAAACAATACTCTCCTAGACAGACCCTTGCGGGGCTGGAGAGATGACTCGGCGGGTATGAGCAATATACTGCTCCTGCAAGGACCTGAGTTGGGTTCCCAGCACCCACATGATGTTGAGAAACTCAAGCCCAGAAGTCTAGTCTCCATGGAGACAACATCCCCAGGAGCCTAAGGGACCCAGGTTCTGGTAGTCAGAATGTGGAGCCTTCAGGTCAGAACACTGCATACAGCAAACAAATATGATCAACCACAAAGAACTGATGCCAACCTTTTGTTGTTGTTTGTTTGTTTTGGCAGCTCATTCCTGATTGGCTAGATGTAGAGATCCAGCCAATCAGGGCCCAGCTGGCCCTCAATACATTTGATGGTCCTGTTGCAAGCTTTCACTGAGGAGCTCAACCAAGGGGAGACACAAGACTTCAGGGCCTACGTCAGGGCCCCGAGACATGGGAGTTCACTGGAGATGGAGAGGGTGCCACCTTTCCAGAGGTTTCTGTCCTTGCGGAGAGCTCTCCTGACCAGTCTCGCTCGGCTGGCCCTTCATGCTTGAGGCTTCTGCGCAGGCAGGGAGACCACACAGCTTCCAGGACATATTGGGCAGGAGGAGGGACTCATTCCTGAGGTGGCCAGCAGAGGCCTGAGATGCCAGGTTTCAGGACCTGCTGTCTCGTAACTCCCCGCGGTGACCTTCAGGGCTCTGTACAAGGGACTGCTCTGGGCCTCCCGAGGAGAACTTTGTTCAGGACCGCTTTTGTGAGCAGTGGAGGCTCTTAGCTAGCACTCCCACTGCTACTTAGAGTTCAAGCTTGTTTAATTTTAACCCTGCACGTCACCCAGTTTTAGGTTGCTTCCCCTGTTTAAAGGCTGTTAACCTTGACTTGACAATCAAGTCCCTCCTGTTATATTTTTGTTGTCTGCCCACTCATTCTCAGAGGGGGAGCCAACAAGCACCCAATCGGAGATAGATGCCCCCACCCCCACCCCCACCCCCCGCAGCTTCTACCTGTATCTGCAGCACAAGCCGAGGCTAGACAGAAGTTACCAGGGCCCTCCATGTTAGACTGTGTGGGTAACACATGTAGTTCCTCTCCCTATGAGTTCATAAGCAGCAACATGCATCAGGAGGCTCAGTGTGTGGAGCCATGGCTGTGTACTGAGTGGCGTGTTTGTGTTTGTGTTGTGTGGTATATATGGGTGCATATGTATGTACACATGCACGTGTGGAGGCAGAGGTCTTCCTGTGTCTTCCTCCATCATTCACCTCGTATTTTAAGACGAGGTTGCTCGCTGCATCCAGTGCCCACTGATTGGCTGGATTGGCTGCCGCTCAGTCCCATACACACTAGGAGAAGCTGGTCCATGGAGGGCACGTGAGCAGCTTGCAGTGCCTTTCTCCATCCTTCTGCGCTCTGGTTACATCCGCACACAACCACACCCGACGCTTTGTGTAGGTTCTGGCGTCTGAGCTCAGGTCCTCACGTTTGTACAGCTAACATTTCACCAGCTGAGCCAGCTCCCCAACCCCCAGTGAGTGCCGAAACTCAAATGTCACCTTTAACTAACAGTCACAAAGCGCTTTCGCAGGTACGCAAGCCTTGTGTGTGCAGCGCCACCTGCATCCATGGAAGGAGGTGACAGAATAGAGGGACCTGAGCAGTCGCCAGCACACACTGTTCTTTTGCTGGGGTGTGTCCCATGTAAAGCCCCGAGAGCCTCTGTCCTGAGACCTGGCACTGCAGACGGAAACACCAAGAGACTCATTTCCTTCTGTAGGCCCAGCTGGTCTGAAATATTAATATAAAACCAAGAGCATGAGACTTCTGGAGAGGGGAATCCACCAGGCTCTGCACTGTGGGGGTGCAGAAAAACTGTGCAAAGCAGTGGGGAGTTTGATTGGGAAGGGGCGTAGCTTTATTTGAGCTGAGTTTTCACATGGACACTCACAGAGCAGAATCAAGAGATTAGGAGGTTTTGTTTGGTTTTAAACTTTCTTAGGGGGGAAAAAGGTTGTTTAATGTGGACTGGAGTGTTCAGAGAGAGGGCATGAAGAGTGGGCCTTGTCCTGCTTCTGAGCGTCTTAGCTTCATGACTTTGAGCGGGCTAATTACTCCAGCGGGCTCCAGCTCATCCGGAAACTCGGGGCAGTAATCGCAGTGTCGTGCTGACTTTGGGCATCGCAGGAACTTACTAGAAAACAGCTTCCTGACAGGACAGTGGGACCCTAGCCTCACTCCAGGGCTCCAAGGCTTTTTTTCCTGAATTAGCACCTGAGAGTTTTCAAAAATATGGCCTTGGATTTGTGTGTGGTATGTGTGTGTGGTGTGTGCTAGTGTGTGTGTGTGTGTGTGTGTGTTCTACCATATTCAGTTAGTATTTCCTGCATGCATAGGTGTGTTGGGGTGTCCACTGTAGGATGGGTAACCAACCAGAGGCCACATGCCTCAAAAATATCCACTTTCTCCCAACTGCCATTGGCCTGGCCTGCACCTTTTCAGCTAGGAGTGGAGCCTTGTGAGTTCCCACTCACACTGCTGGAGCTTTGACGAGACTGGTTTTGTGCAGGCAAGTGCAGAGTTCACCAGGACAGTGGCTGTCACATGCAGAAGACACTGTCGTGCAGCTGTCGTCAGCCTCAGGTTCTCTCCCAAGCCCAGCATATAGCCTCTTCCAGCTTATATTTGTTCATATGCAAATGAAATCATCTCTAAAAACGGCATCGTGCCACTCTACAAGGGCTTCTGGGAAGGGCAGTTCCGGAGGTTGAATGGCACATTAACTCTGAACCACAAATTAATTTTGTCTCTCTGTATATGAAGGGTGTGCAAGACTTATTTAATTCAAAATCAATGTAATTATAGAAATGAATGGGCTATCAAAAATTTAAACATATGATCCATCAATATTGGCATGATGTGAGTGGCTGGTTATTCTAAATAAAATGGGTCTTTGGCAATATGGAATTCAATCCCCCCTATAGTGTGTCTCGTTCCATCTTGTTGTCTGGGTTAATGCTAAATTACACTCCTTAATTTCCAGATCGGGAGCTTAATTTCTAACTAGGAGGTTAACATAAGTAGGTCTTCCAGCTGTGGGGCTTCTATAAGCCCTTGGCAAGAGGGACTCCTGTGCAAGTCTGCCTTTGCACAAGGCTAGTGCTGGATGCAAGGGTAGAGGTTGGTATGTGGTGGTTTACATGCTGGGGACCAGGTGTTTCTAGATACTCTTTCTGAGGGCTGTGACCGAGCTTCAGGCAGTGGGGAGGAGACCAGAGCCTGCTGCACAGCCACCTGTGTGCCCATGAATAGGATCAACCACTGTGCTCTTCAACGTGCATCAGCCAGTCATGGAGGGCACATATCCATCCCACTGGCCCTCCTTTAGGACCCCAATTCAAGTTTCTTAATGCAACCCATGGGAAAATCTTTGCAGAGCATCTAAGGAAATGGCTCTGTAGATAAAAAAAGCTGGCCAGGAAAGCGTGAAGACCTGAGTTCAATCCCCAGGTACCCATGTAACAAAAATCCATGTATGATGGCACATGCTTATAATTTCAACACTGAGGAGGTGGAGACAGGAAGATCCCTAGGGCTTTCTGGCCAGCCAGCATAGCCAAATCTGAGTTCCATATATCAGAGAGATATCAGGCCTCACCGGTGGTACCTGAGGAATGTCAGTACACAAAGGTCAAACTCTGGCTTCGGTGCATATATGTACACGCATACCTGTGCACATATAGGTATCTACACATATGCAAACACATGCACCAACAAAGATCTCCATAAAGTGGCATACAGGTTTCCTGAGAGTGAACAGAAGACACATAATTGCCACCCTGAGCGGCAAGACAGAGAGTCTGGAAACATTGTTCATCAAATATAAGGTGTCCCAAAGAGGCTGTCACTTCCACAAAGGCGATGGCACCACGCACCGGCACTGACTTCCAGACCATGGCAGACCTGTGCTAGTACAGTCTCTGGGTGAAACGTGAAGTGGGCTGGGTAGTTTACCAGGGTGAGAGCAGCTCTGAAGGTGACCATCAAGGAAAACTGTGGGCACAGTTGTGGGAACAGGGCTCAAGAGCAGCTTCAAAAGTTCACTCGAGGGTGTCTACAACACAGTTACAGTCTTCAGTAGAGTCATAAAAACAGTAATAGCGAGAGGACAACAGGGCAGGCATAAGTTGTGAGCATTTTTGTGGTGGGGGTAGGGGCTGTTGGAGGGTAGAAGGAGCACAGGTGGCCTCTTCAGGGTCGCAGCAGCTAGAAGCTGGGCTCCCATCCCCAAGTCCTGTCAAAGTCATGAGCTCCAACACAGAGAATCTGCCTCCTCCCATCATCCACCTGGTGTCCAAGGAGATGACCACCCCTACTGCAGACTCACTTGATGGCATTAATGTCTTCCCTAATGAGGAAGATGTCACTAGCCTTCAGGTCACCATCGAAGGACCTGAGGGGACCCCCCTATGATGGAAGTTTGTTCTGTATGAAGCTTCTATTGGACAAGGACTTTCTGCCTCACCATCCAAGGGCTTCTTTCTGGCTAAAATCTTCCACCCAAAATGTGGGTGTCAACGGTGAAATCTGTGCCAACATGTTGAAGAAGGACCAGACACCTGCGCTGGGCATCCGGCATGACCAGTGCCTGCCAAGGCACTCAGTGCCCAGGGTCTGCACTCAACCAGGAGGCAGGCCGCCTGCCTTTGGAGCACTATGAAAACTATGCTGCCAGGCCCTCAGAGATACAGGAGGGGCAGGTGGCATCAGCAGCAAGGGGGCTGAGGCTGCCTGGGACCTGGCTAGTGGCACCACTGACCCTATGACCCCAGGTGGCCTAGGAGAAGGGTCCCACAGTTAAGAAGTATTCAGGCAAGTGACATAAAAAGCTGGCAGCCAAGAAAAGGTTGGACAAGAAGCGGGCACTGAGGCGACTGTGGTGGGCTCTTCCCCATCCGTCCTCTCTTCTATTCTGTCCCCTCACACTCTGTCTCTAAGTTATTTAAAGTGTGGCTGGGGTGGGGAAGGGAGTGGGGAGGTACCAGAACCTGGTTTTATAAATAAAAGTTGGAAGAGGAAAGACAAAAAGGAGGAAGAATGAGTGAAGGTCTGGAAGAGAACGGGCCTCCTCTGCTGGCAGCAGGGTGCTTCCTTTCTGTTTGACACACTGTTGGCACATCCAGGCCAGTAGGACTGGTTTGACCCTTGAAAAGCTGAATGACACACCAGAAAGGAAGATGAAAAAAGTTCCAGGGATGGGAAATTCTGTATCTTGATTGTACTACAATTGAGATTTAAAGTGAGTAAATTAAAAAGATGCACACCTGGGCAATTATCATGGATTTTATTGTAATGAAAAAGAAACAAGTATATTTACTAAACCTATTAAAAACAAGACAAAACAACTAAAAAAGAAAATTCTCTATCTTACTTGAGATATTGGCAATACAGCTGTGCACCTCCCAAACGTCAAATTTAACACGTCAGATCTGTATAGTTGGCCATAAATGAATTTTGTCAGAAGCAAAGCCACGAAAAAAGACCAAACCAAACAATAACAACAGCAAATGGAAGCCAGGGAATGTTCCCAGGCTTTTGAGCACAGGCCGGTAGGCGAACAACGGAACTATTTCCATCTGTGAGGAACTCTCATAGGGAGCCAGGTTCAGAGGAGACCATGAACCCTCTTGTGTGCACATCTTGTTTGAGATTAACAGAGAAACCTGCCAGGCAGGCAGCTGCGTGTGGGAAAATGGGAGGGATCAGGAGCTGTGGCTTGGGGCGTAGGGCCTTGACTGTGGTAAATCAGAAGGGTTGGCTTCCGCTTTAGCTCCGCCCCTTCCCTCGTCCTATGGCGAATACTGAGAAGGTTAAGCTGGAGCGCCAGTTTGCCAGGACTTTGAATCACCTCGGGATAACCTTCCTCTCAGCATGTCCGTAAGGGAGACCCTAGATGGGTTAAGAAGACGCACTTTAAATGTGGACAGCACCCAGCCCTCAGAGTGGCCGTGAACACAAACCCCCACCCCAAACCAGTTTTCTCCAACCAAGCATTACTGAGTACATCAGTCACTCACCAGGGCGAGCCCTGTGTGTGTGTTTTGTGGTCAACACAAACACAGACTCCATCCATGGCTCTTGGTGCATATTTTGTTTTATTTTGTTTTGTTTTAGTATTTTTATTTTACTGCCTTTTTGTTCGTTTAGATTTTTGTTTTGTTGTTGTGGATATTTTGTCTTTTAGAGAGGGAGAAACAGAGAAAGAGACAGGATGAAGCTGAGTGGGCAGGAGGTGAAGAGGATCTGGGAGGAGTTGGGGAGGGGAAGGAATATGGTCAAAGTATATTGTATGAAATAAAATTAAATTTAAAAAGTGTGGACTGTATATTCTATGGGCTGGGGTCTCAGATTAAAAAAAAAAAAAAAAAGGAGAACATAACCTAAATACCAACATTCACCTTTCCGTGGCAGTTTAAATGAGAGTGGCCCCCAGGACTCGTATGTTTGAATACTGAGTCCCCAGACTGTGAAATTGTTTGGGAAGGATGGGGAGGTGTGGCCTTGTTGAAGGAGGCGTGTCACTGGGGAGGCCTTTGAGGTGTCAAAAGACTTAGTCTCTCTCCCCCTACTTCTCCCTCCCTTCCTCCCTCCCTCTCTCTCTCCTCTCTCTTCCTCCCTTTCTCTTTCTCTCCCTCTCCCTCTCTCTCCCTCTCCCCCTCTCCCCCCTCTCCTTCTCCCCACCCTCTCTCTCTCCCCCTCCCTCCCTCCCTCCCTCTCTCTCTCTCTCTCCCCCTCCCCTCTCTCTCCCTTTCCCCATTCTCTCCCTCCCCCTCCCCTCTGCCTCCTTGCTAATCAAGATGTAAACTGACAGCTGTTCCTGCTGCCATGCCTTTGTTCTGCCAGTATAGCCTCTAAACACTCTGAAATCATAAGTCTCAAATTAGATGCTTTCTTTTATACACTGCCCTGATCGTGGGGTCTGATCACATTTCTGTGATAGTTAGCATGAGCCACCCGACTGGATCCTGATTCATGGAAGAGACAACCATCTGGTCACGTCTGTTAGGGATTATGCAGATTAGGTTAATGAGGCTCACTTTAGCTGTCAGTGAGAGCATCCTATGGGCTGGGGTCCTAGACCGACTAAAAAGGAGAAAGTTTGCTGAGAACCAGCATCCATCTCTCTGCTTGCTGATGGCAATGTAACCAGCTGCCCCATGCTCCTGCCGCCATGCCTTCCCCACTATGATGGGCACTATCCTTAGATCGTGAGTCAAAGTAAACCCTTCTTCTTTCTTTAAACCACCTTTGTCACAGAGTGTTTTATCACAGCAGCAGCAGCAGCAGCAACAACAACAACAAATAACTAATAAGGTTCCTAGGAACCTCTGGTCATAAGATTTTTGCCAACTGGTCTACCCATAACCTTGCTTCCGTTTAAAGGTGTGGTCAATCTAGGCTATCAATCCATTCTCACTGAACTCAGGGGTAAAAGTTCCACAAGCCTGTTCAACATCTGCATGTCATCCACGAGGCAGGCATAGCCTTCTTGCACTAAGGACATTTACCAGCATTGTGCTTGGAGCTGCTTTAAAGACCTAAAAGCACCACAGCAAGCAGAAAATGCGCATAAGAGCTGTGAGGAGGATACTGTTTGCAGGCTAACAAGAAGGCCTTGTTCTGCGTCAAGAGGAAACATGCTCTTCTTGTGACTCAAGTTTTCTTTTGTCACTGTTGTATACATTGGCTATGGGCCACCAAAGCATCATGGGTATTGGAGGTGACACAGGAATGTCAGTGAGTAGGACCAGTGAGAGATTTTTTTTTGTTCTGTTTTTTCTGTTTTTCAAGACAGGGTCTCTCTGTGTAGCCTTGGTTGTCTTAGACTCACTTTGTAGACCAGGCTGGTCTTGAACTCACAGCGATCCGCTTGCCTCTGCCTCCCAAGTGCTGGGATTAAAGGCGTGCGCCACCACCGCCCGGCCAGTGAGAGATTTTTATCTTAAAAAAAAAAAGTTATAAAAGAATAAAACAAACAAACAAACAGACTCAAGGTGGGGAATACTGAGGAAAACAGACAAGGTTGTCTTCTGCCCACCACATGCACCCAGGCACACAAGTGTGCTCTCACACACACACGATCACACACAAGTATAAGGTGAGAATGGTGGGACATGCCTGTCATCCTAGAACTTGAGATGCACAGGAGGATCAGGAGTTCAAAGCCAGACTGGGCGACATGAGACCTTGTCTCAACAAACAAACAAAACCCAGGCAAACACATGACCCTAAACCTCATATCTGTATTTCCTTCGTACTGGAGCCTGGAAGTCCCACCTCTTTTTCACTGGCTAAATATGTGAGTAAGGCGGGTCCCTAGGTTCTAGAAAAGAAGCTAGCCCTCATCGTCTCCAGTGCCTGGAGGCCATCTGCTTTCTTTGGCCCGCTATCCTGCTATAATATAGACCTGCAATGCCCCCTTCCCCCAACAAAGGCTGTGCTAAAGGTCTAGTTCCTAGAATCGTGCTATTGGGAGGTGGTGGGGAGTTATAAAGTGGGAGTCCAAAGGAAGGTTTTAGGTCACTGGAGCAAGCTCTCAAGGGGGAGTGTGGGTCCCCAGGCTGTTTCTTTCTTTTTGCTTTAGTGTCCCTGTCTCATGCTCTCACCATGACCTGTTGCTTCTCTATAGCTGTGGAAGCAGTGGAGCCAACAGCCAATGGGCTTGAACAGCTCGTATGAGTCCAAACAACTCTTTTTGTTTCTTTGTAAGTTGATTTATATCAAGTGTCCGTTATAGTCACAGAAAGCTAACACAGGCGTCTAGCTCCCATCACTTCAGTGACTCGTTTCTGCTGCCTCATCATCTCGAGATCGCCCATCACTCTGCCATCCTGTCTTCCTCTCAGAAGGACCCTTGTTTTGACAGCCATAGCTTATGTAGTTAACCCAGGATACTGTCCCCAAGGACACAACCTGCTTGTTTTAATTGACTTTGCAAAGTCACTTTTTCTTTTTCTTCCTACTTTTGACAAGTAATCCTGTGTGTGTGTGTGTGTGTGTGTGTGTGTGTGTGTGTGTGTGTGTGTGTGTTTATGTCTATGCATTTGTGTAGGCATGAGTGTGGAGACCAGAGGCCAATCTTATGTGTTGCTTCTTATTTATTTATTTATTTATTTATTTATTTATTTATTATGTGTTGCTTCTTAAGTTCCACGCACACTACTTTTTTTGAGGCAGGGTCTCTCACTGTCTTGGAACTCATTAAGTAGGCTAGGCTCGCTGGCTAATGCATCCCAAGGATCTGCCTGTCTCAGCAGGAATTACAAGCTTGCATTTCATCTCTGGCTTCAAAGTCCTTTTCTACATATGGTAGAGTCCACTAGTGTTGGAGAGTAGGGTGCGGGTGAGAGTGGGTGGGTGCGAATAACTACTGATCTTATCTGTGTGGTGGCGGGAGGTGGCTGTGTGTACACCTACACATCTATACAGACTTTTTCCTTTCTTTCTTTTTTTCCCCTTGCATGTAGCTTTTTTTCAGCTATCAAGTCTTTTATTTTATTTTATTTTATTAAATTATTCAGATTACATCTAAATTGTTATCCCCTCACTTCTATCCTCCCATTCCTCCCTCCCTCCCTCCCTCTTTCACTCTATTTCCCTCCCCTAGGTCTGTGACAGAAAGGGACCTCCTCCCCCATCATATGATCACAGCCTATCAGGTCTCATCTCTTGGTAGCCTGCTTACTCTTCCTCTGAGTGCCACCAGGCCTCCCCCCAAGGGGAAGTGGTCAAATATGGGGCACTACCGTTCATGTGAGAGTCAGTCCCCACTCTTTATGGAGAATGTCCTGTCCATTGGCTAGATCTGAGTAGGGTTCAATGTTTACTGCATATATTGTCCTTGGCTGGTGCCATAGTTTGAGCAGGACCCCTGGGCCCAGATCCGCCCATCGTGATGTTCTTCTTGTAGGTTTCTAGGACCCTTTGGATCCTTCTATTTCTCCATTCTCCCATACTTCTCTCATGTAGAGTTCCAATAGGAGGTCCCCGCATCTACCCCAATCTCCTGATAAGTGAAGACTTTCATGGGACATCCATTTTGTGCTAGTGTCCAATTATGAGTGAGTATAAACCATGTGAGTCTTTCTGGGTCTGGGTTAACTCACTCAGTATGATCCTTTCTAGTTTCATTCATTTGTCCGTAATTTTCGGGATTTCTTTGTTTTTAATAGCTGAGTAGTATTCCATAGTGTAAAGGTACCACAGTTTCTTTATCCATTCTTCTACTGAGGGACACTTAGACTGTTTCCATGTTCTGGCTATTATGAATAAGGCTGCTAAGAACATGGTTGAGCATATGTCCTTATTGTGTGCTGGAGCATCTTCTGGGTACATTCCAAGGAGTGGAATAGCTGGGGTTTTTAAAAGAAGCTCTATTCCCATTTTCTGAGAAAGTGCCAGATTGATTTCCAAAGTGGGTGTCCAAGTTTGCACTCCCACCAGCAATGAAGGAGCGTTCCCCTTATCCACATCCTCTTCAAACATCACTGTGGGGGATTGAACTCAGATCCTCATGCTTGCAAGGCAATTGCTTTACCAATGGAACCATCTCCTTAGTCCAAACAAAGGGTTTAAAGTATACAGAGGTGTGCTCAGTACTGACCTGTCCACTCCTGCCTCACCTCACATTCTATGCTGTGCCTACTTCCTACCTGTCTCAGATCCCTCTTAGGAGGGCAGCAGCAGCAGCAGCTGATGGAACAGGTATGCTCAGAAGCTGAGCATTTAGTGGTTCTATTTTAAGGTTGATCCAAACAACTCAGTGAAAAGACATGTGCTAAAATTCCCTTCGCTCATAATGAGAAGGAGCCCCATAAAATTTTTTGGCAAAATCCATTTGCTAATTTAGCATGTATGTGACACAGTATGCCTCCATTTATAAGACCTCTCTCTGTCATGTGTTTGTGTGTCCAGTGGTATAGGTGCATGTGTGTATGTACATGTGGAGGCAAGAGGCCTTGCCTGTCATTCCTGACACTATCCATTTTGTGGTTGTTATTATTATTATTATTATTATTATTATTATTATTATTATTACTATTACTACTACTACTACTACTATACTGTGTGTGTGTGTGTGTGTACGTTGGCCATACCATGTATGGGGAGGTTAAAGGGCAATTTAAGGGAGTTGTTTCTGTCCATTCATCAGTGGATTCTGGGGGCTGAACTCAGTTTTCAGGCTCAACTGCAATTAACTTTATCCACTGAGCCATTTGCGTCCTCTTAAAACTGTTTTAAATGTATCATTAGTTGTATGCGTGTGAGTGTGTATGCACACATGTGTGTGCCAGTCACAGGTTACTTGTGAAGGTCCAAGGACAGTTTTACGACGCAGTTCTCTCTTTTCACCCCGGGATCCAGGTCTCAAACTCCAGTTCACAGTCATGCACCGAGTACATTTACAAGTGAGATGTTGCCAGCCCCCAATTTGCTTTTGTTTGAGACACAGTCTCATTAGCTTGAAGTTGACCCAGCAGGTTGGCTGGCTGGCTGGCTGGCTGGCAAGCCCTGGGGACCCACCTATCTCTGCCTCCCAGCCATGGGATTACAGGTGTGCATCACCATGTGGGTTCTGGGGGTGGGACTTTGGTTCTTATGCTTACAAGGCAAGTGCTTTACTGACTGAACCTTTTGAACTCCAGGTTTGCTTTTGATTGTTTAGAGACAAGGTCTCATGTAGCTCAGGCTGGCCTTGAACTTCCTGTGTAGTCGAGGTTGGCCTTGAACTCCCTATTCTCTTTCCTCAGCCTCTCAAGCGATAGGATCTTGCCCTATGTTCTCAAACAGGCTGGGAGCCCCGAGGAAAGCCTCAAGCTGAGGCGTCACCTCAAGATGCTGCCCACCGTGTGAGGCTCTGCTTGTCTCATGCTCTTCTGGGGCCTGTGGGTGCTCATGACTGCTTGGCCTAATTCCGGCTTACATCTCGTTCCCATCCACTGAGCCTTCATGTTTACAGTGAGGCAGGTTGGTGGTCCCACTGCTCAAGCCTTGGGAGATTTAATCTGTTTTATTGAATTTTCAGATTCTCAAATCAATATCTATAATAATGCCCAGCAGACAGAAAATCGCGCTCCAGGTACTTTTGGGCCAACAAAGCTGATATACACACATGCTGAGTTTCCCTTGACAGCTTCAAATAGCTTCATAAGTCTTTAGGCGAAGCAGTCTATAACCCTAGGCAGCCAGCACAGGGCCAGGAAGCCGTCCACTGCTGCCTGCCAAGGCCAGGTTCCTGCCCAGGGAAGGCAGGAGCAGCCCACAAGGATATGGGACTTTATGTGCACTATATGCGTGGGCTTAAATAGACTCTGGTGCCAGTTGTCAACCAGTCTACAAGGTTGTCATTTGGAGTAATAGTGATAGGATTTTCCTGGCTTACAGTGCACATTTATACACCAGCCGGGTCCCAGTACCCAACCCTGGCAATCACTGGCCACTCCAGGGCGGGTCTGGCTGAGACAACTGGCTGGTGCTGCTGGCTCATAAGAGTCAGAAAGTAAAGGAAACATATAAGACCCCCTCCCTAAGATTACATAAGTGGTAAACAACGTGAGGGCGTCTCAGGGTTTCTATTGCTCTGATAAACACCCTGGTCAAAAGCAACCTGTGAGGGAAAAGGGTTTAATCTCATCTTATAACTCTCAAGTCACGTGCTATCACTGAGGGAAATCAGGGCAGGAGCCTGGAGGCAGGAGCTGATGCAGAGGCCATGGAGGGGTGCTGCTTACCAGCTTGCCCCCTATGGCTTGCTCGACTAGCTACATTCTTACATAACCCAGGAGTGGCACCACCAACAATAGGCTGGGCCCTCCCCCATCAACACTAATTAAGAAAGTGTACAATAGGCTTGACCACAGGCTAATCCGGAGGGGGCATTTTCTCAACTGAGGTCCCCTCTTCCCAAAGGACTCTACTTTCTGTCAGCTCAATTGACCCCTTGTCAACTTGACACACAAACATGTTACTGTTAAACCATAGCCTTTTCTTTCTTGTTCATCCCTCATATCTCATATTAATAACATCACAATATAAAACAGTCCATTAAAAAAGTCCCACAGTCTTTAAAAATTCAGTCTCTTTAAAAATATCCAAATCTCTTTAAAAGTTCTCTAAAATATCCAAAGTTTCTCAAAAATTCTAAGGTTTCTAGAAAGTAAGGGTTTAAAATGTATATAACTGTTGGATTTTATAAAAACAGAAAGCACTTATTCCAAGAAGGAGGGGCCAGAGCACAGTTATATTCAAATGAAAACAAAACCAAAGTCCAGCTGTATAAAGCTCAGTGTCAGACATCTGGAACTCATGATCATCTGGGCTCCAAAGGGCTTACCACAGCACACAATGTGTGTCTCCTAGGCTCAGGTAGCTCCACTCCATGGCTGCTGCTGCTGCCTTTGGTGGTCATCCCATGATATTGGTATTTCCAAAATGTGGGGATCTCTCCTGTATCTGAGCTACACTCTCACCAATAGCCTCTCCAGTGCCTCTTTCAGGAACTCTGTCCTTGCATCATGACGCCATCTTGGGACTTCTACTTCACCTAAGGCTGCATGTTTACCAGATTCCTCTCCTAGGCTGTCACAGTGCCAAGCCTCAGGTGATCTCCATCACCTCTTCATGCCTTCAAAACCAGTACCACCTGGGGAACTCTTACAGAGTACCAGGTTTGGCTGCCAACACAGGGCCCCCTCTGGAACACAGCTTGGGTACCGGCTCCGAGGAAACACTTCACGTAAGATTCGGCCTCCGTGGTGCCAATTCCTCAGCTCCAGGTGACCAGTATTGACTGTCCCAGCCAAGCAAAGGTTTCACTACAGTTTTTC
Organism: Acomys minous; assembly: GCF_964271855.1. Lineage (NCBI taxonomy): Eukaryota > Metazoa > Chordata > Mammalia > Rodentia > Muridae > Acomys > Acomys minous. The sequence continues at coordinate 70,219,006 of NC_140483.1, read as the reverse complement.
TGGTCTCTTGTTAATCACCAGCTGATTCTTCAGCCCAAGCTGACCAGAACCACAGATTCTTAATCTCAAAATACTGAATAGCCCCAATAGAGTCTTTAAAGGCCTTTCAAAACTTCCTGCTGGAGCTGGAGGCTAGGCTTCCATTGTCTGTACTGTTCTCCACATTCCTCCCTTCCAAGCTCCCCCAGAACAGCCCACTGAGCTCAGAGCACTCCATGGCTTTTGCAGGCCAAAGTTCAAACGCCACCACAAACAATCCTCTCAAAAGCACACAGTCAGGTCTGTCACGTCACAGCAATTTGTCACTCCTGATACCAAAATTTCTATTCTAGGTAGTGTTTATAGTGCTGTGATAAAACACTATGACCAAAAGCAATGTGGAGGATTAAAGGGCTTATTTCATCTTAAAGTTTGTAGTCCTTTATCCAGGCAAGTCAAGGCAGGAAAACTGGAGCCAGGAACTGATACAGAGGCCATGGAAGATTGATGCTTACTGGTTTGCTCCTCATTGTTTGCTTAATCTGCTTTCTTATAGCACCCAGGACCACCAGCCCAGGGTGGCAGGGCTCGCAATGGGTTGGGTCCTCCCATATCAACCATTAATTTAAAAAAATACACTACAGGCTTGTCTATAGACATTCTTAATTGCGGCTTCCCCTTCTCAGATAACTCCAGCTTGTGTCAAGTTGACACAAAATTAGTCAGCAGTGTGGTTAAAGGGCGATGTTGCTAAGGTGGTGTCCAGAGGTCAGTCCCTGGGACCTGCATGGTTGGAAGAGGGACCTGATGCCCACAAGGTGGCCACTGACTTTTACATGTGCACTCTGGCACACTCATGGCCCCCCCACATGCATACATGCACACACACACACACACACACACACACACACACACACACACTCTAAATAAATTTACTGAAATATATTTTGAAATTGCTGTGGAGAAGAGACTGTCTTGGGTAGAGTTACCTGTTGCAGGATATTTGATCCCATTGTGAACCCAGAGATTATAAGCTGTAAAATCCTTTTTCTAGTTGTGGAGTGGCTCAGACCTAGCACACACCTTTAATCCAAGAGCTTTCTGTACATGGTATTAAATAAAGTTAACCCTAGGTCAAGAGGTGGAACAAGAAACCAGCTGACAGGGACTAAACAGAAAGGAAGGCTATCTCTCAATATCCTCTCAAAGGGTATTTAAAACAGCATGGAGGAGAAGGAGGAGGAAAAGGAGGAGGAGGAGGTAAAGAAGAAGAAGAAGAAGAAGAAGAAGAAGAAGAAGAAGAAGAAGAAGAAGAAGCAGTTTTAGTTTTGAGCTTTTCCTTCTGGGGCATTAGTAGAGTAAGAAGGTCAGCTGGGTGCTTCCTCTGCTTCTTTGAGCCTCCGAGTTTCACCCCAGCATCTGGCTCCTGTGTCTTCGTTGGTAAAATCAGATAACTGGGATTTTCTTTATATATTTTTGATATTAGCCTTCTGTCAGATGTAGGATTGGTGAAGATCTTCTCCCAGTTTGTAGGCTGTCATTTTGTTCTGTTGACAGTGTCCTTTGCCTTACAGAAGCTTTTCAGTTTCATGAAGTCCCACTATTAATTGTTGGTCTTAGAGCCTGAGCTATTGATGTTCTGTTCAGGAAATTGTCTTCTGTGCCAGTGAGTTCAAGGCTCTTCCCTACTTTTTTTTCTCTAACAGATTTAGTGTGTCTGTTTTTATGTTGAGTGAGGTCTTTAATCCACTTATACTTTAGTTTTGTGCAGGGTGATAAATATGAGTCTATTTGCATTTTTCTACATGTAGACCTCCAGTTAGTCCAGCACCATTTGTTGAAGATTGGGATTTTCCTTTTTTATAACAACAGTTACCTGCAGGTCTGTAACGAACTTCAGGGTTCCAACTTTCAGGAATCAAGTTTTGTGATGTAGTTGGTTTTGAGTCACGTGTGCCCCTGTAGGGAACCCCCTGCCTAAAACTTACTGCCTCACTAATCCAGGCTCAGGTGAGATGACGTTGTCTGTGAGGGGCCTTATCTGGGCTACATAGACGTTTGCTCACACCCCCTCAGGAAAAGAAATGTGTCATCCTTCTGTCTGATTCCCAAGTGAAATGTGACAAGAGGCCAGTTAGGAGTGTCTTGAAAACATAAATAGCAACAATGGAACTAAGCCACGCCAGAGCCACGAGAGGGCAGCTGGCCTGCAGAGAAGCAGAGGTGGTTGCCAGCAGGCCCTGAGTTCTTCAGACCACGTGGCATTCTAGGCCCACGATGGGTTTCATTGTGACCAGATGTCATGCCTTTCCCATAGAAGGTTCCTGGCAGTAGCTGCTGTGTTCCCTAGCACTCCTTCTGGATACTGCTGCTGGAAATAAAGGGTGTCACTTGGCTGGTTCCAGGGACACCTACAATGCTAGCCTATTCCTACCCTCCAGGCCAAAAGTTCACACACTGCAAGCAAAGTCTAAGAAGGCAGGCTCCAGGCCACTGGGATTTCCACTGGTTTGTGGGACCCACCCCTGGCCCTCTCGAGGGATGGCTGTCCTTTCTGCTGCTTCCCCCTCATTTGGATGCCAGAACATACCACACTGTTAGTGCTGTGTCAGTGCAAACAGAGCCAGAGGCTGAGCATCTCTCAAGATACCCTTTGGTATGACTCAGTGTTGGACAAGCAATGATTTTGTGGGTGAAGCATAGATAAACAGGGCCCTTGGAGCCTTGTCATTCATGTTAGAGAGACAGATGAAAGGGTCAGCATATTAGTGGGAACCAGGAAGTGAGATAAACCTTAGGTAAAAGGGAAAGCAAGGAATAGCCCAAAAGGATTCATGTGGGAACAAAGACCCTTCCCTGCCCAGTTGGGGAAGACTGAGATGGGATCCCTGCTTTCATGTTACCCCATTAACGTTTGATGCTGAGGGCGTGACTCAAGCCAAGAGCAGCTGGTAGGAACGGATGGTCTATTCTAGATAACAGAGTCTGGAAATGACTGATCAAGGAGAAAATGCAAATGAATAATAAAACAGTGGACTTGAGTACAGCTTCATGGGACCGTGTGAGGCTCTGGATTTGATCAACAGAACTGCAAAAAAAACGACAGAAAAACCAACAGTAGAAACAGAAATCTACCCCAAAGCCACAATAAAGCAGACTAACGGTCGAGTTGCCTTTTTTTTACTGGCGTCCAGGGCCAGCAATTCCAAATAGCATAGGCAGTAAAATCGTCCTCCATGAAAAAACAAAACAAACCAAAAAACCAAACCAAACCAAACCAAAGCTCCCAGTTTCTGTTGTTTTAAGTCTAAACAATTGCTGTAGTTGAGTTGTCTTCTTTTTCTTCTTCTTCTTCTTCTTCTTCTTCTTCTTCTTCTTCTTCTTCTTCTTCTTCTTCTTCTTCTTCTTTTTTCTCCTCCCTCTCCCACTGCCCCCCTCTCTCTCACACACACACACACAAGAAGATGGCTCAGTGGCTAAGTGCACAGTCTGCTCCTCCAGACATCCCAGATTCCCAGCATCCTCATGGTGGCTCACAACTGTTTTTAAGTCCAGTTCCAGGGGTTCTGATACCCTGTCTGATTTCCACAAGCACTGGGAACTCAAGTGCTACACAGAAACACATGCAGGCAAAACACTCATACACATTAAATTAGATTAAATATTCTTTTAAAACTATTCTGTTCTCCTGATTCAGGGACCAGTGTTCGATTTCCAGCACCTGCATTGGGAAGCTTCCCGCCTTCTGTAACTCCCATTCCAGGAGATCTGACGCCCTCTTCTGGCCTCTGTGAGTGTTGCATGCATGTGCACACAATCTGTATATAAAGACAGTAATAGGTCTATGTATGGCATTGCCCGCTTTAAATCCCAGCAATCAGGAGATAAGGATCTCTGTGATTTCCAGGACAGCCAGGGTTATATAACAAGTTCGAGGCTGGCCAGAGTGACACAGAGAGACTCTCTCTCAAAACAATTACTTAAAATATTTTAAGACATGGAAGCTATAAACTAACTGTTTTATTAATTATAGTTAATACAGAAAAACACAGCTCTCAGCTCAAAAGGCATCAGAAATAGTTTATTCAGGAGCCAAATATGAGTGACCATGATCTGGAAATGTGGATTTAGGTGACCAAAACTTCCATTTTTCAGTGTGGTAACAGTTGCATGAAGTTGTTAATCATAACAAAACAGAATGTCGTAAATTATTTTTTTTCACATAATTAGTGGGAGCATCAAGCTGGTGGGGGAGACCTCTGTCGTTGCCTGATGACATTCTTGGCCTTTGGGTTGGCAGAAGCGAATGCATTCCAGAAGGACTTAGCAAATAGTCATAAAGATGTTAGATCACACAGAGGTGGTCGCTAAATGGCTGTTTAAGAAACTAAGCCTCAAACAAGTTGTCTGTGGAGCCAATCAGCCTAATGGAATGTATGACGTCACTGAAGCCTCTTTTCCTAGAAACTTCAGGTCACATTGTCCTTTAATAATGAGTGGCTATTGTTGGGAAGTGGCTATTGTTGTGAATGTGCACATGGATGCACACACACACACACACACACACACACACACACACACACACACACACACACACAGTCGCACATGCTCACACTCCTCTCCCCATTGTAAGTAGGCCCACGGAATTTAGACCATTTGAAAGCAATCACATTTCCAGGTGTGGTAGCAATAAACTTCCCACAAAGACGAAGACCCCCAAGCTTGGAAGCCAATCACCATGAAAATGGAAAACTGACGTGGTGCCAGCTCTTGGATGTAAAGTCTTTGGTAAGCTGAGGGCGTTGTCGAAACACCTTTTAAAGTGGAGTGTATATTCTCTGTGTTAGCTGGCTATTTTAAAATTCAACAGTAAAATAACATATTACATCACCATAGGACAGAGGCAGTATTCAGACTGGACACTTTGCAGATGTTTTTGTTTTATTAAAATTCCTGTATTGGGTATGGGACAATTAGTTACCTAAAATAATATTACCTTAGCCAGTTACTGAGGAACTGAAGTTGGTATGTGAAAGAATATTGGACAAATAGTTGACACTTTTCCTTTTAAGTAAGTACTATAATGTTAGTATTTCTTTATATTCTTTATGAGAGTGATGATATATATGTTGAACATATATGTGTTCCATCATGTAGTCCTTAAATACATAATATCAGATATCACAAAACAGTGTGGATGGCTCCTAAGGAACAACACCACCTGGGGTTGAGCTTAGCCTCCCCCTTCCCCCCAACCCTCACCCCTAGCCCCCCACTCCCACCCCTGCCACCCATCCCACAGCTGCATGCCAATTAGGCTGTGCTCACTGCAGGGCCTTGGACCAGCCCGGAGACTTGCCATGCCCACGTTTCTGTCTGAGAGTGGAGATCACCATCCTTACAGGGCCATCAGGAGCCTCATACATGGTCAGTCCCGGCACAGGCTGGCTCAGGCCTCGGCAGAAGAGAGCTGTAGGGTGAGGGCAGAGGTCTGGCATAGGGCAGATACCGAAAATATTTGTCCTTCTGAAGAACTGTTTTCTCAGCTGCAGGAGCATCGTCACAGCTCGCTCTCCAGGGTGTGCTGGGGGTTAAATGGAGTAGCACTCGTGAGGAGCTGGGCGTCACTCAGGCCCTGGGTAGGTGTGCAGCCAAATGCTTGGAGCTGAAGCAGCCTTTTGAGGGATGACAAGAGTGACAAGGATCTTTGGGGACTTGAGGGGTGTAACATATTAAAGAATTTGATATTTGAGGGGGTGAATGCAAGGCCCGAGGAGCTGGGGAGATGGCTCAGTCAGTAAAGTGCTTGCTTTGTATGCATGAGGGCCTGAATTTGATCCCTACAGCCCATGCAGCTCAGGCTGGTCTCAAGCTTGATATGAAGTCAAGGATGACCTTGAGTTGCTGATCCTCCTGCCTCCACTCCCTATGTGCTGGGATTATAGGCACGCACCATCATGCCTTGATCCAAGCTACTATGTCAAAGCTTTAATTCAGCAGCCAGGGATGGAGCCCGTTCTGTGGTACCCAGTGCAGTTTATAGAGGCCTTGGATGTCAAGCCAAATGCCAGGTTCCCACTCTCCAGCAGCTGAGAGTCCACACAGGTATGGCTAATCCACAGCTTGCAGACCACATGTGGCTGGCAAGAGCTACGGATGACACCTAACCTAAACCTCAAACATTCTGAAACATCTTAAAAGTGATTTTAAAGCAATGACTCAGTTGAAATTTGTGGGTAACCACATCATGTCACAATGTCAAAAGATTGGACACAGGCTGAGAAGTAGCCGCAGAGCCTGTAACCCAGCACTGTGTGGAGAAGGACAGAGGCAGGTGGCTCACTGGGACATGTTGGCTGCCAGCTCTAGGTTCAGTGAAAGACCCCTGTCAAGGGGATAAAATGGAAAAAGATGGGGGTGGGACATTCAATATCCTCCTCTGGGCCCCACAGGTGTGTGTGTGGCGCGCGCACACACACACACACACACACACACACACACACACACACACACACACACACACACACACGGGCCTGCTCGAAGGCAGACTAAAACCAGGCTCTTCAGTAAAAGACGGGGCATATCTGAGTGGAGACATTAGCCAATGTTTTGCAGAGAGATAGATCAACTTACCTGGGGAGAAAGGAATGCAGGTTGATTTGGGAGGAAATGACCTACCTCTCCCCTAAACCCTGCTCATCAGGTGTGATGCAAAGTCTCTATGCAGCCGGAAATGACTCATCTGGTTTCACTGAATTTTTATAGCCAGCGTATTTAACAGCTAGTTCTGTTTTCCAACGCCTGGCAAGTAAGCGGGCAAAGCTGGCACATGCGGACACCGCCGTGCTCGTGTGTGTGTGCAACATACACACATGATTGTTTTCTAGCGTCCAAATTTCTTAAGCATTAGGTCATTTTCTCCACTGGCCAAATGGCTGTCTGCAGGGTGCTGGGCCCCCCCATAAATCGCCGGCCTGTGATATAAAACACAGCTTTTATTGACAGCCACTGTGCGGGGTGAGGCAACGCTGCCAGCTCGTAAAGCAGAGTCTGGTGTCACTCCCACCGAGTAGAGGCAATAAAGGACACTGGGGAATTACAGCAGCTGGCTGTACCACGGGATGCCTGGATGCCTGCGGCCAAGCAGGCTCACCCCGCACCTAGTAAAGAGCTGCATTGAGAAGCACTGAGTGGTACAGCTTCCCTGATAAAGCCTTGTCTCCAAAAGGCCCAAGCAAGAGTCAGAAACATCTCTTGTGCCTGGGCATGTTCCCACATGGGCAGCTAGACTTCTCCGAAGCCTGGCATGTGCTCAGATGCCCTTCCATAGCCCACACTCAGGCTGCAGGCTGGCCTCAGACTTCCTCCACAATTGACCCGCACACCAGCCGGAACAAGGCTTCCATCCACCTGAGTGTCATCCTCACAGATCAGCTATGCTTTTCTAGACTTTTGAGCCTTCTCAACCCTTTTGGTCCTCTGCTTCCTCTTCCTCCTGGGAGACAATCTTGACTCCTTTGACAAGAGACAGGCCAGCAGCTTTTTTTCGTCCTCAGTTCAGAGCCCGCATCTCTTCTGCTCTGTCCCGATCTCTTGCTCCAAAAGGATACAGCCATTCTGCCAAGGCAGCTCTCCCCTGACCCTACCCCGACCACTAACTCCCATCATGCACCTTGGTGATCTCTCATACTTCTTTCTCTGTTGGGGTCCATTTCCTCTCATTGAGTGTCTAAGAAATCTTCCCATGAAGACCACAACCAAAGCCTGGGAGCAGAGCTTAGTCAGTATGGTGCTTGCCTGCACACACACACACACACACACATGACCCTAAGTTCACTCCTCAGCAGAATCTAACTCAGGTGGGGTATTGTGTGTCTGCCTCCAAAGGCTCACATTAATGGGCTATGATGCACTCTCCTCAGCCCTTCATCCTGTCCCCCTAAAGCCACCTCTCTTCAGTGACTCCCTTCTACTGTGCTCCCTCCCTCCTGACTCAGGACCTTAACACATACGATTCCTTTCATCTGAAGTGCCTTTCTGCCACTTCTGTGTGCCCATTTTTCCAGTTCAGCCCCAGTCACAGAGTCCTCAAAGACCTCTAAGTGCACTCACACTCTGATGTTGTCAAGTCTGCTCGGGACATCACCACATGCCTCACACGGGTTCTGAGGCTAGACCCTTAGAAGATCTTGCAAACCCTGTATGTCTTCTTTGGTTTTCTGGCATCACAAAAAGACACTTGCCCAGGTCACTGCTGTCCCTTGGCGACCACACACAGAACAGGGTCACTGAGCCCTGCCTGAAAACTCTGAGGTTTGGTGAGGACACACATTCATTGCTTTTAACTCTGTGAATTTGGGGAGGGTTGACTGCAGCTTTCTATGGCAGGAGATGAGCTATCTGGTAATGCGTCATTCTTGGTTCAGTGTCTGTGACCTGGAAGCATTTGTGATGGTTTCTTCCGCACAGATGCTATGGAGCTACAGAGATGCCAGGATTTTCTTCCCCAGGCAGGATCCCAGGCAGAGATACCCATTGAGATGAAGACAGATGAATAGGTGGATGGACAGATGAGAGAGAGGCGGGAGGGAAAGAGAGAGAAAGAGAGGGGAGGAGACGTACTTAAATAAGAGGTGGATAGATGAAGGTGAGTGATGGGTGGAAGGCTGTATAGAGGTAAGTGGATAGAGGAGGATTAGCAGGGTGGATGGACAAAAGAGAGATAGATAAATGGACAGAGGACAGACATGCGGATAGATGGGTGAGGAGATGACTGACAGGTGAAAGATAAATAGACGAGTGGTCAGATACACAGATATATGGGTAAATAAATAGGTGGTTTGATAGATGAGAGATAAATATATGAGTGGGCAATTATTTAGATAGAAATGTGTGTGTGTATGTGTGTGTGTGTGTGTGTGTGTGTGTGTGTGTGTGTGTGTGTTAACAGAGATAGAGAAGTGGATCCTTGGATAGTCAAGCAGTCCCTATAAGGCTCTTGCCATCAGGTCTGCAGCTAGAACTTGAGACCCATGGTTAGCTGGTGAGGAAGAGAAGATGGGGTCAGCAGCTAGGACCAGCTGGAACCAGCAAGGCTAGAACAGAATCCATCTGTTCTGTTCTCGTCTCCTCTGCCCCCTACAAAATGAGTTATGTCTGAAGCCAGGGCCTCTCGTGCTGCCACTGAGCCCTCATCTCTAGCCTGGAAGTGCGCAGGCAGAAGGCAGACTGGGAAGGCTGAAAAGGGCTGTCCCACATGGTGTGACACACATGCCACCACATGTCTGTTGTGACCTCGCCCTTGCCCCCAACTAAAATCTCTCTGTGACCATCCTAACTGGGACGATCTAGGGCAAGCGCATCTCGAGAGTCCCATTCTTCCTCACCAGCTGACATATTACGAAGCTACCACAACTCAGAAACACCCCCGGGACTCATTTTTAGGACAGATGGCCTGGAACACGTGGCTGCAATCTCTTAGGTCAGAGATCAACCAGGATCACTGTAACACAACCAACTAATTTTCATATTCGATGTAGGTCTATGTCCCCACAATGTCTCCCTCTGCCCTTAAGGTCCCAATCACCAACTGAGGCACAACCATCCAAGTTCACTATGGGGGACTGGTGAATTTACTGAGCTTCCTTATAAAGAATAGGTGAAGGGCTACTTACTGGAGTGTGGGTGCTGCCCCGAAAAGGTTGCCCAAGAAGTATTTTGTGGTTCCAGAGATGGAATCCAGGACCTCAAGGTTTCCAGGCAAGGTTTCCAAGCTCTGCTACTGAGCTACACCACGGACTATGTTTGTGCTTTTTTTTTTCTTCAAAGAACATGCTGAAGTGTAAAATCTATTCTTAGCTCACAGGTCACATGGAGACAGACCCACAGACCTGTCTCACATACTCCCCACACCCCCACAGAGTTGAGGAACAAACCCAGGGCTTTGCAGTTGCTGGGCAAACATTCTAGCACGGAGTAAAATCCGTGGCCCCATGTCTAACTTTTTGACATTGCTTCAGGACACTGCTATCTACAAAATTCACACTCATGAAACACACACACGCGCGCGCGCGCGCGCGCACACACACACACACACACACACCCCTCGTAATGTTTTAAGTAAATTTACAATTTTGTGTTGGCCTGCTTTGTAGCTATCCTGGGATGCGCGCAGCCTGTGGATGCAGGTTGGACAATCCTTTCAGAACACAGTCGTCAGTCTGGTCTCTGGGTGATGTCTGCTGATGGCTCTGTCCCATGCCACCGATCTGCAATTTTACCATCGCCAGTCCCGCTGCCTTGACGACGGCGGCAGCTTTATAGGAAGTCTTAAAGCTGCGTGTCTAAAGCTCCAGCCCCACTCTCAGTGCGTGTCTTAATTGAAGCTTTTAGGCTGTTTTCATTTTATGTAGTTATCAATGGGGCTGCATTTAGTGCCGCTGTTGTCTTTAATTTATTTCCCCCATTTTCTTTCGTTTTTTTTTTTTTTCTTTTTGGATTGTTATTTGTTTTCTACCTCCTCACTTCTTTGGGTTATTTGCAGATTTTATTTTTGCTTTAAGGTAGGGTTTCATGGATTCTAGCTGGCCTCAATTCCATTCTGTAGCTAAAGATGACCTTGAACCTCCTGCATCCTGTGTACTAGGGTTATGGACGAGCAACTCCACACCAATTTCATTTGAAGACTTTTAGTATTTCAATTATCTGCAGTATCCTTGCCCAGAATGCCTAGAATAGTTAGTTACGTCCCCCTCTAATTGTACAAGAAATTATTACAGTCTCCACACTGGGTTTCTCAGTCTAAAAATCCATATTTTACCATTTCAAGGACAATGTGGCCAAATAACCTCCCATGGTTATTCCATTTATGTGACTCTTGCCTTACGGCATCTGCACCATTGAGAACCTGGTTGGGCAATGCTGCACTGTGCGTGTGTGTGTGTGTGTGTGTGTGTGTGTGTGTGTGTGTGTGTGTGTATGTGTGTGTGTGGGTATGTGTGTGGGTGTATGTATGTGTGTATGTGCATGTGTGTATGTGTGTGTGCATGCATGTGTGTATGTGTTTGTATGTGTGCAACTGTTTCTCCCTTCCAGGCTTAGAACAAACCTGAGATTGACCCAGGGAATAGGAGGAGGCTGCTACATCAAGCACTCTAGTAACCCTGGAACACACTATGCTGATCAGGCACCCCTGAAACTATGGGAGATCCCTGCCTCTACCTCCATCCGTCCTGAGTGATGGAATTACATGTATGCACCATCACACCCTGCCCACATCAGTGAATATGATAGTTACTAATACTGTCAGCTTGACAGGATCCACACTCAGGTAGGAGACACACCTTTGGGCATGTCTGTGAGGAAGTCTCCAGATGAGGTTCACTGGGGTGGGAAGATGCACCTGAAATATGCATGGCACCATTCTATAGGCTGGAGTCCTGCACTGAGTAAAAAGGAGAAACTGAGCCTTCATCTCTGCTTCCTGACACTGGACATAATATACCAGCTGAGTGGTGCTTCTGCCTCTGTCTCCAACTAAGAGCCCAAATAAACCCTTTCTTTTGTAAGCTGATACACACACACACACACACACACACACACACACACACAAAAAATCAGGCATTTTGTCACAGCAGTGAGAGAAGTCACCAATGCTGTGAGTCTCATGACAAGAAAGGCTGGGTGGGAGAGCATGGACGGGCGGGTTATTCTGACACATGGCTGCTCTTGTTGTGTAGGTATGTTTCCCAGACAACTGCTTTCAGCTCTGTGATTTGCTTCCTGTTCCTAGTCCAGTCCTGTTACAATGTCCTTGTCACTAGATGTGCCCAGGAGGGAAGCCCAGGAGCAGAGATGAGCTAGCTGCATTCCATGGCCACCCAGGTAAGCCCACTCCCACTGCCACTTATGAGCCACCCCAGAGCTTCCTGCTGGTCACTGCTTTTATTTGGCACTAGGCAGCAGTCCACATATTTAGAATGGACCTGGATGGGAGATGGCTATTATTATATACACAAAGTCTAGGCTTGACAATGAAAAACAAAACAAAAATCCACAGATGGTTGTAAAAGGGCAAGGAAAATAGAGCCCTGTGCTCTGTGTGGAGACATGCTTGGTGACAATTTGCCTCTAAGTCTTGGTTGTAGGTCAATGGGTAGAGCTCTTGCCTAGCAGTCACAAAACCATGGGTTTGATCCCCAGCATCACACAAACTGCGTCTGGTGACGTCTGCCAGTAGACCCAGCACTCAGGAAGTGAAGGTAGAAAGATCAGAAATTGAGGCCAGCCTAGGCTACAAATTGTTTCTTGTTTGTTTTGTTCTGTTTTTGTTTGAAAAAATGTTTTAGTAGCTGGTCATGGTGGCGCACACTTGTAATCCCAGCACTCTGTGAGGCAGAGGCAGCCGGATCTCTGGTGAGTTCAAGGCCAGCCTGGCCAACAAGGGAGTCCTGGTTAGCCAAGGCTACACAGAGAAACCCTGTCTCAAAAACAAACAAAGATTTTTTTTTAAAGTATAACTGGGTACCTAGAGACTTTCAGGACATAGCCCATAGCAGACTGGTATGTGTAGAGGGATTTTGATCCAGCAACATGGCTACTCTGGCTGGAATACAGACTCACCCTGAGCACACATCTTTAATCCCAAACCATGAAGGTAAAGTTAGTCTGTAGAAGGCAGCACCAATATTTGAAAATGATGTCTAATTAAGAGGCAGACAAAGTTACAAATCAGAGAAAGACTTGACAGAATGGGATATGCCCTACTTTTCTTTAGGACAGGAAAAAGAAGACTTCAGAGAGCAGGGCAGAGGAGGAGAGAGAGGAGACGTTTTGTGGGGGGTGGGGGGAGTTTTGCAGAGACAGGCTGAAAAGAAAACAAGCTAGGCACAGGTGAAGACAGAATGAGCCAGAGAATGAGAAGGAGCCAGAAGATCAGAACAGATGGCTAGAGTTAGTTTGAAACCAAACAGAAGCTGAGAGAAGCCAGATTGAATCAGCCAGCTTGGAGAGGAGTTTAGGCCAGAAGAGCTGAGTTGAACCAGCCAACAAGAGTTCAGAAAGAGCTAGAATGGGTGAGCTCATTCAGCAGTGAGTCTTACTGGCTGAAAACAACCTAGGCTTAGATTAGAGGCTAGAAGCTTCCAGGACTAAGGCCTAGCCGGCAGGCAGTAAGCCTAGGAAACAACAATTACATCCGGAGAATAAAAGTTATTTTTACAGGTATGGGAACACCAGCCATCAAATATACACACAGAGAGAGATAGCCAAAGGAAATGTGGAATGGCTTTTGAGATAGGGTGACCCAGTCTATGGGAAAACAATAAGATATTTGAAAGAGAGACATGGCCAGTGACTGCTGGCATGCACTGAACTGGCCGTAAGGCTATTGGAAGATGGAGAACTTCAGTCTTGGGGTTAGGGAGATGGTTGTCAGTAAAGTGCTTGCTTTGTGAATTCTAGGACCTGAGTTCCCCACATCGAACCCAGGGTAGTGGCACATGCCTTTAATCCCAGCCCTCGGGAGGCAGATCTCTGAGTCTGAGGCTTGCCTGGTCTACAGAGTGAGTTCAAGACCATCAGGCTACATAGAGAAACCCTGCAAAGCAAACTCTGAAAAGCAAAACAAAAGAAAACAGACAAAAGTTTGAAAAATCAAAATCAAAATCTGGGGGCAGTGGCCTGTGCTTGTAATGCCAGCACTGTCAAGGATGAGACAAGTGGACCCTGGGCTTGATGCCCAAGCCAGCCTAGCCTACTTGGTGAGCTCCATGCCAGTGGGAGACTCTGGGCTAAAACAAGAAGTGGACAGTGCCTGAGAACTGAGAGCTTAGCTTTTCCTCTGGTCTCCACACACTCAAGTTCCCAGTTTTGTTCTATTACAAAAGATTTTGTTTTTAACATTTATTTTAGGAGTATGGGCATTTTTCTCTGCAGGTATATAAGTATTCTGTGTGCATGCCTGGTGCCCAAGGAGGTCATAAGAGTACATCGTGTCCCTGGAAGTGGCATTGCGGATGGTTGGGAGCCACCAGATGGGTGCTGGGAATCAAACCTGGGTCCTCTGCAAGGGCATCGAGGGCCCCTAACCACTTACTTCTCCAGCCCTCTGTTTTAACTTTGTATGTATCTATGTGTCTGTGTGTGAGTATGCACACATGCATGAGGGTGCTCAGAGGTCAGAGGAGAAATCAGACTCCTCCAGAGTTACAGTGGTTGTGAGCCTCCTGACATCGGTGCCGGGAATTGAACTAGGGTCTCCTGCAAGACCAACAAATGCTCTTAACCACCGAGCTACCACTACATCCCCTCAACTTGTTTTTAATCTGTGTGTACTTGCATTCTCTTCCCCCTCCCGTGTGTGTGTGTGTGTGTGTGTGTGTGTGTGTGTGTGTGTGTGTGTGTAGGCATGCACACTACCATAGTGTGCATGTAGAGGTCAGGGGACAACCTTGAGTCTACCTCGAGAAGGGGTCTCTGAGTTTCTTTTCCAGTTTCATATGTCAGGCTAGCTGGACCATTAACTTCTGAGGATTTCCCCTGAGGGCTGACTACCAGCTTGCCGACCCAGGGTTCTCCCGCCCATGTGCCAGGAGGCTTTCCCAGGCTCAGGGATCTAATCGGGGCTCATCTCTGCTGGCCCTTCACCCAAGGCTGGTAGCTACACATGCCGTGCTTCACTTGCCTGCCTGACATTCTCTTTTGCCAACTTTGGGGGTCTGTGCCCTCTCCCATCCTTTCCTCCCCTCGGGGGTTAATCTCAACAGCAACCCGACTGGTAAACTGAGGTGGGAAGATCTACCTTAACCGTGGGCAGCGTCATTTATTGGCTGGGGTCCTGGCCTGAATAAAAGCAAACAGGATGACCCTTAGCTCTCACCTTCTCAGCTTCCTGACCACCGATGCCATGTGACCAAGTCCCTTATGCTCCTGCTGCCACACATTTCCCATCAAGACAGACTGTACCTTTGAACTTTGACCCCAAGTACACCCTTCCTCTCTTAAGTTGTTTTTGGCTGTTATTTGACTACAGCATGAGGAAGTAACCAAAACACCTTCAAACTCAAAACGAGTATTATCAGCCGGGCGGTGGTGGCGCACGCCTTTAATCCCAGCACTCGGGAGGCAGAGGCAGGCGGATCACTGTAAATTCAAGGCCAGCCTGGTCTACAAAGTTAGTCCAGGTCTGGATTGAGATCTGGCATCGTGGGACGGACCTCAATCTATTGACTCAGATACACTGAGAAACTCGCTAGTATCTGAGTCCTGGAAAACTGTCAGACACTGTCAGCAGCCCTGGTCCCAAAGTGACAAGAAGCAAACAGCCAGTAAATGATTCTGAATTAAGCCTGTCTGAGTTAAGGTGGGGTAGTCAGTTTTGACACTGTTATGAAAAAAATACAGCCTGATTTTTTGTTCAAACGCACCAAATTTACTGCCTACATTCTCATTAACTACTGCCAAGGGAAAAGCAGATCGACAAGATAAATTATGAAAAAATTACTTTTAATGTACAAAAAGACTTATTTACAAGTTGAGCGTGTCATCTCAATTTATAGCATGTAGAAAAAGCTAAAAATGTTTGGCAATATAAATTTGGCTGGACGATTCACCCACAGTATATTCAGGGATGGCGATGTCTACACAAAACAGATACAGATAGAGAGCAGGGAGGTCAGGGTCTATGTCAGGCAATGGGCCCACACCACTCAAGCCGCAGGGCCATGGGCGTGGCCCAGAGCTGTCATTTGGAGTTGGTCTTATCTCTGGATTGTAAACAGAGGTGTCTGTTGCCCTGGGACACAGAGGGTCCAGACTCTGCCGTGAAGTTCCTCACTGAAGCCAAGGTCATGGCCAGAAGGAAGCTCTGAGTGGTGAGGTTTGGTTTGGCAAAGTTCCTATGAATTCAAAGGGAGAAGTTTCGGATGGGACGTGCACGCGTGCGTGGTGGGGACCAGGCATGGGTTCACCCGCAACAGGCTCTGGAACTGATTCTTCTTGAAGTCAGTTTCCACATGCCATTTCTTATTTGGGGCCAGGCATGACTGAACGAGAACATTCAATCAATATAGTTTCTCCAAGTCCAAGAATCAATCCCTTGACCCTCCCACCATGGTCACAAACACCATGCTTGTCATCTGTCCACCGCCAAATAACCAGGAGAGGGAGGGTAGGGGTCAGGGGATCAGAAAGTACTGAGGCTGCACACGGTGGCTCGGTGTAGCCTGCTGGCCACCCAGCATGGCGTGGAGGGGCCCTAGACTCTTCCATGAGAGGGCGGTCAGATAGTGCACTGGAGAAATAGGACCAGGTAAACATGTGACTTCCTCTTCCAAGGGAAGGCCTCTTTCACCTAGAGGCTCCATCCATCCCTAGCCCACAGCAACCCAAGGTATATAGACACAAGTGTTCGACCCAGCAGGGGCTTTTACTGTACACTTCAGAATACTGTAAACAGGCCAGGAGAGGCCTCAGGGAAACTTCTGGGCTTGCCCAAGTAGCACCCTGCTTATATCCATTTTTTCATCCTTCTCCACGCAGGAAGTCTGCTGGTCCCACTCTGCCTAAGGGAATGAAGAAACTCCATGGCATCCCAGGGAGGCACCTCTCTCCTCTGTGGCAAGCAACCATGGCAGGCTTCATGGAAGAATCCAGGGGAGACGGCAATCCCTTTTCCCTTGCGGGTGGCAGAACGGCAGCCCCCTGTCTTCTCAGAGCAGAGCATCCAGCACGGTTGTCAGACTCAAACCCAAGCGTGGTTTCCCTCTTCTCTTTGGGCATGCACTTAGAAAGCCCTTGGCCAACGTGCTCTCTCATTAGCAGAATGACAGAGGCAAAGAAGCCAGAACCTTGTAATCTCATAAACACCAAAGGCTGGCAAGCATCGTGTAAACGGGGTTCTTTCTGAATAAGACTTTTTCAGTGTTCTGAAAAATAGGCCAAGCAGCGGAGAGGACGCCCCTGAATCTTTTCTTAAAATATTTGCAAGTCTGAACCAGCCATTGCCCAACCCCTCTCAGGCCTAATTAACACTTTTTTTTTGGACAAAGTGAATAGATTAGACCCTCTGAGAAGCTAATGTTGCTCAGGTCTGTTGTGCCAGGAGCCAGGGCCCTTAGGTCATCATATTTAAAAACTTGTTCTCTTCAGCCAGGCTGGTGAGCATGGAGCTCATGTCCCCAACAGCCATGTTGCTGATGCCTGCAGGGATGGAGGGCAGGGTCAAGGAATTCCGGGGTGTGGTGAGCCGTGAGGAATTCTGGGAGAGATTTTGGAGAAGGGTGGGGCTCAGTGCACCAGAGAACAAACTCGAGTGATCACCATCATCCATGATGGCATCAAAGTCAATCTGGGGGGGCTCCAGGAGCTGGGAGTCCACAGTGCTGGTCACCTGGTTGACCCCTGGTGAAGGCAGGGGCTGGATATTGTCTGAGCAAGCTTGTGGTTGTGGTGGCTGAGGCTGCATGCCTGGGCAGCCTCCGTTCTGTTCATACATGTGAATCTGGCCATAGTAGTAGAGTGTGTTCTGGTCCTGTGACTGCCCTATGTCCTGAGATGGCTGAGGAGCCAGGGACACCATGGTCCCTGCTGTTCCCTTGGGCATAGCTTCCCCTGTCTCTTGGTTGGCTGATGTGACCACGGCTTGGCCAGCGGTCCTGGCATACAACTGCTGTTGCCCGGCACGTACTCCACGGTGACGGCTAGCAGTGTTGGGCTCTAGGGGTGGCCGAGGCTGCATGAGACCAAAGCCCATGTTTTGTTGGGACTCCATGAAGCTAGGCTGATGGGATGTCAGAAGGCTGGAGGCCTGCTGCTGGTAGCCATCCTGTTGGGGATAGCTCAGGACTGGGTGAGGTTGTGACATCCCAGGCAGGGATGAGCTGGGAACCCCGAGCTCCCGCTGATGGCCACCCATGATGGTAGCACTGGGGACGGCTTCCATTTGCTGGGGGAGTGTCAGGTGGCTGGGTTTGGTGGTCATACTGCTGCAGGAAGGGGAGAACTGGTTTAGGGGTCCACTGACGATGTTTGGGCTTGGCTGCGGGTGGGCGCGGCTGTAGTTGGCCTGAGGACTCAAGGCAGCGGTCATGCTCAGGCACTGACCCCCTGTGGCTAGCTGTCGAGGCTGCTGTGTGTAGCTCCCTCGGGGTGCAGAGGGGGCTCCTCGGAGCTGTAGGTGTGGTTGGGTGCTGTCGAGACCCCCAGAGCTGGCCTGCAGGGCTTGCGGACTATATCCTGTATACTGGCCGAAGGCTGGCTTCTGTTGAACCACAGCCAGGTTGCTATGAGGGAAAGGAGGTGGCTTCACCTGAGTGGGTAAGGCATCCACCGTGCCAGAACTCACTTCATTCCACTGAACCGGCATGTTGCTCTTATTGAGGTTGGAGGAGGGGCTGTAGCTCAGCTGGCAGCCCCCCAGGCCAGGAACAGAAGGGCCCACGTTGGAGTCGGCAGCTGCTAGCCTGCGGTGGCCTTGCAGGCCAGGACTGGGCAGTTTAGAGTTCTCAGGGAAGCCAGTGCTTTCTGTGGGATACACCTGCCGTGTGCTGTCATCCAAGGTACCACTGGTGTGAGCCTTGATGTACTGTACCACATCATCCGGCAGCACCAGCTCATCCTCCACCAGGCCCAGGTCGGACTCGAGTCCTGTACCATCTACCCCAGCAGCCATGGCCTCCATCACCACGTTCTCACTGATGCTAGGAGGTCTGGGGGAGTAGGCACTGCGGGTCAGGTTGCCATCCATGCTGGGGTGGCTCTGGAGATGCTGGCCTCGGCGGTCGGTGCAGGGTGGCAGTGAACTTGGATTCATATTGTGGGTGCTGTGGAAACGCTGCACTCGAGGCAGAACGAGTGGGTCAGGTCGCCGCACAGGGTCGCTGGCCCGTCGCATGCTGTTGCCTGGCCCCTCGTGGGGGAAGGCAGGAGCCGCACCTACGTAGCCATGGCTATGACCATGGCTGTAGGCAGGCCCATCGCTGCCACGCCGTGGCCCCAGTGGATGTGGGCAGGTGCCAGGCAGTGCGCGCTCGGGAGCATCTAGTAACGCTAGGCGGGTACGAAGGCTTACACGGTCGAGGCCCGGCAGCGGCGTGGGCGGTGGTCCACCCGTGGCCGCCGCGTATTTGGCACGCAGACTGTACTGCTGCGCAGGGGTGAGATTGAGCAACCCTGGGCCCCCACCGCTGCACTGGCTGGCCTCACTGGAGCGCCGGGAGGCATCTGTGGAGATGGGGTCATAGGAGTCTGCCGAGCTGGCATTGTGCGGGCGGCCGGCACCCAGAGGTGAGGCCTCACTGGAGCGCCGGCTGGAGAAGTACGGGGAGATGCCGGAGGAGCGGCGGCTCACTGTGTAGGCGGAGCTCACGGTGCTGGTGGAGCTGTCCCTCCTTTCCTGCAGCTGGCTCAGCATCGTCACTTCCGTCAGCTCTGGCAGCCGCTGATTGGGCAGCAGTCCCGCTGGCCCACCGCCCCCAGTGCTGTTAAAGCTTTCCAAGACAGAACCTAAGGAAGAAGAGAGGGGTCACGGGGAGAGGCCAAGGGCTGTGCTCAGCGGGGCACAGGCTCGCTGCTTCCCACAACCAAAAGACCACCTACACCCCGTCCCTGGTAACCAGTCCCTCTACCCATGCCCCCTGACCAGACTGAGCCTGGAGCCCTAACACAAGGCGAGGCCCACGGCAGGCACTCAATCGGAGTAGAGTTCTGGATCTAAGAAGGGAAGGAGGGTGAGATGGGACGTTTAACTTCAGCACTTGGGAGGCAGAGGCAGGCAGATTTCTGAGTTCGAAGCCAGCTTGGTCTACAGAGTGAGTTCTAGGACAGCCAGGGCTACACAGAGAAACTTCCCCAGTTTCCCTGGATGTGTATAAAATGCACCTGTACAGAGTATGGGGTTACTGATAGCCCAGCTCAGGAGGGCCCAGGCCCATAGTCCTTAGGTCTCCTGACATGGAGATTTCTTTTTTTTTTCCTTGAAGTATCCAGGTAGGCATGTAACCAAAGACAACCTTGAACTTCTGATACCTCCTGCCTCTACCTCCTGAGTGATGGGGTTACAAGTGTGCACCACCATGCACCGTTGACCTGGTGCTAAGCATTGAACTCAGGGCCATGTGCACACTGGGCAAGCACTTCACCGACCGAGCTGCACCTCCAGCCCTTGCTTACGATTATTTATTTGTACTTTCAGGCAGGGACTTCCTGTGCTCTATAGGCTGATCTTAAGAGTAGGCAGATAAGGGCTGGAGAGATGGCTCAGTGGTTAAGAGCACCGCCTGCTCTTCCAAAGGTCCTGAGTTCAATTCCCAGCAACCACATGGTGGGTCACAACCATCTATAATGTAACCTGATGCCTTCTTCTGGCCTACAAGCAGACAACACTGTATACTTAATAAATAAATCTAAAAAAAAAGTAGGCAGACAAGAAGTGAGCCCAAATCGAAGAGGCCAGTCAAGGCCTCTCACAGCATCTCAGGGCTGAGATGGGTGGACAGCTGGTCACATTCCCTATGAACAGCCATGACCTGAGTGGAGGCGGCTGTTTGCATCCCAAAAGCTCCCAGACCTGTGGAGTTCTTGACTTTCTGGCAGCAATCCTTCCAGTAGCGGGGCTGGTAGTGTGCCAATGTGCACCACCATCAGGGGCAGCCTAGGGCCTATGTGCCCAGTGGCACAGCAGAGATGCTCTTGGAGATAAACGATCCTGCTGAGCGTAAGGCCACATCCTCCACGAAGCCCCTGCCGCTCGTTCCCCACGGAGCAGGCGGTGCTCTTAACCACTGAGCCATCTCTCCAGCCCTTATCTGCCTACTCTTAAGATCAGCCTATAGAGCACAGCCTATATAGTCCCTGCCTGAAAGTACAAATAAATAATCGTAAGCAAGGGCTGGAGGTGCAGCTCAGTTGGTGAAGTGCTTGCCCAGTGTGCACATGGCCCTGAGTCCTCAGTGGATCGGTAGAACAGCTGTCTTTGGCGCTCTGTGGCTTGCTCTGCACGTGAACCCGACCGTGGCTTCTTTGGGCCAGCGGTCATACTGCTCTCCCTTCCCTGGGCCTTTGCCATGCCACCCTGAAGGCTGAATATGGCTAGATAAGGAAGGGGCTGGGCTGTGGCAGGGTCGGCCGGCGTTCAGAGGCTTACGGTGGCACATGGCATGGAGAACAGCACGCAAGTTGGAGCTGCGGACCTGACTAAGTCTTACTTGCTGCTGGGGTTTGGGTGGGGCACCTTCACCCTTTCCATGCAGCGCGAGGTAGGGTGGAAGCAGCCAAGTGCGCGGAAAGCTTAGCAACTGGGCTTTCCTTGATTCACACTGCGCATGCTCCTCTGCCAGCAGAGCGCCTCCACGTTTGGAGCTTACGTCTGCACTGATCTCCAGCCATAACCCTTCTCCAAACAAAAGAACCTGGTCACTTGGATCTCTATTGACCTCTGCTCCCTACCAACCCTTAGCAACCGCGAGTGGCCAAACACACAACCTATAACTAGGGAATCAGGTTGATTCAGCCTGAACTTGTTTGGGGTGCATGTGCACTATGGAAAACTGTATCTTTTGAGTGAACTTTTAGGGACCTTCCCCTGCCCCATTTATTACGTAACACTTATATATCATTGGATGTGCATATGGTTAAAATCAGGACATGCCCAATGAATTAAGACTTACATAATCTATGCCTGCCAATCAAACCCAAAAGACCATCCACACCATGGCCCCAGCAGCCTGTTCCTCCTCTTCCTAGAGTTTCTAGCGGAAGTTCAGGAGGATGACCAGGAACTCCTGAGCTCGTGAACTGGCCTGTACTCATGCTGCGTTCTGAATAAGACTTTTCTCTCTTGCTATTTTTGTGGGCTCCTTCAGTTCTTTGATTGAATAAGGTGACAAGAACCTGTAACCTTCTGATCTGTCCCATGTGGGCAGCCAGTCAGACTGCGCGTGGTGCCTGGAGGAAACAGCCTCACCTGGCCGGATAAGCCCGGGGGTGGGGGTGGGGGGCTCACTCACCGTTCGCTGGGAGGGGAGGCAGCTTGGTGTTGCGGGTGTGTGGAGCTGGGCCGGCCCACGAGCAGGAATCCTTGAGTGACTTGAGCTTCTCTCTCTTCAGCTGCTCAAAGCGATGCATGGTGGTCATGTGTTTGCGCAGGTGCAGGCCACCGGTGGAGGCGGCAGCCAGGGCTGAGGTGTCAGCTCCTGGAGACGTGTCATCCAGTGCCGTCAGGTCTCCCAGACTCCCGGGCCCTGTCCCTGGCATCTCCACGCCACTGTCATTGTTGGGGGCACTGCCCAAGGGAGAGGGCTCGCTGCTGCAGGATGACTGGGCCCCGGGGCTGGACTGACACAGCTGTAGGGACAAGGCAGAAGGTACAGGCTCAGAGGGTGTGAGAGGTCACCTGGTCCTGTGACGTTCCCACACTCACACCATGCTGCGCATGCTTGGGCAGGGACACAAGGAAGCAGGGAACTACTTTGAAGAGGCACTTGCAACCCATCCTTTGTGTACCTGCGTGAGATGGTTAAGTCTAACCTTGGCCCTCTTCCTCAACTATGAGATTGACCCAAATTGCCTTCCATGTACCAAGGATTTGTCCCATGGTAGGGAGAAGGTGATTAAGTTTACCCAGAAACAAAGGTATTACCCAGAAAGCAGGACCACAGTCCTGCTGACGTGTCCACAGTCAGTGAGGGATAACAGAGCTCTGATGGCATATTGGCCAGCTGCCATCTATTGCACAGTGGTGACGAAGGGAAAGAATGGTAGGCGCAGGGGGGCGAGGCGGTGTGCCCAATGTCTTAGTGGTTAATTGAATGTGGAAAGACCTGCGTTGAATGTGGTGGCACCAAGTCATGGGCTGTGTGTGACCTGAGCTGTCTAAGAGTGAGGCTGAGTGACAAGAATGCACTCTTTGCTATTGACTGTGTGTGCGTGTGGTGTCTCGAGATGTTGGAGTTCCTGCCTTGATTTCCCCAAAATGGCGGGTAGGGATGTGGAGTTGTAATGCAAATCCTCTCCTCACACTCATCCTCCCTTGCCTTTTGTCAGGGTTACTTGTCACAGCCACAATACTTGGCTCTCCCTCTGGGCTGGCGTGGGGTAGGCAAATAGATCAAGAGCACCACAGAACTACAGCATCCGGTGTTGCCTGAGACCTGGGCAGGGCAGCACATCTGGATGCAGTAGTTTGAGGCTTATTTCTGGGTCAAATGATGTCCCTGGCCCCGCCTCTTTCTTGGGAAGATGCAATAACACTACATGCCCAGTTTAAGGGAGATGCTCCCGACAAGCAGGCTATCCCTGGTCTTCACCATGCTTCCCTTCACAGTTCTTTGCTCTATCTAGTCTGGACTCACCCCTGCCCTCCCTCGATCTCCTCACCTCACCCCACCCCTACCCTCACTTGCTATGGATCCGCTCCTCTCCACACCAGCCAGCCACATTCTTGCTGTCTCCCTCTACCTATTCATCTGGTGCTACCCGACTACCTGCCTCTCCAAAAGCCAGTTCAATCTCTGCCCAGCCCACCCTCTCACCCTGGGCACTCCCACCCCCCCTCCAACCCCAGTCCTCTGCTCACCTCAGTAGCGTCTATCCTTAGGGGAGGTACAGTTGGGAAAAAGAGGCGGAGACAAAGAACAGGTGGTTAGAACAAAAGGAGAGGAGGCTAGAGTCGGGGAGGACACAGACAGGGACAGAGGGGTGGGACCTACAGTCCCACCAGGGTACCGGAGGCGAACACATCCTGTGCGGGGCCAGCATGGAGGAAGGGCACTCCCCCAGCCCAG
Source organism: Acomys minous (assembly GCF_964271855.1). NCBI lineage: Eukaryota > Metazoa > Chordata > Mammalia > Rodentia > Muridae > Acomys > Acomys minous. The sequence continues at coordinate 70,195,247 of NC_140483.1, read as the reverse complement.
CCTCAGTTTCCCAGCAGGAGCTGGGTCAGAGAAGGGGAATGAAACAAGACAGAATTCATGAGGAGTGCCAGGTGACAAAGGAGGAAAGCTGAGTTGGAGCAAGATGGGGCACCATTTTGTTCTGAGAAGGGGGTGCTCTAACAGAACCCTCAAAGGAGGCTGGGCTTCTGGGCCTCACGCGGAGCTGGGGAACTGCCCTCTGTTGACTGGGCACCCGGCTCTGTCTTACCCCGGAGCTCTCTGTCTTGATGGCTTTGATGTGCAGGCAGTCCTCCACAGTGTGGCTGGTGCTACTGGCCTCCACACTGTCCTCGGGTCCCCGGCCACCTGGCTCGGCGCTGGCCTCGTTGTCCCCATTCTCCTTGAGCAGCGGAGCACGGAGGTGCACATCGTTGCGTTGTTTCTTGGTGACGTGGGCGTCTGGCCCATGGACGGTCTTCACGTGCTTGCGGAGCGAGCTGGGGTCTGTGTACCTCTTGGTGCAGCCTGGGATCTTGCAGATGTAGGGTTTCTAGGAAGAGAGCCAGGCCTGGGTTATGGGCAGGGACTCAAGGGAAAACTCTGAATGGGTGCAATAGCTCTTCTGAAGCCATGCCATGGTCTCTGGCAGCCCTGGCTGGCACAGGGGATGGATGCTCTACCTCGTTCACAGTGCACCAGGCCAAGTCCACAGGAGCCCGGCCTCCCAATCTGCCTGTGTACTACCCTTGCATGCAGAGGAACTACAGTGTCAAAAGAACTCCTGCCACAAGAAGCTGGTGACACGGATGATCAGAAAGAGTGTGGGAATGACCCATGTCTTTCCAGGGCAGAGATGTGAATCTCATACAAACATCTTGTCTTTGTCCTAGGCGCTTGTACACACTTACAAGCCATTTTTTATATATGTATATATATGTATGTGTATATGTATATGTATATATGTGTATATATACACCAACCCTGCACATATCTTCACACACATATAACATACATACACACATGTATACACAAACATAAACCACCCTCACTCATATCTACATAAACATGGATATACTTACAAACCCATACTTGGTCCCACATGCACTCCATATATGCATTCCACCATGCACATACAACTGCACACACACTTGAAGTAACTCCATCTATATATATGCACTCCCACATATATGAGCATAAAATACTTATATACATGAACACCTTATATCTGCACACAGACGTATCTGCACCACCCTCACTCATATATACACAAACATATATACTTGTATATGCATACACTATTTGTGCTAATTTTCCAGTCAATACATATATAAATATGTAACATACCTTACTTCCACATCTATACATATGCATATAAATATACACATGCCCCCATATCCTGTATGTATGTGTATGTATGTTCATGTGTACACACACACACACACACACACACACTCCTCCCCAAGGCTGGCTTTAGTCTGAAGAAGCACCAAGAGGCTCAGAGGCTGTTTGGAAATGCATCTAAGTTGTTAGAAATACTTTTTCTTCCAGGGCTGGAGAGATAGATCAGTGGTTTAGGGGACTTGCTGCTCTTGCAGAGGACCTGGGTTCAATTCCTAGATGGTGGCTCATAGCCATCTGCAACTTCAGTTCCAGGGGATCTGACCCTCCTCTTCTGGGTGGGCACATGCATGATGCAAAATATTCATATATACAAAGAAACTGAGGTACAGAGAGTGTCAGTGTGCCATGGAACTTTAGGGCACATCTGCTATTTTGGGGGATAGGCTATGGTAGGTAGAGGGAGGCCTGCTGGCATGCGGGGCTTGAGTAAGGCGAGCGGCCGGTAGGGGAGGGGTACTGGAGCACTATTTGTGCTTCATCTGTTTAGAATCCTGTGGGAAGAGCATCCCACTGAGGTTGTCTGTTTAGGCTTGGCCTGTGGGCATGTCCCTGGGGAATTGTCTTAATTAAGCTGATTGATAAGGGAAGACCCAGCCCACTGTGGGCAAAGCATTCCCTAGGCAGGACAGGAGAAAACGGAGCTGAGTACAAGCAATCAATCAAGTAAGCATGCGCACACACATTCACTTTGCTCTTGGACTGTGATTGTGATATGACTAGCTGAGGTTCCTGAGCTCACTTCCCCACGTTAGACTGTCACCTGGAATTGTAAGTTGAAATGAGTCCCTTTCTCTCCAGGTTGTATTTTGTCAGGGTATTTTACCACGGCAATAGAGATGAGACTAGAACACAGCCATGCACCAGTTCAGGGCCAGTGCATTTACACACGTGTCAGGGCCTCTGCATGCATCTCTACACAGGCCAGGCCTGAGTACCTCGTTGGAGTGGGTGCGGTTCTGGTGCTTGGCGCGGTCCGAGGCATTGGAGAAGGCCTTGTTGCAGCCCTCGTGTTCGCACACGTATGGCTTCTCCCCTGTGTGGGACCGCAGGTGCGTCTTCAGGTTCTCCAGGCGAGAGTAGGCCTTCGAGCAGCCTTCGAACTGGAAGGAGGCGGACAGGTGAGAAAGGACACTCCAGGCGCAACTCAGGCAGCTGGACACAGGCTCTCCTGCACCTCCCTCCCTGCCCTCTCCTGTGGCACTCAGTCCCACTTGTGTGCCCCAAAGTGTGTGCTTTACTAATGACAGTCACTCTTTCCTCTAGAAAACCCTGAAAGGGCTGATGGTATAAAACTATAACTCAGACATAAGACCTTGATAGAAGAGCTTCACTCTGAAATGCATGAGCATGTATGTATATATGTGATATTTACCTAAACAAAAGCTGCCCAATTTGTCACTGTTTTATACTGCTGTCAGCAGTATATGAGGGTTCTGATTTCTCCATTGTGTAGCTCTTATTATTTAACTGTCCTTTGTTTGCTTTGAAAGACTTATTTATTTTTTATTTTATGTGTACGGGTGTTTTGTTTGTACGTATGTCTGCACACCACATGTGTGCCTGGCATCGAAAGAGCCAGAAGAAGCTGTTGGATCCTCTGGACCTGGAGCTACAGCTGGACGGAAGCCACTATGCTGGTGCCGGGGATTGAACCTGGGTCCTCAAGGAACAGAAATGAGTACTCTGAAATGCTGAGTCATCTCTCTAGTTCCTGTTTTGATTTGTTTTTTGAGACAGGATCTCGTGCAGCCAGGCTGGCCCCAACCCTACTGTGTAGCTAGGAATGGTCGTGAGCTTCTGATACTCTGCTGTGTCCCGGGTGTCGGGGTTATAGGCACACTCACACACTCGGCCTGTGTGGTACTGGGGATGGAAGGCAGGACCTGGTGCGTGCCAGGCGAGCACCATTAGCAGCTGAGCTATTTTTTTATCCCCTACACCTGCCAAACTCTTAGACCAAAGCAGGAGGGACCGTGGGGATAAGGAATCACTTCTTAGACACAACAGCTAAAAACTGGATTTCCCTAAACTAAGCTTTTGTGCATCAAAGGAAATTACCAAGAAAATGAAGACAACACACAGAATTGGGGGAAAAAAAGTATTTGTAAACTGTGTGTTTGGTAATGATCTAGAACCTAGTTACAAAAAGAATCCTTGTAACCAAGCAATAAAATGGCAATACTGTTTCCCAAAGAAGATGCACAATAGTGACGGGGGAGATGGCTGGATGGGTAAAGGTGCTCGCTGCCAACCCTGATGCCCGGAACACCATCTCAGGGACCCACATGCTGGAAGGAGAAAGGGTTCTGGCAAGCTGTTCTCTGATTTCCATGCATATGTCTCTCCCCTGCCACACAAACTAATGTGGTTAAGATGTTTTTAAATGCACAAGTAGTCGGTTCGATGTCATTCGTCCTTGGGAAGCACCAACTGAACCCACAGGAGGGGCTTGGGGGACAGGGCTCGCTCTTGACCGCGTCCCAGGAGGCTCACCGTGCACTTGTGCGGCTTCTCACCCGTGTGCCTGCGCATGTGCACAACCAGCATGTACTGGGCCTTGAAGGGCTTCTGCTCCCGGGTGCAGGCCTGCCAGCGGCACACGAACTCCTTCTTCTCCCCGTGGATGTGCTCATTGTTGATGTGCTGTGGGGAGGTAAGTCAAGGGTGCTGGGTATGAGTTCAAGGCCCGGTGCAGGATATTCCATCACACTGTGAACCCAGAGACTGAGTGCTGGAAAAACCTGTTTCTAACTGTGGTGCGGCTCTGCCCTAGCACACACCGAGAACCCAAGAGCTTTCTGTAAACAGGATTAAATAAAGTAAACCACAGGCCAAAAGAGGCAGAGCAAGCAACCAGTTGACAGGGAGTGAACATAGGAAAAAAACATCCAGAGGGAAAGGAAGTCTGGAGGATGGATAGAGAGAGGCCCAGGAAGTAGAAAGGAGGGACATTCAGCTTGAGGGGTTTTTAAGACAGCACAGAGAAGGGGCCTTTTCCTTCTGGGATGTTGGCTCAGTAGTGACGTCAGCTGGGTGCTTTCTCTGTCTCTCAGAGCTAGTAGGTTTTCACTCCAGCATCTAGCTCCTGAGTCTTTATTGGTAAAATCGAACTTTGGGAATTTTGTTTAAAAACAACGACCTCCCTGGTCCCTCACTCTACTCAGCTGGGCCCATCCTATGTGCAGAGCCCTCCTCTCACACACCACTTCCTGCCCTCAGTGGACCATCGCCCCATCCCAGAGCCTTGACCTAAGACATGCAGAGCACTCACCTTGGTAAGGATCACTGCAGTAGCCTGTGTGTGTATGTGTGTGTGTGTGTGTGTGTGTGTGTGTGTGTGTGTGTGTGCGCAAACATGCATGCACAAGTAGGAGTGTATGTGCATTCTTATATGTGTGCATGGTGTCCATGTGGGTTGGGGGCTGAGGACACCACCTTCCACCTTGTTCTCTCTTGTTTGCTGCTGCTGCATATGCCAGGGACTGGCCTTCTGCTCCTTTGTGATTTTACAGGGTACTCCTGGGAGATGTGAGCTCCTGTTCCGCAGTCTCTCCCCAGACAAAGACGTTTACAGTCTACACAGCTGTCTGGGAATGGAGTGGCAGGCTCTGGCAGTTCCTTGTCCTCGAAGATGAAAAGCCACTGGCCTGATGCCCTGTGTGCAGCGTGCCCAACTGTCACGCACAGATAACACCACCACGGGAGCAAGTGAAACAGCAGCCCTTTGAACTTCCAGGAAAAAAAAATCTTTTCCTATCAGCCTCCCTCTCCATTCATAAAGGCTTTCAAATGAGAAAAATGCTTCCTGACTACGCCTTTCATTTTTTTCTTATTGGTTTACTTAGCGACAAATTGTTAATAACGGACGGGGCTCTGGCTTGTCATCCATCTTCCCAGAGGAGAGGCAGTGCTAGGCAAAGGCAGGTCCTCTCCGTAGAGCTGTTTGTTCTAAGGCCAGGAAGCTGTGATCCCCTAGGGCCACAGAGAGATCCCTAAAGCAATTCCCAGGCCAGGTCTCCAGCTAAGGGACTCTGTCTGCCAGGTATTTCCACCTTGGTTTTCTAGGCAGACACTCTTACTGGCCTGGTGAGTCAGCGGGCAGGTAAGCGGGCCTGGTAAGTCAGGGTTGGCCTGAGAACCCCAGGCACACATCTTCCTTGGCCTCCCCATCAGCACTAGGATTAAAGCCCCCTATGCCCAGCACCTTTTAAAAGGGGTTCTTGGGAACTGAAAACCAGGCCTCCCAAGCTCTCTGCTGACTGAGCTGTCTCCTAGCCAGGGACAACACATCCTTCTAACATTGTCACCTCTGCACTTTTGCATGAGCCCCGTTCAAGCCCTGTCCACTTGCTTTTAAGTGCTCAAACCTGCAATCCTCAGCTCTGATCACCACAGCTCCCCTGTTTACTCCAGAGAGGTTGAAAGCATAGACTCAAGCCCCGGAAGCACTCAGTCTTACTACATACCTCCTCGTGTGTGTGTGTGTGTGTGTGTGTGTGTGTGTGTGTGTGTGTGTGTGTGTTCTTCATTATTCCTTTTCCTTATTCTTACACTTCTGTATTTTCTTGGACCTACATGTACTACATATATGTACTACATATGTGGGTGGGGGAAGGGCGCTCTAAGGCACCTGGTCACCATACTTCCCACTTGCAAGGGATGGGGCTCCCCCCTTTGAAGCACAGGCCTTGGAAGGCTCTTGGTCCATTGTGGTTGGGGCTCTGCCTCCCTAGGCAGGAGCTGGGGACGGAAGCTTACATGCACCAGCTGCTCCTGCGTGTCGTATTCCTTGGTGCAGTCCGCCCAGTGGCAGTTGGTCTCGTAGATGACTACCTCAGCCTCCTGCTTACAGTCATCCCTGTCCAGGTCTTCCTTAAGGTCGGCCAGCTGCTCCTGGGACAAGGGAAGAGCACATCCACATGAGCCGTGCCTGGTCACCTGGTCCTGAGGAGAGCGTGAGATTACACTCAAGGGTTCACACCAGGGACCCCAGGCTGGCACAGGTGTGGATGCACATTCACACATACAGTACATGTATGCATGTACACACACACACACACACACACACACACATGACCATATACAATGCATGCATCCATGTGTACACACACAACATATGCACACAGAGTCACACTCAGCTCAGTCTAAGAAAACCACTTGCTGCAGGTAACTGTCCTGGGCCCTTCCTGTTCTCTGGTCACAGTGAAGGGTTCTGACCAGCACAAGCCCCTCCCCCTCCTGATTTGCATATGAATAGGGAAAAAAAAAAAAAAGGAAGGCCCTTGACTTCTACCTCTGTGGTTTGCTTCCCACTATGAGTATCTGAGGTGAGCCCCACAATCACTGAAGATGGAAACACTGTTACGTGTGTGTGTGTGTGTGTGTGTGTGTGTGTGTGTGTGTGTGTCCTTGCCCTTCCAAATGATTTATTTTTCCTAGTTTCCTCTTCCTCAGGTGCGTGTGGGTACTCGGCTCACATCACATCGTGACAGTACCACCAGCTGTCAAGTACCCCGCAGAGAGAACGCGTGCCCCAGTCCCCTGCCACAGCCCCAGACTCGGGGCCTTCATTCTTGTACCACAGCCACGGAGACGGAAGCGCAGGGAGATGTGAATTCTCCTTTCTACAGCACATGCGGAGTCTGGAGTAGCCTCCGCCTCCCCCGCTGGTGCCTCCTTTCTGGTTAGCTTTAATCGTCAACTTAAGAATCACCTGAAAAAGGAGTTCCCAACCGAGGGACTGCCTAGATCAGCTCGGTCGGCCTGTGGGCATGTAGGTGGCACCATCCCTAAGGCAGGTGGCCCTCAGCTGAAAGCTAGCTAGCTGAGCATGAGCTAGCAGACCATGCTCCTCCATGATTTCTGCCCTCGTGTTCCTGCCCCTAGTGACAGAGCTGTCCTGGAGTGTAAGGTAACGAATCCTTTTCCGTCCTATTCGATTTTGGTCAGAGAGCCTTAGTACAGTGACATCATGGAATGGAGCACTCTTTTGACCATAACTAGGGTTCTGAGGCCATTTTGGCCCTGCCTGGAATTGGGGGGCAGATATAGGAGCCCCAGGCTGGGAGGCAAAGTCCAAGGACGGCCCATGAAGTCTGTTGAGGACAATCCAGTGTTCAAACAGGGTCTGCCAGGCATTCTGGGAGCCAAACGAAGGCCAGAGGCAATGTTACAAAGACTTGCTTTACTTTTTTTTTTTTTTTTAAATTTCAAGACAGGGGTTTTCTGTGTAGCTCTGGCTGTCCTGGAACTTGCTCTGTAGACTAGGCTGGCCTCGAACTCAGAGACTCTCTTGCCTCCAAGTGGAATACGAGGATAAAAGGCATGCACTACCACGGCCCAGCCATGTTCAACTTATTTTTAAAAACAGCAGAAATGTAAACCTGACTCTCTGAAAGTGCTTCTGGGTTGTGGCTAGAGACCCAGAGTGTTTGCCTAACACACACAGGATGCCAGGTTTAATTCCCCCGTACTGCAAAACAAAGAAAATAAACAGAAGAAAGAGCCTCCAGAGAAGCAAGAACAGTGCTGGCAAACAGGGCCAAGAACTGGAGTGAGTGCCCACTGGCGTGGTCACTTAGTGACAGCGAGCTCATCTCAGAAGAGCAGGGTTTCCCGTGGTGAGCCACAGACACAGGCCCTCTCTGAGTTTGCACTGGGGCTCCAACCTCTTCCAAAAGGGACCCCTGGTTCACCACTGTGGGGGCCACCCTCAACAAATGCCCTTGCTCTGCAGAGGACAATGCTGTCACTACGTTGAGGTAAGCAAGCTCATGGGCTGCACTGGGCAGGTCAGTCAGGAGAACACCTCACTTCAGGGTAACTAGGAGCTGGGGATTGTTGAGATGAGGCTGTAGGGGAGGCAGGAAGGTCTCCTAACGGCCACAGCGCAACAGCAGCAGAACACCTCGGAATCTCTTCATGGCTCATCCACTACAGACGATGCTCCGATCACACCAGCGGGCCCGGCAGTGGGCTGCTCCAAGGCCAAGGCAGGAATTCTCCCAGTCTGCAATTTGAGGGCTTCAGCAGAGAGCAAAATTACTACTCTATCCCTTCTGCCAAAGGGAGGCAGGCCCTTGCAGGGAACCACACATGGAGTGATACAGAGCCTGACGCCGTGAGGAAACGCCCTGTGGAGTGACTGGGACCAGACTGCCTTCCTGTGCCCCGTTCCTTCATTGACAGGGGATTCGTGTAGCTCAAGCCTTGCACATACTGTGCTACCAAAGCTGGCCTGAAATTGCCAGTCCCCCTGCCCTCCACCTCCAGAGTGTGTCGCTGTGCCCAATGGGCCTTTATGATCCCTTTCTCTGCACATTACTGGTGTACAGGAAGGTCACTGCTTTCTGTGTGTTCTTTTTGTATCCTGACATTTTGCTGCACGATTTTATTAGCTCTGAGAATTTGCTGGCAGAGCCTTTAGGGTCTCATCCATGTATAGGGTCATATCATCTGCAAATAGGGGTGCTCTGCTTCCTTCCCTTCCTATCTGTAGCCCACTTACTCACCCGTCGCATCATCCTGTGCTGACTGAAACTCTAAGAGCTACGCTGAACAAGAGTGGGGAAAGTGGACACCCTTATCTTCCTGACTTTAGATTCCACCCCCCTATTTAGTTGGATGGATGCAACAACATAATCCCAGGAAGGGAATTAATTAATCAGTATCAGAAAAACAAATACTGCATTCTTTCTCTCACTTGTGAGTCCTTGACTCTATAGATAAATGGAGTCGTAAGTTGTACAGATGACATCAGAGTAGTAAGAGCAAAGCCACCAGGGGGAACAGGGCTAGCAAGAAGGGACAGGGAGCCAGGGTGTGGGGAGAATATTCGTGAAATACCCTTACACACTTATATGAAACTGGCCTTATGTAACTTTGTATAATAATTGTGTATGTGTATGTGAATGTGTGTGTGTGTATGAGTGTGTGTGTGACTCTATGTGTGTGTGTGTGAGTGTGTTTTCAGGTACACTGCTGTGAGTGAGCTGAAGGCCAAAGGCCAGCCTTTACTGTTGTTCCTCACTCTCTGCCCACTGTGCTTTATTGAGACAAAGCCTCATTGAACCCAGAGCTTGCTGATACAGCTAGTCTGGCTGACCAGCAAGGCCCAGGGCTCCACCCGTCTCTGCCTCCCCAGCACTGAGATTATAGGTACGTGTCAGCGTGTCCAGCTTTATTACATGGATGCCAAAGACTCAAACTCGGGTCCTCATGCTTGTGTGGTGAGCACTTTACTGACTGAATCATCTTCCCAGTTCCTTGTAAAATGCTCCTCGTGCCCCCAAAAGGCTGTGGGTGCTGGTAAAGAAGGCCTCTGAGTAGTTTTCCTAGAGTGTAGGGCACTATGCACGGATGGTGAGTGAGACTCCGAGGTGCTTGGCAAGCACCCATCCTGGGGCCCCTCCCTGCCCTCAACATTCCTGCATGTTTATCTTCCCTGGATGTGTGCTGTCCTCATCAATTCCAACACGCACCCCCTCCCCATGACGGCCAGCCTCGTGGAAACTATGCATCATGTTCAGACTGGCGCTGGTGTCGGTGAGGGGAGAAGAATTTGTCACCAAACCCTCTGTTTGCCTGACAATAAGAGGACTCAATATTTCATGAAAATTAAGTGCCTAGAGCATACCTGATGGTTTACAGTCTTGATAAAGGATGGGCCAGCAGATGCTGGGAGCCAGGGACTGGAGGGAGGCCCTGCGCATCCGCATCCGTGGTGACTACGAACTCAGGGGGTAACTGGAAGACTATGCCACTGTGAGGGCTTAGGGTTAGGAGGCTTAAAGCCAAGTTTGCAGATGTTAAGCCTTTCACATGTCAGACCCCTGCCCTGAGAGTAGCAAAGAGATCTCCATAGAGGCTGAGCCTCAGCATGCTGGCCCCAGGCCACACTTGTTCCATCCTTTCTCTCCCCACCAGGAATTATTACCCTTCCTCCCACCTGAAGTGACCCAGAAGTTGGCATCCAAGTGTCTGCAAGTCCTCTTCCCCAGGAACAGCAGTAGTAATGGATACAGTGTGAGCAGTGAGCCCCAGGAGAGAGGGCAGCCTTGAGGACCAGAGCCACTCAAGGTATTTGAGCAGCACAGTCTCAAGGCTGAGGCTGTGAGTATGTGTAGGGGTAACTGCAGCCTGAAGCAAGGTAGAAGGGAAGAAAATGTATGCATTCATTCATTCATTCATTCATTCATTCATTCAGACATTCAGACATTTAGCACATGTAGCAAGGTGGAAGGGAAGAACGTTCATTCGTTTATTCATTTATATTTGATAAAAATGATATATGTGCAGGGTACTGAGGCAAGAGAGGATCACAGCTCTGTGAGTTTACCCATACTGACTACCTAAGTTCTGCAGATGGCCATCTATCCACTTACCCATTCCATTTTCCATCCCTCCATCCCTCCATCCATCCATCTACCCATCCCATCCATCCATCCATCCATCCATCCATCCATCCATCCACCCATCCACCTGTCTATGTATGAATGCACGCATCCATCCACCCACCCACCCACCTATCCATCCATCCATCCATCCACCTACGTATGAATGCACGCATCCATTCATCCACCCACACACCCATCCATCCACCCTCCCTCATCCATTCCACACTAAGTGCCCAACAGCCAAGCCAGGAGATCCAGCTGGGTCCCAGCCCAAGGACAGTGGCAGCAGGCAGCAGGTTACCTGTGTCAGTCCTAGTGGGGAGGCTGGCCGCAGGCCCTCGGCCTCAGTCTTGACCTTGCTGCGCTTATGAATGGTGATGGGGTTCACGGTGCTGCTCACAGCGGACTCGCTGCTCGGTTTGCTCTGAGGGAGGAGGCAGAGCACAGTCTGTCACGTACGCATAAGGCAGAGGACACCCGAATTTTATCTGGGCTGTGTCTCTGGAGTGTACCCTCACTGATCATCAGGGAGAGCCCTGTATTTGTGTGTATGTGTAGTACACATGTAATGTCCTGCTTCACATATGTATATTTTTGTGCAAGTACATGCATATAGGCAGAGATGATAGGTTACACCCAAGTGTGTTCCTCAGTCACCCACCTTGTTTTATTGAGGGTGGGACCTGGGATTCCCCAATTAGGCGAGGCTGGCTGGCCAGTAAGCCTGAGAGAGCCACCTTCCTCCACCTCCCTAGAGCTAGGATTACAAGCATGCATCACTATGCCTGGCTTTACTTATTTATTTATTTATTTATTTATTTATTTATTTATTTATTTATTGAGACAGGGTATTTCTGTGTGGCCCTGGCTGCTCTGGAACTCACTATGTAGACCAGGCTAGCCTTGAACTCAGAAATTGCCCTGCCTTTGCCTCCTGAGCACTGGGATTAAAGGGGTGCCCCACCACCACCGGGCAATGCCTGACGTTTTGAACACGGACACAGGGGATCAAGCTCAGGTCCTCATGCATGCAAAACAAACTCTTCGACCACCGACTCATCTCCTTAGCTTCCCCTCCCTTCTGAGTCTCTTGGACTGCTCCTCCAACTCAGGGCCAGCAGGGACAGGGGAGCCCAGACACCTTGTTTCATGCGACACATGCAGTGGTCCCTGTGTGGCACAGGACCCTGTGCATGAAACGGTTTCCTCCATCCCTTCATGCTTGATTTTTGCATAGGAGACAGAACTGAGTGACTGGGGGCTTACCACGGTCCAGGCCAGGGCTTCTGGCCCAGTTTCAGGCCTCATGTGGCCTCTGTCCTAAGAGCAACCAACCAGCCAGGCTAAAGTGCAGAGCTCTCTCTCAGCTTCCTGGGATGAACTGCCCACGGCAGCTGGGTGAGCAGTAATGGCCCACCCACGGTTCCCTGCGCCCACTTACCTGGTTGGCATCATTTAGACAATCGCTGCTATTGCTGCTCAGCTGGGGAGGCATGGTGCTGATGGAGGTGAGAGCCATGGGCTGCTGGGACAGGAAGGTGGGCGAAGGCTGGATCAGGGGTGGCGTGTGTCCAAAGGCTGAGCCCAGGCCCCGCTGCTGGCTCAGGATCTGCTGGTAGGCCACAGGATTGATGGGGTGGGGGAAGGTGAAAGCTGGGCTGCGATGGAAAACAGAGGAGGAAAGGAGTGTGGCTTCACCGTCAAAGCAACAGTTCCTGGCCAGAGAGGACTGTACCCTGAGGCTCAAGATGGCACAGTGCTAATCACACCATGGCTTGTCCTTGCTTTACTGCTCACACCTAGCTCCTGGACTACAACCTTGACCCTGGGCTGGCTGGCTCCCTGCAGGTGCTACATCCCACCTCAATCCCATAGCTGGCTGTTTCTCTGTTCTGACACCCGAGATGCTCCCCCGCAAAGCACTACTGTCTATTTGAACTTCACCTGGCCTTGGACCACTGTGCTTCCTCATTGGTACTGAGCCCTTCAGCCCACACCGTTCCTTTTCTTCTTTAGCTTTCTATACTTACAAGCTGTCATACGCTTGCCTGTGAGCCACTTTTTCCTGGCAAGAGATGAGGGAATGCTGGTGGCCTCTGAGGCTCCGCCACCAGAGACATATGGCTTCCTCCTCGCTCCCCGCAGCATCTCTGAAGTGGGAGCTGCTGCCGTGAGGAGGCCCTATGTAGGAGGTCTTGTCCACAGCACTGGGGACATGCTCCTGGAGACAGAGGTCCAGGCCACCCCATAACTGGCAAAAGATGAAGCCTAAATGTCTTAAGGGGAACTCAGAGCTATGTCAGCCTCACATTCTTTTTTGGGGGCGGGGATTTTAAAAAATTTTTATTTAAATGTCTGTAGCTATGTGTGTGCAATGCCATGTGGCCTCAAATTCTTGTTCCTCAGTGTGGCTTTAGCTCAGTGTGAGAGCAACTTGTGATGAAGCAGGTACTGTAAGCGACGTACTGTAAGCACCTGTATCCAGCCCTCTCACAAGAACAGGCACATGCTTCAGTCGTGCTAGTTGGGATCTAGTGCGCAGAAGGTCTAGTGCTGCACAGAATGGAACAAGGGAGAACAGCTTTGATGAGACCACAGGACAACTGTTATGAGTCCTCGAGATGCACTTAGGCCATGGACCACATCCGTGTCACACCTGGCATGGCCTTTCATGTTAGTCAGCAACTATATCCTCTGCCACACTAGTGGAATACTCGGAAAGCCACCTTATCAACAACTCTGTGTGTGTGTGTACGCGCACGTGCACGTGCGTGTATGTGTATATGTGTGTAGATGTATGGCATTTTTGAGCATTTGTAAATGTAGGTAAGGAACATGCCTTGGGTATACATACAGAAGGCAGAGACAACTTCTGCTATCAGTAATATGTGCCATGTAACAGTATATTACAGGCTGGCTGGCTGTGGGCTTGCAAGGGCCCTCTTGTCTCCACCTCCATTGCCCCATAGGAGTGCTGAGCTCTGTGTCCTTGTGTTATGTGCCTGGCTCTTGACCTGAGCTCTGAGGATTGAAACTCAGGTCCTTATACTCATGTGGCTAGTTTTTGTTTTCCCCACTATGTCATTTCCTCAGCTCCTAAGAAGACCGCTTTTGACCTTGGCTACCTCTGACGTCATAGTGGAACCACATCTTACTGTGTAAGGATGCACTCCAGTGTTGGTGTGAACTCCCTGTGTCACTATTGTTTTGTTGTTCTTCTCGGATAACGTCTCATGTAGCCCAGGCTGTCCTCGAACTCACTATGTAACCAATGGCTCTGAACGTCTGATCCTCCTGCTGCAGTCTCCTGAGTGCTGTCACGACTGGCATGTGTCACCATGCCTGGTTTTTTATAGTGCCGAGGCTTTGTACATGCCGGCCAAGGACTCTACCAGAGCCCAGCCTCACTCTTGCTTTTGAATTATCAACACTAGCACGCCTTTCTCCAGTATAAAGCTGTAAGGCCAGACTGTGCCACATGGCTCCTGGCCAGCTCCCACTGCTAGGGCTCACCTGAGGGCACCGGCTGACAGGTGCCCGTAGGAGCCACTGGCTGCTGAGCTGCTCCTGGAGTTGTTGATGTATGCCACCAGCGAGTTGGGCGAGGTCCGGATCATACGCTGCAGGTCGAGGCTGGCATCTGAGAGCGGGGAGATGGATAAAGCCCGCTTGCGGCTCAGGCGGGGGGTCACGCGTGGGCTAGAGAATCTCGATGCTGTGAGACAGCCGACAAAAGGCATGTTAGTGTCACCGGCTTTCCACCCACATTATGAGTGTTCATGGTTTTTCCATGCCACGGTGTGGAGTGATGGGCCCATTTTCATCACTGAAGAGAGGAGAGTAAGCAGGGTTAGGGGTCACAGGGTCATGAGCTTTGTCGCAGCTTGGATCACACCAGAACCCCCTGCACCTGGCAGGACACTTGCTAAGCAGAGGCCTGGATGGGTGCTCCACACTCCTGGCATCCGGCTGGCTCCCCGGAACCTACTGAGAAGGATATTGTGAGAAACCACAGAGGCAGAGGAGGAGCATCAAGAAGGGGTCATATGACACACAGATGTGCTCACACTTGGAGACCCTCAGCTATGAGCCACCTGAGCTAATGGGAATGTGTTGTTTTGAATATATATACCTGCACACATGCACCCCTGCATAAAGGTACATACACACACACACACACACACACACACACACACATACACACACACACACACACACAAACACACACACACACACACACACACACACACACTCCTGGCACTCCAGGTCCGACTCTGTTCTTCCCCCTCAGCATCAGCTCCGAGAGAAATTCTGAATCTCTTCTCTAGATACCAGTGGCTTAGAAATGGTCTGACATCACTGGATGACTCTAGTCCCTAAAGTTTCTTCACTTTCTCACCTGGCACTTTACAGTGGGGTTCTTATGTTAGCAGCATCCTTCAAGGCTGCCATAAGGCGTGAAGTCAGGTGATGGGTGGCCTGGACCATAGCAAATTAAGGTGAGTGCTGGAATATGCCGTTGTCTTTCGAGACACCTGTGAGGAGCAATGGCTCCCCTGCCTTGCTGGCCTCCTTCTGGGAGCTCTGGGCAACACACACACACACACACACACACACACACACACACAAACACACACACACATTGGTTGGAGATGCTGCCTGTAAGCAGCCTTGGTCCTGCCCAAATGCTGTGCAGGACAACACACAACATTCCCCTGCCTCCTTCTAATAAAGGCAGCATGCTGTATTGTACAGGTTCATTGTGAAGTCAGACAGAGCCCTGAGGATGGTACCTCTGACCCTGTCCACATGTCTGGGTGAAATGGCTAATTCCTAGGGCTTCTTCAAGCGGTGTGGATGGGCAGAGTGGGCCTTTCGCTATGATGAAGAAAAGGGTCAAAGTCTAGAAAAGATGACTGAGCGTGGAGCATTAAGCTGCAACACTGGCTTCCCTCCGTGCATTCTCTGAGCACCTCATTCTGGGCCTTGATGGTCCTTATTGCAAAGCTAGATGCAAAAGGGGTGTCCTCCTACAGACTCTTTGCTATGAACTACGTGTGGAAAATGGCGAACAAGGGGGGGCACTAAAAAGATGTATGCATATACATGTCTTTGGCATACATGTTTTCTTTTGGCATGTGTGTTTATGTGCTTGCTTGTGTGCACATATGTGCATGTAGAGGCCAGAAGACATTCTCGGGTGTCGTTCCTCAGAAACTGTCCACCTCCCTTTTTAGTCAGTGTCTCTTACTGGCCTAGATAGAACTCACCAAGTAAGCTAGGCTGAGTGGCCACCAATCCCAGGGATGCACCTGTCTCCGTCTCCCCCCCTGTGGGTGCTCCAGCGCACCCTTTTCCACAGGAATCCTAGGGAACGGATCTCAGGGCCCCAGGCTTGCAAGGCAAGCACTTTCCTGACTGAGCTATCACCGCGGCTCATCGTCATATATTTTTCAAAAAGAGATTTTTTGCTGCGAACGCTCTGACTCCCACCCTCTCGGGTGCCCCTAACAAGAGGAAGCAGGCCAAAACTGACAGTGGTATTCATCTCTGTTATTTCTGGCCCTCGAGGGAAATGTGTTTATTAACGCGCCTCTTCCCTTGATAAATCACTAAATAGGAAGAAAAGCCTGGCACTCACTTCCCGTGCTTTGCCTGTGATTTATGTCTGGGGGCTAGTGCGTTCACGGCAGCCATTCATCTGTGGTCACTGCCTGTCCTAACACTGGCCACCAAGTGACTGGCCACTTGCCTGTCCTCCCTCAGAGAATGTCTGATGTGGCCTGTTCCTGTCTCTACCTATCTTTGACTCTGCCTCATCCATTAGTCTTCCTCTCCCCTCTCGCCCTCCGCCTTCTTGTTCATGGACACATATATGAGCATGTGTACATATACATGTGTGTGCAGAGAGACCATGGACCACTGATTTTTTTTTTTGAGATAAGTGACTCTTTGGCCTGGGCCCACTGATTCAGCGAGGCTGGCTAGCCTCCGAGCATCCAGAGAATCCTCCCTCCACTGCTGGGCTCACCGATGCAGGTCACCCCTCCTGCTTTCCACAGGAGGATTCTGGGAATTTGAACTCGTGTCCTCATGCTTTCGAGGTCAAGCCCTTTATGAATAAGACAAATCTTCCTCATCACATTCCATTTTCCCCCTTTGTGAGGACAGGATGTAGTTGAGAGTGGCCTTGAACTCTTAATTCTCCCACTATACCTTCCTAGTGCTGAGACTGTGGGTACAGCCCACCATAGCAGGCTCTGGGCTGTTCTGGACTCACTCTCGGGTTGTGTTCTGAGGAACTGAGGCCAGGCACTCTACCCATCAACACTCCACTGACCCAAACCCCTGTGCTTCTCATAGGGGAACCTTCATGGCGATGCCACAGAGTTTGGGACTTAGGTAGAGGTCTGTGGCCCCATTTTCAGTTATGTCACAAGGGCAAGGAAACCAATAGGCCTTGAGTGCCCCCCATGAGGAGAGTAGAACTGTATGTAGCCTGGTCAACACAGGCTCATCAAAGGGCCTCTCTGTCCCCAGCTCACTCCCAGCCTGTGGGATGCACAGTTGCTCTCCTCAGCCTCAGTCTCCCTTCTGTCCCAGGTTGGGCCTGGACTCCTGCATGAATCCAGGGGCCCTGAGGCCCCAGCGATGTCTGCCTCTCTCCTGTGAGATCAATGCCATCGGTTTCTCAGCCTCCCCACCCTGGATCCGCAGCCTGCTTAAAGGATGAGCGGCAGGAAGGAGGTGTCACATTAGTGTCAGTATGACAATAAAACACGCAGCTGGGAGGAGTTACAGGGCTGTGAGCAGACAGTACTTCAATCAGAACATTTCAATCTTCTCGGGGTGATGGGGGAGGTAGGTTCTGGCTGCTGCAGTACTGTGGTTACAGCGCCAGCGCCAACAGCCTAGTGTGGGATCGGGCCATCCTCTGGGCCAGTGACAACGGGTGAACTCTGTGCTCTCTGCAGAGCCACCAGCAGAGGAATGGAGGACTGTGGATTTGTGACTAGTTCCCTTGCCTTCTCAGTGGCTCAGCTCCTGGCCATCCTGCTGAAAGTCAGGCACGAGAAGAAGAAAGGACGCCGCCGAAGGAGAAGTGAGCCTGTGCTAGCGCCGCAGGTGCCTGTCCCCACCCTCGTTCTAGCCCAGGGAGGATGGAGGCATCGGTGTCTGGAACTGTCAGAGGCCTTGCTGTCTTTCTGATTCACCTAATGTGTACACAAAAGCCACTAGGAGCTACTGTAGGTTCTTAGGCAGAGACACCTCCTTCAGTTTATGACCAAGTTTGCCCCTTCAGGAAAAAAAAGTAAAGTTCTAGGAATAGAGCACACTTGGTGGAGTGCTTGTCTACCACATATGAAGCCCTAAGTTCTGTGCCCAGCAGCAAATAAAGTGCCATGACACCAGTGCATGTGCCGGGCAGTGGGACAGGCCTGGAACTTAAGCACTTGAGAAGTAAAGGCAAAAGGATCCAAGGCCATTCTCAGCTACGTAGTGAGCTCCAGCCAGCCCATAATTACACTAGTCCCTATCTGAAAAAACGTTCCCCCTTAAGAACCATATATTTAACCCCAAAGTCACATCAGTTATGAACGTTAAACGCACTGTTCTGCCCTGGGTACTTGACTCAGGTAAAGCTGTATTGTAGCCACACCAGAGCCGGAGGAAAAGGATGTGAGAGGGCTAAGCACCCACCAGCCTTCCGCCCAGGCTGCCTCACGGTCTGGCAGAGCCTGCCTCCACGGCTCTGGTGGATACGCAAAGCCTCTGGAATGTTCTCTTCTCTGCCGGGTGCCCCTGTCTCAAGACATGAGGGCAGATGCTGAAAGAAGAGGCAGTAACAGGTCGGATCAGGTCGGGACTTCCTGGCCTGGTATGTGATACATACTGTGATGGTTAGTTCCGTGTGTGTGTGTGTGTGAGTGAGTGTGTGTGTGTGTGTGTGTGTGTGTGTGTGTATGTGTGTGTGTATTTGACACAAACTGGACTCATCTGGGAAGAGGAGGCCTCAACTGAGAGATTGTCTCCACCAGATTGGCTGTAGGCAAGCCTGTGGCCACCTTTTCTTGATTGATGACTGATGTAGGAAGGGCCAGGTCTCTGTGGGGGGTGCCACCTCTCAGCAGGAGGTCCTGGGTTGTATAAAAAAGCAAACCGAGTAAGCCCGGGGGGAGCAAGCCTGTGAGCAGACCCGGACCCTTGAGCTCCTACCCTGGCTTCCTTCTGAGACAGTCTGTCACCTGGACATTGTAAAATGAAATAAACCCTTTTCCCAACAAGTGGGGTTTGAGCAGTGCTCTGTCACAGCAATAGAGAAACCTAACTAGGATGCAGGCTGAGTAAACAGCTGCTGAATGAGCGAGGGCACTATTTCTGCTGTCAGTATATTGAGCAAAAAGGAGCTTGGTTAAAAAAAAAAGATCTAAGTTTTTCAGGAGGGGTTGGAAGCACCTTGAGGGGGCAGACTACAGAAAACACAGGAATTGGCAGGGCCTTCCCCGGCTCACAGGGTCCACTTGAGGGGAAAGGAGATAGAAGATGCTCTGGAGGCAGGCTGGGCACCGGCTCAGCCTTGTTTAGCATCTCCCAGAAACACTGTAGATTAAATATCTGCGTGGATACCTAAGCTGAGTGGAAATGCCCCAGATGCTTTTTACAAATCTGAAACTAAGACTGAAGTTCTGCCTTCCACTGGTCTGGAAAGGGCCGGGGCAGATCTGAGTTAGAAGTGCTTGCTGCCACGCCTGATGACCTGAGTCCCATCCCCCAGTCCCGCAGAGTGTACGGAGGAAACCAGTTCCCACTCGAGCACTGTGGCATGTGTGGTCACACATACACAGTGAATAAATAAAATACAAATTTGAAGAAAAAAGGAAGAAAAGGGGCTGGAGAGATGGCTCAGTGGTTAAGAGCACTGGCTGTTCTTCCAGAGGTCCTGAGTTCAATTCCCAGCAACCACATGGTGGCTCACAACCATCTATTATGAGATCTGGTGCTCTCTTCTGGTGTTCAGGTGCACGTGCAGGCACAACATTGTATACATAATAAATAAAATCTTAAAAAGAAAAAAAGAAAGAAAGAAAGAAAGAAAGAAAGAAAGAAAGAAAGAAAAGTCTGGGCCTAGGTTAGTGGAAATGGAGAGAGGAGGTGGCTGTGAGAAGTGGCAGGCGGTGGCTGCCCTTGGGTGTGAGTGCTGCACCAGCCCACGAACTCCTCCTGCACGGCCTTTCCTGTTTCTTAGCATGCCCAGGCCTCAGATGCAGCCAGCGCTGCATGTTCTAGGGAACAGAGCTATCTCTTGTGCCTTCTAGGCCACCCACAGCTGACAGCAGCTCCCCTGCCCACTCCACTTACATCTTTCTCTCCCAGGTCCCCTGTGTGATGGCCACTCCTGACACATCAGTCTTAGAGGCTTTGAGCTACCTGGCCCAGCAGCAAGGCTGGCTGTCTTATGTGAAGGAAGTCTAGATCAATGAGAGTAGGGTACCTGGAGCTCCACTCAGGTGCCCAGGCCCATGACGCCTTTGGAGCCTCACAGACCTAAAACCCTCAGACATGGCAGACGGTCAGACATGCAGAGCAGGAGGCAGCAGACAGACAGACATGCAGAGCAGGAGGCAGCAGATGGACAGACATGCAGAGCAGGAGGCAGCAGACAGACAGACATGCAGAGCAGGAGGCAGCAGATGGACAGACATGCAGAGCAGGAGGCAGCAGATGGACAGACAGACATGCAGAGCAGGAGGCAGGAGACAGACAGACATGCAGAGCAGGAGGCAGCAGATGGACAGACAGACATGCAGAGCAGGAGGCAGGAGACAGATAGACATGCAGAGCAGGAGGCAGAAGACAGACAGACATGCAGAGCAAGAGGCAGCAGACAGACAGACATGCAGAGCAGGAGGCAGCAGACGGACAGACAGACATACAGAGCAGGAGGCAGCAGACGGACAGACATGCAGAGCAGGAGGCAGCAGACGGACAGACATGCAGAGCAGGAGGCAGCAGATGGACAGACAGACATGCAGAGCAGGAGGCAGGAGACAGATAGACATGCAGAGCAGGAGGCAGAAGACAGACAGACATGCAGAGCAAGAGGCAGCAGACAGACAGACATGCAGAGCAGGAGGCAGCAGACGGACAGACAGACATGCAGAGCAGGAGGCAGCAGACGGACAGACATGCAGAGCAGGAGGCAGCAGACGGACAGACAGACATACAGAGCAGGAGGCAGCAGACGGACAGACATGCAGAGCAGGAGGCAGCAGATGGACAGACAGACATGCAGAGCAGGAGGCAGCAGACGGACAGACAAACATGCAGAGCAGGAGGCAGCAGACGGACAGACAGACATGCAGAGCAGGAGGCAGCAGACAGACAGACATGCAGAGCAGGTGGCAGCAGACGGACAGACTGACATGCAGAGCAGGAGGCAGCAGACAGACAGACATGCAGAGCAGGTGGCAGCAGACGGACAGACTGACATGCAGAGCAGGAAGCAGCAGACAGACAGACAGACAGACAAGCAGAGCAGGAGACAGCAGGGGACCTGCTCTGGGAGGCAGTGATGGGGCTGCAGG
This sequence comes from Acomys minous, assembly GCF_964271855.1. Taxonomy (NCBI): domain Eukaryota; kingdom Metazoa; phylum Chordata; class Mammalia; order Rodentia; family Muridae; genus Acomys; species Acomys minous. The sequence continues at coordinate 70,173,904 of NC_140483.1, read as the reverse complement.
AAAGAAGAAATCCCAAAGAGATACCTGTGTTTATTCCATTGGTTATGTGGTAACAGACTCAGGGGGTGGGGGTGGGGGTGGGGGAAGGACCTTCCCCAGGAGAAGGAAAGGGCTGGAAGCTAGTGCCAGCTTGAGGGTGAGCTTGTCTCTCGGAGAGTTCACACAGCTTGTCAGATCACTTCACAGCGAAGACTTGATGGCTGGACCACACCTTGGCCAGGACTGCTAAGCCATGTATACCTCTTGCCCTCCATTAAAACCTAAATCTAAACCTCTTCGTTCCTCTTTCCAGCATGGCCACTGTGAGTAACCCTCCTTTCTCTGCTTTTCACCGTGTCTGAGCTGTTTAATTGGCCTGTTGAGGATGGGCAGCTTAGCCTGGCTCGTTATTACTGCCAGGGTCCAGGCTGTGACCCTGATATCTGCGGTAACAAGAGTACAGGGAGAGAGGACACAGGCCACACCAAGCACATCCAGGGACAAGACGGATAGGGGACGAGGAGGAGGACATGATGCCCAGAGTGGCTTATGGCCTGGGAGGAAGCACCAGACGGAGGTGATGACAGCTAAGATATAGACTTTTGGAGAGGACGGTGAATGTGAAAGAGGCAAACAGAAGCTGGTAGTGAGAGGTCACACCTAGCATTAACTGAGCACCCAGTGTGTGCCAGCAAGGAGACTGCATCCTCTGTGTTCTCCTTCAGTTAGCATCTCTACTCGACACGTAGGCTCCGAGCTCACTACCATCTCTAGGCCTAGCTGTCCCAAGGAAAGTGGGGAACAGCAGGAGATGACCTAGGCCCTCCCTGCTATCTCTCCACTAGTTAACAGGACCAGCTCCCCTCTGTTTCCCGTGCTGCTGCTCTGTGCTGAATCCAGACCCAGCTGCCTCACCGCCTTCTTGAGGCTAGGGCTCAGGAACCGGCAAGGGGTGCTGTGGCCCAGTTTGTGCAAGGCTTAGAATTCCACCTAGAGGCCTAGGGACTTGTTTTCTCATCTTCAGAAAAGGTCCTAGTTCCAGCCCCAGGAGAAATGCTCACTGTCGTTTTTCTCTCTCTGTTGCACGCGTGGCACTGCATGGAGGTGCATACCCAATCAGGTGCTCAGGATGGCTGTCACAGGATGACTCCTGTCTGCCTACAGGTGCCTTTACTGCTGTGTGAGCACACCTGCTCAACTTGGGCCCCTAGCCATGGCATCAACGTGTCTGTCCCCTTTGCCAGTGATGTCCACATCCTTGCTCTAGGCCTTGGAGGGAGACTACCCACAGTGGCAGAAGCTGGTGTGACAGAGGCGGGACTCTGCCTTTGACCTCAGCCCCTCCCTTCTACTGTGTTGCTGTGGCTGTGTTCCCAGCACTGGAAAACACTGTGTCTGGGATGCACCTCCTCCCCCAGCCCCTGACCTCACTACCTGCTGTGCCAGAGGGCAAGGATGGGAAAGAAACCCCACAGATGGGACCTAATTACCTACATAGTGCTGAATCCTGGATCCAACACCCTTGGTGGGAAGGCACCGAGGGAGGGACGCACACTATACTGAATGTCGGCGGCGACCATTGCTTTGGCACTCAGCGGCTCCCATCAGGGTGTGGCAGCAACAAACAGAGAAACCCGACCTTGCCTTCGTGCCTGAGGTGGTTCTTGGAGGTGGAAATCATCTAGACAGACTTCCGGGAGAGGAGGTACACGTCGTTCCGCCTCTGTGTAGAGGGAGCTCCACTGGAGCACAGCAGTGGCGGCTGTGGCAGGCAGCCCAGGAACGGCACCCGCCTCCGGTGTGAGCTGAGGCCTGGATGATCTGGGCCCACCCTGAATCATGCAGCCTCAGTGGTGGCCTCTCAACAGCTGTCACAGCCCGTTTCCAACCTGCTGCCCCACAGGAGCAGATGGCCTCTCTGCAGGTCTGTCTCCTCCCACCACGTGTCACTGAGGCCCGAAGGCGCTCCCCAGCCTAGTCCTTGGTGGGGGGTTTCCCACTCCTCTCTACTTAGCCAGCATCCCAGGCATCGCTGGACAGCTTTAGGGTTGCCAGGTGGAAGGGGGCAACAGCATTGAACTTCGATTTCCTTCCCACTGGCATGGTCTGTATGCTGTCTGTTTAGACAGGGAGCCAGGGCACCCTGTGAGGCAGCCACAAGGGTGGCTTCTAGTGAGAAGAGAGGGCATAGTGTCTGATGTGTACCAAGGACCCCGTCTACCCAAGACTCCTGACCGTCCACCCTGCAAAGCATCCTACCACATGCCCGTCTTCATCACTGACAGCCAATCCTATCACTTGGGCCCTAGATCCTGGCATTGCCCTTGATTCTTTATGATGGTTTATAACAACCATTAAACCTGGAAAGATATAGAATTATCTAGGAGACATGCATGTGGATCGCACCGTTGGAGGTGAGACAATCCACCATGAATGTGAGTCATTCTATGTGCTGGGGCCCCAGACTGAATACAAAGAGAAAATGGCCCATCTTCGCTTTTCCACAATGGATGCCACCATATTATCCCTTCCACGATGGATAGTATCTCCTTGAAGGGTGAGTCACAATAAACTCTCCTTCCTAAGTTGCTTTCATCATGTTTTATTACTGGGGCGTGTGGGGGGGGTGGTCAGATACTTGGTCACAGCAAAGAGGAACATAAGTAGCGCACCCCTCTTTGCCTGCATGCCCACGTCTGAGCTGGGGGCATGCCTTACATCTCTATCTAGTAATGTCCCGTAATGCGACCCATCCACAGCTCCCCGACGGGCTCTATTGCTGCCTGTCCTGGCTCAGTTCTCAGATCAGCGCGAACGAGATGCTTTCCAATGGTACAGCGTCTCTTTACCTCTCTGCACATCCTCCCCCAAACGGTTCCAAAGCCCCGTCTCACTCCAGCAAAGGGTAAGGCCTTTATCAAGTCCCAACTAGCTGTCACAGTCCACCCCAGAACACTGGCCTCAGCACCATCCCTGCCTTTTTACTTGGTTTCTACCAATTGCATTGGTCTCCTGAGCAGAGCAGGAACGCAGGCCCCTTTGCACCTGCTGGTCCTCTGCTGGAGAGCATCCCCTGCACGTCTAGTGGGGGATGGATACCTTTGGCTCCCTGACTCTGTCTCAAAACTGCATCCCCACGGGGCCAGTATGAGCCTCTCCATCCCTACTTTGTTTATCCTACTCTATCTTAGCTTTCCGATTCCTGGTGGTGCATAGTGTCTACATGTCCCATTGCAAATCCCCCCGCCCCAAATTTAAGTGAGTATATCCATTCTTTGTGATAACCACAGGGCTCTTGGGCTACACAGCCTCAGTCCCTGGGGCTAGCAGTGTAGACTTATATTTGTGTCTCTTATCTACAAAAGGGACTGAAGGACTGCTTTCCGTGCCAGTCCCCCTCCCCTTCGTCACCCCCCCCCCATGTTACACCCTGCAGTACTCACCATCCACAGGATTGAGGTAGTCATGGAGATGGGGCGCACTAGCAGCACCCCCGCTCTGCATCAGAAGGTCCCCATAGGGTGCAGGGTGGCTTGCCATGAGGGTCATCTGGTGGTAATACTCTGAAGGGTTGGTGCCGGGGGCAGCCAGACCGAATAGTCCCCTCTCTTTCAGATGCTCGTGGGCCACTGGCACAGAGGAAAGAAACCGTCAGAACTGACTATCCAAGGGCTGGAGACAGAAACTGTCAGAATTTACTATCCAAGGGGTGGCTCAGTGGTTAAGAGCACATAGGGCTGCTGCAGAGGACCCATGTTCAGTCCTCAGTACCCATGTTAGGTGGATCACTACTACCTGTAACTCCAGTTCCATGGGATCCAACACTCTCTTCTGGCCTCTGGGCGGGGGTAACTTATGCAAACATGCATGCACACACATAAAATTATATATATATATATACATATATATACATACATACATACATATGTATACACACAGACACACAGACACACAGACACACACACACACACATATATATATATATATATATTCTTAGAAATGAATTTCCTGTTTAAGGAAGGAAAGAAAATAATTCACCTCTGGCCTGGGGTCTCCATGCTTGGCCTCCTAGGCCACCCATCACCACCTGTGCTCACATGGAGGCCAGAGATCCCCGTCTCTCTTCCTCAATTGCTCTCTACTGTCTTTTTGAGACAGGGCCTCTCACTGAACCTGGACCTCTGATTCGGCTAGGCTGGTTAACAAGTGAACCGCAGTCTCCGCCTCCCAGTCCTGGGATTCCAATTGCTTGCCACTGGTTCCAGTGCCCCTCCCCGCTCTCCTTGAAAAATAAAAATAAACTTGGGTTCTGAGGGATTGACCTCCTACTTAACAGCTGAGCTGTCTCCTCAGCCCCTAGGAAAAGGTTAGATCTGAGAGAGAAACCACATTACGTGGTTCTCCTTACTACTGTTTTGGATCAACTAGTGGGCTGGTCCATTCTCTCTCAAGCATCTGAGCTGACACAAAGTCACCCCTGGTCTACCCATGGAGGCTGGGGCCTCGGCTGCCTGTGACTCCAGCTCTAGGGGACTCCTGGGGGGTTGGGAGACCATCTGTATTGACCAGCGCAGGGACGGAAACAGAGATTCAGGCAGCAGCCAGCTCTGATCTGCCCTGACTTTTGATGTTGAGTTCCTACCCAGAGCCCCTACTTGATACCGGCTTCTGCAGCCTTTGGTGTGCTGCAAGCCGAAGTCTGTGCCTAGGATGTGGCTGCTAGGGTCGGGATACGGCCAGGGAGGTGGCTGCTAGGGTCGGGATACGGCCAGGGATGTGGCTGCTAGCATCGGGATACGGCCAGGATTCTGGGTCCCTATGTGATGTACAGAGGTGGTGCCTGGGGGCAATGACTGGACCATGAGGGCTTTGACCTATGAAATATCCATTGATGACATTGTACTCTTACGTGTTATTGGAAGATGATGGTAAACAGGCCAGTTGTGTGGACAGAGCCTGAGGGTCACCCCTGGCATCCCACCCGACATCTCGGCTGTTTCCGCCCCCAACACTACTTACCATCCGCGGGGCTGAGGCCCCTGGCTGCAGAGATCATCGAGAGTGTGGGGCTGCTGTGCACAGACCGGAGGTAGTGCTCCATATGGGGGCTCACGTAGGGGTGGTGGGCGCTGAAGGGAGATTCTCCCGGGCCAGCTGGGTGCGGGGAAAGCCGGATCAAGGAGATATCTGAGATGACCGGGCTGCCACTTAGGGTGGGAGGCCTGTGGAGACAAAAGGTGACATTCTCAGAAGACCTGTGGGATGCAAATCCCCCACTAAGAACCACAGAGGTGGCCATTGGCATGTGCAAGCACTCACAGAGAGGCTTCCAGAAACCCGTCCTTTTGATTTTCTATGCCAATCTCCCTTAGGCATCTCCAGCCTAAGAGTCAGACCTCGGAAGAATCAGCCAGTGGACCCAGACTGGAAGCTCCATGGGGGTTTGAGAGATGGCTTAATGGGTAGAATGCCTCCCCTGTAAGTCTGAGGATCGGAGTTTGATACCCAAGACAATGGTAAAACCTAGGAGTGGTGGAATGGGCTATAATTCTAGCCATGTTGAGATGGAGGTAAAGATGGCCAGACCCTTAGAGCATACTGGCTAGCTAGTCTACTTGCCTGGCCATGGTCAAGGACAAGAGGGACACTGTCTCAAATCAAAAGTGGAAGTCAACTGAGCAATGACGCTTGGAAGTTGTGCTTTGACCTGCATGTGCTTGCGCAGGCCCACAGAAAGAAGGCTGCATACTGGCCCTGCCATCACTGCAGTCTGGTAGTGGAACTCTGAATCCTCCCTTTGGGTTTGCTGGGCCTGAGCCCAGCTGACCATGTGTTTGGGCTGCAACCCTGCTCGTGTGTGCATGTGCAGGCCAATGCATGGGTACATGCATGTATGCTGGGAACATGGAGAGTACAGAGACGGTGAGAACACTAACTCCAGGAATGAGATCTGAGGGGCTCACTGCTAATAGACTGAGCAAAAGGCTGGATCTGAGGCTAGAGAGATGGCTCAGAGCTTAAGAGCACTGATTGCTCTTCCAAGGGTTCTGAGTTCAATTCCAACAACCACATGGTGGCTCACAACCATCTATGATGAGATCTGGTGCCCTCTTCTGGCAGGCAGGTGTACATGCAGTACAGAACATTGTATACATAATAAATAAATATTTTTTTTAAAAAAGGCTGGATCTGTAGGGGCAGATGTTTGGTTTCAGTGACATCACTCAGATGCAGAATCAGCAGTGAAAGAGAAGTTCAAAATTCAAGATAAATCTTCGTGTGTGCGCGCGCACACACACACACACACACACACACACACACACACACACGCCTGCTTTTAGAATTCTTGGCTGCTGACCTAAGGCCTCCAGGTTTTGGAGACACCCACTCCAAAACTCATCCTTGGAGCCTGTAATGGTTAGTTTTAATTGTTGATTTGGTACAATGTAGAATCATCTGGGAAGAGAGGCTCAGGGAGGGGTTGTCTACATTAGACTAGTCTGTGGACATGAATTTAGGGGATGGTCTTAATTAAATTAGTTGGTACAGAAAAACCCAGTCTACTCTGGGTGGCACCATTCCCTAGTCAGGGTCCTAAACTGTGCAAGAGTGGTAAAATTCAGCTGAGAAAAAGAAGGAGGAGGAAGAGGAGAAGAAGAAAAAGAAGAAGAAGAAGAGGAGGAGGAAGAGGAAGAGGGAAGGGAAAGAGGAAGAAGAGGAGGGGGAGGAGGAAGAAGAAGAGGAAGAGGAAGGAGGAAGAGAAGAGGAAAAGGAAGAGGAAGAGGAGCCAAGCAAGTGAGCACGTGTGCATTTATCTCTCTCTGCTTTTGTGTGTGCATGTGTGATGTGACTAACTGTTTGAAGTTTCTGTCTTGATTTCTTCACAACAATGGACAGTAACCTGGAAGTTATGAGCTAAAACAAACTCTTTCTCCCTTAGGTTGCCTTTTGTCAGGGTAGCATCACAGGAAATGAAACTAGGATAATGAACCTCCAAAGTGCATGAGCCACATACAGGAGGCATAAGCTAAGGAGCACAGTGTGAAGCCAGGGAAGGTATCGTATCATCACTGCAGGATAGTGATGCTGTGTGGAGCGCCATTCTGATTGGCTACCACAGGAGCCAATGATGGGCCTGGCTACTGAGAAAACCACCCATGATGACTCAGTGTGTCCAACTGCACATGAAAAACTAACCTGACCCACAACGTAGCACAATGTACGACAGGCAGGTGAAGGCCAGATGCACTCACATCTGGGTTTTACAAATATCCTTTCTTGAGAGTCAAGCCACACATCTGAAAGGAAACATTCTGCTGTGTCACTCTTTGGTTTCTGTGATACCAGGGCCTTGGCCATGTAAGCCTAATGAGCTTGTTTAGCCATGTGGAGCCTTGCAATTTGTCCACAGCCCCAGATGCCTTCCTGCATCCTCTGTCTAGTACAAATTCCTTCTCAATAGGGGTCAGGAGGCGGGCTGGACAACTCCCTTCCTTAAGTTCCTTCACAAACTTTTTTACACCTCCCAAAGAACTCTACTGGGGTCTAAGTTGTTCTCCCAAAGCCATTGGGTTCTTCACAGTAGCATGGGTAACCCAGGCACCTTTGAACATGCATACCTGATCAGGAAAGGCAATCTGAACGTGCCCAGAGACATCTTCCTAGTCCACAGCAAGCTCACTGGTAGAAGAGGGCCTACGTCATAAGCCACTTTTAGCTGCTGTCACACTCAAGCCACCTATGCAGGGGATCCACTTGTGGGGAACTGCACTACTATGGGGCTTGACTGTGGCCTTGCTCTGTGAAGGGGCTGAGGTGTGTCCCCAAAGGAGTAGGGCTGGCTGATACATTTCAGGCCCAAGTGGCTCTCTGGCTCTGATTCCTGCCACACGTGGGCACTTTTGGGTAGAGCAGACTCAGGGAGAACAACTGTATGGCTCCCAAGGATGGGCCTGAGGCTGCGGTCACGTCTTGGAAACTGGGCGCAATGCAGGATGAAGTCGGTATGCAATGGGTGCCAGGCTAGGGTTTGAAGACTCCAATGCTTAGTTTTAGTTTGACACACCTGACATCATCTAGGAAAAAAAATCTCGACGAGGGACCATCTAGCTCAGATTGTTCTGTGGGAATATCTGAAGGAGATTATCTTGATTGTTAGTTCATATGGAAAGTCCTGGCCCACTGTGGGCAATACCATTCCCCAAGTCAGGGGTTCTGGACTGTAGACTTTAGAGAGCAGGCTGGACACAAGCAAGTGTGCATGAATTTATTCTGTCTCTGCTCTTGGCTGTGATGCTTTTGCTTCTTGTCTGGACTCCCCCACAATGATGGACCGTAGCCTGGAACTATAAGCCCAAATACCTCTTCTCTCCCAAGGTGTCTTTTGTCAGGGTACTTTATCACAGCCACAGAAATGAGATGATGACAAGGACACAAACTGATGGCTGTAAGTGACCCCAAACCCAGGAATGGGACCTCCTGGACATTGAGATTGCAGTGTGGTCTAGGCACAGCTGGGGCCCCAAGACCCTCAGTGATGACATGGGGGCTGTCTAGCAGCAGGCTGAAGCCACACAGTCGCCCCAGGTAGGCTGTTGACTCAGATCCCCCTGAGCTCTGGAACGGGCAGGAGGCAGGACTGAGTATTGTCAAGGTAATAGGAGTTCAATCATGGGGCCACTCTGCAAGGGGAGGAGAGTGGCCAGGGCTGAGTAGGCCTGAAGGGGGCAGGTGGTGTCTGTGTCTCCACACAGAGGACCTGGCTCTGTCTTCAGAGAGTGGTTGTCACCCTGTAGGGGAAGAGGACTACTGCCTCCCTTTTCCAGGGTCCCTCACTGCCAAGGAAACAGGGAACCCAAGTTTCGGCCCAGGCATGACCTTCTTTCTCTCAGCCCCAAGCTCTGTGGAGCATACAGGAGCTCCCTGTAGGGCACTGGACACCCTGTCATGGTGGTCACCAAGGAAGCTGCAGCCCTGCCAACTCCTATGCAGCATGGCCCTAAAGAGGGCAGGAGCCCAGAGAAGAGGTCATGACTGCCCTCATGGCCCATGCCCACGCCAAGAAGGCAACTGGGAGTGTGCCGGAGCCAAACTTGTGTCCTGATGGAGTTCCCAGCTTTGGGGGCTGCCCCATTCCATTATAGAACAGCCCTTGAGGACTTCTGGCCTGCTGATGGTCTTGGTAAGACACTCTTAGAAGCCCTTATTGCTATCCCAAACAGATTTACCAGGGGACAGTGGGGTGATAGGCCACGATCTGATGACAGAGTTGATTAAAGGCCTAGGGCACAAGTCTTTTCTTCCCTCATGCCAGATAGGTGGCAGGTTAGGCCTGCAACAGTAGGATCTGGGCCCTGGAGCCATGGAGTACGAATAGCCACGGAGGCTTTTCTGGGTACGATGAGATTAGGAGTCTATTTGAGAGGCTAGTAGAAAGTTGGCACGGGGCTGCATCTGGCCGTGGGGATCAAATCAAGACACCTGCTACCCACTTCTGAACTCTTGGGGTGGGCCAAGCTCAGAAGAGCTCTGGCTTGGACCACAGGGAGAAGGGCCAGCTATGTCAGCCACCTGATCATAGCCTGGGTGTGTGCGAGTGTGCAAATGTGCGAGTGTGCACATGTGCACCTGCCCTGCGGGAGGCTGGGGAACCGGAAAGAGACGCCAAGAATGCAATGAGACAACGAGTTGGAAGTGAAGAAGCAGGCCGAGGCGAGGACTGCTCAGTGAGCAGCGCTTGCTGTGCAAGAGTGAGGATGAGGCTAGACCCGAGCTCCAGCACCCATGGAAAAAGCTGGGCACCTGCAACCCTGGCAGCAGGACACGGAGACAGAAGGGTCTCGGGCTCACAGGCTAGCCAGTCTAGTAGAATTGGGGGTGGGGGTGGGGGGACTGACTCCAGGTTCTGACAAAAAGGTAGAATGATTGAGGAAGACACCTGATGCCACCCTCTGGCTTCCACGTGACTATGTACACACGTGCAGAGGCACTTGCAAACGCAGTCAAACATGTACACACGGATACCCTCCTCATACATGTTTACGAAAGCCATGAGTCTCACCCAAGAGCCAGAATGAAAGCCAGCCCCTGCCCTCAGGAGGTCAAAATGGACCTGCTGATGATGCTTCCAGTTTACTGAGACACACGCTTCCTCTCGCCGAATGCTCCCCAGATGCTCGGCATGGGGGTCCCTCTGAGGCATCACTCAGCTGGTCTCCAGCTGACCCTGGCTGGGGTGGTGGCGTCTAAGAGGCCACTCCTACACATGTGTAGGCAGAGTTTGAACTTCAAAGACAGACAGATAGGGGTCTAAATCTCAGCATTGGCACTCTTGTGTGGCCTGGTCCCATACCCCTTAGAGCCTAGTGCTCCTGGCCTGCAGGCTGCCGCGGGTGTAGACGGATGAGTAGGTGTAGACAGACGAACAAAACATGAGAAGTGTGTGGAGTAAACTATACTGGGTGCTTAGTAGATGCTCCCCCAGCATCCCCCCCCCCGCCCTTTCTCATATTTAACAGCATGAGAACACAAGAGCTCAGTGGGGGGAGGACACCCAGCTCAGCCTCCTGACATCCCAACGCATGCCCCCTTCTCACATGTCGGCACAGGAGTTCTGGCAAAAGACAAAAGGAGACGCTGCTGCTGAGAATCCCACATGGCCGGCCACGTGCACCCTAGCACCAAGACCGGGCCTGAGCTAGCACGCCCAGACCCTTGGTAATGGGTCTCTGGGGAGCTAGAATGACGGGAGCCATGTCTTCCTGGAGGGGAGGTATGAGGGTGATGCAGGCTGGGAGTGTGAGCAAGGCTTTCACAGATGGGGGGGGGGGAATGAAGGGAGGGTGTGGGCTCTGGAGCAGGGAACAGCCCTCGGGCAGGAATGGACGTGTTCTCCCAAATGGAGTGAGAGCAGGGGGAGCGAGCGGGCTTGGGGCCCTGAGCCCCACCCAGCAATGCCTGTCTGGGAAAGTGAACAGCATGCTGACTCACCCAGACTCAGCCTGAGCACTGGGATGGGCTCTGATCTCCCACCAGGAGAGGGAGAGAGTGGGGAAGGTCGGCCCTGAGCATCCGAGACAGGACTGGGAGGCTCTAGTCAGGCAGGCGCCAGCATCCCATCTCACAGACGGAGCTACTGGGACCCAAAGAGACACTTTGGCATGGCTATGCAGGACCAGTGCAGGTAGTAAGTTGAAACACCAGGAGTTGATGGTGTCCAGCCTGGTCTGGGGCCTCTGTAGAGGTGGGAAGGGTTAGATCAGACACTTTTGATAGTCAGCCTATATGTCTCCTGGGCTGGATTCTGGGGTGACCTGTGTCCTTCGAGGTGGGTATACAGGCTACAGCTCCTGATGTCCCATCTTTATCATCTCAGCTACCCTCATTTCCCCCCAAGACTTATCAGAAGCCCCTTGCCCAAGAAGCCCTCAGTCCTGGGGTCAGATACCTCATGAGCCACTCCTGTGAAAGATGGAGCCTTCCCCATTTTGAGCTTAGCTGATGACTGGGCTCCATTGGGAGGAACTACAGGTAGTGGCATGTTCAAGCTTGTCTTATCTCCCTGGTGGGGAGGCATGCCCAGGAGCAGGTACCAACTAGGTCGGCTTGCCAAGTACTAAGCCTATGCTCACTAGGAGGTTGAAGCATGCTAGTATGTCAAGTGAATGGATGATGGATGGATGGATGGATGGATGGATGGATGGATGGATGGTTGGGTGGATGGATGGATGGATGGATGGATGGATGGGTGGTTGGGTGGATGGATGGATGGATGGATGGATGGATGGGTGGTTGGGTGGATGGATGGATGGATTGGTGGGTGGATGGATGCATGGATGGATGGATGGATTGGTGGGTGGATGGAAGGATGATGAATGGATAGATGGATGGATGGATGGGTTGGATGATGGATGGATGAATGGAGGATAGATAACCAGTAAGAATAACAGGCATAAATAACAAAAGACCCAGTTCAGCTCAGCTCAGTTTACTCTGAGCTGGGTGCTTGGGAGAAAACTGTGTGCCTTCTCTATGCCTGTCTCTTCATGAGCAAAGAGCAATCACAGTCGTGATTCTATGAATCAGGGGTGAGGAAATACATGTGTAGAAGGCACGAGGGAAGCCAGTGACATTTCCGAAGCACACGTCTACATCCTAATCCCTGGAACCTGTGATCGACCGTATCTATGCAACAGAGGACACGGCAGACATGAGGAAGGTGAAGTTTGGGATGATGTAAGTGGCCAGTCCTAGATGTCATCACAGGATCCTCACTGGGCTCAAAAGGGAGAGGACCATGTGACCTGGAGGCAGGGATAGCAGTGAGGTGGTCCTAAGCCACCACCAGGGAACCAGAGGCTAGAAGAGGCAGAGCAGCGAGCCTCTTGCCATCCACCTGGTGAGGCTGCCCGTGACTCCCTACCCCAGAACCAGGAAGGAATACATTCCCACTGCTTTAAGAGCCTAGTTTGCGCAAACATGTGGTTGCTGAAGATCCTGTCCAGGGGTGGGGTCAGCTCTCATCCCAGGAACTCTGGTGACTACGGAACTCTCAGAGATCAAGGCGCCTGTGTTATTTCTGGAGATGACACAAGTCTGGGTGGGTGCACCCTCTGTGGCAGGCAAGGACAACAGGAACCCCTCCAGAGTACGCTGGGATGCTTTGGGAGAGGGTGTCTAAGTCCTGTGTTCCATCCTCTGTTCCTATGGGGCTCCAGAACGTGCCTTCCCGCCGCCACTGGGATTACACGGTCACTGATTCCCCGTGGCAGAAACCGCCCTGTGTGACACACCAAGCCCTAGGCTCTGGGGACTGCAGGCCTGCGTGCTCCAGCCCCACCTCTGGATCAAGATGCTGGCCACCCACCAGGATCACAGCACTATGACAGAAGTAGGGAACCTGTGCCCTGATGCTGTGGCTAAGCCTGTGGGAGGCTGCGGCTACTAGCACTACAGAGTCTTGTGCTTTCTTTCTGGCCCCCAGCAGGGCCCACCGACCTGTCAGAGAGAGAACTGAATTCCTGATGCTCGAACCTTTCCGCCTCTGCTGAGGTGGGCAGGGTCTGTGTCTGTTCCTGCCTAGCAAACAGGCCTGCATTGGCTGCCCAGGCCCTCCCAGAACCCAGGATGTCCCCTCAGAGCTCACAAGGAGCTCCACCTCCCTCCTGATGGTCCTTTGTTGTTTTGGGTTTTGTTGGGTTTCTTTGTTTTGTTTTGTATGGGAAGCTTGCTCGTTATGCTTTCTACACATCTGCTTGCACAGTTCCAAAAATTGCATTTTAAAAACACATGTATTCATGGCAACTGCACTTTCAGAGATGACATCAGCAGTCCACTATTTGTTTTTTGTGGCACTGGACCTAGTGCTTTGTGAGCCCTGAGAGATCCCTCTACTCTGGACTATATTCCCTGCCCAGGTAAGGGTGAAATCTTTTTTTTTTAAATGGGTATATTGCTGAGCATAGTGGTATGCACACCTTTAATCTCAGCACTCAGGAGGCAGAGGTAGAGGCAGAAGGATCGCTGTGAGTCTGAAGCCTGTTTGGTCTAGATAGAAAGTTCTAGGCCAGCCAGAGCTACAATGTGAGATCTTGTCTCAAAAAGTGTGTTTGTGTGTATGTGTTGTGTGTGTGTATGTGTGTTGTGTGTGTGTGTGTGTGTGTGTGTGTGTGTGAGAGAGAGAGAGAGAGAGAGAAAGAGAGAGAGAGAGAGAGAGAGAGAGAGTGTGTGTGTGTGTGTTGTGTGTGTGTATGTGTGTTTGTGTGTGAGAGAGTGTGTGTATGTGTGTGTGTGTGTGTGTGTGTGTGTGTGTGTGTGTGTGTGTGTGTACAAGCCAGAGGACAACCTCAGTTGTTATTCTTCAGGCATCATCCAGTGATGTCTCTTGTTGGTCTGGAATTCACAGACTGGGCTAGGCATACTTGCCAGGGAGCCAGGATCCACTTGTTTCTACCTCCCCAGTTCTGGGGTTACACGTGTGCCACCACACCCAGCTTTTCCTCCTCTCCTTTTTTTTAAATGTATGTTTTGGGAATCGTACTCACTGACTGAGCTACCTCCCCAGCCAGTGCCCTCCTGCAGTGGCTCATCTGCTCAACCCTGTGGGTGGGAGCTCCTGTTGGCAAAACCACCTGGCAACATCCTGGAGGGTGAAAATGTAAAAACCCTGTGACTCAGAAATTCCAACCTCCCGAGTGAATTACAGAGCCCACCACACAAGGAGCCCCCCCTCCCCAGGACAGGACAAAGGCGTCCCAGCAGCCATGCCGAGAGGCACAAGGGCACCCCAGATGCCTGGAGATGCAGACTGCTCCAGAACAGTAGAATGAACGAACTAAGAAACAAAGAACAAATGAGTGAAGGGATGAAGGGAGAGTAAATGAAATACTGACTGTAAATGCAAGTTCCCAAAGAAAATGTCACAAAGCAAAACTAAACAAGACACTGTTAGGGAAATAAGTAGCCATAATATACGAAATGCTCATCCAAGTCAATAGCACTGTTAGGGGTAGGTGCCAAAGAGAAACTGTCATGGAGGTTGGGGACAAAGAACTCATTATTGTATTGTAGACAAGAGAGAAGTGACAGACCTAGGGCAGCGAAGTGGGGGCACATGGGCTCCCAAGATCCTGGCTCATCTCTAATGCCTCACTAGAACTCCACAGGTGGAGGCAAAAAGATCAGGAGTTCAAGATCACTCTTGACTAACTAGAGGTCCGTCTGGGCTACATGAGACTGGAAAAAAACCCCACATCAATCTTAATATATAAAAGAAGACATCGGGCAGGAAAAGACTAGAAACCCTTTGCTGCCCAGACTTTACACAACAAACAACACACTCAAGAAAAGCCCATGGTATATAAATGAGTTAGGTGCTACGTAAATGACGCCACAGAAGCCCATGCGGCTCCTGGTCAGTGCTTTTGGGGCTTTTCTCTAAGCTCGCTAGTGGTGATGGTTGGTTTTAATTGTCAACCTGACACAACCCCGAATCCCCTGGGAGAAAGTCTGAGTGAAGGATTATCAAGCTCAGGTTGGGTTGCCCTGTGGTCCTGTCTTTAGGGAACTTTTTTGATTACGCTATCTGATGTGTGAACACCCACCTACCATGGGTGGCACCATTCCCTAGGCAGGGGATTCCAACCTGTCTAAGAGTGAAGACTGTGAGCTAGGTGCAGGAAAGCGTGTGTTTATTAGTCTCTTCTTAGGAATGCAAATGCAATGTGACCAGTGGCTTCAAGCTCCTGACTCCTTGCTTTCCCACAACCCCCAGCGATGGACTGCAACCCAGAATTGTGAGCCTAATACGTCCTTTGTCGTCCCCCACCCCACCCCCCCGCCCCCAAATTGCTCCTGTCATAGTATTTTATCACAGCAACAAGTATGAAAACAAGACATTAAGGCATGCTCAGTCTCTGCAATGCTTTTCAGTTCTTAAAAACTCTATTTGTATTTCTAACCTTGTGTCCCTGGTCTATTTTATTGGCCTGCAACACAGGAACCTGGATGCTTCAGTGGACCCCTGGGGCTCAGACGCACTCCTGCAACACAGGCTCGGCACAGGAGGAGCACGCCTTTGCCATGGCTGATCTGCCTCCACCAGGCTTTTCTAATCCGCTTGCCCTTGATACTTAGCAGACCCAGATTTTGGAGAAAGTTTGGCTGCAGAACTCCAGGCCTCTGGTCAGAGGCTGGCTGCGTTGGTGAGGACCCTGGGATGGAGTGGCTGCAGTGAAGCCATTACGTGAGCTACTAGAAGGCATTTCAGGGCTCTGTGGTTATTTCCCTGTCACCCAGGTATCCCGACAAGAGATGTGGATGACACTTGCTGCTTGGTATCTCTGCTGGCTAGCCCTAGTCCTGTCTGGAGGGCTCATTCTGTGACAGGTACACCTGTAGCCAAAGTGGACCCGACACCTCCAGACTCCTGCCGCAGCCCAATACAGCAGACCCAGTTGAGCTCTGGCTTTGCCCTGACACCCCTTGGCAGAGTTCTCATAAGACTAATCAGTATTTGGACCTGGCCCAAAGCAGATATCTCACTAAGTAAACACTGCTGTTTGCGTAGGGAAATGAGGTCATAAAACGGAGGCCACAGAGGCCATGTAGGGTGGTTCTGAAAGATCCAGCTGCAGCACTTAACAGAGGTTTGGTCACGCCCACACGCTCTTTATCTTGGCTCCCCCAGAGCCAGAAGGGCAGGAAGGCACTGCTATTTCATACACCAAGCTCCCGACGTATAAAAGACTGGGGTGGGGGGGGCTGGAGATGGAGCTCAGCTGGTAGCGCGCTTGCTTAGCATGCACAAAGATGGATTCTCATCCTGGAATAATTCAGATGTGGTAGTTCATGTTGACAACTCTAACACTACAGAGATGGAGGTGAGAGGACTGGGCACCCAAACCATCCTTGGCTACAAAGTGAGTTAGCTGCTGGTCTGGCCTACATGAGATCTTGCCTCAGAAAAGACAAAAAGAAAAGTTCAAAGACCAGAGCTTGCTGTCAGGAAGACAGTAAAGTGCTTGACTCTCAGGCAGAGAGGTGCTAGGGGATGTTTCGGGGCACAAGGTAGCCTCAGACTTGCTCCAGGTAAGTAGTGGGGCCAGGAGCACTGCGAGGCTTTCGAAAAGGCCAGGAGAGCCTTGTGAAGATGAGACCCTCTCTAGGGGACCTGGGCACTGGTTACCATGTGGGGATGTGAAGCCTTGATCAGTAGAATCAATCTACCCTTGCCTAAGTACTGCTGAGTGGAATCTTCTAGAAAGGCAATGCTTCAAAGCCATGGGTGAGACTAGGTAGAGACTGGTCTTAGAGGCGGATGGGGAGAAAGAGGAGGAGGAAGGGAGGAGGGGGCAGAGGAGGAGGTGGTGGTCTTCTAGAAAAAAGTCTGTAGGGATGGCAGAGAAGCTTGGCAGATTTGACAGCTCAGCCTTGCCAAGAGCTGTGTGGAATGTCCTGCTGGTCCATCAAAGCTACACGGGTTAATCCTAGGCTCAAATAAACCTTCTCTCAAAGGCAGTGCCCACTAGTGCGTGCCTGGGGAAGGTTCCCTCTTCAGCAGTACTGTATCTGCCCCTCACTGAGTCCAGACAGTCTCTGAGGGCTGGCTTAGGCAGAAGAGGCAGCGCCCCCCACCCCCCATGCCTCTCCTGTGCTAGGGCCCACATCCCCTTCCAGCCTGTCACCCTGCAGTCCTCCCCTCCTTCCCTCCTGCCTCTCTATCTTCTCTCTGTGTGATGTGTGTGTCGCATTCAAGTATGAACACGGCTGTGCAAGTGCCACCAATTCTGCCACATGTGTTGTGTTACCAGCTTTCCAAATACGTGCACTAAAACTAACTCAGAAACAAGGGAAGTTTGGGCTGGGAAGATGCCTCAAATTGGTGAAGTGTTTACTAGTCAGTGATGAAGACTTGACTTTGATTCCCCGAAATCATTTAATAAAATAAAAGCAGGACCTTGTGGTATACCTTGTAATCACAGTGTTTGAGAGACAGAGACAGAGTTTAGCCAAATTGGTAAACTCTTCCCCCCTACCCCCAGACAGGGTTTCTCTGTGTAGTCTTGGCTGACCTAGACTCACTTTGTAGACCAGGCTGGCCTCAAACTCACAGCGATCCTCCTGCCTCTGCCTCCCGAGCACTGGGATTAAAGGCATGCTCCACCATGGCCAGCTCAAATGGGTAAATACTAAGCATGTGAGAGAGATCCTGTTTCAAAAACCAAGATGGATGGTGGTACAGGAACAGAGCTCTGGCCTCCACATGCACATATATAAACATGTACATATATACACATGTACCCACTCACATGTGAACACACACATGTATTTAAAAATAGTTTGTCTTAGCTCTTGCTTTTGAAAGTCCACAGGCACCAAGGCCTGCTGATCTGACCTGTGGTGGCAGAGGACATCACAAGGAGGCAAGGAGGAAGTGGTGGGGTTAGCTTCTTTACCTCACGGTGGTCAGGGTCCAAGTAACCCTTCCAAGAGCAACAGCACCCACGATTTAACTTCTTCTCACTAATCGCCACCCCTAAACGTTCCACCACTCCCCACAGCATCACAGGGTGGGCTGCAAGCTTTGGGCAGGGCCTTCTGGGGAAACTTCTAATCTAGACCCACCATAGAGCACGAAATAACTCACTTGCCCTCACATTAACTCCGCCCGATAAGAGCAACTTCAGGTTGATTCTGGCTCACAGTGTGAGGGCACACAGTCCCTCATGGTGGGGAAGGTGTATGAGGCACCTGGTCACACTGCATCCACTCAGGAAGCAGAGAGAGATGAATGCTGATGCTCCGAAGGCTTTTGCCTTTCAGCCTAGGACCCTAGCCTGTGTGGAAGGACACTACTCACTCTGGTCTTATCTGGATTAATCTAGAAACTCCCCTACAGACAAGACTAGAGGGTCTTCCCTAGACAACTCTCCATACTGTCAAGTTGACAGTATTAAGCATTCCAAGGATACAAACACATTCCCATTCTACAGAAGGAGAAACTGAGGTCTGTATGGGGGGTTAATCAGTCAGCCCCTGTACATATATACAGTAGGATCCACATCCCAGCCCTCCACCCTGGGAGTGCAGAGTGTCAAATGTCCAATAGAAGCCCAAGGGACAGGAGAGGAGTCAGAGAGTCACTTCCTGATGTTGGGCGACATCTGGCCAGAAGCCTGCCCCTGCTGCGGCTGTTGGGAACACACATGCAGCCTAGTCTCTCCGGGACTACACCTTCAGTCCCCATTGGCTTCTGCCCCCAGCTGACCCCATCGATGCTTCCAAAGCCAAAGCCAGGAAGTGCCTCTTACCCGAGCAGCTGGCATTCACAAAGATCAAAGACCAGGCATCTTATCAGACAAGCTCCTCATTAAACTTTTACGGGCCAGATTCCATTATAAATGAGCTGTCTGTCCCACACCACTGGACATGTTTCTGGGCTGTGAATCTTGTGTTCTCAGGGCAGGGGGAGACGGTGGCGCGAATCATATGGCCTGGAGTTCAAATCCTACCTGTGCCATGCTAGAATGTGTTATAGTTTAACTCCGAAGAGTCCCTCAAGGCATAAGTGTTAAAGGCCTGCCTAACAGCTGCAGGGTGGGAGTGAGGGTATCCTGGGAAGTGACTGGGGACTCTGCTTTTCATCAGTAGATTAATGAACCATCAAGGAATTAACCCATGGATGGATACATAATTGATGATATTTTTTGGGAACTGGAGCCTGGTTGGAGGAAGTAGGTCATTTTGGGGGTAGGGAGGGAGGGACAAGGGAAGGAGGGAGGGAGGGAGGGAAGAGGGGAGGGAGGGCGATAGAGACAGAGAGAGATTCAGGCATGTGCATGAGCATGCGAAGGCTAGAGGTCCATGTTGGGTGGCTTCCTTACTTCTTGAGACAGGATCCCTCACTGAACCTGGAACACCTGGCCTGCCGCGCCCCCCCCCACCCCCAAATTTGGCTAGTAAGCCCTAGAGATCTGCCTTCCTAGCACTGGGATTGTATATGCGCACAG
This sequence comes from Acomys minous, assembly GCF_964271855.1. NCBI lineage: Eukaryota > Metazoa > Chordata > Mammalia > Rodentia > Muridae > Acomys > Acomys minous. The sequence continues at coordinate 70,154,417 of NC_140483.1, read as the reverse complement.
CCTTGATGGGCTGTTTAAGGTGGGTGCTAGGATACTGAAGTCATGTCCTCAGCTTGCATACACCCAAGGGAGCCATCTCCTCAGCTCTAAAGGGCATGCCTTTTACCTCTGGCTCCTTCTCAATTCTCTGTTTCCTGGCTGCCATGTGATGAGCAGCCTCCTCTGTCACAAGATCCTGATACCACGACAGTCTCTGCTTCACCATGGGCTCATATGACTATGGCCAAAATTTGAGTTCAAATAAATCTCTCCTTGAGCTGTTTTTCTAGGTCATCTAACACAACGGCAAAGTCTAACACAAGGTATATCAGGGAAGAGGCGGCCTGCCTTCCAGTGCCTCAGTTTCCCTGTTGTGAATGGAGGGTGATGACATTCCTGTGCTTGCACGGTAGCAGTCTCGATTGCTTCACAGCTGGGCTGACCAAAAGAGAAACGGGTTTCTCCTTGCCTGAGGGTCGCTCCATCATGGGAAGGCTGTCTACACAGTCTGCTCCAGGCTCTCTCCTCTCCCTCTGTCTGCTGACCAGTTGCTCTGAGGAAGTAATTTGTCAGCCATGACAGATTTGAGAGAGAGAGAGAGAGAGAGAGAGAGAGAGAGAGAGAGAGAGAGAGACAGAGAGACAGAGAGAGACAGAGAGACAGAGAGAGACAGACAGACAGACAGAGACAGACAGAGAGAGAGAGAGAGTCCCAAAGACAGAGGGGAAGTCCTGTCAGGAGGAGGGATAAGGCGTCAGGTAGGTGACCCTGAGTCCATCTCACACCTCAGCCCAGGAAGCAGGCAGACATTGCCCTTCCAAAATCCCCTCCCACCAGGCTCTAAAAGGGAGCACCCACATTTGCTGAGCGAGGAAGTTGATTCTTTAAGAAACACAAAGTGAAACTTACAAACTAGGGTACAGAGCTAAGAGTCCAGAAGATATCAGACACATCTCTTCCTGCCCAGCTGCTGTCCTTGGTGAACGGCTAAAGACTGTCACAGGCCCCAGGATCACGTTGGCAAGTCACAGGTGCAATGTTTATCAACACCAATGACCTTGGGAAAGCCATCTTCCAATCTCACAGACTAGAATGTCAGCAAGCAGAGCACAGTCACAGCAAAGAAACGACCATCTTAAGTGACAGTGTGCCAATTTGTATGCTCCTGCTGGGGACAGGCGGGGACTCTTATGTGTAAAATGGTTCCCTCGGGGGACTTTGGGTAAGGGGTGCCCACCACCTTGTGTTCTTTCTACTTCCTTAACATACCAGTCAGTGTGTCGACTTTCCAAAAGATAAGAACTATAACCCTAGAGCCATCTGTCCCTGACCAGAGCGTCTCTGCCCTCTATGAGGAGTGGCCTTGCTATGACTACAAACTCAACTCAACTCGGGACCAAGTGGTCTGCAGGGAGCCATTAGCTGTAGTCATAGAACATGGGACAGTTGGAAGTCATGGAGGTCAGGCGTGGTGCCAGCCAAGAGACGACAGCAGGACACCTGGGCCTGAGAGGTCACCATAGCCTCTACCACACCTTCTGCAAGCTGAGATGAATGGGTTTAGGTCCACCAGGAGGGCCTCGCGCTCTGAGTGGGAGAGCAAGAGACATGGGGGATTTTATGCCCCCATTTCAGAGGCGGCATTGCTGTCGTTGGAAAGGTAGCTGACTCTATGATTCCAGAAAGTCGGCACACAGCTCTGTGCTTCTTTCCAGGGTGTCAAACAAATAGGGGGAGGTCCCTAAACACTGGTCTGTATGGACTTGAAAAACTAGAATATTTGAATCTGGGTCCCAGGAGCAAGTATGTTTAAGACATGAGTGTAGGGAGAAAGGGGTTGGAGATGCAGTTCAGTTGGTAGTGTGGGGCCTGGCATACACGCAGTCTTGCGTTCCGTTCCTAACATGGCATAGGCCAGGTGTGGAGGCGCGCAGCTATAATTTCAGCACTGTGGAGGCAGAAGCAGGAGGAGCAGAAGTTGTCATCCTCAGTTACAGTGAGAGTCAGTCTGAGGCTAGCCTGAGCTACATGAGACCTTGTCTCAAAAACAAACACCCCAGGTTGCTGAGATTGGGATTCGCTGCACTGGGAAGTTTCTCTAAACTCTTTCAGGCCAAACAAAGGCAGTTCCAATCGCCTCTGAAGCCCCAGGGCAGAACAGAGCAAAGCTGGATCCCTAAGCAACACTGAGAGTGAAGGCAGACACCAGCCTCCTGAACCAGCGCCACGGACTCCTTATCTCCCACTCAGGGGAACAAGTACTCTTGGCCCAATGTGTACCAAGACATTTTGCTTTTTCCTGCATGGCCAGCCCTGCTGCACTCTGCCACATCTTCCCTAGCACCCTGGCGACGCTGTTTTAAGAGCAAAAGGCCCAGCAAAGCGCTCCTTTCTTCCCATGGCAACATGGGCAGTACAGATACTGTAGGTCGGGTTGTTTCTGAGCTCAGCTAGTGGTTTTTTCTTTTTTTGGGATCTTGGGGAGCGTGTCCCCATAGGGGTCACAGAGAAACCCTGACCAAAGTGTCTCCCCATTGTCTGTATTTCCCACAGACCCAAGATGTTGCATTACAAGTCCAGGGACAATACCATTGCACTGTGGGCACGTGAGCAAGACTGCCACACATGCGCATCAGGAAGCAGTGTGATTTTTTTTTTTTTTTTGCTTTGTTGGGTTTTTGTTTTTTTGTTTTTTGTTTTTTGTTTCTGGTACTCCAGCCTCATGCGTTGGAGGCAAGCCCTCCACCACTAAAGCTACAGCCCTAGTTGGCAGTGTGGAATCTTGTTCTGGGTTTGTTTCTGAAGGCGTCAAGAAACAGTCACCCTGCAAAGGGGTGGAAAGACGATGTTTAAGAGCAACACTGGCTTTGTTAGGGTTGCTGCTGCTGGGATGAAACATCATGACCAAAAACAAGCTGGCAGGGAAGGGGTTTATTTGCCTTAGGCTTCTATATCATAGTCCACCACCAAAGGAAATCAGGACAGGAACTCAAGCAGGCCAGGAACCTGGAGGCAGGAGCTGAGGCAGAGGCCATGGACGGGTGCTGCTCACTGGCTTGCTGCCATCGTTTGCTCAGCCTGCTTTCTTACAGGACCCAGGACCACCTGCCTAGGGATGGCACCACCCACAATGGGCTGGGCCCTTCCCCCATCAATCACTAACTAAGAAAATGTCCTACAGGCTTGCTTACAGCTTTCTCTCAATTGAAGTTCCCTCCTCTCAGATGCCTTTAGCTTTTGTAGAGTAGACAGCAAAGACACCCAGGCAGTTCCTACCAGGTTTCTGTCCCATGATTGGCTCCCAGGCCCTCCTGACCATCATCTGCTCCTGGGCCATAGAGAGACAGACGTCCAAATTCCTCCAGTGGAAGAAAGATCCCCTCCTCCCTTGGTCCCGTTCTGACCTACCTGTGCCCCAGCCCCCAGATAGCCCTCTCTTCTTAAGACATGCCATGTCCTGCCTATGATAAAGCCTCTTCTGGAACAGGTAAAAGGGAGACCCACAGTAACAATAACCTCTAGCAGCTTCTAAACTAGTCTACACGCTCCCCTGCTCCATCCTGTCTCAGTCGCCAAACAACTAAGGGCCCCAGAACTGATGTTAAACAACAACAAAAAAAGAGGGGTCGTGGCGGTGCACCACCAAAAAGAGCACTATGACCCTGTTTCAAGCCCCCCAAAAAGAGCCGAGGAGCCAGGGAGATGATCAGTGGGCAACAGTGCTTATTGAGCAAACATGAGCACTTCAGTTTAGCTTCCCCAGTCGCCACAGAAAATCCAGATGTGGCGGTAATGAGAATTCTGGGATATTTTAAGGATGTGTTTTCGTTTTAATCCCAGGTATAGGGATGTGGGGGCTCCTACGAACTCTCTGCAGCAACTGACTATGATTTGCCTCATGCTCCAGCAGGGGCGTCTCTTCAATCGTGTGACGTTTGGAATTCTGGGAACTTTTTCAGAGGGTATATAAATGCTAGCTCCCCGAGAGGTGGTGTCAGTGGCTGTCAGTCGATTAAGGAGGTTGGTTGCGGTTTACTAGTAGCTGTGATCAAAGAAGCAACAAAAGGAGAGAAATTTGATTCAGGGATCTCTATCTTCTCCTATCTAGTGATGGAGGGTGAAACCAGGGCAGGGGAAGGATGGGAAAAAAAAAAGGAGAATCCATAAAGTAGCAAAGTCCGACTACACATGGTGGAAAGGGTATGTAAGCCCAGCGTTGGGGGTGGAAACAGGCAGATCCTAGCCAGCCTAGATTAACTGGCAAACTCTGGGTTCACTAAGAATAATTGGGGATGATGTGCAGAAGAGGGCAATAATCCAGAGCGTGCATTTCTAATCCCAGTGCTAGGGAGACAGGCAGGCAGAACCAGAGGGCTCACTGCCCAGCCATGACGGGCTACTTGGGGTATTCCAGGCCAGTGGGAGACACTGTGCTACAAAACAAGGTGAACGGCTCCTGAGGAACCACTGCCGAGGTTGGTCTCTGGCTCCTGCTTGTGCCCTCACAGCCATGCTCCACAGGGATTGATAGGCTTGTGGCTGTTACGAAAACGACAACTTGGTGGACTCTGCTATTAAGATCACTGAAAGGGGGCTGGAGAGATGGCTCAGTGGTTAAGAGTGCTGCCTGCTCTTCCGGAGGTCCTGAGTTCAGTTCCCAGCAACCACACGGTGGCTCACGACCATCTATAATGTAATCTGATACCCTCTTCTGCAGATAAAGCACTCATAGGCAATAAATAAATAAATCTTTAAAAAAAAGATCACTGAAAGGTCTTCAGTTTGGCATTAAATGGGGGATACTAAGGTAGCTTGGTTTTGTTTTTGTTTTTAATTTTTAAATTTATTATAATTTATTCAGATTACATCTTGGTTTTGGGTTTTTTTGATAAGAGATTTATTAGAGGGGTTGTTAGTGCCAGACAGACAGACAGACAGGCAAGCAGGCAGGCAGGCAGGCAGACAGATGGCAACATGGTAAAAGCTCTGAGGGGGGTTCAGGACCACAACAAGACGGAATGGGGGATCCCTTCTTCTAGGTCTCAGAGGGACGGGGAGGTTTCCTGCCACATATTGATGGTGGACCTGACTTTGGGGAGGGGATGTGGCAGGAGTGGGAAGGAGGGCACATCCGGCTGAACGGTACCCATAGCCCTCTCGTGTCCCAGAGGCTGGCTACCTGAGGCCTGTAAATTTCCTTGGGGGCCCTTGAACGTCATCTACCGCTCTCCCGGAGCTGCAGCATTTGGGGGGAGTCTGTAAGGAAGGGGGTTATGGATTTGCAGACAAACAATTGGTGGCGGCTTGCCATTTCTTTTACAACAGCTATTAAAAAAAAAAAAAGAGGTGACTGTAGGTCAGCATGGCTTCATTAGCCTCAGGTCTGGAACCTAAGACTCTAGTAGACATGTGCACGTCCAAGAGTGAGGCTTGTCAGTTCACATGGACACCTCTTCTGTGCTGGCAGAGACAACAGCAAACCTTTAAGTAAGACCGAGGCAGTCCTGTGGGTACAGGGGTCACTAGACTCAGAGCCTGTACATTGCGGTCCTCCACTCCTAAGAGCCATGGGCAGAGGTCTGAGTGTTTAAGTAGTGTGGAGCCAGAAGGGCTGAGCAGAGCAGCAGGTGCGCCCCGCGACAAGCAAAGGGCCTTGTGACTCCAAGAGGCAGGCGCTGGCTTAGACGCCACTGACAGGAGATGACACGGTGCCTCATTTGCCACGTGCCGCTTGTGTAATTAGACACATTGGTGGTAGCAGGCAGGCTACAACCCAGGCTTGATGGATTGGGACGCCACCCGGCTCGGACCACATTAATCATAGAAGCCAGAACTATGGGGCCGTTTTTCCTGCAGGGTCTGTCTAGTTTTCACCTGGGATTTGGGGACTATGAGAATCAGATGTGCCTTCCAGCCCTGAAGCTCTTATCATTTCTCTTCTTGGTCTTCTTGGTGGAGACCAACCACCCTGAGCTCATGAAGGAGCCCCTGAGCCCTGCCTTAGCAGGACAAGGTCCTAGAACTCTACATTGCTTCCTGGCAGTGGGGTCGACAAGCAAGACGCTCCTGGGCTATGTCCCAGAGTCTGGTCCCCTAAACCTCACAGAAACACAACTGGACCCACCTTCCAGGCTCTGCAGCAAGCTTGGTGATCTCAAATGACATAGCCCCTAAGGAGGCATGCATATTCACTGGCTGACCCTGTCAACGCCATCTACATCACAGGTGCAGTTTTGGGGAGGATGTCAGGATGCAGAGATGATGCTGGACCCAGCTGGATCATCTCTAAAAGCAATAGCAAGCGTCTTTGGTGAACCCGTCAGAGGGCAAACTGGAATAAGAGAAGAGTGGTGTGCGGGCAGGTGCAGGGGGGAGGGTGGTCTAGTGTGAGGTTAGGGCTGCAAGCCAAAAGATGCAGGGTGGCTTCCAGAAATGGAAAAAGACAAAGTGTTCCCTCCAGAAGTAGTGCGCCCTGTCCACACCATGTAAAGACTGAGTTCTGGTCTCTGGCCTCCAGGACTGTATGGTAATACATTTGTGTTGTATTGTAGGCATGACAAATGGACACCCCCCCCCCCCCCCCCCCCGCCTTGGGTATCCAGTCTGGTGCAAGGGACATGGAAGCCAGTGCGCCACATGGTAATGTCCCTGGCTAAGGACTAGCGAGATGGCTCAATGAGTAAGAGAACTTGCCATGCAAGACTCGGACCTGTGTTCTAACCCCCAGCACCCACTTCCAAAACTGGGCGTGGCTTGTGGATCTGAAAGTCCATTGTGGGAGGACAGAGACAAGAGGACCATTGAGGCCTGCAGGCTGTCAGACGATCTTTAGGTTCAGGGAGAAACTCTGTCTCTAGGGAGAAAGGAGGGTGACAGAGAAGGGCATCTGGTGTCCTCCTCTGGCCTCCACTTATATGTGTGCGCGCACACATGCACGCATGTGTACATGCATGCACACATGCACGTATGCATGTACACACACACACACACACGCACACACACACACACACACACACACACACACACACACACACATACACACACACACACAAACTACTAATTCATATACTCAGCATGAGATCCTGCACTGGATCCCCAGTAAGGAAACACTATCCACATTTGTACCAGATGTGTGGCTTAATTCACTGTATTGGTATTGGATGATATAGGATGCTAATGGTATAGGATGTTAATGTTTGAATGGCTGGGTGGAGGGTGTGCACTTTATCTTATCTAATTTTTACAACTTTTGCCTGCCTGAATTTATTCCAAAATGGGAAACTTAATTTTAATTAATGCATTTAATGGCCATTATTTATGTATCACTTGTATTATCTGTGTGTGTGGGGCGTGTGTACCCTGACATACATGTGGAGGTCAGAGGACAACTTTGGGGAGTCGGTTCTCTTCTTCTACCTTTACATGGGTTCCTGGGATTGATCTCAGGCCACCCGGGTCATATAGTTGGCACTAGGTGTCCTGAGGCTTTGCACATCTGAGCACACATGCTGACTAATTTTATTCTAGAGAGAGATAAGTTCTCTCAAGTGGGGCTCCAGTGGGGTCTTGCTACTCAGCATTCCTACTGCACCCACACCTACCAACGCATCTGTCATTGTAGGCACAGCTGCCCCACGGATCCTCAGAGTCTTTGTGGAGTGCGTATGCTACCAGCTTGCTCTGCTCTGGCAATGGTGCTGGGAGCCAGAGCTGGGTCCCACTTTGGGTGGGGTATCCAGTTCTCCTCAGGGGCTAGCTCTGAAGCTGAGGGCAGTCAGGCTGGGCAGGCAACAGGAGCCAATCATCAAGACAGGTGGCAAGGACTGACTCAGCACCCCAGATGGCAACAACTTGATGTGGGCAGGTGAGGTGGCCAGAGAAGAGTAGGAAGGGAAGGGGACTGACAGAGGGACTCACTCCCCAAGCATCAAGCATAGAGGCTGGTGGGAAGGCTGCGAGTAGGGAACCCTCCAAGGCCCAGCCCTCTGTGAGGGTTAATACTGGTTGTTAGGTCTTTCCCTGCTGCAGGGTGTGGCTGGCATACCCTGCCCACTTCCCAGAATTCCCTAGCCCAAGGGAGGGCCTTCCCCTCTCCCAGGGGCTCCTCACTATATAATAAAGACATTTTGGTTCCTCTCTCTCTTTCTTCACACCTCTCTTTATTTCTCAATCTCCCATTCCCCTCCCCCCAATAAACCTGCATTTATATATTATAACTTCGTCTTGCCATTAGCTCCTTCTGTTATTTCCATCACCAGTGATCAACCTGACTGTCTAGAACCACATAGGAGACATATCCTTGTATGGATTTTCTAGATTGGGTTATTTGGGGAAAATGCATCCTAACTGTGGGTGGCACTATTACAGGGGCTAGGGTCCCTCACTGGAGAGAGAGAGAGAGAGAGAGAGAGAGAGAGAGAGAGAGAGAGAGAGAGAGAGAGAGACAGATAGACAGAGACAGACAGACAGAGACACAGAGACACAGAGACAGACAGACAGACAGACAGACGGATGGATGGACAGACGGACGGACAGACAGAGAGCCAACTGAGCACCAAGATTCATCTCTCTCAGCTTCCTGAGTGTGGATATCATGTGACCAGCTGTCATGACTTCTGCCCCACAGCGGATTGTATCCTCAAAACATGAACCAAAATACACTTTCCTTCCTTGTGTTGCTTCGGTCAGGTATTTTATCATTGCAATGAAGAAAGTAATTAGATCTCTCCTCAGGAGAATGTGTTGCGTGGGGGGGGGGGGGGGGGAAGGGCTGAGAAAGTAACAAGCCTCTAGAGAATTAACATCAGCCAGGGCTGGAGGTCCTGGGCGCAAATGCCCAGTCACAGTCTTTCTCCTTGGGGACCTCAAGTTGGGAGGCAGGAAGAGACCTAAAGGCATCGCTCTGAGCTTGTTTTAGGGTCCAGGGGATGACACAAATGCCTCAGCACACCTGAGATAATAAAAGGGGGGACTCCAACCATGACGTCAGAGCAGGCTGTACCTAAGGTTATACTCCTGACTTGAGCTTGGGGTACCAGATGGGTGACGAGCCTCTATTCATGTAGGGACCAACGAGTGGGCCTAGTGCCACAGACTGTGGCATGAGACTGATCCAAGCTTGCTACTCAGGGGAAGCCAGAGCGAGGCTAATGTGCCTTTATCACCTGTTCCTGAAGTCACAGTCACAGCACTTTTGTGACCTCAAAGGACAGAGGCGAGTGGCCGCACAGCAGGAGCAGCTGACGGAAGCCAACACTTACCCATGGACACCATGGACAGAGTGCGGATCGTAATGGTACCGTCCCTCCTGGTGGCGCATGTCAATCGGCAAAGGCGCGTGGAAAGGCGGCAGGAGCTGCTGAGGAACTGTGGGGAGGGTGGGAGAGAGAAAGAGAGAGAGAGAGAGGACTTCAAAAACTTTCCCCCTCCCTGGAAAAACAATTTTCAAAAGGTTTTAAGCTCCATGAATTCCTGAGCAAGAGTGGCCAGGACAAGGGACTCCATGATGCCGGCGCTATCACACACCCACGGAGGGGGATGAATAAATAATCAAAGCCAGCCCGAGAATCCTACATCTTCCACATAAAAGATCCCCAGCAGTGCTCTTGACAAAGACAAGCAGCTCAATGCTCTTTGAACTTGGGGAACCCAGCTTGGCCGCAAATCAGGGCTGACAGCGCTGACAGGCTCCGACTCCCGCCAGCTTCTGCCCACCCCAGCTTGGCTGCGTGTGGCTTCCTTCAGTAGCATCAGGTACCAGCCTCAGATCCACCGTGCACACAGGCTGCACATATTTACCTACAACCATCTGCAAACCAGGCCCAGGCCCAGCTTTGGGGGGGGGGGGAGGGGGCATCTGCTTAGATAGCTAATTCTCCACTCTGTGTGTGTTTATTTTCGTGTGTTTATATGTATGTGTGTGCGTGTACAAACATACGTTCACATACATGTGGAGACCGGAGGATGACCTCAGGACGGTCCACACTGTTTTATAATACGAGGTCTCTCACTGCGGGACTTAGGGATCACTGATTCAGCTAGGCTGGCTGCTTAGCAAGGCCCACTGATCCTCCTGCCTCTGCCTCCCCAGGGCTGGGATAACAAACACACATTGCCTTACCAGGCTTCTGACATTCGTGATGGGGATTGGATTCTCATGGTTTTACAGCAAGATCTTTAACTAGCTCCCCAGCCCCCAACAATGGTAAATTTAACTCTTACCACAATACCGTAGAAGGGAATTTTCTAGTTTTTACACTAGTAACAGATTCTGTTTACAAAGAACAGCCTTACTTCTGCGCATCTATCAAGGTATACCTAGCTGTCAGCAGCCCCGATAATGAGGCTGATGCGGCAGACAGACTCAGCTTTGCTTCCCTGGGCCAGAGGCCTTCTGACTGAGGGAAGAGTCCAGGAGGAATGAGGACTACTCCAGTCCTTAGCCTTTTCCCAGCCTACTTGTTAAAAGGCCCTGTTTTCCTAAAGCCTATAATTATGTTTGCCTCTGGGGCACCCAGGCATTTTCTTTCAATAAGCAAAGAGCATCCTGCAATTATCACGATGATTTGTTGAGCGCAGGCCAAGTGCAGACAGGGGCTGACTCAGCTCCAAACTGACACACACGTGTTGGTGTTTTCGGTTCTGGAGACCCCGCCAGCACGCACAGGTTGATAATTAATATTAAGAGTGGAGAGTTGGGGGCTGGGGAGATACTCAGTGGATCCAAGTCCAAAGCCCAGAAGCCACAGGAAAAGCTGATCGAGGTGGTGCACACTCGTAAACCCAGCACTGAAGAGGTGGAGCCAGAGCATCCCTGTGGCTCTGACCAGACTGTCTAAGCCCGATTGTTGGGACCTAGGTCCTTGTGAGATAACATGTCTCAAAACCCAAGGTGGATGGCACCAGAAGCATGAACAGAGACTGAGCTCTGATCTCCATATGCATGGGTGTATATAAACATGTACCCACAGGGACACATGAACATCTATTCTTGTCACCATTTTAAGTAGGTAGTTGAGCAGCACCACCAGAATCACCCTGCGAGGCTGTCACCACCTCCACCTACAGAACTTTTCAACACGTTAAGGGGAACTGTCCCCATTAAACACTAGCAGTCCACTGGTCCCTGTCCCTGACAACAGTCACTCTGCGGTCTGTTGCAGTCTGTCCTTGTGAACCTGACAACACTTTTATTAGGGAGCACTTGTCCTTTTAGAGAGCACTTGTCCTTTTGTGACTGGCTTACTTCACTTAGCATGTGTTCTTGGGGTTCATCCAGCTGGGGAACGGGCTGTCATTTCCCTCCTTGCAGGCTGAATGCTATTCCATGGTGTGGATAGACCACATTTTGTCTGTCTGTTAAACTGCTGGTAGACGTTTGGATTTCATGCTATCAGTTTCAGGAGAAGTGGGAGACAGAGGCTCACACTGCAGGCCAAGCTGGCCTCGAACATACAACAATCCTTTCACATTAGCTTTCTGAGCACTGAGCTTGAAGCATGAGCTACCCAACTGGCTTTAATGCTAAGAGTTAGCAGTGAGAGGAAAACTTTTCTCCTAAATAAAAAAAAATTACTGACTTATTTTACATGTGTGCATCTGTCTGTCTGCTTCTCTCTCTCTCTCTCTCTCTCTGTGTGTTTTGTGTGTGTGTGTGTGAGAGAGAGAGAGAGAGAGAGAGAGAGAGAGAGAGAGAGAGAGAGAGAGAGAGAGAGAGAGAGAGAATATGTATGTGGCATGTGTATGGGTACGCACAGAGTCCAGAAGACACCAATTCCCCAGAGCTCAAGCTACATGAAGGCAGTTGTGAACTCCCTGATGGGGGCCTGAGAGCTGACCTCAGGTCCTCTGCAAGAGCAGGAAGTACACTTAACCACTGAACCATCTCTCCAGGCCTCTTCTGAAATGTTAACTTTAATTTGGTCTTTACTGCCCCACGTTTGCTGCATTTTCCACTAGGCAAACAGAAAGCACATCTCTCTGGCAAAACCAGCCTGGCAAACCAGGCTCAAGGAGGAGCCAGCAGCGGACAACAGGCCCTTGGCCCAGCCTGGCTTTTGGCTCTGACGCTGCGGAGAAGCAGATGGTCACCCTCGTTTGAGTTCCCGGCTTCTGAACAGGTGAGCATGGGCATGTGGCTGCGACTCTAAAGTGTGACAGAAGGGCCAGGCACTTTGGAGGCTGATGAGCTGTGGGAGTCAGACATTCTGGCCATTTCCAGGGGTTGGGTAAGTTTCTATGTGCAGTTTCCATCAGCCTGTCTGAAGCTAAGAACGAGGGCTATATGTCGATGTTATAAAGACACAAAAGAGAAAATGCATATTAGGCTGGAAAGATGGCTCCATCAGTTAAAAATGCTTGCAGGGCATGCATCAAGCCTGGGTTCCATCTCCCAGAAGCCTCCCTCTCCCCCCTCCCCCATTTTTTTTCTTTAAACCTGAGGTTGGGAGATAGTGGTTAGGAGAACTGGCTTCTCTTGCACAAACCCTGAGTTTGGTTCCCAGCACCCCCATGGCTGCCCACAACCATCTTTAACTCCAGTTTCAGGAACTCTAACAGCCTCTTCTGGCCTCTGTGGGTACCAGGCATGCACCCAGTACACAGACATACATATGGACAAGGTAAAAACACTTATTCACATTAAGAAGGAAAAGCTGGGAGCGATGGTGCACACGTGTAGTCCCAGGGCTGGTGACGCAGAGACAGGCAGATCTCTGGGCTACTAGTCAGTCACCTAGTCTACTTAGCAAGCTCAAGGCTAGTGAGATACCCTGTGTCAAATTAAACGGACAGCAACTGAGAATACCCCAGACTGTCCTCTGGCTCCCACATGCATGTGCGCATAGTGCACGCTGAGGACAGAGTGTGCACATTTAGGCAGCACGTGACAGTAACTGATAGTTGAAACCTTCAAAGTCCAAAATCAAACGAGGAACTTACTAGCTGTGGTGAAGGGACCAGCTGCTCCCTTCTGACAACCCCCAGGGAGGCTGGAGAGCTGGCAGTGGCCTTGCCTACACAGCAGGAGTGAGCCCACGTCCCAGGGGCCAGCACATGCACAATTCACCTTTCTAAATGTACAGGCATCTGCCTTCTCTTTGTCTCAGTGCTGGAGATGGAACCCAGGACCTCACACACATGCTCTGCAAGCACTCTAGGGCTTAGCTACGTCCCCTGCCCAGCCAAATGCCTTTAAAAAGAAAAATAAGAGCTAGGGGGGATGGCTATGAGCAGGGCAGACAGAGCTTCCGTGGATTGGCTCATGTCTATAGACTTTACCAGCATCCAGGTCAGTCTCTGGAGCCCCGGTGTAATAAGATAACATGCGGTCATACATTCATACTCACAATTCCACTCACAAATTCACACCTACACCCACCAATTAACAGACCAATTTGTCATACAGGTAAGTAAAGGGATGAAGATTGGTGTCAGGTCATCCGAAGTCAGACACTTCAGTTCAGCATGGGCCATCCCTTCAAGCTCCTTATGGAAGCTTCCAGAAACAAGTACAAACTCAAAGCATTCTGTGAGGAAGTTTTAGTTTCTAGCTCTTAAGAGAAACAGCCTCCATACAGAAGCCCTAGCAGCAGCCAAAGACTATAAGGAGAAAGAAATGAGGGCTGCCTTGGGCTGGCAGGACAGCTCATGGGTAAGTGCACTTGCTGTGCAACCCTGAGGACCTGAGTTCCAATTCCTGCTCCCTGTGTACAAAGCTGGGCGTGGCCACCTGTAACCCAATACTGGAGGAGACAGGCACAGGAATGTCACTGGGGGCTTGTCAGCTGCCAACCTACTTCTGGGTTCAGTGGGAAACCCTGTCCAAAGGAATAAGGCATCTAGTGAGAGAGGAAAACACTGATGTCTTGTTCTGGTCTCAAATGCATGTGCACTTGCACGCACATGGACATGTAACATACATACATACATACATACATATATATATATATATATATATATATATATATATATATATATATATATACCTCTTCACCCTTAAATACTTCTTGCACACTTAGACCCACATACAAAAAACAAAGCCACCTTTGGCTGGCATGTTGAATTTGATCATTCCACACAATGTTTTCATTGTGTGTGTGTGTTTTAAAAGAAAAAATAAAACTAAATTAAATTATACTCTTCTAGCAGAAAGGACACACACACACACACACACATCATATGTCATTTCAAAGAAATCTCTCCCTTTTCAAGGTTCTTAAGAAGTTCAAAGTGGGGAGTGTTTAGTGGCCATGCCCTGTCCCCTGGAAAAATGCACATTTTGCACATTTATTTTTGATCTTGTACAGAAAGACCCTGAGGAGGTAGAGTGGAGGCAACTGTCATTAAAAGTCCAGAATTTTTGTGTGCTAACTCAACCACCAAATGCTCCTTGGCTGGTAGGGTCAGGTGAGGAGACATTTGTGTGACAGGATCCTGAAGTGATGATCTTGCTGTGTGTGAGGAAGATGTAGGAAGGGGACAGAGAGACTCCTTCCCTGGACGCTGAGCTCAAATTAAGGCCCCGTAACAACCACAGTGGTAAATCAAGGCTGGCCCTTACACAAGGAGCCCAGAATATCTCGGTCATGAAAACATGACTAGAAGTTGTGTCAGCTGCCAGCGAGTTCTGAGAGAAAGTCACACGCGGCTATATGGTAGACATTGCCCAGAGAGGGACTCGAGAGACTTCCCACTGGTCATGACCCACAGGCGGGGCACTGAAGAGACACTCCAGCCTTCCAGGCTGCCTCCCTGGAGAGTGGGCATCTCCAGAGCTCCCTACCTTTTCAGTTATAACTACGAGATGGAATCAGCTTGGAGGACACATGTCCTGTGTGAGTGGGACCAGAAAAGTGTGTTTGTTTGAGAATCCCGTTGCCCAGGTACTGCCTGACTGTCAGTGGGAACAAGTGACTTGGTACAGGCGGCGCGCTGGTTGCTCATCACGGCCAAAGTGATGGGACTTAGAATCACCATGGAAACGTACTCCTGGGTGTGTCAAGGTGTTCTAGGCTCTTCTCTGTTGCTACCATAATCACCATGAGCGATGACGTTTACAGAAGGAAGGGTTTGTTTGGTCTACAGTTCCACAGGAATGAGTGTCTCATGGCAATGAGACATGGCAGCCAGTGGCACACACAGCGGCTGGAGCAGAAGCTGAGGGTTGTATCCTGAGCAGAAAAGGCAAAGCAGGAGAGCACACTCTGTGTGAGTCTTTAAACTCTTAAAGCCCTCCTCCAGTGACAAACTTCTCCTAACAAGGCCACGCCTCCCCAAACTCCCAAACTGCTCCGCACCACCAAGTGGGGACCATGTATTCAAACACACAAACTATGGAGGGCAGATGTCTCTTTCAAACCACCGCAGGTGGGCTGGAGTTCTGTACTGAATAAAATGGAGAACGCAAGCTGGGTCCCAGAATCCACCTGGTTCTGCTTCCCAGAATAGATGCAAAGTGACAAAGTGACCAGAGACCCAAAGTCCTCATGGGGGACTGTGAGCCAGGTCCTTGCTTCCTTGGAGGATCCCCCTAAGTCGTTTCCCATAGGTTGCAGTTGTCTTTTTTTTTTTTTTAGCTCAGCAACAAGAAAACCAAGCAATACAACAGGGTGCTGTGCTAAGGCTCAAGCACATATAAATGCAGCCTGCTTAGGGACCAGGCCAAGGAAGGGCAGCTGGCTGAAGTTCAGAGAGCTGTGGCTGGCTCTATGACCAAGGATGAAGAAAGCCTTGGTTCTGAATGCTGGGTCCTCTGCCCCCGGGTTGCGGCCAGAGGACCAAAACATCCACAAGTGAGTGGTGCTTAAGCTGAGAGCCCATGCCCTGTGGGTGTGAGCCTCTTGGGGGACATTCAAGAGGGAGCAGTTCCTTTGGAGAAGCAGCAGGTAGCCCCCATGTCAGGAGATCAGATCTGTAACTCCTGCTGCTCTGCCACCCTCAGTGGCCACTGGTGTAAACCTCCAGAGCCTTCAGGCCCGGAAACTAACTGCACGCCTGTGGAGGACACTCCCTGCTGTCTGTCCATTATGCACTTGGGGGACGACCCCTCTGCTGTGGGCACTCTGAAGCTGGAGCCAACTCTGATCTCCTGAAATGAAGGGACGTCACAGTGCCTTGGGGGAGGGACTTCCATTCCCCCCCTCCCCCATGAGTGCGGAAGGGTCCGTTTGGACTTGCCCAGTTAGTGAATAATGGAACGTGTTCCTTCAGCTCAGAACTTGCTATGTCTGGGCTGGGGAGATAGCTCAGCTGGGAAAATGCTTTCTTTGCAAGCATGAGGACACAGATTCAATCCCCAGAACCGTCTATAAAAACGTGAGTGGTGTGCGCTTGTCATCCCGGTGTGAATCAGATAATGACTGGCAGATAGCGGGGCTTTTCTAGCCAGCAAGCCAGTGAGCTCCAGACCAATGAGAGAACTTGTCTCAGAGGAGGTGGACCGTGTCCCTGAGGGTGACGTCCGAGGTTGCCCTCTGGCCTCCAGGAACACACACAAGTGTGTGTGTATGTGCGTGCTTGCATCTACACAGCCACAGATTAGGGAGGGGGAAAAAAAGAAAAAAGAAATCCCTTGCATCTTAAGTAAAATCCAAGGCAATTATTTCTGTACTTTCCTTCAAAGCAAACAAGCCTGGCCAGACAACAGAAGGAATTCTCATGCCATCCAGATGGTTCACTGGGTCATCTTCCTCCTAAAGGAAGGACATGGGCAGCAAGCGATGATCATGTCTTTGACAAAAGAAGGTGGTGAAGGGGCCCGGAAGACGGCGCAGTGAGCAAAGTGCTTGTCACACAAATACGAGGATCTGAGTTTGAGTCCTATCTCCTCGTAAAAGAAAAGCCGGGTGTGGAGGTGCATGCCTGGAACCCCAGCGGGAGGCAGGCAGAGACACGTGCGTTCCTGGGGTTCCATGGCCAGACTGCCTCGCTCAGTCTACCGGTTCCCCGTTAATGAGACACTGTCTTAAAACAAAACAAAACAAAACAAAACAAAACAAAACAAAACAAAACAAAACAAGGCATAGAGAAGAATAGGGTTCATAGCTTTGCAGAATGGGCTTTGACAAATGGATCCCTCCTGGCTGCTCATCACACCCCCAGGTACAATCCCCAGAAAGCTCGGGCTGGCTTCTCCACGCGTGCTTCCCTAGTTCCTGTGGGGACGGCGTACAGTGTGAAAGTAGTCCTCATGTGTAAAAATGTCTAAACAGCTGACCTTGGACTCATTAGGTGTGTAGCCTCTAGGTCGCCTAGACTTTTCAATGCTAGAAAGTAGAAGGAGTGGGCCAGAGCTGGGGTAAGCCTCAAGGCGCTGGGCTTGTCTTCGGTTCACTTTTGAAGCTTGGACAGCCTCCAAGGCTAGCCCATCAGGTGCTCTGAAGGCCCACGCCTCAGTGCTAGAAATGGCTAGTGCTAAAACAGCTTAGAAGCAACAAGATACCTCAGCCCTCAAGACCTGGCATTCCTGTCTTCAGGGCCTTGAACAAATAGCAAGTGTTCCCAGTAACCAGGCACAGGACAAGCTGCCTTCGGAGGCCCCTGCCAGGAACCACTGCCTCAGAAGGATGCTTTTAATAAGATAATGATATCCTGAGTGGTTGTTTCACAGCCTGTGATTGAAAAGTATCTCAGTCTCAATTGGGGGAGGGGCTTAAAATCGGTCTGGACATTCAAACGGCACAAGCTGTCTGAGGTCCAGCAGGCTGAGTTAGCAGTTGGACCTTCCCCGGCTTGCCCTGGCTAAGGCATTACTGACAAAGTAGCTGTTGGAAGGTGCATGGGGCTGGGCGGGAGCCAGTGTGAGCCACTGCACGTGGCCAGCATCCTGAGATTGAGCTCAAGACGGGGAAGGCGAGAGAGAAGAGGAAAGCACACTCCCAGGGGAGGGGTGCTCCAGAAAACGCCATGGAAGAGGCCGACTGAAGCCTCGGGAGACTGGACCGTGCAATCTGTCCCTTTAGATGGTGTCCCTGAGATAACATGGGACAGGCCACAGAAGCAGACTGGGGGCTAGCTGGAAGGCTTTGGGGTGTGATGAGCAGTGAAGCTACCACCTCAATGAATCATCCTGTGCCTCAGTTTCCTCCTCTGTGAAATGAGGGTAGTGACAGGCCAGAGAGAGAGAGACATAGTGCATGAGGCACACAGAGTCCACAGGAGCACCGCTGTGTCTGTCTGTGCTGCCAGCTCTGCCGGGCTCCTTCCTTTTCAGCAGGGCCAGGGACACAGAAGGGAGCTTTATGAGATCCAAAGGAAACCCTCACATGTGGGGAGCAGCCTAGCTGGCCAGTGAGGTCCCAGGCTAGGGACTTTGTGTTCATTTGTGGGTGGGAGGTGCAGGACAGGGGGCAGCCTCTGGTGTCACTTAGACACAGACCACTTTTTCTCCTTTCTTTTTCTCTGCTTTTCTCTTTTCTTTCCTCCCTTTCTCTCTGGAGCTCAGCCATGAGGCTAGGCAGGCTGGACAGTGAGCCCCCACAGCTGCCTGCCTCCACCTTCCCGGCAGTGAGGTTACAAGACCAGCAGAGCCGCAGGGCTTGCTGGTCTGCCAGCCTAGCCTATTTGGTGAATTCCAGCCCAGTGAAAGACCTGGTCTTCCAAAATAAAAGGTAGATCACTCCCGAGGAATGACACTTGAGGCTGGCCTCTGACTTCTACACACACCCGTGCAACATTGGCGCACACAGTTGCACACATAAGAGAACACACAGACACACAGACACAGACACAGACACACACACACACACAGACACACACACACACACACACACACACACACACAGACACACACACACACACACACACACACACACGGGGAGGATAGGGAAGGGAGAGAGAGAAGGAGGGAGGGAGGGGGGAGAGAGAACACAAATCCAGGTCAAGCTCATGGGCCTGGAATAAGAGCATCCAGCAAACTGAGGCCCCATGCTCCTTGCACCCATTGGAAAGATGGAGCTGTGTTAACTAACATGGGGAAGATATGACCCCAAAACCTTGCTATCTTCTGACAGGCTCCCTCGTCCCTGTGACTGACTCCCTTGCCACCCCATCATCTGGCAGCTTCCAGGCTGTGTGGCCAGAATTTTGGGGGGCATTTGTTTCTTTCAAAAGGGCATCTGTGCCACTCCACCATCAGGTCCCCATGAACCACAGTGGCACCAGTTTCCACGGAGCTTGTCGTAGACGCTAAGCTCCCAGTGAGAGAGGGAGACAGAAGGACACCTGGAGCTCACGAACTGACCAGACAAGCCAGGCTCATCAGTGACTTCCAGGTCGCCAGAGACTGTTAAGACAACAAAAGGTGGACATCTCCTGAGGACCCACGCCCAATGTTGTTCCCTGACCTCCAGGTAAATGGGTACACGCACCTGTGCATACATGTACCCACACACATATGAACAAGCATGCACATAGAATTAAAACTTCAGCGTTGAAGCCATATAAAATTTACTAATGAAACTGCTTGTATTCTTTATTTCACTAAATCTTCGAAATCTGACATTCACCTTTCCCTTCCATGCAGCTTACTGGGACATATTGCCAATGCTCAATGGTCACATGCAGCTTGTGGCTGCCATGTCTAACAGCTCCGACCTTTGCACACTGATGGAGCTCCAGTCCAGGCTAATCACTGTCCTAACGACACATAAAACATGAAAATGACAATTACCATGACCCCTTAGTCCTTTCCCGCCTCCAAATCTCAGCTTTCTGTAACATCTATGAAGTCACTTACTAACATAACAAACGGTCACTATTTCTTCCCAGGTCCCGTCGGGGATGTCACTGAGTGGTGTTGTGACACTCCTTATTATCTCCCATACCCTTGACTGGGTCAGAGCAGTGCTGGTCAGTGCACCCTGCCTCCATCCTAGCCTGGATCACCACCCGCTGCCTTCCCAGCAAGCTGGGGTGAGCACAAACAATGCAGTGGGAGTGTGGACTCCTGATGAACAAGAGGGTCCTTTGACCGCAAAGCCACAAAGAGGATTATGGGTGGGAGGGCAGCAAGGGTGTGGAGCTGCATCCGCTGAGCCATGAAACATGTTCAGGAGCCTGGCTTCTATCTGCATCACTCTATGAACTGAAGGATGCGTCTAGTATGTGCTATCCCAATAAACTGCCCCCCTCCATTCCATCCCACCCACTCCCACACCCACTGATACAAATGGCGGTTCCCCCTGGGGGGCTGCTTCACAAACCCTTCATTCCTGCATAAAGAAACTGAGATATGGAAACACGGCTGTGGGCTAGCCAGACGCCACAGTGGATAACGGGGCTTGTGGCCAAGTCTGACGACCTGCGTCACACGGAACTCACACGGTTCGGGGAGAGGGCTAACTTCCACAAGTTGTCCTCTGACCTCCATCTGTGACCTGTGACACACATATACACATAGATGCACACAAATAAATAAGAGTAGTTAAAACAAACAAACGTGACAGTATGAACCAGCCTATCAAGCAAAAGTGGTTTCTAGCATCTTTTTCCTGGAATAAGACTATATAAAGAGGAGCCATTCCAAAGACTTCCTGGACATCAAAAGGTCTCTTGCAAAACAATATTTTGATGAGCTAAGTGTGTGAATTAAAAACAGATGAAGCTGACTTCCTATAAAATAAACAGGGCTCAACATCCAGGGAAAAGCTCCCCACACACTGGGCCTGGGGGCTGGTGGAGTCACCAGAACTGCCCTTCCCTCACAGAGGGCTTCTGACAGCTGGTACTCTCCTGACTGTGTCAATCCCCATAGCCCTCAAGCAGGACCGTGTTATCATCCACCCCATTTTACAATGAAGGAAACGAAAGGGCGGAGAAACGTGGTGTCTTGCTCCCTAGTGGTACCTGATTAGTGTCATAGCCAGGCCTTGAACCCACCCACCCTGATCTTGTCATCCTTCATAACCCATCCAAACATAAGGGTAACTGACCAGCCTCACAGGTGAAATGAGAAGGTAACATCTGTGACCATTGGGATGGTCAGCTTCGTCAACTTGATAAAGCCAAAATCACCTAGGAAGGTAGTCTCAGTGAAGGATGCTGACAGTGAGTCGGCCTGTGGGCAGCACCGTCCCCCTAGGCGGAGGGTTTCGAATGGTGTAAGAGTGAAGAAATCCAGCTATGCACAAGCAAGTGAGTATGCACATATTTATCTCTGCTCTTGCCTGCGGGTGTAACCAGCTGTCTGATGTTCCTACCTTGACTTCCCTCCGGTGGTAGATTGTAACGGCAAGCTGAAACGAACCCCTGCCTTTCCTAAGTAATTTTCTGTTAGGCCATGTTACAGTCAAGACAGAAAGGCAACACCCTAGGGAAACCCAGGCTCTGGCCTCTGTCTTTAGTCTACTCACTCTGTATTCTCCTGTCGGGGCTCTGCTCCCCTGACAGTCTGGGCCAGGTATCAGTGTGACAGGGCCATAAGTGGTGAGATGGATAAACAGGATCACTGGCATCCAGCTCCTTTGCCGGATGCTGGAGCTGATGATACCCAACAGACACTGGGTTAGGCTTGCTGCTTCCACTGCCTTCCAGGCCATCCAGATATAAGGGTAACTGACCAACAGAAGGTACTCCATGATGCAGTCCTTCCGCGTACCACCAGGGAGGCGACAAAGTGGATGCTAAGTGCAGGAGGTGTCCTCAGGAGAGGAGTTATCTGTTTTCCCAGCTGTGTTCCTGGTACCTACTAATAACTTCCATGGATCATCCTGCTTGGCTCAGAAAACCTCCTGACTGGCATTAAAAATGGGCCTCTTCCCTGCCTGTGACTGGGTGCCCCTGCAGTCCACGTGGGGTGCTCGTGGTTAGCATGCTGTTTGTGTAATTAGGGTGCTGAGGATGGCAAAGGGCCCACCTTGGGTCCCCAAGAGTGATGGCAGTTCAGAGAAAGCACCCACTGGGGTTTGCACTGATTAATGGAGGGCCCCGTAAATAGCCCTGCTTAACACAGGAGTTTGTCAAGATTAAGTAATTGCCTTAAACAAAAACTGTATTATCTTTTAAGGGCCTGGTGAAGGATGACTGGTGCTGGGAAATGGGGTAATGGATGTCCGAGACTCTGGCCACCACCAGCCCCCCTCATTTGCATAAATTATCACACATCCCTTGACTTGGGTGAGAAGTCTGGGGCAGATGAGGGGACAGGGCGGCCAAGTTCAGATATGGTGGTCACTAGAAGATTCCAACAGCACGAGGGCGTTCTAAGCCTCTGGAGTGGGCCAAGTCTCATGGGGAGAGGTGGCCAGACCCCCAGGGAAGTGGAGCTTGGGACAGGGCACGGGAGGGGAAAGCCACTGCAATAGGGAGAGTGAACACAGGGAAACGGGACCACCAGCCCTGATTGTGGCTTGTAGGCTCTCATACAGCTCGATGCCTGCACATGAGAAAAAGCTCCCACGGACAGACTCGGGCACTTAGGGACACAGCACAAGAAAAGGGGAGGGGCCCGTGAGGATCTATAAACAGCTGATAGGTGATGGGAGAGGGTTAGACATTTTCTTGTGATGAACCCACTGGTAAGTAGTCCCCACGCTTGCACATGATCTCTCTCTCTCTCACCTAAGGTTCTGTAAGCAACCCTATCAAACTCATTAGGCAACCAAAAACAAACAAACAAACAAACAAACAAACAAACAAACAGACCCCAAATATCACAAACACAGAAGAGGGACAACTGGGAAGAGGAAAGGGGTAAGTGAGCGCGAGAGTCCGGCACGAGGGATGGTGATGAAAAGCGAACATGAGAGAAATATATTATGGACCTGCATGAAAGTGGCACAATGAACTCATCACTAAGCATAGGTGTTATCTGCTAAAACAATATTTGAAAAGAATGCATGTGAAGGCCTGTGGAGGACCAGCTGTAGCCAAGGCTATGGGTGCAGCTGGTGGCCCAGGATGAACGAGGCTGCTCCCCTTGTAAAACGGGTGCGCGGGTGAAGTGCGGACAGGCTAACCACTGACCTACCCTAGTGAAGTGTTTGCAAACCGGCTGCTCTCTGAGCCTCGGTTTCCCCAGCATTCCCCATGAGTTCCCTCCAGGGCAATTCTTTAGAGGCAGCTCACAGTGAGTGACAGGGCCACAGGATGCGGGGATGGACCAGGGATAGAACGATGGATGCAAGAAGAGACAAGTGCTGGACTTGGAAGAGGGGGACAACAGAGGCCCCAGGTAGAAGCATCTGTCAGGCTGCACGAATATGAGATACCTTAGGGTCACCTCCAGGGGGCAGGGGGGACCACTGCCCAGGAAGGACATGCTGGGTAAGACCATGCTCTCCCCAAACCAGTCAAAAGGTAAAGGGTATATTTATTCCTAAAAAGCAATGACAGTGACCACACTGCCATCTACAGCTTCTGGGCAGCTTAGGGGACCCTCTGCTAGGAACTGTAGTTCTTCAATATAAGCTACAGACAAGAACACACGCAAAGGGCTGCTGTGGGTCATTAGCATGCTCTCCAGGCAGACGAGGGTGACTTTGGCCCTCCTGCGTGCACCTCCTCCCTCAGTCTGCCTGATACACATGCCAGATGGGTGATTTCCCACCTCCTTCCTTTTTGCAAAATATGATCCCCAAACCAAGCTGCCCACTCAACGTTTGTCCCAGCAGAAAACAGCAGCAGGGCTGGGAGCTGTTCCCATGAGATTGGTTTCCTCCAAACCTCAGCTTCAGAGCAGACGCCTGTGTGGCCCATTAGTGGAGGCTGGGGGCCATGCCCGAGGGAGCCGTCCCTCCGAGGAAGGGTACACGATGCCCTCTTCCCACTCCTAGACGGTGACAGGGTTCCTGGCTTCTCTTCTGCTTTCTGGTGCCCAGAGAGGGCACATGCCTTTGGGGGGCGGGGCAGAGCATGGGCTCTGAAAATGGCAGGCCGGACACCTCAGGGACTCCATAAAGTGTCTCCTGCAGCTGCTGGCTAGAGGGACAATGGAATGTTCTCGTTCCCGCCACAGTCTACACTCAGTCTACACCAAATACATAGTCCTAGCACCAAAGGGTGACAGGTGACAGAAAGACCTGCACTCGAGAGTCCCGTTATTGCAGCTCTGCTGCCCCCAGCATGACACGGGGCAGATGAGTCACCAGCCTACAGGGTCTCGTATGGACACAAGGTCATGGCATGCCACCCCACACCTCTCGCCAAGAACATGGCAGATCACACCTGCACTCTTCACAATAGTACCTGTCCATGCCCGGTGCTCTCCAGGCACCCACCCCCTCAGCGTGTGTCTGCTGAGTGATGGTGACAAAATGTCTCTCAGGTGCTTCTGCCAGCACACAATAGCCTCATATCGACCGACTCTTCATGCCACCTGGGGTCCCCCAGATTACTACTATGACCCCTGTTTCACAGCCGAGGCTTGAGGCTCAGGGGGAGTAACCAATCCACGCACACCACAAGCTCTCTGAGTCCCAGGAACTTGCCCTGTGTATTTCTCTGGCAGACTCGACAGTGAAGTCGCACAAAGGCAACGGTGCCAGGCCTCACTTGGCCATCAGCATACCTGCCCCACCCACTCCAAGCTGGTAAGGGATTTCCCAAGGCACGACCCCCCCCCCCATTTGTACTGATGGGGTGCAGTGAGAGGGAATCCAGCCACAAGCTGCTGCTGGTTCTGTCCCTTCCTCCTTGTCCTCCTCCTCTGCAGGAACCAAGAATCCCTTTTACAGCTCCTTACTGCACCCCCCACCCCAACCCCACCCCCATGGGAGCCCGAGACTGGCAGAAATGACGGCTAATACTCGCAGGCACATTTACTGAAACCCTTTGACACAGAGGGTATTTTTATGGGATAAGCACCCCAGCGTCCATATCAACTGGCTGAGTTTCACTGCTCACATTTCAGGGCTGCAAAAAGCCTTTTTCAATCACTGCTGTGGCAAACGATAAACTTTAATGGCCCAGGGAAGCCTGAGGCGCTCTGTCCTTCCCGCCTCCTGGCCCAGGCAGCAGGCCTCCCTCTACCACTCTCCCTGCTGGGCCAGAGGGAGGCATGGCATACCCTCCTCAACCTCAAGAGCGCCTCAACTTTGGTGGAAGGCCCTGAAAACACAAGGCCACTGGGGAGTTAGCAACACTTAGGTCCCCAGCTTAGCTCCAGCTGCAGAAACCAAGGCACCATTGTCTCTCTATGTGTGCATGTGTGTGTTTGTTCGTGTGTGTGCAGGTATGTGTGTAGAGGCATAGATTGGCATTATTTATGAGTGCGTGCGTTTTTGCAAGCCATGCGGTGTGCTGGTTAGTTTCACGTCAACTCGACACAAGCTGGAGTCATTTGGGGAGAGGGCACCTTGACTGTGGGCTAGCCTGTGGTGCTCTTTCTTAATTGATGATTGTCCTGGGAAGAACCAGCTCACTGTGGGTGGTTCCATCGCTGGGCAGTTGGTCGTGGGAGCTGTAAGAAAGCAGGCCGAGCAAGCCAGTAAGCAGCAGCCCTCCATGGCTTCGGCACCAGCTCTCTCCTCCAGGCGCCTGCTCTGTTTGAGCTCCTGTCTTGACTTCCTTCAGCAAAGGGGGTGTGATCTGAGAGTTCTAAGCCAGAATAAGCCTGTCTTGCCTGCCCTGGAATCCGATCACAGCAATAGAAACCACTAAAGAAGACAGTGGGCGTGTACACGCTACAGTGAACACGTTGAGAAGAGGACACCTTGCAGAAACAGGGTCTCTCCTTCCACCATGTGGGTCTCAGGGACCGAACCTGAGTTGTCAGCCTTGTCGGCAAGCACCTTCACTCATTCAGCCATCTTGGCCTACCCTAGCACCTTAATTTTCGAGAAAGAGCTTTAACTGAATATGGACTATAGTGATTCAGCTCTATTGGCTGGCCCATGAGTACTGGAGATCCTCCTGTCTCTGTCTCCCCAGCACTGGGTTACAGGCATGAGCTATCAGAACCGGCTCTTCTAATGTGGGTCCCAAGGGACTAAACTCAGGTCCTCACACTTCTGTGGCAAGCACTGAACCCAACAAACCATCTTCCTTCCTTTCCTGGCAGGCCTCCCCACCTCCATAGCAGGAGAAGCAAGGCAGGAACAGCCTGGGGATGGAGACCTCAGGTGGCAGTGAAACAGACTTCTTGAGAGACAGCTTCAGTGAGACAGCTCATTTTAATTGGCAGGGAGGGGAGAAAGGCTATTTACATCTTTGGGGAATGGGTAGAGGTGTTGGGGTGAGTGTACGTCATTGGCCAGGGCTAAGGTGTTGGGAATACCTTATTTGCATGAAGAGGAGTTCCAGGTGCTTTCTGGTCATGACCTTATAAGTATAGGAAAAGTTTAACCTGTAACCTTGACGCCAGGCTACATGACCACCTCAAAGGTGTCAGAGATAGGAGCCGCAAGGCTATGTGTGAGAGGACACGCAGTCCCAGAACGCGGAGGGAAACGGTCCTACTCCTGCCAGTATCAAGACGAGAGTTTCAGGGTTTGGACACAATCTCCACCTCATTCTTGCTCCAGGCCAGCTCCTCTAGTCACACGGCACCCCAGCCTCACACCTCCCCTGTCCAAAACCAGTACCTTCAAGTATCTCAGGTGTCCCAGTGGATGGTGAATATTGAGAGGAACTGTACCTAGTCACTTGCTTTCATTCCCAAGCCTGCCACTCCAATGGTCAGGCACGTCCCCTCAGGACCCCAGGAGCATCAAGTCAGCTATGATATTCACAAGTGGTGGTGGCAGAACCAAACTTAAGGTCATGTGATCACATAGAGACCCAGGGCCCAAGATGCTCACAGTACCATAGGCCTTTTCTTTCCCGAGGGGGCCAGCCAGGCTTATTTGGAAGAATACTCTAGGCCACCACAGGGTTCGTGCTTAAGGAATGAAGAGGGATGTGTGGATCAGCAAATGAGCGGCTCCTGTGTGGGATGGAGACGGTGGGTGTGTACGGATGTGTGCAGAAGCCACAGGGCAACCTCAGCTATTGATCCTTATATTCTGGTCACCTTGCTTTTCTTTTCTTTTCTTCTCTTTTCTTTTTTTAAATTGAGTCTCTCACTGACCGGAAACCTGCTGCTTTTGGCTAGGCTGGCTGGTCAGAGAGTCCCAGAGATCTACCTGTCTCTGCTTCCCCAGCTCTGGGGCTACAAGAGCCGACCATCACACCTATCTTTCTTCTAGAAGTCAAACTCAGGTCATCACGCTTGCCCAGTGTTGTGATTTGAATGAAAACTAAGCAAAAAAGTTGGTACGAGGGACCGGGTTGATGCTGTGATAAGCTAGACCATGTTTTTGTTTGGAGGAGGAATATGGACCACTTTGGGACTTTGGACTAGAAAAGTGATTGGAATTTTAAGAGGGGCTTAATGGGCCATCCTAGTGGGAGCGTGGGGGAGAGTGGTGTTGAAGGTGATTTGAGGTTTCAGAAAGGAATACTGGGGTGTGGCCAAGAGATCATTCTTTCTTTTTGTGATATTTTGTCAAAGAATGTGGTTGCTTTCTGACCTTTTCAAAACAAAACAAAACAAAAAACAAAACAAAAAAAATAACCCAACAAATTGTGCCTGAGGCTAATTTTAGAGTTTTTAGATTAGTGGTGTGGGCAAAGGAGATTTCCTGACAGTACTGACTGTTGTCTGGCTATCAGTGCTCACACTTATGCAGATCTGTAATGAAAAGGAGCAAGCTGAGCAAGGAAAGAAACAATATGTACAGTGTGAGGCGAAAAGGAGCACCAGGAAGTGTGAACTGAATAAAGGAAAACCTGGTGCTAGATGGAACTAAGGGAGTGGTGACTTCAGGGCAAGACGCCACCCAGCTAAGCCTCCAACCTGTGAGAAGAAATTTAAGAATGGGCACAGTGGCATACGCCTATAATCCTAGTACTTGGAGGCAAAGGCAGGCAGATCTCTGAGTTCAAGACCAGCCTGGTCTATAGAGAGATCCAGGACAGCCAAGCTTAGGCATTGAAGGAAGTCATCAAAAACAGAAAGCGGTGGGGTGGGGGTGGGGGATGTATTGGAATGAGGGGGTCATGTTCCGGCCCCAACAAACAGCAGAACTTTGCAGCTTTGGCCACAAGGCTCTGGCTTTAGAGTCAAGGATAGAAGAAAGGGGTTGTGGAATCTCCCTTCACAGATAAGGAAGCCACGGATAAGGAGGCCAGGCATGTGTCATGGGTGTCCCTGCATGGAGAAATCATTGTGTGAAGCTGTGCAGGCGAAGCCTGGGTTACCTTGGAGATCCCAAGATGATGGAGCTGCCAGAGCCATGGGATGCCTGCCCAGGAGAGCTGCTAACAGGGAGTGGGACCAGCTCAAAGGAAAGAAGGGTGTTACAGTCAAGCAAGCTGAAAGGAGTTGGCGATCTGAAGAGAGCCTTTTGACATCAGACGTGGAGACGCAGTTTGGAGTTTGCCCAGCTGGTTTTCGGTCTTGCTTTGGTCCAGCATTTCCCCGCCGTGCTTCCTCTCTTCCATTTTTGGAATGGTCACATCCATTCTGTGGCATTGTATGTTGGAAGTATGTGATCTGCTTTTTTCATTTTGACTTTACAGGGCATTACAGTTAAGAGATTGCGTGAGTCTCAGAAGAGACTTTGAACTTTTAAACAGTGCCGAGACTGTGATATGTGTGTGGGCTTTTGAAGTTGGACTACATGCGTTTTACATCATGATATGGCTACAGGCCTATGGGAGCCAGGGAGTAGAATGTGGTGGTTTGAATGGGAACGGCCCTCATAGGCCCACAGGGAGTGGCACCGTTAGGAGGCGTGGCCTTGTTAGGAGGCGTGGCCTTGTTGGAGGAAGCTGCACGTCACTGTGGGAGGAGGCTTTATCTGAGGTTTCTGAAGCTCAAGCCAGGCCCAGTGTCACTCTGTCTTCCTGCTGCCTCTCCAGTCCCACATGTGCCTGCATGCTCTCATGCTTTCTGCCATGATGATAACGGACTAAACCTTTAAACTGTAAGGCAGCCGCCATGAAATGTTTTACTATATAAGAGTTAGGGTGGTCATGCGTCTCTTCCCAGCAATAGAAGCCCTAAGTAAGACACTCAGAAATCTCTTATCTGTCTCCCCAGCTGCTCCCTCTTTTTAAAACCCCTCAATCTTCTCCCTGTTAGTAGTCTAGCCCCACATTCTAGTGTGACCTGGCCTCAGTGAACATCTCTGTTACCTCTCAGTCCCTCCCTGCCTCGACCTAATAATCTATTTACTACACACAGTCTTAAAATGAACCACGTAGCAAAGCCCCAATGCACTTACAAGCTCCAACTGCCCTCCCCAACCATCAATGCAACACAACTCAGTTCTCCTTGGAGATGAAAGAAAGCCCAGCGCAGAGGGACGATGAAGCGCTTCCTTTGAAACTTAGGCATGATGTGAACTCTGACCCTGGTGACTAGAACAGGAACCAGATGCTCGGGATTGGAAATGTAAAGCATCCTGCCACTGCAGCCCATGGCCTGGGAGGAACTGTGGTCAGGGCAGCCTGTGAGGGGCTGCACGGACTGGCTTTCCTGGGGCTCTGGCTAATGTCAAAGAGTACCAGCAGCTGGAATTTCATCTCTGTCCTTTCTGCAACAGGGAGAGAGCGCCTCCCTTGGCCCTATGAGCATGCCACACTCTGTGAACCCCCTACTTTGCATCCCTTCACAAAGGTGTCCCAGGCACCCCTTCTCCCGAAATACCTTCCTGGAATAGTTAAGACTGGGGGGTGATTCTCCCCCTCCTAGGAAGGATCAGGAAAGCTGCCAAGATCCAGCCCTAGCACAGGCTGCCTGCAAACACCAGCCGCCTTGTTTCCACGTCGCCAACTGGACTCTCTTATAAACTACTGTCCCTCAAGCCCTCTAGAGCCAGTTGCTAAGTGGCCATAAGGGGTGCTGATAAATGTTAGCAGCTCTCTCTTATAGGAAGAGGAAGGGGAGCCCAGGTTTGTCCGCTCATTACCGTGGTGTAAGTGTTGGCACAGTAGCAGGTTTCAAGTCACACAAGAGAGGCCACTGGGCTTGACGACCGAAATACTGGGCTCCTGAGAGCCGCTAAGAGTTGGCTGCACCACAGCAGTGCCAAAGCGGCTTTCCCAAAATCCTAGCACGCCCTCGAGCGAGGCCCCATTCTCTTCTTTGCAAACAGAGGTGGTGACTTGGAGTTCTTAAAAACTAAGACTATTTCTGCTGGAAAAAAAATCAACAAGATTTTATTTTTTTAACGAGCATATATGATACTTGAAAACAGCCATAAAGCACAGTGTTAGAGATAAGTTGGCAAGTGCAGGCAGAGATGGCCTTTGCAAGCATGAGGACATGAGTTCAAGGCCCAGAGCATGTGTGAAAAGCTAAACATGGTGTGTTTGTAATCCTGGTGCCAGGAGATGGAGGCAGGCGGTTCCCTGGGGCTCACTAGCCTACCTACATTGTAAGTTCCAGGCCAGGGAGAGACCCTGTCTCAAAAAACCAAGTTGGGCGATGCCTTTATCCTCTATACAGACATGCAGGCACACACACACACACACACACACACACACATTTTCATTAGCTATGGTGGGAAGAGGTGAAAAGTGTTAGCACCCTATAGAGCTTCTAGTTCTAATTCTTTTGTTTTGTTTTGTTTTGTTTTTTGTTCGTTCGTTCGTTTGTTTTTTAAGGAAGTGTTTCTCTGTGTAGCCCTGGCTGTCCTGGAACTTAATCTGTAGACCAGGCTGGCTTCGAACTCACTGAGAGTCACCTGGCTCTGCCTCACGAGTGCTGGGATTAAAGGTGTGCATCACCACTGCCCGGCTAGAACTTTTAGTCCTAACTAAATTAGTTCTAATCAAATAATTGGATACAACCTGAAAGTTCAGCCAGGGGCAAGTGATTAGGTGAAGTCTAGAACAATCCTTTAAGAGTTGTACATGAAGAATGTTCCAGTGGGTCGGAGAGCCTCTCCCAGCATCAGAGGGCACTGCGTGTATGTGGCTGCTGCTCATGCAAACAAGCAGGCGCGTGCACAAACACAATAAAAAAATACAATTCACAAAAGATGAGGTATCCAGCCCCTTCTATCTTCTTCCCTGACCCGACGCATGCACACCTGTCCTTTTGTCTCCACCTTGCAAGGGGTTGCACAGAACTGTTGCTGCTGACCTTGTGCGTTTGGCTCAGACTGTAAGCATGGTGCACACCTGTGTGCAACTGTGCACATGTTGTATGGGAGTGTTCGTGTGTATGTGTGTACAGATATGTATATGGAGGCTGGAAGTCAACATTGGGTATCTTTTTCAGTCACACACCACTTTATTTATTTATTTACTTATTTATTTAGCTTACTATAAGATTGCTCACTGAACCTGGGTCTCGCTGATTCAGTTAGACGAGTTGGCCAGCAAGCCCCAGGGATCCTCCTGTCTCTTCCCTCTCCCAATACCAGGATTACAGATGCACACAAGCACACTTGACTTTCTATGTAGGTGCTGGGGATCCAAGTCTTTATGCTTGCACGGAAGTGCATTGCCTACTAAGCCATCTTTCCAAGCCCCAGATTACTTTTCTTTATGGATCACTGACCTTGGGGGCTGGAAAGATATTTCAGAGGCTAAACGCACTGTAGCTCCAGGGTACCCAACACCCTCTTCTGGCTTCTGAGGGTATCTGCGCGTGCGCGCATGTGCACGCACATTAATGAAATAAATAGGTAAGTAAATTATTGGCCGCAGCTCTTTTGTTCTTGCATCACAAATGGCCTAGAATAGATTAGCTCCATATTGAGAGGACATCCCGCTGCCTTCCTTCTTGTATGGGTCTGTGCTGGCTCCTGAGTCCCTGGGTTCTCCCCAGAGATAATAACTGGGGCCATGAAGAGTCAAAGGGACCGTCACCCTCCCCGGCAGAGACTTCTCTAGCACAGCCAGACTGATGGGATAAATCAACAGCAAGGACACTGTCACTCCCGCCATCCTGCTCCACTCAATTTTCCTGTGAATTTAGCAGCCTGCGTGCTTTGTAAGAACCCAATTGTATCCTGACACTTTTTAAATGATGCTTTTTTAGATCCTGCTATAATTTATCTTTTACTTGGGAACAGCTCTCCTTCCATAACCATTTGGAAGAAGGAGAGGGGGAAAAGCCACACCACAGTGACTGGACTTTATTTATAACGGTCCACACTCAGTAAAACACGCAGAGCAGAGATTTGCCAAATGTGAATTCCATGTCAACGGCCCATCCTGGTACAGCTTAAGTGGTTTCACTTTGAAAGAAAACACACATTTCAGAGCTGTTTACAGAGGCGAGTTGGGATGATGGTAAGCTTGTGGGTGTGTGAGGAGGAACATATGTGGGTGCAAGCAAACCCCAAAGCTAGGATTTGCATTCATCATGAAAAGGGCTCTGTTTTCTTCTTTTTATTCAAAGAGATGACTGTGTGTGTTTGTGAGTGTGTATATATGTGCATATATGTGTGTGCATGCATGTGTAATGTGTGTTCACAGGTGTGCATGAGTGTGTATATACATATGCATGTGAGTGCATATGTGGTGTGTTGTTCACATGTGTGCAGGTGTGTGTCGTTGACTTCAGGTTTTTCCTCTCTGCCCTCCACTTGACTTTTGAGACAGGGACTCTCACTAAAGCTGGAATGCGCGAAGCCAGCCAGACCGGTGGCCTGTGAGCTTGTGGGGCCTTTTGCGTCTATTCCCCCAGCACTGGTGTGACAGAACTATGCCACGTCCCGTTTTATGTGGGCGCTGTGACCGGAAACTTAGGTCTTCATGCTGGTGTAGCTCTCACCTTACTTTAGCCATCTCTCTGGCCTGAGAGAGATGATTTCAAACCTGTGAGAAGTCCAGTGTGAAATGAGGGAGCATAAAGAGGATGCCAACGCCTCAGTCTCAGCCTTGAACACCTGACTTTGAATATAGCTATGGCTATGAACATGGTTGGTGGCCATGGGGTCGCCCCCAGCTTTCCCCACTCTCATCCTAATCAAAACATTCAACAGCCATACTTCTGCAGTTTGAATACAGCCCAGGCCACAGGAGTCCCTTGGCTGTGTTATGCAGACAGAGGCAGGGCCAGGGCAGGGGCCATAAATAACAGTCAGGTAAAAGTTTGTTCGCACAGTCATTCTGGTGCCGGGCTTTTCCCCCGTTTGGTGTAGAGGGGAAACTGAGGCAGCAGCAATTACCTATGCCTAGAGTGACCAAGTCAGCTGGTGAGACTTCCATGAAGACAAGTGCACCTGGGGCTGGAGACACGGCTCCGTGGGTCAAGCGCTTGCCTCACAAGTCTGAGGAACCTGAGTTCAGGGTCCCAGGACCCATACAAAGCAAGATGCAGCGACACAGGTATGGCTGAATCCCACTGCTCCGAGAGCGAGATGGGAGGCACAGTGAGGAGACTACTACCCACAAGCCCACGGTGAACAAAAGACCTTGCCTCAAACAAGGGGAAAGATGGGGATGGACTCAGACCCTGGATCCCCAAAAACTTCTCACAGTACTTTGTCCATGGTCCCTGAGTCAACTCTTGGAGAAAAGGGTAAGTCAGAAATGCAAATAACTAGCACCACCCCCCCTTACAGTGAGAAATGCTGGAACTCCACAGGGCAGCAAGGTCCTAGGGAAAAGAGCGCTCACTCTGGCGGGGGGGGGGGGGGATCCCACAAAGGGCTCCTGTGCACTGGCAAAGTCATTGAAATTCTACTGCAGGCCCACACCTGGGTTGGACGCCAGCTTGAGGAAAAGAGCCGCATTTGTTCTGACTGGGCAGACCTCATTTCCAAGGCGTTTTTTCCCCCATCTATTACCCGATGTGACCCTCTGGGGCCTCAGGGAGAAGCATGTTGGGGGCTGTCCTTCTCAACAGCCCAAGGAAGTTAGGAAGGCAGCACCATGCTGCAGTCAGTTCTGGAAAGGTGGGTATGAGGAGCATCTTAAGAGCCGGCATGCTCCCATGTGGCTCTCTATGGGCCTGCCGCACACAGATGGGACACGGAGAGGGTCCTGCAGGGCTAAGTCAGGCACTGGCTGGGGGCTGCCCGATCTAGCCTCCAGCACCCCCCTCCCGCCCCCTCCCCCCTGTGCTTGTCTCCGTGGCGACCCTAGACCCTGTCAGGTTGACTGACAGTCAGTAACTAACCATCATGCACAGCACGTCTGCAGAGGTTCCCACGGGTACAGGCAGGACAACTGCTCGCCCCACTTCCACCTGCCTAAAGGGTCAAAACAGGAAGCAAGGCTTATCCTTCCCCTCCACGCGTAATGACATACACATCTATTAACAAAAGGCACACAGTAAAACTAAGAGGTGTTGAGGAGATGGCGCAGTCTGCAAAGCATCTCTCTTGCAATCACGAAAAGGCCTGAGTTCCATCCCCTGAAGCCAGTGTCTGAATGTGGAGCGAGGTGGTACCTGTTAGAACTCAACAGTAGGGATGTGGAGACAGAAGGGGTACAAAATGGGTGAGCTCAAAAGAGGTGGACAGTTTTCCTGAGGATGCTATCCAAATTTATATCCTCTGACCTCTTCACACATGCACACACACTTGCACTCATACTTGTACACACACACACACACACACACACACATACATACACAAACACAAAATAAAACAGCAAACAAGTTTTGCTCAGATCTGAAAGACTGGCAAACGTTTGGAGAAAGAAATTACATCCTACACTAAAATTTGGCAGTGGAGCTGGAGAGCTGGCTCATCAGATCTGATCCCTTCCTGCTCTTCCAGAGGACCAGAGTTCAAATCCCAGCACCCACATCAGGCAAGTCACAGCCAGTCACCTGCAATTCCAGCTTCAGGGGCTCTAATGCCCTCTTCTGACCTCTAGGGTCACGAGCACAAATATGGACACACACACACACACACACACCCCTGAAAATAAAACATTAAAAAATATAAAGTGTTTGCAGTAAGCAGTAAGTGGGATTGTAAGGCCAGCAAACAACATGAACTGCAAGTGCCCCAAACTCAGCTGGAATCACTCCACAACCCAGGCAACCCCCAGACAGTCCCCACAATGGGCCTCTCAAGGCAGTGATTAATATGCAGCGGGCTGGGAAGAAAGCAAACACTCTGCAGGGTGAGTGGGGAGGGGGGTCAGGTGGCTCTTCCTCGAATCAGGAGGCTGTGGGCCCTATACAACCCCCCCCTCCCCGAAACAGCTTGGCCCAACTTTCTCCAGAGCCAGCTCCTCCCAGGCCTAAGGAGCCAATCCCAGGGAGGCCACCACTCAGCAGCCCTGCAGGAATGGCGCTGGGAGGCCTGTCCATCTTTTTAGTAGTCTGCTTCTGAAAGTTCCTTCGTCTTTCTTTTCTTTTCCCTTTGGGTAATTCCTTCTAAGACGCTGCTCTGAATATGTACTCACTTGTTCTCGTCTGCCTCAGACCCGCTCCCGCTCCTGTCACTTTCTTTCTTAGGCTAAGCAAGACTTACAATTCCCAGTTTTCTATGGGGGAGCTGAGCCAGAAGTAACCTCCTCGGAAAGCTCTGAATAGAACCAGTTCTCTGGAGATCCTTCAAGACGGCTCAGCTGTGGGGCTGCAGGCACCCAGCAGGAATCTCCATTGTCAGCGAGCCACACACAGGCCAGGGAGGGGGAGGGGGATGAGAGGGCAGGGGGGAGGGGCACCTACTTTTGAAAATGACCCCTCTCTTTGGGGGCGGGGTTTGAATACTTACCTTGGACCCTCCTTTCTCCACCCACTTCCACCCAATACTAAGGACAAAACCACCAGGGAGAGGTAGATGGCTGAGTCAGCAAAGTGAGGGAGGACCAGCGCTCCAATCCTAGAACACAAGGTGTGGTTTGTTTGTTTGTTTGTTTGTTTAAGTAAGGAGTGGTGCTGTGTCATGGGTTGGAAGCCCCAGCACTGGGGAGGAGGGGACAGGCACGCCTCCTGGGCTCACTGAGTCAGCAAGATTTCACTGGGAGAGATCTTGCCTTAAAAAAGACAAGTGGATGTAGCCTGAGTAATGACAGCTGAGCCCCAATCTCTGCACCACCACCACCCCCTTACACATGTGTGAAAAAATTGAGAACACAGAGAGAAAGCACAAATAGAGGAGCTGGAGAAATGTCTCAGTGGTTAAAAGCACTGGCTGCTCTACCAGAGGACCTGGGTTCGACTGCCAGTACCCACATGGTAGCTAACAACCAACTGCAACTCCAGTTCAGGGGACCCCATGTCCCCTTCTCACCTTCATGGCTGTTGACATGCGTGTGGTGCACAAACATACATGTAGGCAAAACACTCATATACATAACATAAAATGAAAATAACACACACACACACACACACACACACACACAAACAGGAATGAGAAACACTAGGCTAGCAAGATGCCTCAGCCCATAAAGGTGTTTTCTGCACAAGCCTCGTGACCCAGTGTTTAAGCCAGACTTTAATCCCTGGTATCCACGTAAAGGTGGAAATTTGGGAGCTGACTCCACAAAGTTGCCTTTTGACCCCTACATGTACACTGAGGCACATGCACACACACACACACACACACACACACACACACACACACACACACACACACACACACCATGGACATGCACATTATAATAATAAGTACAAAATTTACAATGTAAAACAATAGAAGAAACAGAAACCCTGACGGTAACCTAGCCATCCTACCAAACCACTTGAAGACAGGCTGGGCTGCTTAAAAATCTCAGAAGGTCACCTTAGTCACTAATAGAATAATGATGTGCACTTCTCAGCAGGCCACTGTTCCCACCTCAGTGGTGGTGGTGGGGGACACTCTATGTCCCTCTACATTCCAAACCCGTTGACCCAAAGCTGCATTAAGTCCTTTGCACTGTGTCTCCAATATGACTCCAAGATAGGGGCATGAGTGAGAACGATACACTTTGACAACAATGGGACACCAGCAGGACACTGGGGACAAGAGGTCAGAGGTGGAAAATAAGGGACCTCAGCTGATCTCCACTATCTGTGGGAAATGGAGTGTCCTTGGAAGATGCACAGAGCTGTGGTAGAAGCACGCCTGTTGGGCCACCGTGTGTCCGGTTAGTTTCTAGACACCCTGGCAGCAGGGCAGCAAACAGCCCAGGTGATAGAAGTGCAAACAGTAGGGTCCACAGCGACTGGGTCAGGGTCTGCCAACACTAACTGGCTCCAGGCCCCACCAGAGCCCTCCCCTCTGCAGTACCTGCTAGCAGGAGTCACAGAGCTAGGATTATCCATCCATGGTCGGAGGACAAACAGGCCTAGGCCCTGTCCTCCCACCTCTGTGTCTGTGAGGGAAACTTCTGTGTGACCTTAAGGTTCCTCACTCACCGCAGACTGGGAGCCCAACCTCTCCATCCACACATCCCTTTCCTGAGGCAACCTCGCTCAGTGGAACCGGAGAACCTTCATGAGCTTCTAAACAAAGAGGGGGGCAACTTGGGGGCTTGAACAAAGACGCCAAATGTCCCTTCCCTTCTCCCATCCTCTGCCCTCCCTCTCTTTAAGCAGAGATGGGGTTCTGGTCAGACCATCCAAGCCAACTCTGGTTGATACACCTCCCGGGGAACACCTTCCCTCCCCAATGCCTGTGTGCAGATCCACGGACAAGCCAAGTGTGCTTCCTCCAGGAAGGCCCCCTGGTTTCCTCTCCCCCCACCTTGACCTTACTTCAGCACTCACTGTTAGATAAAGTCCACCTGTGACCTGTCAGGGCGCTTTAGTGACTGAGCATCATTTATATCCACCTGACCTGGTCTGCTCTACCTCCGCTGGCAGGTGACAAAAGTTGACCTTTTCATTTGTGTGGGCCCCATGTTTGTGCCCATGGGACACTCAGGAATTTTGCCAATAGGTGGACTGGACAGTGAATGAATAAACAGACACAATACTGGGAACTTGTCAGAAAAACAAGACAAACAAACATCCCCAAGAAGTGAGTAAAATGGCTAAGATAGGCAGAAGATACTCCTAGCTCCTCCCCACCACCTGGTACCAGCTCCACAAAGCTGAAACTTGGGATGCGTGCTCTCTCCCTCCCTCCCTCCCTCCCTCCCCACCCCCCTCTCTCTCTCTGTGTTTGTGTGTGTGTGTGCTCTGATTTCTAGGACCCGGTAGGCTGTCACACTAGAGTAAGCACAGGTGTCTATGGGAAGGAAGAGAAGGTGAGCGTGCACGTGCACACTAGCTTACAATTCTTCACCATCCCAAACACAGATCGGCAGAGCTGTGTCTCTCCCAAACACCAGGCTTCATGGACACATACCGATCCCAGTTTGCATGCCTGTAGCTGCTGCCCACCCTTCCCTGGGCCACAAGCACAGCATCTTTTGTGTACACAGAAGAAAACAAGCCATTCAGTTAAGAAGGTAAATGCATAAAGGCATTGGGGATTCCTTTCAAAAGGGAGGGGAGTCAGAACTACTGCGCTTGGATCCTCAGGCTCAGCCACCAGTGTCCCATCGAATGAAATCAACAGGTGTCACAAACGTTCCAGAAAAACACCCCCAATAAAACCAAAAACATCTCCCATCCTGCCAAAACAGACAGCCACGAGGCCAAACTGCAGGGCACTTTGGCCGTAGAAACTGTTTATTAGCATTAGGCTGCCCTTCCCTCTGAGAGCCCCCCTCTGCCCTGCTCCCCGAGGAGGAGGCTTCTTTTCAGCATCCAGCCAGTTAGGGAGAAGGCAGCCGATAGGGCAAGGGCTTAAGAGGGCCCACGCAGGGCTGCCGCAGGACAGGCCACTCCAAATCACTTTGGCAAACTCAAGAGGCCACCATGGCTGGTAAAACAAACAAAAGGCTCCAGGCGTGTCCTCTGAGCAAGCTGCCTCTGTTCTGTGTCCTAGAAGGACGCGCACCATGAAAAGGGCTTGTGAGTGCTGCCCCAAGCTTCTTAGCTTTCCTCATATTGATCTAGCACAGTGTAAGGCTCCTGGCATCTCAAGGGCCTGGGCAAACACTGGGCAGCACTCCTCCACTGCACTGAGCAGACACTCCACAGCTTCCCAAGGAGGAGACCCCCGACCCCAGCAATCCATCAAGTGGATGCAAATCTGTCCAGGACAAAACCCCGGGCAAACAGCACCCCTCCCCACATTAACAGCCCTCGAAGGAAAAGGGCGCGTGCGACAACTGTTGTGTACACATCTCGCTAAGTACCCCAACTTCTGATTAGCCGCATCATGATTTGTGTGCACACTCGCCTCTTTTGAAAGGCTCCCAAGTGCTCAGAACAAGTTGACTCAAGGCTAACCTCAAACAGTGGCTTTCCTGGGCTTGGTTTTTCAGAAACAACACAGGCCCAGGCCCAGGGCAGAGAGGTGCCCTTTAAGAATGCCGGGGGCAGGGAGGGGGTTCTGGGGGGAATGGCTCAGTAAGGCACTTGCTGCACCCTAACAAGGACCTGAATTCAGAGTCCCAGAGCTCACATTAAAAAAAAAAAAAGGCCAGTTCAGCAGCACTCGCCTGTAATCCCAGTGTTGATCAGTGAGCTCCAGGCTCAAGAGACATTATGGTAATCCTAGCTCTTGGGATGCAAAGGCCCAGGCCAGCCAGGTAAAGAAGGATTGAGGGAGGACCTTGGACCTCCACATGCACATGCAAACATATGTACATGCACATATATTTGCACATACACACACATGCACACATGAGCATGCTGATGGCATGCAGGAGGCTACATTGGAACTGAACTCATCTGAAGAACCTCTATCCAGGCTTAGGGAGCAGAGAGTAAGAGACGAAGCCTGAGCTGTGTCTTTTGCAGGCTGGGGCCAAGTGCGTGGGGGTGAGCATCCTCTTGTTGCTTTCCAGTGCCTATCACTTCCCAGGTGGGAGTTTTTAAACAGAGCATCTGGTCACCTGCTCTCAACAATGGCAGGCATTCATGGAGAACCAGTTGCTGAGATATGTGCACGAAGCTGGGCATCTTCCCTCAGCACCCTG
The DNA here is from genome assembly GCF_964271855.1 of Acomys minous. NCBI lineage: Eukaryota > Metazoa > Chordata > Mammalia > Rodentia > Muridae > Acomys > Acomys minous. The sequence continues at coordinate 70,114,577 of NC_140483.1, read as the reverse complement.
GCGCCTCCAGGGAAAACATGTAGGTTAGGAGGAAGATAACTTCCTTTCTGCATCTTACACTTTAGAGTACTGAATTCCTGCACAGCCCTTATATGAGCCCCAGGGGTCCTGGGCAGACCGAGAGAGGCAGGTTCTCCACGTCCCATCCCTGTGCTAGAGCACATCTTGGTGAAACTCCTGCCATTCACTCGGGCACCACTGTCTTGTCCAAATCCACATAAGAAGCTCAGCTCTGAGCCAACATGAGGTGCACCACAGCCCCTGTGTGTGTGTGTGTGTGTGTGGGTGGTGTCTCCTGCATCCCAGGCAGTGCCTGTCCCTGCCCTCTCACGCCCATGAGAGAACCTTCCACACCTGTTTAAGAATGTCCCCACCTTATCAGGTCAGGATGCAGATCGCTTGCAAATATATATGTAAATCGTGTGTGTGTGTGTGTGTGTGTGTGTGTGTGTGTGTGTGTGTGTGTGTGTATGCTATATTTCCTATACATGGCGTACTTAGAATAAGGTTCAGGCACGGTAAGGTAAACAGTAACAGTAACACTTAGCAGTGATAACACGATGTAACAGAATAGCCAGCACTGCTCCTCCAGGCCTCTGCTAAGGTAGGATACTAGAGCAGCAGGGCAGTGGTTAACGGAAAGAGAGGAGCCACAGTGTGAACACGCTGAACCAAGAGATGATTCACAGCTGGGCAGATCTTGTGAGATTTGGTACTAGAGCTGTGGCTCCGGTGCTGGCGTTCTCCCCTAGCATGCAGGAAGCCTTGGGTTCGAGCCCCGGCACCACGTGAACTGGGAGTGATGTGTTATGCATGTAACCCCTGAACTTGGCAGGTAGAGGTGAGAGAATCAGATGTTCAAGGTCATCCTCATCTTTTTATCAAGTTCAAAGCTAGCCTGAGCTACATGAGGCACGGTGCTAAACAAATGAATGGATAATAGGATAATAAAGAAACAAGATATTGTGAGATTTCATCACACTAATCAGAAGAGTTACACAAAATGTATACATTTTGTATTTCTAAGTTTTTTTTATCAATTTACTTAGTGTGTGTACATGTGTGCATGTGAGTATATGTGTGTGCATATGTGCGTATATGTGTATATGTGTGTGCGTGCGTGTGTGCGTGTGTGTGTGTGTGTGTGCGTGTGTGTGTGTGTGTGTGTGTGTGTGTGTGTGTGTGTGTGTGTGTGTGTGTAGGCACATGAGTTCCACAGGATATGTGGAGACATCAAAGGAAAACTTGCAGGAGTCGGTTCTCTTCCTGCTGCCATGTGTCCTGAAAATTAAACTCAGGTCATCAGTCTTAGTGGCAGGTGTCCCACCCTCTGAGTCATCTTGCCTGCCCTTTTCGTTGTTGTTCGTCATTTTTCATTTACTATAAACCAGGAGGTGACTGCAGTTAACAGCAGGCATTACGCCTCTTGGCTTCTTAGACACAGAAAAGGCAGAGTGAGATGTTAATGACAGCAGTCGCCTGTGAACCCCTCACACGTGGTACCAGCAGATTCTCCCCACTCTAACTCAGCACATCAAGGACTTTGGATTCAGGGAACGGGAGAGATTTTATTGTCACTCTGTCCTGTGTCCTGAGCCTGAGTCACTCCAGCGCCTCCCGGATGCTCAGTGTGCCAGCAGCAGTCACCTCGCGGGCTGCACAGGCTGTCTGTCCGGCATACGCGCTGGCTGCCACATGTTGCCACAACCTTCCCCACGGTGCCCTGGCATCATCCAGTGAGAAAGCAGAGAGTCGGGAAGGGAAGGGCAGGGCCTGGACACACAGGCTGCCTAAGAAGGAGAGCAAGGGAAACAGAAGCCAACAGCTGGGAGGTGGGAGGTGTGGTGGGAGGCAGGGGGAGGTCTCAGGGATGTTTACAGGGCCAGGGCAAAGGCTGGCACTCCAGGGTGGGGGACAGTCCTGAGAGGTCGGCACTGCCTCATTTGAACCTGGGGACACGAAGCCGACTATCCTCACTGTCTGGAGTGGGGGAGTCGACAGCATGAAGCTGTGAAGACTGCTAATCGCTAGGCATTCAAGAGCAACTGGACATATAAAGAAAGATTTCTTCAGGCTACAGGGGGTGGGGTAGAGTGGGGCGCGGGAAGTGAGGATGGGGGGTTCGGGTAGAGTGGGGGGGAGTCGGGGGGGACAGTTGGTAAAGTGCTTGCTTTGTAAGCATCAGGACCTAAGTTTAGTTTTTAGAGTCCATTTTTTAAAAAAAATCCAGAAATGGTGGTGTGTGCTTGTAATTCTAGCAATGACACGCACCTATAAACATGGTCACGCATGCACACGCACACACACAGGAGTTGAAAAAAAAAAGGCTAACCTAGACATCAGGTCCTAAAGGATCGCCAGCTATTTAGGGGCTAAGCTTGTGTCTACAGTCCTGCTGCGGTGAAAGAAATCCAGGGAGGCTTTCTGGAGGCTGTGACGTTCCAGTTAGCTGTTGATTAAGGGCAAGGAAGCCACTTAGCATCTTCAAGGAGGAAAGCCAGGGACCCAGAGAAGAGGAGGGCAGGCAGCAGGCCAGGGAGCAGCCACCCCAGCAGCAAGAGGGAAGTGGAGGCAAGCTTGGGCCAGTGTGGCCAACGGGACCAGCATTTGGCCACTGTGCCACGCGCTATAGCTGGATCCCCGTAGCGTCCTAATGTCACTGGGCTTAGAGGGGTGGTGGGTGAACTTTGGGCAGCTGGCCTGATTAAATCCACCATTTCAGCCCAGATCCAAGCTGTATATCTCTAACGGTGCGGGGAGCGGCACCTTGCAGCCTGCACAGAGCTTCATTTCTAAAAAGAATGCGAGAGAAGGGGGGAAGGTCAGGAGACAGGCAGCGTCGTAAATTTGATGGAAGGTTTAGCTGGAAGCCCCATTAAATCCACAGCCAGCCCAGTGCTGGGCTCTGTCCTTCCCGTGCTTTGCCGAACGGGGCCAGGGAGGTGAGGGACTCACTAAGTAATGTCCTCATTCTTTGGTGTCTCCTATTACTCTGGGGGATGAAAAAAGCCATTACCCACAGGTTTAGTGGCACTTGGGCCCAAGACTGCAAGATTGTCCTTTACCTAAGCTTTCCCCTTGGCCAACACACATGGCAGCCAGGAGTCTCTTGGCTTCTCTGTGCCCCGTTGCCATCTGTTTCGGCAGATCCACGCTCCCTGAAGTCCAGGTCAAGGAAGGCAAGCTTCTGGACTTTATATCCTGAGGTGGGTGCTCTTATCCCTACCCATTAGGGCACAGGCTATGTTTGAGCCAGTATCCCCACTTGCTGGGCTGTCCTTGGGTCAGGAGACAGACAGGCAGAAAGGGTGTCTTCCTGAAGTCTACTTCAACACATTTATCTACCAGGGAGAGTCAGAGGCTCACTATTTTCTGCAGAAAGGATCCTGTCCTGGTTAGCTTTAATTTCCACTTGACACAGCCCAGAGTCATACGAGAAGGACCGTCTTTGATGTAGGAGGGCCCAGCCCACTGTGGGCAGCGCCATGCCTAGGCAGGTGGAATTAGGGAATAGGTCAGCCAGCAGCCTTCCTCCATGTTTTCTGCCTCAAGTTTCTGCTGAAGTTCCTGTCCTGACTTTTCTCCACAATGGACTATGACCCAGAAAGGTAAGCCAAGGAGACCCTTTCCTCCTTCCTCTAAGTTGTTGTTGGTCATGGTGTTTGTCACTGCAACAAAAACCTTAGTCTAGAACATAGCCCTTAGCGATGGCGACTGAAAGCATGGGCAAAAGATGCCTTTGCTCCATCTCCACTGCCCTCCCACTTCTCACCTTGAAACCAGAGCCTTAACAGTCGCTGGGAAGAATCATTCTTCGGACCTCAGCTCAAGAGTCCCAGAGAGAGAGGATGGTGGAGTCAGGGCTCAGATCCTAGCCGTGCGACTTGAGTGAATTGCTGGGCAGCTTTGATTCTCAAGTCTGCTCACTGGTACAATGGGTTTATGGAAGGCTTAACCTCATAAAACTGTCGCAAGAACATGATGGGTCAGAAGACAATACCCCCCAAAACACCAGCTACTATCCAGGCCCCTGAAACACCATGGCCAGCTCCTGCTCACCACCCTCCTCCCCCTCACCCCTGGGGACAGGGGAGGGAGGTGCAGGCTGAGTGCTAATCCTCTGCCATGCTAGAAGGGACCCTGGTCTTTGTCCCTCAAAAGCTCCATCTGAATATGCTTTACAGTGCTATTTATAGAACATTCTAGAAAGAGCCAAATGGCAGGGACAGGATCCTTATCAGGCTTCCAGTGGCTGTGGGGCCATGTGGAGGACAGGATGGACCTCTTGGGGTGAGGGAAGTGGTCTGTTCCTTGCCAGTAGAGGGGGGAATTTGCTGTTGTGTACATTTATTAAAATTCACAGGGCTCTACACCTTTTAAGGGTCAATTTGGCTAAACTCTAATTGCACCTTAATAAAGGAACGTTAAAATAGAAAAAAAAAACCCACGATGGGCTGGAAAAGGGACTCAGTGATTAAGAACACTTGTATTTGTAGAAGACCAGGGTTTGGTTCCCAGCACCCACAGCTCACAGCTCACAGCGATCAACTGTAGTTCTGAGGAATCCAATGTCCTCTTCTGGTATCTGAGGGCACCTCAGTGCACAAAGCACACACACAGACCTACACACCTACACTAAAATTAGAAAACACGACTTTTAAAAAATAAAAATAAAAACCAGATGTGAGCTCAGGCTACTGGCTTTCTGAGCCCTAGAGATAAAGAAAAGGAACTCACTAAAGAAGAAACAAAGAGAGGGACTGAGGAGAAAGCTCACTCGGTAAAGTGCTTGCCTTGTACACACAAGGGCCTGGACACATGCTGAAACAGACAGACAAAACCTAGGTGTTGGTCTGAGGGGGTAACCCAATGTGCAAAGTGCTTATTGTGCAAGTGTGAGGATGCGAGTTTGAATCCCCAGAACCCATGTAAAGCTGAATGTGGTAGCACATGTCTGTAATCCCAGTGGCTCCTACAGAGAGATGTGAGGTAGACACAGGAGACCCCTCAAAAACTTGTCGTGGGCCTACCAACAGTGGCTGACAGCAAAGAGTCTTTATCTTCAACAAGGTGAAAGGTGAGAACTGTCACCTGAGGTTGGGAGAACTGACACCTAAGGTTGTCGTCTGGCCTCGACATGCACATAACAGTACGTGCACTCACACACAGGCACATTGTGAGCACGTGCACACACGAATGCAGAGATGTGGTGGTGTGCAACTGTAATCCTAGTCAGTGCTGGGTCCCCGGGGCTCCTGGCTAGCCAGCCTAGTCAGATTGGAGAGCTCCAGCCCGGCCAAGGAGCAATCTTGATTGTCAACCTCATGTGACTTAGAGTCAGCCCCTTGGGAGACAGACCCCTGGGCAATGCCTGTGAGGAGTTTCTACACTGACTTAATTGAAGTTGGAAGGCCTAAGCAAAGCCTGGGGGGCATCATTCTGAGGCTGGGGCCCTGGACTGAATAAAAAGGAAGAAGTGAGCTGCCAAGCACCAGCGTTCATCTTTCTGCTTCCTGACTGTGATGTGATGTGATGTGACCCGCTGCCTCCTGCTCCTGGAGCCATGACTTCCAGCGATGACAGACTGTGCCCTAAAACGGTGAGTCAAAATAAGCCCATCTACTTTGACGTTCCTTTCATCAGTTTTGTTTTGCTCTTGTTTTTTTTTTTTTAAATGCATATGAATGTTTTGCCTGAATGTATGCACCACGTGAGTGCAGTGCCCAGAAGAGGGCATCAGGTAGGGCACGTGGAACTGGAGTTACGGATGCTTGTGTGTACGGATGCTGTACAAATACTAGGAAAGGAACCTGGGTCTTCTGCAAGAGGAGGAAATGCAGAGCCGTACATAGCTCCAGTCTCGGTTGTCAGGGGAAGTTCTGTCACAGCAATGGGGAAAAATAACGGATGTATCCTGCATCACCGTGTCTCCCCAGATAGGCCCAGGCCCATTACACGCAGACAGACCCTTGCTATCGTGGCTCAGAGTGTGACACAGGTAACTTCAGGGTGTGTGGGAGCCGAGCCCAGAACCCTGAACTTGAGCTGTCTGCCTCAAGTCATGCACATTCAAGGTCTTGGCTAGCTTCATGGGCACATGAATGCTTCACACTAATTTACTTAATCCTCCTAACCACCTGTTAAGGTTTGAATGTCAACCATCGCCCTGCCCCACCCCAGGCTCATGTATTCTGAATGCTTCCCACCCAGCCTGTGGCTGAGGATTGACTGAGAGATACAGCCTCGCTGAAACTGGATCTTTGTTGGGGAAGGTCTAAGGGCTGGGGAGGGGGGGGGGAAGAGGGGGGGAGCAGGAGGGGGGGCTTGAAGTTTATGGCTAGGTCTGGTTTCCTATCCAGTCTCTGATCCTTGGTCCAGTAAAATGTGAGGAGTCCTGGCCGTACAGTATCCCAGTCCCCACCTCACAAGATGGCTCCATAGGTAAAGGTACCTGACATCCAAAGCTGACCATCTGGGTCCTGATCCCTGAAATCCACATGGTAGAAGGACAGAAATTACTTTTGCAAGTTGTCCTCTGATGGATGCAAGCGTGTGCGCGTGCACACACACACACACACACACACGCACACGCACACGCACACGCACACACACACACACACACACCAAATAAATACACGTAAAAAGGGAAATAGGGCCCATATTAGATGTGTGTGCATTTGTCGGGGGACTTTTTAGTCCCCTGCTTTAAAGCTAATTGCAGAGCAATTAAGTCAGTTCAGTCCCCTTATTTAAATGCTCAAATGGCCAAAGCCAGCTGCTGGTACTAAAAACTCAGGCAAAACCCAGAGAAGAAAGAAGTGTCTAGAAGGTGCATTCAAAGATGACCACCACCATTGACAGTGATGGCGGCAGCTGTGGCTGCTGCAGCAGCTGCTGCGTGAGAAATGCATTCTGCTTTTCCTCCCCACTTGCCTGGGCTCCTTAAACAAAACTTTTCTTCTCCCAGAAGCATGGAGGTTGAGAAGTCAGACCCACGTTCCAGGGATGGGAAAGGTACTCGAGGGTACCTCTGTCTGCTCTGGTTTGTACCACCCTTGCCAACTATGCATAATGTAGAAGTGGAAAACTACAAGTGCTTCACACAGGCATTTGAACCAGCACTGAGAACTCTCAATGCTGAAACAGAGCTGGCGGTGGTGGAGGAAATGATTTCTGAACAGGCCGGCTGTGGGGTGCCCCTCCCCAGCATAGAGATGCTCTTAGCAATGAATGTTGAGGGCTCATTAGGAGAGGATGGGGGGTGGGGTGGGGAGGAATGGAGTTCAGCATGAGCCAGAGCTAGAATCTACTGGTTTGCGTCCACAAATGTCTAAATAGTAATTATGGGTTAGCGTGAAGTGCAGCCCAGCCAACAAGTGACTGCAAGCTTAGGTTCACACTGGGCTGAAGCCAAAAGCAGGTGAGTGGCTGGGCACCCTGGGAGCAGCTGTTTACCCTGTGGGGTCTGGCTGGGATTCTGTCTGTCAATCACCCACAAGGGCCTGCAAATGGCAGCTGTTCTCAGGCACCAGCATGGTGTCATCCCCGTGGATCGACCAATGGAAAGACGCTTAGGCACCTAGTAGGTCTCAGTAGCTGCTCCAAGTCCCCAGTGCTTTGCAGACACCTCACCAATGAAGTGCTTGCAAGCATAGGAACTCAGCTCCATCTCTAGAGCCCATGTATAAAAAAAGCCACAAGTGGGACTTGCAGGAGCTCTTGGCCACTTAAGACACTTGCCCTCAGGTCTGACCACCTGAATTAGATCCTCGGGATCTACATGACAAAGGAGAAAACTGACTCTTGAAAGCTGTCTTCTGACCACATGCACACACGCACACGGAATTAAAATTTTTCCATTTATTCATGTGTATGTGTATAAGTGCTTTGCCTGCACGTATATACATGTATCATGTGCATCCATGGTGGTCATGGAGGTCAGAAAGGGAAACTGGATCCCCTGGAACTGGAGTTACAGATGGCTGTGAGCCACTCTGTGGGTACTGGGAACTAATCCTGGGTCCTCTGCAAAAGCAGCAAATTTTTCTAATGTCGAGCCATCTCTCCAATCCTAGAGAAGTGGAGACCAGTGTATCCCCAGGGCTCACTGGTCAGTCATCCTAAGAGAGATGGTGAGCTCCTGGTCTGAGATATTGAGTCATTTGGGGATGGAGTGGAGGAAGAAACCACACAGTCACATTTATGTGCCCACATGCACACACACACACACACACACACACACACACACACACACACACACCAAACCCCAAACCTGAGCCCCCAGACATTTACTAACACCCTGATACCAAGTGGCCGGCCCTCCTTACTCCTTGAAACTGACCATGTCCAGCCTAATGCTTGGAACCTCCAATGGGTGCCAGGTCCCTTCAAACTTTCCCATGGCCTGTGGTGTTCCTCTGGACCAGGCAGCGACAGCTCCACAGCTCTCCCCAAAGCCACAGCCTGCCATGGAATACTCAAGCTAGCTGGAAGGAAAGCTGAAGCTTGAAAAATCAAAGGTCCTGCCCTCTGTGGGCCAGGAGACAGACCCACCTCTAGATCCATGAAATAAATCCCAAGGCAGGGTCCAGGCAGCCAGCAGTACCCATGAGTCCACAGTGCAACATGAAGACACACACTGGCCCTCGGGGCCGCCAAGGAGAAAATAAAGGGACAAGCTTGACAGGCTACATGCAGAAGACACTCGAGACTAGAACTGCTAGACAAAGTCGGCCTCTAAATTTGGCCTATAAGATAGGAGTTTTAGAAATACATCTTACGCTGTGTACAGAATTTGGTACTCTTCATTTGTGCTATTGTGCCATGCCATACAGATTTTTCATAAATATCTTATTAATGGATTCACAGCATCTCCATCCATAGCTGGGCATTAATTTATTTAAACTCTCACTCTTACTCAGCCAAGTCTTTAAACACCATAACGTGATTTTACTGCAGCCATGATTCTGCGCAGGCAGCTCCTCCGGACCTAATTATTTGTATAAAGCAATGGACTTCTCGTTAATGGCCATTACCAGTGGCAAGAAATAGTTACTGCTCTCGAGCATGATGGCATTAAGCACAGGCTTATTTGTTTCCAGTGTGCGCCCAGTAAATATCCATGGCTGAAGGAAGATCGAGTGAGTGAGTGAGTGAGTGAGTGAGTGAGTGAGTGAGCGAGCGAGCGAGCGAGCAAGTGAGCCACTGTATTAGAAAACACCTCCAACAGCCCCCGCCCCTCTCTCAATCTATTTCTCTGAAGTTGATTATTCTTCACTTTCTCATCAGGCACCCAGGCTCAGCCAACACTTCACCCATCCATCTCAGTCTGAACGGTTTCTTCTAGATGTTAAAAACAAAAGTTTTTGGTTTTGAGACAGTCTGTTATGTTGGTTTTAAATTTGCTGTGTAGCATGTGCCACCACTCCTGGCGTATGTGGTGCTGAGCAGTGAACCCAACGCTTCATGCGTGCCAGGCAAACACTCTACTGACTGAATTATGTCCCCAGACCCCGTTTCTTTTCCATATAAACCGCCTAGTCCCTGGGACTCAGCAGAATAGCCATCCCTATTGCAGACAGGCTAAGGGGCTGGAAAGGTGGCTCAGCAGTTAAGAAAGAGTGTTTGCTGCTCTTCCAGAGGACATGGGTTCATTTCCTAGAACCCTCGATGGCTCACAACTGTCCCTAACTCCAGCTCCAATGGATCGATTCCCTCTTCTGGGCCTCACAGGCACCTAAATACACAGACACAAATGCATACACATAAACAACAATACTATCTTTTTGAAAAATAGACAGGCAAGGGGTCTGGTGATGTAGCTCAGTCAGTAGAATGCTTGCACAGCCAGCAGGAAGCCCTGGGTTTGCTCCCAGCAGTACATAAAGCAGGAATGGCAGCTCATGCCTATAATGTCAGCACTCGGGGATCTGAGGCTGGCCTGGGCTACATGAGACTCTGTCTCAGAAAAGAACTAAGTTTTAAAAAGAGTGAACTGACAAAATCCACAGTCACATCTTTTTGAACTCCACTCTACCCAACTTCCTTGTATAGGTCACCACAGCTTTGTCCCATGACTTTGTGACCAGTAGGGCCAAACTCCTGCCACAGCCACAGGTCATCACATCCCTGCTGTCATCGAAGAATAAATATGGTTATTTTGTCTTCAGTGTAGATTTGCAAGAATTCTCCTGAGAGTCCTACAGTGAATGTGGTGGCTTGAGAACTATCCCCATAGTCATGTGCGTGTGAGCAGTTGGCCGCTGGTCAGTAGCAATGTTTGGGGAGGCTATAGAGCCTCTAGGAGATGTAGTCCTGGAGGAGGATGTCACTGGACTTTGAGAGTTAGCCTTGCTCCACTATTCTCAGCATCTTGGTGTGTCAATGCAATGTGATCAGCCAGCTTCTTGATCCAGCCGCCTGCTGCCATGCCTTCCCCAAATTACAGGCTCTCATGGAACTGTAAGCCAACATAAATGCCTTCTTTCACAAATTGCTTTTGGTCATTTTATCGCAGCAACAGAAAAGAAACCAATACAGAGATCAATCCCAGAGTTTATAGGTCATAATATAAAAATAGGTATATTTGTGTCTGCACGCACGTGTGTTTGGGGCAGGGGCGGATGCTGGAGGCCAGAGGTCAGCAGCCTTCAGCCACTGCTCAGGCACCACCCATCGTTTGTAAGACACAGTCTGTGACTTTTACCTGGAACTCATATGGCTGGCCTGGCTGGCCATGCAGCGTGTGGCATCCACCTACCCCTATCCCCACCTCCAGTGCTAGAATTACAAGTGCACACCACTGCTCCCAGATTTTTTTTTTAATGTATGTTCTGGAAATCCAACTCAGGTCTTCATGTTTGCACTGTGGGAAGTGTTTTGAGCGAGCCATCTCCCCAGCCTCATACGGATGTATTCCGGAGAAAGAGGGAAGATGGGATATGCAAGAGTCTGGACTGCAGATGGCGGTCAACAACACAACAACCACCACAGCAACAGCCACCACCACCACCACCACAACCACAACCACCATCACCGCAACAACCATCACCACAACAACCACCACAGCAACCACCACCACAACAACAACCACAAAACCACCGCAACAATTGCAACCACAAACACCATCACCACAACAACCATCACCACAACAACCATCGCCACAACTATCACCACAGCAACAGCCACTACCACCACAACAACCACAACCACCATCACTGCAACAACCACCATCACAACAACCACCACAACAACAACCACAGCAACAGCCACCACCACAACAACAACCACAACCACCACCACCACCACATAGCTATTGCTGCAAGCAAGGGCACAGTCACCAGGACACACTGCATCTACTGTAGCTTTTCCTGCAGACTCTCCCAAGCCCAGCCTTCCCCTGCCTGTTTCTCTAACAGAACAGATTTGGCTTCTTCAGCCCTCCCCGTCATACACGACTCCAGATCTCCTGCACCCAGCATGAGTCCCAGGCTCAGACTCCACTAGCTAAACCCGGGCTGTGTTCGAGCTTCCCCTATTGATTTGGTCCACTCTTCCACACTCCGAGGACACGATGCATCGGTGACATGCAAGCCAACTAGAGACGCGCTCTAGGAACTACAGAGACAGCTCAATTGGTAAAGTGCTTGCTTAGCACAGATGGAACTCTGGGTTGGGTCCTCAACACCACAGAGAACAGGTGTTTGAGAAGGGGAGGCAAAAGATTAGGAGTCATGGCTATCCTTGGCTACATAATGATTTTGAGGCCAGCCTGTGCTACTTGAGACCCTGTCTCAATAGAAGGAAAAAGAAAGGGTGGGGAGACACTACCTCATCTTCTGCTCTTCCCAGGCACTGTATATGGAGAGGTGTAACCCACCCACTACCCCAGCAGGTTCGAAGGTGGCTCCATGGCAGGCTCAGGTATTGCCCAGGAACTCCCTATCACTAAGAACCCAGCAAGACCTAAGCCACTGGTTTCTTCACTTTATGGATAAAAAGACAGGCGGAAAATATCTAACCTTAACCCAGGTTAGCTCACACACCTATGGCTACATTCCTACCAGTAATGTCTGGTGTTGGGATGAAGGCCCCAGAAGCAAGTATCCCTGACACTAAGTCACCTGCAGGGGCAAGGTTCGGAGGCGCCATACAAGCAAACCCGGACACCACCAGCTGTCTCGCCATCAACATCTCTCACGCCATCTTCCTCATCGGGACAACAGCTGCCACCACTTTCAGCCGTTGACAAACTGTAGCCAGTGCCTGCATCCTCCGCAGCAGAGATGCCTCATTAGCGTGCCATATTTCAGCCCCAAGAAAACAATGCCTGCCCAGAGACCATAAACAAGTAGGGATGCTGCAGGTCACGGATGATAGATGCCACGGGTATCTCAATGTAGGTTACAGGAGCAAGGCCTGTTTTCGGGCACATCTGTCTTCCCCAAATGCTGACACAGGGAGAAGTCAGCCCAACCTCGGCTCTCCACTCACCAGGGCCTCAGGAGCTGCCCATACCAGCTCCAGGAGCCTTTCTCCTGGTGGGGCATGTGGCACTGTTTTGTCATGACTTTCCAATACCCTAAAACGGGTCCAGGAAACTTTCTCTTTGGAAAATAGAGCTTGAGGGTTGCGGAGATGGCTCAGTGTGGGCAAAGTGCCTGAAACATAAATATAAGGACTGGAGTTTAGATCCTTAGTACACACATAAAAGCCAGGCGGGAGTGGCAGCACACCTATAACCCTAGCTCTCGGGGGGTAGAGACAGGGGCTCCCTGGAAGAAGCTGGGCAGCCAGGCTAGCCAAGCCAGCAAGCTCTTAGGTTTAAGTGAGAAACCCTGCCTCAAGAAACAAGGTGGAGAATGACAGAAGAAAACACGTGATGTCAATGTCTGGCTTCCACGTACACATACACAGGTGTACACCCAGGCACACACATGCACATACATGGGAATACATATAGACATATGCACACTATACACACACACACATACACACACACACACACACACATACACACACACACACACACATGCATGAATGAATGAATTAATGAATGAGAAAAAAAGAAAAAGAAAGTTTCAAAACACACCGAACACAGTTTTGCAGAGGGCTGGCCAGCCAGTTGAGAAAACAAGCCAAGGCCAAGGCAAATAAACAGGCGCTCTGGCGCAGACCTGTATAATACCACAGACCATGCTCTGTCGGCTGCAGGGCCGTGTGGAGCGGGGTCAGCTGGGAGGTGTCTCGGGAGGACAAGGCAGGAGGCAGCGGTTCCCTGTGGCCGAAGCTCCACAGAATAATAAGCTGGACCCCCAGGGCGGACCTCAGACCTCAGTCCTCAGGGACAGCAGCTTGTTCCTGGAGCATGTCCCTCCTTGCTGTGGGGATCTGACAACAGACTTGCTGAGAGCTGAGCCTGCTATGGACTCTAGGGATGCAGAAACTTGTCCTCCCCAACCATGAGAACGACCCTAACGTGCTCTCCGTGATGTGAATTGCAAACAAGTGCGCGTTATGTTGGTGCCTTTTTCCAGTGAAGCGGAGCAGAGGCCAAATGCCTGTGGATGTGAATGTGGTCAGACAGGGAGGCCCAAGGAGCCTGTGCTCAGCAGGGCATGCTCCCAGCCCAGCCTCAGGCGAGAAGGTCCAAAACATCTTGTATGCTTAAACGATGTTAGTGATGTCTGAGGGTGTCTCGGTTTCCTGGCGATTCTTTTGGGGTATCTGCAAAGTCACTTTTTCTTATTGACTGTGTGTGTGTACATATGCATGTGGTGTGTTTGTGGAGGGCATACATGCATGTGGAGGGTACATATGTAGGTAGTGTGTATGTGTACGTGCATGGGTTGTGTGTAAATCAGGGAACTTTGGGTGCTGATGTAAAGGTGCCATCTACCAGGTTTTTGAGATTGGGTCTCCAACTGGACTGGAGCCAGTCCATTCACAAGCTAGCTAGCCAGCCAGGGAGCCACAGGGAGCCACCTGTCTCCATTCCCAGTGTTGGGGTTACAAGTGTGTGCCCCCCATTCAGCCTTTTCATATGGGCTCTAGGGATCAAAGTCAGGCCATTATACTTGCAAGGCAAGCACGCTATTGACTGAGCTAGCACCCCAGCCTTCAAGATTCTTGCTTCTACTGGAACATTCTTGTCTTTTTCTGATCTTGAGCTGCCAAACGTTTCCAGGGAACTGTCAGCAAAATGGTTCAGCAGGTATAGGTGCCTACCTGCAAGACTGACAACCTGCGTTCGATGCCCAGGACCCACGTGGTGAAGGAAAGACCCAACTCCTGCAAGTAGCCTCTTACCTTCACATGTGCACCGTGGCACGGGCACACTCCCCCCCACCCCCAGACACCCTCATACACACCATAAAAAATAAACAAGTGTGATGAAAATATATAAAACAAGCTGTTCATAAAGATCAGCTCGCCCGATAACAGGAAATTAAATTTAAGCTTTAAATTTCTCATTTTAAATTCCTAAAATGGTGAACATCAACAAACAGACACTATGAAATCAAAGGCTCCTAGCCAGGCATGGCGGTTCATGTCTACAATCACAGCGCTCAGAGGGTAAAGGCACGGATACAAGGTCATTCTCAGCTACATAAGGAGCGGAGGTCAGCTCAGGGTCCATGGCATTCTGTCAAAAGATAGGAAAGAAGGGGGGGGAAGGGGGGAAGGAAGGGGCGGGACCCAAACTTCCAAACCCCATTGGCACTCCTAGCACTGTTCCAGGAGAAAGGTGTCCTGAGCCTGAAGTTTGGGAGCTGCCACTGAAGGAAAGCCTTGACAAGTGGAGGCTGCTGAGGGGCAAGAGTAGAAAACGTCCCAAGACGGTACATAGAATCTGACTTCCTTTTGTAAACGGGGAAAGGCATGCAAGCCAGTCACCGTGTGTACAATACACATGGAGAGGAGACAGCAGAAATAATGTTGTAACATTAGTGGGCCTTTATGAGTGGGAGATTCCCGGATGTTTGTTCCTCACGCCTGTGACTGTTACTGTCACACAGGACTGATGACTGTCTCCTTTTGCCCATCATACTCAGAGGAGCTTTCTGAATAGTGGCAGCACCAGGCTGAGTGGTCAAGGACATCATCACGTGTTTCACACTAGAAACACCGGCCACCAGCCCCATTTAAAAGCAGAAGAGAAAGAGAGGCTACAGTGAGGCTGGGGTCCACGGTCACGCAAAAGCGAGGTGACACAGAACCAAGACTGTCACCGCTTTACCTGTCACCAGAAAGCTGTACTCCTACACTCTAACTGGGTGTGTGTCCTGTGTGGCTCAGGAGAGCAACTGTGTGATGAGGGGGGTGTGCTGGTGGTTTTATGTCAAATTAACACACAAGCTACAGTTATCTGGGAGGAGGGAATCTTTTTTTTTTTTTTTTTTTTGGTTTTTCAAGACAGAGTTTCTCTGTGTAGCCTTGGCTGGCCTGGACCCGCTTTGTAGACCAAGCTGGCCTCGAACTCACAGCGATCCACCTGCCTCTGCCTCCCGAGTGCTGGGATTAAAGGCGTGCGCCACCACGCCCGGCTCGGGAGGAGGGAATCTTAACTGAGAAAATGCCTCCAGAAGATCTGGCTGTAGGGCATTTTTTAAAATTAGTGACTGATGTGGGAGAGGCCCGCCCATTGTGGGTGGTGCCGTCCCTGAGCTGGTGGTCCTGGGTTTTAACAGTAAGCACAAGGAGCAAGCCAGTAAGCAACACCCCTCCATGGCCTCTGCATCAGCTCCTGCCTCCAGATTTCAGTCCTGTTTGAGTTCCTGTCCTGACTTCCTTTGTCGATGAACAGTGATAAGGAAGTGTAATCCAAATAAACTCTTTCCTCCCCAACTTGCTTTTTGGTCATGGTGTTTCATCACAGCAATAGTGACTCTAACTAAGTTAGGGGCTTGTGGTCCTCCTTAGTATAGATATATTCTGCATGCAGACTTCACTTGTTACAGGCCCAAATATCACATGCAAGCTGCAGCCTCTCTCTCTCTTTTTTTTTTTATTTTTTATTTTTTTTGCCACCTTATTATTTTTAATTTTATTTTATTAATTTATTCTTATTACATCTCAATGGTTATCCCATTCCTTGTATCCTTCCATTCCTCCCTCCCTCCCATTTCCCCCTTATTCCCCTCCCCAATGACTGTGAATGAGGGGGACTTCGTCCCCCTGTATATGCTCATAGGGTATCAAGTCTCCAAGAAAAGACTTGAAGCCTCTTTTTTATCCAACCCTGATCTAACCAGGTGGCTAAGGGGCACAGCGGCACAGCAGAAGGCCTATGAAGCCTACTGTGGGCTGGCAGATTCCTCTTATGGGGTACACTCAAATCATTATCCAATCTCCAAACGGGGCTGGGCTACAACACCCTGGAAGTGAGGGGCGTGGCTAAAGGACTGCTGAGGACACAATTCAACCACCCTACACCAGGCTCTGAGATCGTGACTGAGAAAGCCTGGGACAGGATGTGAGTGAGGGCGGGTGGTACAGCCCAGCATCCCACTGGCTACTCTAGCTCAGACCCCACCCCACCCCACCCCACCCCCACCCCAGCCTCTAGCACATGTCACTGACTGGGCAGCAGGACAGTAAACTTTGGACGTGAGTTCCCCTGCAACCTGTGCAGATGAGTCCCGGTCTCTCTCATCTCTGGCACAGTGTGACGTTGTCATCCTCACAGCCAGAGTCTGTGGGGACACCCCCCCCTCCACCTCACCCTGGAAAGGGCTGGAAGGAACCCTCAGCCAGTTTCTGAACTGGTGTGCTGGCTACGGGAGTTAAGAAACATAATAAATGGGCCGGGCTCCTTTTGAAGCACCTAATTTGCAATAATATTGAAGTCTCCACCAATAACTCATTTACTCTTATAATAAATATATAAAAAAAAGACAAATTGCTACATTGAACATGCATTTTCTTCACTGCGAATAGCTGGTACCCCTGGGAGAAAGCCCTGTGCTGCTAACTAATAGTAAATCCTTTGAAAAACCATGTGTCACAATGACGGACAACCTGGGAAGGGATATTAAATAGATTTAGAGGTTAGCTACTCTAACAAGAACAAAAGACGTCCTTTGCAAACCCACACCTAGAAGGCGCACAGATCGGCCTGTGATTAGCACCCATGCTCCCAAGCCTCCACTCCAAGAAAGAAAGAAAAGTTCTGTCTTGAGTAGAGTGTGGCAGGCCAGGTGTTAGGACAGAGAGGTAAACCGGCACAGACTAGGGGAAACCTGGGCACACAAGAAAGATGGCCGAGCGGGAGCTGATGCGCCAGGCAGTAAGCAGCACTCCTCCATGGCTTCCGCCCTGACCTCCCTGAACAATGGACTGTAAGTTGTAAGACGGAACATGCCCCTTCCTTCTCCAAGCTGCCTTTATTCAGTGTTTAAACACCGCAACAGAAAAGGGAGCTATAGCTCACAGCAACACTTGGCCAGCTTAGCCATCCATGCAGCTTTTTGCTCCGTCTTTATGAAGAAGTCATGACTTGGCCTGGGAGCCCAGTCCAGCCACGGCTTGGATGCCTGAAGACGGTACCTGTGGGCACTGCCACCCTGGCCAAGAGAAGCACGAGCTGCCTAGCAGACCACACCTGCTTTTACCGTGCTGTTCTGTAGCCTCACAAATCCGCGGGTCTTGCCGAGCCGCTTGTCTGAGTCCTGGGACTCCCCTGCCTCAAGATGGGAATCTGAGGTAGACGACCCATGTTGTCTCCAGTTGATTTGTCACCGGTCTCAAGTCTTGTTTGGTGACTTGCCTACCTATCCATCCCTTGCCTGTGTTTCTGTGCTGGGGTTTGGTCCTCAGTTGGCACCCCATGGTGGTCTCCTTAACTGAAGATGGCCATTGAGGTCGCAGGTAGAACTTGCTGCCTGTGGGCTTCCTATCTACAGTGACCTATGTCAGAGGCAGGAAAGATGAGGCCCCAGGGCTCAGTTCTATATGATTGGTGGAAAATCACACACACAGAGAACGTCAGTAGCCATGCCTTGGATGCTGAGCTACACCCAAGAGTCAGAGTATACACCCAGGTAGGAAGAAGGGCAGCTGACACATGACATAGCTACGTGAAGGAATCAAAACAGATTAGCAGTGCTTGGAGGGTTCCTAACACTCACCCAAACCCACCGCAGCGTAGAAGGCTGTTGACTCTTTGTATTTGGATTCCGGACACAGAGGTGTGGAACAGCTCAGTGGTTCCGGTTTGGGGAGGCTGGCCAGCTAATAAACTCCAAGGATCTGCCTGTGTCCACCTCTCTGGTGCTAGGGTTGCAGGTCCGTGCTGTTGGCTTTTTGAGTGGGCCTTAGGACTCTCAACGCAGGTTGCTGTCCTTACACAAAGCCCCTTACTAACTGAGCCAGCCTCTGGCTTACACTTGTGGGACTGTGCTCCAACCCTCTTGGACTTTTGACAGACTGCTTTGAAATGTAATACTAGTTATATGGGGCAGTGTACACCTTTAATCCCTCCACTCAGGAGACTGAGGCAGGCACATCTCAATGATTTCTGAAATAAGGAATGTTGCAGGCCAGTCCCTGACACACGATGAGATCCTGCCTCAAGAACAAAGCAGCAACCAAGCCAAACCAACAAAAAATTCATAGCCCACCCTTTGCCCCAAAAAATCCACAAATGAAAAGTATTTACTGCCACATGTTAGCTTAAGAGCATTTCAAAAAATCAAGTGTATATTTGTGTGTCTGTGTGTGGGTTTGTGCTCATGATTGCAGGCACCCATGGAGACCTGAAAAGGACGGAATCCCCTGGAGTTGGGATTACAGACAGTTGTGAGCCACCCAAAGTTGGTGCCATGAACTGAACTCAGGTCCCCTGCAAGAGCAGCGTGCATTCTTAGCTCATGGCTCAAACTTTTACATATGCCAGAAACTAACAAGCCTCCCAATACTGTCTGGAGAGAGTCGTGAAATACTATGGGACCAAGAAGGAGCTGTGAGACCCTGCAGTCTAGAGTGTTGGGAGGGGGGCATCTTTCGCCCTTGGGCTTGGTTTTGCTTGGCAAGGCCTTCCTTCCTTAAGCAGCCTGTGCTGTTCCACACCTCTGTGTCCAGAATACAAATACAAAGATTTTCTTTTACTGCTGCTTTATAGCTTCAGGGCTCCCAACTGCTCCTTCACTGGCTCCTAGCAGCCCTCGTCTGGAAACCTTTCTACAGCTTAAGCAACGCACCTCAGTGATTGATGGCGATTTTTGCAACTGCTATCAGTTTACTATTTTAACCCATCTATCATAAATCAGAAAGAGGGATGCTGGGCCCAACTGGAGGGCGTAACTTTCACTCATTACCTAGGAAGATTATAGCCATTTCATCAAAGCCATTATCTAGAGAAAGACTCCTATTGGCGGGGGCCAGCAAAATTCATTTCATGCTTCAAAAGTTTGTGATGGGACTGGCTAAGGGGCGAGGGAAAGGGAAAAAAAAAACACCTAAATTGTTTAGAAGGTGTACAGCCATGATTTGTTTAAAAACCACAAACTGCCAAGGCAGAGCTATGGTCACGATACCAAGTAGCAGTCTGTGCCCAACTGTGGCCCCAGGAACCAGTCCCTGACCAAAGACCTCTCCAGTCACACCAACATCCAGACCCCTAACCTCCACAGCAGTTCTAGGCCTGGGACCCGTGCCTTTGTTGCCTCCCATCCTTCCAGCTTGAGTATCTGGCCCTGTAAACACACAACCACTTGCTCACATCCTTCCCTTAATGACTGGGGACAGTGACCATTGTGTCTTCCTGGAGTTGGCATCTTCCTTACCTAGAGAGGTTTTAAGGGGCACCTCTGTCTAGCACCTTTATGTGTGACCACGTCCAGTTGTCAGCCCCATTTCTCCACCATCTGCTACCTGTGAGCTTCCAGCCTTCCCCAACCTTTTCCTCAGCATAGACATAGTCTGACTTGGCTTGACTGCCACCAGGAAGGCCCGACCTCCTTACCTAGACTTATTTCTGAATGCCACAGGACCTGTACGATAGAAGTAAGGGGATAATGGCCACTGTTGCCCCCTGCTTGCTCACATCACAACAGGCGGGGTTCCCACTGCACTAGGGAACAACTCACAAGAACTTGCTAGCATATTACCTTCCCAAAGGAACAAGACACCCCAATTTTAGTACCTTTGAGGCCCTGAAGGCAAGGCTGGGGGTACTTCCCAAAAGTCCAAAGAGGAAGACTCAAAGGATCTTAAAAGGAATCTCCTCATTTCCCCGCCCCACCCACCCTGAGTCTCTAGAACATTCCTTTGTCAATGTGACTTTGTTTCCTTCTCTCTGAAATTGAACTTTTCTTCCCAACTTATTCCTCATGTGCGAACAGCACTGTCCCCCGGGGAAGCTTGGTTTTAACGCACATGTTTTTCTAAGGAACTTGGAGCTGGGGCTCACTGCAGACAATAAAGACTCATATCTGCAAGCCCTCCTGGCTGCTCGGGGCACCAGGGGATTGAGATGGTGAAGTCGCAGTGCTTAGAAGCCAGCCTCTGCCTGCCGGGGCTCAGAAGGTTCAAAGTTCTCCCCAGCATCCTGAGAGTTCAAGAGGCTTGGGATCCAGCCGGGGTGTGCAGCAGTGTCAATTGCTTGCCACGTCTTTCCCAACACTTCTGGCTAACTCCACTTAACTTTCTTGCTTCGGGTTTTTCTTTTGGGCCTCATCTCCTCCCTCTCTCCAGCCTGCTGGGGTTTTTTCCTTTCTTCTGCAGCTTCCCCCACCATCCTGCTCCCCCCGCAGCCCCCCACCCCCGCCGCCACCTCTCCTCCCCACCTCCAAAGCACCCTTGCCTCAGAGGCTGGCTAGCCCACAAGGCTCCTCCTCCCCAAACCCCACTCCGCCCCAGTGGCTGCCTGCAAACCTGGAGTACGCCAGGCCAGGCAGGCAGGCAGTGCCTGAGTTGCATGTCAAACCTGTACAAACATAGCAACTGCCGCCACTTACATTTGAATGGGCTCAAGAAAAAAAAATTGTCCTTTTCCTCCTGCTTACCCAGCATAGGAAGGATATGGCCAGAGGTTGGCAAGGAGCCAGCAAGGGACACCCAACAGGCACAGCCACTCTGCAGCAGGGACTTCAGGAGGCCTGGGAGGGAGGTGAAGACCCTGAGGCTCCCAGGCCAGCCAGCTTACTGAAATTGCTGAGTTCTAGGAAAGTACAAGCACTAGCTTAAAAAGAAACAAATGCTGGCCATGGTGGCGCACATCTTTAATTTCAGTACTCAGGAGGCAGAGGCAGGTGGATCAGTGAGTTCGAGGCCAGCCTGGTCTACAAAGCGAGTCCAGGACAGCCAAGGCTACGCAGAGAAACCCTGTCTCAAAAAACAAGTCAAAACCCCTCAAACCCACAAACAAACAAACAAACAAAAACATGGTAGAAAGCCATTGAGAAAGGCACTTGAAAAATCAGCCTCTGGTTTCTATGCACACACCCACATGAACATGTACACGTAAAACATAATACACACACATATGAGAACACACACTAACACACACAGACACATGGACACGAACACACACATATACCTATGGACACATACGAATACACATATACTAGGACACACATGAATACACAAACAGAGACACAAGGGACACTCAGACCACACACACATGGACACACACAAACACAGATGTACAGGGACACACACATGGACATGGACACACACACAGATGCACAGTAAGAGGAGACTGGTAGCCATTTCTCGCAAGGAGCACAGAAATGGCTCAATCAACACCAAGTACATCTCCAGCTTAGTCCAGGGTGTGCTGCCTGAGGCGCAAGGCTTTGAGCTAGAAATAGCCTGCTTGATCACCATTTTGTGCCTCCTTTGATGACGACATCTGGGATCCAGAGAGGCTCTGATCCCTGACGCAGTAGGAGCAGCACACACGGAGCCTAGAGCGATGCTGAGCCCCAAGGCCTGGGCAGGGGCTCCTGGCTAGCACAGGGCAGCCACTGGGTGACTCACTGTGCTCCCAGGCCAGATCAGGTCGAGGGACAGCCAAGCCAGGCACTGCTGCAGGCCTGTGGGGTTGCCAAGGGGTCAAGGGGTCGGTCTTGGTCTGTTACACAGAAACCTCAACTCCAAAGCAGCCAGCTCAGCAAAAAAAAAAAAAAAAAAAAAAAAAAAGAGAGACAGCCGATCCCTTCTTGGGTGGTGCAGCCTGGAATGACACCACGGCAGAGCCTCAGAAAGAAAACAAGAGATGGGAAGCAAGCCCTCTGGCCTCACAGGGAGAGTGCAGCCCCTTGCTGCTGCTGCCGCCACCGATAGAGGCTGACAGGTCAGGGGGCAGCTGTGCCTCCCCTTGGGAGTTAGCATGTGACAACGGGGGTAGGCGCACACAGACAGGTATGAACTGGCCTAGCAGCCATCTGCACAGCATCTTTCCCAGCTCTGAGTAAGATGCATGGTCACAATATTTTCATGTATCTCGTGTGCACTCCCCCATAACACTGACATAGAGGTCCTTGAGAAACATCGGGGCCAGAAGGAGGTTTTACAGGATGACAAGGGGCCACATAAATGGCTCAGAGGGTATGGGCACTGCACTAGCCACTAAGCGTAAAGGCCCGAGTTCCGTCCGCAGGACCCATGTGACAGAAGGCTCCCACCGGCTCCCACAAGCTGTCTTCTGGCCTCCACATGGTCCATGTGTCGCTCTACCATGTATAAATAACAAACACATGTAATTTTAAAAACGTGAGACAGGATACCCGCCTTGATGAATAATGTTCAACAGCAAGGGCTCTCTGTTGAGGCCCTGTCATCCGTCTCAGGGACATGATTTCTCAAAACGTTTACAGCCTGGTCAGGCCCCTGTATAAAGCACCGATTCTGATTCTGAGCCAAGCCATATCCAAGGCCCATCCCAGGCAAGCGGGGTGAAAGCCACCCTCTAGGATGATTGTCTGAGTCCCACCCACCCCTGGGCTCCACGGCACCCAGGTTCTACACAGGACAGACCTCTCCAGCCTGACGCGGGTGAATGGTTCTACAATAGACTTGGGTCCTGGAGCAGAGACTGGCTGAGTTAGTCCTCCAGAGGGACCACTGCAGCCAACAGAACCCTCACACTAGCCCTCACAGGGTCTGCTCTCACAGGCTCAAAGTGGGACCTTCTACACCAAGAACCCTCTCAGCAGCCACCCAAGCCCACTGAATAACATCTGGGTCTAAGTACCACTGAGGTTGAAACCCATCCATGTCTCCTGGAGGCCCACAGAGGCAGGCCTTTTCACTGCCAAATTGGCTTCCTCCCTCATTCTCAGAAATCCACAAGGATGCCATCCCAGCCAGCCAGGCCCTACCCATCACTGGGCTGCAGCCTCCCCCAGGCCACACCAGCCCTTGGCTCCCCTTCTCAGCCTCTCCCTCTTGTGGCCTCCTAATGCTTCCCTTATCTGGGTTATTACCAGGCACATTAGGCCCTTTATTTTTACTTTGAATTCAGCCTGTCCCTATTCACACTCCAGCTGCTTTCTCAAAGTCGGACATAAACCATGATGTAGAACTCAACGGCATTTATTTCTCCTGCAGGAACAATGTGGTGCAGGTAGGTTTCCAGGTTAGACCACAGGAATCAGGTACCTGCAATGTGGCTGAGCTCCTGCCTGATTGCACTTTGAGCCTCACCTTTAAAAATACAATACTGGGATCTGGGGACACGGTGGCTCAGTCAGGAAAGTACTTAATGTACCTGAGTTTGACTCCAAGAACACACATGACAAAAGCCACCCATGGTGATGCATATCTGCACACTTGCTAGAGTTATCTGGCAGGGGGAACATCAGTTGAGAAAATGTCCCCACTAGGTTGGCCTGTAGGCAAGCCTGTGGTGCGTTTCCTTGCTTGGCGATTGATGTGGAAGGACCCAACTTACAGTGGATGGTGTCATCCCTGGGATGGTGGTCCGAGGTTTTGCAAGCCACGAGGAACAAGCCAGTAAGCAGCATCCCGCCAAGGACCTCTGCATCAATTCCTGCCTCCAGCCCTGACTTCTCTGGGTGATGCATTGTTACCTGGACGTGTGAGAGGAAGTAAGCCCTTTCTTCCTTTTTGGGCATGTGTTTTCTCATGGCACTAGAAACCCTAGGATGTAGCTCTAGGGAGGAAGAGACTGGCAGATCCTTGGGGCTCACTCTTTGGCCAGTATAACCTCCTTTTCCAAGCCAATGAGAGATCCTGTCCTCGACTAGAGCAGACACAGGCACTGTGGACTGGGGGCACTGGAAACAGCAGGTTATGCCAGAGAAATATCCAGAACCAGTACAGAAGGGAACTCAGTGCAAGCCTTAACTTCAAGGGCACTCACAGGCTCTCCAAAACTATCCACAGCCCACCAGCTCCTTACTGGTCTGCTGCCCAAGGCAGAAAGAGCCTCGTGTTTAATAAGGTCAACTTACAAGTGGTCTAAGCTGCATCCTCCGATATTCAAACATTTGTATCTCGGAATTCTACAAAGCAGATGCTTTTAACATAGTTGAAAGTCCAAGGCTCAACATTTCTCAAAATTAAAAAAACAAACAAACAAACAAAAAACGGCAGAGCAGCCACAGGGCAGCCTCAGGCCACTCTCCCAGGCTTAACATCAACAGGTGCCCTGCTTCCCTCCATGTGGAATCAGAGAGGAGAGAAACTGTACCTTCATGTTACCAAAGAGCTGGCAAAGTGACACCAAGCCTCAGGACCTGAGTTCTAAACCAGGGACCCAGGCCCCACGTGGTAGAAGGAGAACCTCCCCCTCTCTCTCTCACACACACACACACACAAACACAGAATACACACACATAGCCATAGACACACACACACACACACAAACAAACACAGACATACACACAGCCATACACACACACACACACACACACACACACACACACACACACACACTTCCACCTGTGTATTAAGTGCTAAGGGTAAACATACAGAAGGGGCAGAATGGTGCATAGGAGTCTGCATAGCATACAGATTAGGACAAAGGCATGCTTGGAATTATGTGGTCTGGGTGTACCTGTGTGTGTACACGTGTGTGTGTGTGTGTGTGTGTGTGTGTGTGTGTGTGTGTGTGTGTGTGTGTATGCACCTGCAGAAACCAGAATTTGCTATGAGGTGTCTCCTCCTCTCAGCCACCTCTCCACCTTATTTTCTGAGACAGGGTCTTCTCTCATTGAACCTGGAGCTCTCCTACTGGCTAGACTGGCTGACCAGCCTTCTTGTCTCTGCCCTCTAGCTCTGAGATTACAGGTGTGCACCATCACAGCTGCCTTTTTATGTGGGATCCGAACTCAGGTCTTTATGCTTGAGCAGCAGGAGCCAGCAGGAGCCTTCTCCCACTGAGTCATCTCCCTAGCCCTGAATTTGTTTGTTTTTTTTTAAAAAAACTCAGTTGTGCAGCTCTCAAATATGAACTCTGTAGACGACAGGGTTGGTGTCTCCACGTCAAAGGTGGCACACCCTGCGGCAGGTCACCGAGCCTTGTGCCTTCTTCAGCTTGTTTGTTTCTGCTGGGAAGCAAGAGGAATTAAAGACTCCCACATGGAAACAGTGTCACCCCTTCCTTGGCGCCTGCACACTCCTGTGTCCCTCCTCCCCATCGGGGTGACTCACCCCTCAGATGTATAATGAATCAGGCACTTGCTCATTAATAAAAAATGACAAGCGATCGTCTTCATTGAAATCTGCGGAGCAGCCAGCGCCTGCAGATACGTCCCTGCTTGGCGGCTCTGCAGTTCCCTGTTGGTGAGGTGGTAATGAATCCAGGAGAAGAGCCAGCAAGCGCAAAGCCCAGTGCTTACTGTGCAGGCAGGAGGCCACCTTTCCCCAGCGGGTGGCCGGTGGCCTGCAGGTCTAGCAGAGAGATGCCTTTTTCATCTGTTTTAACAAAGGGGCTTGGCTCAGCAGGCTGAGGCCTGGAGAGGTCATGAAGACGGGAGGAAGGTCCGGGCTTGGAGGAACTCATTCCTGCTGTGAGAAGTCAGTGAACCACTACATGCAAACACCCCAGGAGGGCCAAGCACAGACTAGACTCACTTCAATATTTTCTTTTTGTTTGGAAGGGGGCTGGGGAGATAGTGGGTAAATTGCTTACCCTGCTCTGCAATTATAAGGACCCGAGTTCGGATCCCCAGAACCAACAGAGAGCCAAGTGTGGTGGTGCAGTCTGTTTCCCAGCGCTCCTGCAGCAAGGTAGGAAGCAGAGACAGGAGAGCCCCACCCTGGAGGCTCTCAGGCCACTGTGCTGGCATACACAGTGGTGAACAAGAGACCCCTTCTCAGACAGATGTCAGAGGTCATCCCCTGACCTCCACATGTGGGCAGCCTTAAGACCTCCTATCTCTAAGGCTCACTAGCACCAAGGGAAAGAAATCCTGGCATGGGGCAATGTCACAACAGGCACCTCCCCAGAGTCACGGCAGCCTGCCAGGCTTCTCCCAACAGGCGCTGTGCTGCTTGTTCGGTGCAGAAGTGGATGGACAGCCATTGATGTAATTTAGGCTTTTCCCTGGCTCTCCGATTGCACAATAGCTGACAATTGCGATAAGAGCTCCTTCAAAGGAATGGAGGTAACAGGCCTCGGCCACAACAAACCACTCTTTCATCTAGTCCACCGCCACCCTCACACACGTGCACAGGTGTTGTTATAGGAAGCCGCAGCAAGATAGCCGAATTTCTCGATCCTGAGGGCAGGTAGTCTAATCCCTAGCACAGGTGATGTGCAGCGATCCAGGTGGCTGAGCCAGACCCATTCCTCGCCCCATTGAGTTTATCTATGCTGCCCCTCGCTGCCCTAGAGCCTTCTACAGCTCCCTGTTGATGATGAAGCCGGGACCAGGCTCCCATGATGAGCCCTGCTTGCATAGTGCTTTTCCACACAGGAGCCTTCTCTTCAGAGTGAACAAGTGACCACCAGGTTCTCTGTGAAACCTTTAACCAACAGGTGCCTGAAATGCTCTTGTCAGGGGAGTGGGTAGGTCTTATGGCATATTATGCTGTTGTCCTTCAAGCCAGCCCACTCTCCTGAAGTAGTCCCTGACGTAGTCAGGCCACCTGAGGTGTGATTCCCAGGATGCTAGTAGGGAGCCAACTCTCTAGAACAACGGTTCTCAACCTTCCTCATGCTGCGAGCCTTTAATACAGCACCTCATGTTGTGGTGACCCCACCCCCTCAACCATAAAAGTATTTCGTTGCTACTGCATAACTGTAATTTTGCTGCTGTTATGAATTATAAATATCTGTATGCAGGGTATCTGATATGTGACCCCATGGGGGTTGCAACCCACGGGTTGAGAATCATAGCTTTAGCGGCTCTCGAAGCTTCTGAAATGGCTATTGGCAGTCATCTTGAGTGCAGGTGGCTTTAGAGCCTGGATGGAGCATATTTCAGAAGTGACAATGATACAGAGATGGGGAGTCTGGAGATGCAGATGAAAAGACTCAAGTGAGGTAAGCTGGGACCTGATGGCCCCCAGGAGCAGACAGGATGGGGTAAAGTGTCTCTGTGAGGTCAGTACCATTTGCACCAGTGCTACGAAGTCTATAAACCTAAAATGACTTTAAAATTTATTTTTTGTTTATGATCACTGCGCGATGGGAGAGGCATGTGATGTGCACTGTGGAGGCCACAGGACAGCTCTCTGGAGATGGTTCTGGGGATGCAGCTCAGGCCATGGGGCTTGCTGGGTGAGCTCCATGTGTTTTCCCAGCTGAGCCATCTGGCTGGCTCAGCTCTCTTTAAAGACAAGAAGTTATTCCATAGCCCTGCAGCTCACTATATAGCCCAGTCTGGCCTCAAGCTTGTAGCAACACCCCCCCCCCCTTCTACCTCAGCCCCCGAGTGCTGGAATAACAGATAATGTGCTTTACAAAAGGGAGTTTTGTTATATGTATTTATTGGAAGGGGTGTGGATGCCACGAAGAGATACGGGGGCCGGAGGACAACACGCAGGCTTCAGTTCCCTCCTCCTGTCAGAAGGATCCAAGACTCTTGTTTAGGAGCTTGAGCTTGGCAACAAGAGCCTTTAGCTACCCAGCCGGCTCCTCAGTTCCTCCTAACTTGCTAGTGACAGAAGAGTGGTAGTGGGGGGGCACTGTAAGGCTGAGCTGGACTCACTGTGCACAGCTTCCTTGTTCCGCAATCTTTTCTACAAAGGTAAGGGCTAGCGTGGGTACCGTGAACATCACAAGGCAGGAATAACACAGCAGGCAGGGCTGACTGAGGCGCCTCGCCCTGTGCTAACCCCCCTCCCCCCACCCCCACCCCCACCCCACCCCTCTGCCATCTCCTGCCCATCCCGGGGTATTTGGAGAATCCTTTGATCAAGTTCCAGACAAGAGCAAGGGCAATCAGAAAGAAGCAGAGCCCTGGACAAGTTCCTTCAGAAGACTACTTAGGAAAGTCCTGAGCTGGGACGTGGCTCAGTCGGTAGATTGTCTGCCTAGCATTCATGAAGCCACGAGTTCAATCCCCAGCATCTGATAAACCAGGAAAAATTATGCATGCGTGTACTCTCGGCACTCAAAGTTCATCCTTAGCTAAGGAAAGAATTTGGAGCTAGCCTTGGCTACATGAGACAATAAAGGGGATGGGGGGGGGAAGAATATCTTGTTAATGAATATATAATCCCAGCATTGGGAAGGAGAATTGGGAGAATCAGAAGTTCAAGGTCACCCTTGGCTACATTTTTAAGTCCACTGTGGGCTACATAAGACACAACAAAGAAGAGGAGAGAAGGGAAGGGGAGGGCAGGAGGGGAGAAGGGAGGGGAGGAGAGGAGAGGAGGCGAGGGGAGGGGGGAGAAGGGAGGGAGGGGAGAGGAGAGTTGAGGAGGAGCTTGGTGATGTGTCTTTTAAGCCAGGATTTCTTAGGTACAGAGAGGCATGCCCAGCCCTGAGGTGCTTCCAGAAGGCCTGGTTTAAGATAAGGACCCTGGCCAGGGCAAGCACTCTGTGGTCCTGCCACAGCCTGGTTGGCTCAGGCACGAGACAGCACATTGCAAAACCTTGGCCCCAGGGATGGAGTCTGCCCTAGATTAAGAAACACTTTCCAAATGAGATAATTATTTAATGGGTAATAAATGCAGTCAGAGAGACAGTGGTAGGAATTCAGTTGACTAAATGCCTGTGGCCCCCAGCACCATCAACCCTCCCTGGAGTCCAGCCGGCTGTCGCTCACCCCCTGGTATCTCTTTGTGCTCAGCCGACCTTCACAAGCCCTGTGTGCTGTAAACTAGCCATCTGGTCAGTAGGCTATAGAACCCGAGTCAACAGGGTCACAACAAGGCACCTGCCACGCTGCCTACCTGTAACCCAGTGGCTTGTCTTTTATGTTGTCCTTTCCTGGGAACTTGGGGCCCAGGGACCCATGGGGTGAGCCAGGAAAGATCAAGAACCAGAAACCAGAAGCTGCTTTGTGCTGTTCACCTGCCTGGTCCTGGCTCGGGTGACCTTGTCCTCAGCAAGAATTGGGTGGCACTGTTGAGTCCACCTAAACAAGGCCTTGATGTACCGTCATAAAACGGATGTGAGCAAAGAGGAGGGGAAACCATCACTGGCTGACCAACCGCATGCTAGATGCCATAGGAGCCTCTACCAGGGCGCTGCACCAGGCAGAGAGGTTTCATGACAAATAGACAGTGAGATTCAGCGGCCAAATGACTTGTTCCTAGGTCACACAGATGGCATCAGGCCCAGGAATCAATCCTGTCCTGCTTGGTGGTATCACGTGCAACTCTTTTTTTCTTCACCCCTCGACTCATTCCAAACATTCATGGCAACTTTTTCATTGACCCAATAATACTATGTCCTGAGTGATATCGTCAAGCACGGGGAGTTAGAAGTAGCCATGATCAGAGTAAAGGAGCCTTCAGGGGTGAGTGAGTGTGTGTGTGTGTGTGTGTGTGTGTGTGTGTGTGTGTGTGTGTGTGTGTGTTCGCTTCTGTACAGGGCAGAGGGATGGGGAGGGAGAGAGAAAGACAATAGAGATGAGAAGAAAGTACGTGGCCATCAGGCGTGGTGGTTCTCACGTGCAACCCTAGCACTCAGGGAAAGAGTGGAGGAGGAAGGAAGGAAGGAAGGAAGGAAGGAAGGAAGGAAGGAAGGAAGGCAGGCTGGTATGCAAGAAACTACCCTGACACACGACCTGGATGAAAACTGCAGTGACATAGAAGGTAGGCAACAAAAATGCGTTAGATCGGTGGACAAGGAGATGAGTGAGTGGATGACTAGAAAGTGGGCAGGCATGTGAGCCGGTAGATGGATGGGCGGATGGATGGATAAAGGGATAAATGGGGAGTGGCTGGATAGAATGGGCTGGGGTGAGTGGCTGGATGGGCAAGTGAGTTGGGGGAAAGCAGATGGGCAAATGAGTAAGGGGATGATGAGTGTGCGTTTGAATGACTGGCCAGGTGGGAGACAGAGGGACAGACGGAGCTCTCTAGTGTGGCATTTCCTACCTTGTCCTCTTTCCTCTTGCATCGCCCTTTCAGCTCAAGTCTCCCTGGTCTCCTGCAGGAGCACTGAGAGGAGGGACAACGGCTTGGCAGACCCCGGTCCACAGCCCCATCATACTGGAGTACATCATGGAACCTCCCCGCTTTGGACCAGTAGAGCCGGGGCCCAGAAGGATAAAGCTCTGCTTTTGGCTCTCCTCTCCTGCCTTTTCCAAGCCCCTGGCCTAGGCTGTTATTACCCCTGCCTGCCCAGGCAGCTCCTGCCTTGATAGAAATCAAAGGGCCTCTGGGCCCAGTTCTATCAGAGCATGCCCGCTCCCTGCAGGCCTGAGTGTGAGCCAAGCATAGCCACCCACAAGCCATCAGTGGTCCACACATTTGGATTCCAATCTAGAAAGCTGAGTGATGTGGAAGCATGGGGAGGAGGGAGATGTCAGGCAGGTGTGATGACTGGACATGTGCTCAGAATGGCGATCTGTAGGGCCCTGGCTGCTCCAGAGGTGTCCACAGGCAGCTGAGCTTGTTCCCCGACACAATAGGTGGTCCTAGGCTAACCTGGGCCCAGCATCATCCATAGGCATGAGAGAGGCTGGGGCTCGGGTGGCCTGGAGTGGAAAGCAGCCCTTAGCTCTGAGTGTCCATTGTGATCTCTCTCCCTGGAGGCTGTCCTGCCTCCCATCCAGAAGCACTCAGCCCAAAGTAGACTCCCAGCCTGGGCCCCTGCAAGCAAGTTCTGGACTGGACCACTGTGGATGGTGAGTTAAGTAGCATTCATTCCCACCTCTGATTGCAGGAGGCCAGCAGGCCACAGGGATAAAGAGGACCTCCAGCCGCTATGGCAGGCCTATAGACCAGAAAAGGATTCAGGAAGGACACAGGCTCCAAGGTGAGTGGCCCAGGTCAAGTTCCAGTGACGCCAGCCTGCCTAGGTAGCAGGCTTCCCTGAGCCCTGACCTGCCCCCCTTCCCCTAACCCCTTCAGACAGATCTCAAGTATCCCAGGGTAGCCTAGAACGCATTTACATAGCCCAGGATGACCCTGAACTCCTGGTCCTCTCGCATGGCCTCCTGGGTGGGAGGATTTCCGTATGCCTACACTGCTGTGCCTGGTTTATATGCAATGTGGGGGATAAAAGCCAGGGCTTCATGCATTCTTGATTAGCACCCTACACATTGAGATACATCTCTAGCCTGTTGACTTCCCCTTTGTAAACAAGCAAGCATAACAGCCATGATATTTACCAAAGGCCTGGAAAAACTCAGCTTCCTGGCTCATAGCAGACATCACACAGACGGCACCTGGCAGCTTTTATTTTATTTTTTCCTCCTTTATTAATTTATTCTTGTTACATCTCAATGGTTATCCCATCCCTTGTATCCTCCCATTCTTCCCTCCCTCCCAATTTCCCCTTATTCCCCTCCCCTATGACTGTTCCTGAGGGGGATTACCTCCCCCTCTATATGATCATAGGGTATCAAGTCTCTTCTTGGTAACTTGCTGTCCTTCCTCTGATTGCCACCAGGTCTCCCCGTCCAGGGGACATGGTCAAAGGTGAGGCACCAGAGTATGTGAGAAAGTCATATTCCACTCTCCACTCTACTGTGGGGAGTGTTCTGTCCATTGGCTAGCTCAGACAGTAGTTTAGGACAGCCGTCTAGGGACAGCCAGCCATGGCGAGGGGACTGCTTGATTCTGCAGCTCACCCACAGTGGGACCCCAGGTTGGTCATATACTCTCTCTAGCCTCTCTTTTTCAATCTGTCCAATGAGGCATCATGGGACTGTTTTCTAGACCTACCAGAAGCATGAATAAGCATAGTGCCTGAACTCCATGAAAAGCAGCTTCCAGAACCCCTTCTTGTAGCTCAGGGTGCCCTCAAACTCCCTATATAGACCTTGAACTCCTGATCCTTCTGCCTCTACCTCCTCAGTGCTAGGATTACAGGCAAAATACTACCCCACCTGGTTTATGCATTGTTGAGGCAGAGCCTGGGGTTTTGTGCATGCTGGGCAATCACTCTACCACTAAGCTACATTACCCACCCCCCAATCACGTCTCCCCGTTTTCTCACCATTCCACATCTGGGAGACCCCTCACCTTCTCTGGGTGCTGCCTTTATGTGCATACACATCCCTGCCCCCTCCCCCAAGATGAGTAATATAATTTTTAAAAAGAGAGAGAGTGAGTAGGAGTTGCACAGTGGGATTCTGTTAAAAAAAAAAAAAAGGAAGGAAGGGAAGGAGGAGGGGGGGGAAACAAACAAGCAATGCACAGCCTCTGGCACCTCCAGGATCAGCCCACAGCAGAGAGGCAGTTGCTCCTGTAAGAGCGCCATCTACATACAGCATCTCTGGGCACCTTTAAGCTGTCAGTCACTCCTATGAGCTGTCAGCTAGCCTTGCGAGCTGGCATACCTAGAAGGTTGTCTATCTCTTCATCTGCTGAGTTATCAATGATCCTGGCTCGGATGGCCTCTCAGATATTTGAGGGATTCTGGGTCCTCCCCAGATGACCTCAAGGGGGGACTTGGCTCTGTGTGGGTGAGGAGCATTGCTGCACCCAGCCCATTAAACAATCTGGCCCCGAGCTGGCCCTGCCTGGCTCACACTCTGCCCAGCATTAGGCTTGACTGTTAGGCTCTTCCCACCTGGTCAAGGGCCAATAATGTCAAACCTTATCAGAAGCATCTAAACTTGGTGGAAACACAAACTTGTCTGGTCCTGGTCCTGCAGAGTCAGGATGCAGCACAGGGCCCCATGTTTACTAAGCCTTCTGGGGGTTAGGGACGAAAGCTCAATTGGTAAAGCACTTGTCATGTGTACTATAGTTTCCTTTATGCTCCTGTGATGCAACATCCTGACCAAAAGCAACTCAGGGTTTATTTAGCTTACAGCTCCAGGCCATCACTGCAGGAAATCAAGGCAGCTTGTCATGGCACATCCACAGTCAAGAACAGAGCAAAGCCAATGCACCTGTGCTGCCTGCTTGCTACTCAGTCAGCCCCCTCTACTCTTATACAGAATAGAGCCACCAAACAGGGAATAGCACCACCCACAGTGGGCTTGCTTCTTATATCAATTAACAAGCAAGATTATCCCCCACAGGCTAGCCTGTTGTTCAGGTGAAATTCCCCTTCCAGGTGATTGTAATTGGCTATGTCAAGTTGACCGTTAAAACTAACCTGCTCACCCCAAAAACACGAGGACTTGTGTTAGGGTCCCCAGAACCCATATGAAAAAAAATCAGGCATGGTGGTGCACATTTTTAGTCCCTGGTGGACACAGGTATAGGTACCTGTGGCTTGCTAGCCAGCCAGACTGGCAGAATGGAGGAGTTCTGGGCTCAGTGTGAGATGCTGTCTTGAAAATCAAGGTGAAAAGTGACTGAGGAATACACCTAATTTTAGCCTCTGGCTCTACATGTGTGTAGAATGGAGACATGGCGTTGTCCCTCTGAGACCTCACCTCTCCTCTCTGTCATTCCCAGGCCTTAGTTACTTCAGTCAGAAGGCATTCATTTTCCATACTCAAGTCCCCAGCATCTGGCCTGGTCAGGCTGCCCTGCTCTTGGTAGCCTGAGGTCACTCTCTTGCTTTCTACCTGTCTACACTGGGCTTGGGCCCCACCTGTCCTTCTCTGTACCCTTGAGCATCTCTCAGGGCCATCTTTTTTTTTTTTTTTTTTTTTTTTTTTGCCCCAGCCAGTGCCTGCTTCCACGTGAGGAAGCCTGTACCAAGCATCTCGGAAAGCCAGCAATTGACCCGCGTAGAGCCCCAAGGAAGCATGCCACCAGCCAAGTTCCCTGTGCCTCCTCCCTGGGCAATGTCACAGTCTCTGCCCTCATACCTTCTCTCCGAACTCCATCCACTCCCAGGAAAGCAGGTTGCGGGATCTAGACCATGGCTGCCTCCAAGAGCTGGGGCACTAACCAGGACGTAGGGCACAGTGAGTGAAGGCTGACTGGCTGTTCAGTTGAAGGGAGATGGCCCTGCTGACTTATCGAATATAGAGAACACTTAGAACGGGTGACAACTCCCAAGAACCACAGGGGTATCTGCAGTCCAAATCAAAGGAATTTGGAGGCTATCATGGCGTCACTGGTATTCCAAGCCAAAGGGATGGGGGCCCCTGATGGTGGAATTCTAGGCTTCGGCTCCAAATTGGCTGGGGAGGCAAGAGAGGCACCTGTGAGCACAGAAGCCTTGCTCAAGCCAGTGACAGAAAAACTGCCAGCTCTGTCCAAGCATGGGCAGCTTGCCACCGGCCCTGGTTCTGAGTGCCACCTCTCCAGCACCCATCCCTTGGTCCTGCCTAACTCTGCTGGTCCCACGTGTGTCATGGGACTCTATGGGGCTAGGTAGGAGGCTGTATATATCCTAGCACTTTTTCCAGTCTGACATAGCCCCACCCTGGCCCAACCTCACCAAGATGACTCAGGGGGCATGGGGCCCAGCTTTCAAGTGTCTCTGCGAATCTCCAACGCCTGTCTATGCTTCAGTCTGTCCTTCTCTGGACTCCCCACAGAAACCCAGGCTCGGGACCTGCCACCAAGTTCCCTCCATGACGCAGCAGGTGCCCTCCAGGCTCCAAGGCACTGCTACTCTAAGCTCAAGCCTGTGAAACCTCCTTACAGAGTGGGCCCGCTGGCTCTAGGCCTCGGCTGTCCCCCACCCCTTACCCCCGCCCCCCTCGAGCATGGAGCTAAGGTTTCCATCCCTTGTACACATCCCGGCACAGCTGGATCACCATTATTGGCAAGTGTACCTCCCTAAGATGTGACCAGGAGGGACTGCCCCTCCCCCTCCTGCCGGACAAGCTTGGGTGAGTCTCTGGGCCCTGAGGGTCCTCATATAATTTCCGTGGCTGTGATAAAATGCCCTTTACAAGAAACAACTTAGGGGAGATAGGGTTGATTTTAGTTTGAATTCCAGGTTATAGCCTACCATGGAAATCAAGGCAGCAAGAAGATGGGGCAGCTAGCGACATCTGATCCATGCTCAACACTGAAGAGAAATGCACGCACGCACACATGTCTACTCCTCAGCTCTCAGACAATCTAGGACCCAAACTCAGGGAATAGGGCTGCCCACAGAGGGCTGGGTCTCCCCACAATCAGGACCATGGCCACAGGCCAACCTGATCCAGACACTCCGTCACTGAGGCTCTCTCCAAGGTGATTCTACAGAATTGACAGTTAAAACTATCCCACTTCCTCAGAACCCCTGCTTGCCAGCTCACCAGGCTTTCACGCTCCAGCAGGGCTCCACTCCTGAGGAGTCTCCCAGGCCTGGCTCTGTTTGCGTCCCTCCCTCCAGACGCCTCTTGCTGTAAACATACCCACTGTGAGTGTCAAGTCAGCATAGGTGACTGTTCTGGAAGCAGGCACAGCACTGGTGTCATCCAGTGTCTAGTGTCCAGCTGGTACTTTGCTGTCCTTCCCTGTGCCTGGGGACCCTACGAAGGCCTTTTCCTCCACTGTGGGCCACAAGGTGGAGCAGATAGGACAACAGATTCCAAGGGTAAGTGTCAGCTCTAAGTCTGCAAGACATCTGGGCACCCACAGCTCCTGGGGAGGCTTCAGCTGGTGTGTCAGATATAAAATAAATAAAACTTAACAAAGCAAAAGAACAGCATTGTCTTCACTTGAGAGGCCACCCAACTCAGTCTGGCCTGCCTGGGTGCCCTAAAGATGGCCAACATAGTGCCAAAAGCACCTGGGGCCAGCTAAAAATCTCAGAGCCGTCTGATGTCCTCTAGGCCACTCCAACAAGTGCCCTCACCCACATCTCTCTCAAGTGTGTGTCTTGGGGCGGGGCATATATGAGCACGGACATTTGTGATGTCAGGTCCGCCCGCACACAGGTGAATGTGCTGGCAGGGGCCAGAGTTTGACGCACATTATCTTCCTCGATCGCTCTCCACCTTATTTTTAAGACAAGGTCTCTCACTGAACCTGGTGTCCAAAGACTTGGCACAACCGGAAGGCCGGGAAGCTCCGGAATCCTCCAGTCTCCACCTCTTCAGCTCTGAGACTCCGGATAAGCACCGCTGAACCAGCTAAATGGCTGCTACAGATTCAAACTCAAGTCCTCACGCTCACCCAGGAAGCTCTTCCCTGACGGAGCCGTCGCCTGGGCCCCCAACAAGCTGTTGCAAACCGGGACTTTTCAAGTTGTTTCACTTGAATTTTCATAATTTTTTTTTGGCTTTAAAAATAAATCTCATCCATCCCACATATGATTAAAAAAGAAATCGGACAGCACAGCAGGATTTATAAATGAAAGCCATAGTTCCCTCTCCAGCGCCCTCAAGGCAACCACTTCTTTCCGATTTCCCCTGAATTTTATTCCTCCAGCAGCGTCTGATCGGTATAAGGAATATTGCTTCATAGCATGTTTGCACTCTTGAGTTCGACCCTGTCCTTGCTTCTCCATGCCGAATGACAGCTGATGCTTTCCCCAAGCCAGCCCTGGAGTCCCTCGTATCTGGTGGTCTCTGCACTGTCTGACAGTCAGGCCTGGCCACTGTGGCCTATCCTCCTCCAGGCAGGGGGTACTGCTACCTTGTAGTCATTGCCCCTCCCCCTACTTTGCATCCGAGAGCAGTTAGGGAGCTGGTAAG
This sequence comes from Acomys minous, assembly GCF_964271855.1. Classification (NCBI taxonomy): domain Eukaryota; kingdom Metazoa; phylum Chordata; class Mammalia; order Rodentia; family Muridae; genus Acomys; species Acomys minous. The sequence goes on along the minus strand of NC_140483.1, from coordinate 70,077,495 downwards.
AAAGACATGGCACCAATGAAGTTTAGTTCCACCCTGCATCCTTACCTAGTAAGTCCTGTAGCTTGACTGACAGGTTCCCCCTCCCCTGCACTCTGGAGAGCAAGTGAGCAAGTTCTGCCACCAATGTGAGAGTGTTCTCTCTCTCTCTCTCTCTCTCTCTCTCTCTCTCTCTCTCTCTCTCTCTCTCCCTCCCTCCCTCCCCCCCCCTCTGTGTGTGTAGGTCAAAGGCTGGCCATGTGTTTCCCTCTATTACTCTCCATCTTATTTTCTGAGACAGGTCCTCTCAGTGACTTCGGTGCTCACTGTTTTAGGTAGAGTGGCTGGTGAGGGAGCCCCAGGCATCCTCCTGTCTCTAGCTCCACAGCCCTGAGAACACAGGTGTATGCTACTACACATAGGTTTTTATGTGAGTGCTGAAGACCAAACTCAGGTCCCCAGCCTCAAGTCACAGCTTGCTCTGTCCGCGCCTACTTCCCAGCTGCGCCTTTGGCCTCTCTGTGGACAACGCTGTCTTTTGTTTGTTCTTTCCTTCCTTTAGAAGTTTTTCAAACATTACTTTATTCTTGGTTATTTGCAATTTCACAACTATGTTGCTTAAATCATACTTTTCCCCCCCTCCTTCCATTTAAAGTACCAGGGAGAGTCAGAGGTATTTCAATGCGAAGATTTTTTTTTGTTGGTTTTTTTTTTATCCTTGTGTTATGGTCAATTCTCTTGTTAGAATTCTTTCATAATCTCCTTCCGTCTGTTTTGTGTCTCATTAACTCAACCTTCTATGAGTCACAGGATCCATGCCTTGCTTTCATGTTCTGTCTTTCCCCACAGTCCTCTCAGATGTCCCTGTGCTGCCCTTTTATTCTTCTTCCCGTGAGGTCTTCATGAAGTCTCACCTTCCACTTGTATAATGAGGTTTTTTTTATTTCGATAATCATACTTTTAAAGAAGTCCTTGTTTTACATACTCTTATTTAGTAGTAACCTACTCTTATGTCAGTCGCGTAACACCTTCTAGTATCTCCTGGGGTTTACCAGTGCTAATGTTTTCATTTCCTTTTTGTTTGTTCGTTTTAAGACAAAGCCACATATGGTCTTTCTCTGTACCCAAGAATGACTCTGAACATCCAGTCCTCCTGCTTCAGCATCCCAGATGACTACAGACATAAGATACAGGCCCAGCTTGTGTGATGCTGGAGACGGAACCCAGGGCTTCACCCATGCTAGACAAGCACTCTACCAACTGCCACATCCTCAGCCCTCATCTCTTCCCTAGGCTGCTGCCTGAGGACCATGTATTTCCCAGCTGTTTACGTTGCACTCTCACATCTTCAACTGTTGCCTCAGCCTCAAGCATCCATGCCCATGTAGAGAAGGAACTTTGGCTGGAACCTTACCTAGAAGTTTTTGCATTTGAGTGGGGCTTGTCCAGCAGTAGCTTCCGGGATTCCACCGGGGATGGCTATGTGCCAGGGAGCAGAGTTTTGGCTCTGCAGCCCCACAACCAGGATTTGCCTTGGTTACCATAGACTCTGACTCGACAAGCAGCCCACAAATATCCATTCTGCCACCGCTGCCACCACCACCACCGTTATCACCACCACCATCATCATCATCGCCCCCACCACCATCACTTCATCATCATCATCATCATCATCATCATCATCATCATCATCATCATCATCATCATCATCACCATATTCACCACAGGTCTCTCACTGACTCTGGGGCTCACTGATTCAGTTACACTGGCTGGCAAACGAGCTCCAGGGACCCTCCTACCTTCACCGCGAAGCACTGGGGCTGCAAGCACGCTATGCTGCATCCAGCTCTTTTACATGGGTGGAGGAGATAAAGCTCGGGTCTTCTTGTTTGAGCAGCAAGCACTTTACCTACTGAGTCATCTCCCCGGCCCTGCCCTCCAGTTTATCTTCTTAAACCTGCACCATAGTCTAACAGCATAAACGCTGCCATCTTAGCCCCTGTGGGGAACAGTCCACTGGCACTAATGTTTCAACACTATTGCGAAGCCACTGCCACCATCCATTCCAAGAACCTTTTCATCTCAACCTGAAGGTCCAGGCTCATCAGGGACCCCGATCCCCTTCCTTCCCCCAGCTCCTTCCAACAACCATGCTGCCCTTACTTTATGAATATGAATGGTTCAGGGGTGAGAGCGTCCTGTGTCTGTGCTTTTGAGACTGGTTTTATTTCACTGTGCATCATCCATGTTGCAGTGTGTTGGGGATCAACTTAGCTTTTCAGGCTGAGCAATATTCCGTTACGTGATCACACTACGTTTGTTTACTCCTTCACACTTCACTATTTAATCTCAAAGTGACTGAGAATAACACCTGGGCAAAACTGCACACCTGTCACGGGTCCGACAAGGCAGACAGCCAATCAGCACCTCTCCCTCCCTCCTCCCCCCTCCCCTCTCTCTCTCTCTCTGTCCCTTGTCTCCAGGCTCACAACACACTTACCTCCACTAGCATGGGTGGCCTTCTTGACCAAAGAGTAGCTATTATCAGTAGGAACACAAAACCACCACCATATATAGCAGAACAAGGCAAAGAGCCAAGGAGACTTCTCTCTCCCTCCCCAGCAGCCTTTGCTGCCAGATCCTTCCCCCAGAGCAGGACAAATGATGGGAAACAGTGTCTAGTGTTCATATTCTTGTCTGGGTACTCTACCCCCAGCCAAGGACCAAGAGAGTAGTGGCAGGACCGATGACCCGGGCTCAGGTTCAGAAACTTGACACTTACATATAGCCAGCTACAGTAGCACATGCCTGTAATGCTGGCACTCGTGAAGCCAAATGGGAGGTGGAGAGAGGAGAACACACACACACACACACACACACACACACACACACACACACACACACACACGGGGGTGGGTGGGGTGTTAGAGAAGAGCAGAGTTAGGAGGCCAGGACCTCCTTGGAGATAACTTAGAGCTAGTGTTCCCTTTCCACTCTGGGTGCACAGCTACAGGTCTGATGAAATGGAGAGGGATGCTACAGAGTTCTCAACAAGGAGTGCCAAGCCCAGGCTGCTGGTAAAGCCTGGGCCAGAGCTGGGGTCTGGTCTTCCCCCCGCCCCCAGTGCTTTCCTCTGGTCTCACCCATCTGGTCCCATCCCACCCCATCTCAGGAGCTGAGAAAAGCATTCTTCCCAAGTTCAGAAGCCAAGAGCATCTGCAGCGCTTGCTCAGGTGTGCACAGCGGCCCAGCAAGCTCCGTCAAGATGCAGCCTGTATTATTCATGCCCGCTGCCTCCTCCCCAGCTTCTAAGGGAGGCCGCCTTGGTGGAGCAGCCTGCTTGCTCGCTCCAAAGGGCTGCTCTGAGCACTGCCCCTGTGTGAGCCTAAGCGCCTGCCATTAATAAAAGATAAACAAGCAGCGCTCACCATGGTGACATCTGCTACTTGCCCCCCTCCCAAGCAGATCTCCCCCTTTCTGGGCTTTGTAGCCCCATGTGGTAGGGAGGAGGGCTTGGCAGGGACCCAGCTGTCTTCTAAGCCTGCATGAAGAGGCCCTGGCCTCAGCTGGATTAAATCAGCCACCTGGCTCAGGACAGGAACCAGCGCTGCCATTCCTTGCCCCCACGTGGCACAGTGGGCACATCTGAGAGCCAGAGTCTCCCACTCACTCCTGGAGGGCCATCAGAGTGATACAGGGCTTCCCCCCACCCCCACCCCCCCCACCCCCCGCTTGTCATCACCCTCACAGGAAGTCTTAGGGCTTGGCAGGCTGGAGAACTGCCAAGGTTCCGCCTCCTTCATCACTGGAGGCTCAGGAGGGTGCCCCAAGCCCTCCAGCTCTGGGGCCACCACCTTCTCCTTGGCTAGCCAGTTGCCTGTCTCTTCTTCCGGGTTCCCCAAAAGGTCAGTTCTGGGTATCTCCCTAGAGCTGTTCCTGGAGTTTTTATTTCTGGGTGTCCCTTCCTCAGTAGACATATAAAGAATGACATTTACAGGCTAAGGATGTGGCTCCGCGGGTAGACTGTTTGGCTTACAAGAAGGAAGATCCAAGTCTAAGCCCCAGAACCCACACGGCAAGCCAGGTGTGATAGTGTGTGCCTATACTCTCAAGAGCTGGCTGGCCCTGTGGCTTAATGCCCTAAAGCCTAGTTTGTGAGCACCACCAGGTCAGCAAGAGAAGCTGCCTTAAAAAAAAGTGACAGTGCCTGACGAATGCCACCCAAAGTTGTCTTCTGGCCTCCACATACAAGTGCATGCATGTACATGCACACCCACCACACACACACACACCGGGGTGGGGGGGGCTATATTCACCATATTCTACAAATGAATATGGTGATAAGGGGAGTGGCAAGCTTCGAGGCTGGCTTACTCGTTTGCTTCCAGTTGAGCCTACCAAGCCTAAGAGAGCTGCCGGCCCTGTTTTACTTGCAGGATCCCTAGGGCCAGCCTGAGCCTGAATGACTGACTCAGCCTGGTGTGCACAGGACTGTCCCCTCTGTCCTCAGCTAGCCACCTCCACCAGTCTTTCTATCCACACTTAGAACAGTCAAAGTCAAATAATCGTTAGCGTGTGCACGCGCACGCACGCGCGCGCGCACACACACACACACACACACACACACACACACACACACACACACACACACCTCTGCAGAGATGCAGGAGCAGTCTGGTCTATATGCTGATGAAGCCTCCTCTCCCTGCAGCTTCACCAGGAACCACCAAGGGAAACTGAGGCATCAGCTCGCATGTTCCTTTCTTTCCTGCTTATTCCCCCCTCAACCTCCTGGGCTTGGCAGGGGCAATTCCAGATACAGAGCAGGATGCTGCCCCCCACACCTTCAACCATACAGTACCACACAGGTGGAGGTGGGCACTAGGCTACACACAGGTGGAGGTGGGCACTAGGCTACACACAGGTGAAGGTGGGCACTAGGCTACACACAGGTGGAGGTGGGCACTAGGCTACACACAGGTGGAGGTGGGCACTAGGCTACACACAGGTGGAGGTGGGCACTAGGCTACACACAGGTGGAGGTGGGCACTAGGCTACACACAGGTGGAGATGGGCACTAGGCTACACACAGGTGGAGATGGGCACTAGGCTACACAGGCCAAGCACAAAGCATGCAGAACTCAGACCTACTGCCTAGAAGGTTAGGGGTCTGCAGGGTTCTGGTGTCCCTAAAGAGAACTGCCCTTTGAGGTGTAGGTTCCAATACAAAACTCGTCATACATTTTGTCTTGGTTCCAAAGGCGGACTGGAAGGAAGCGCTTCCCTCTCTCGGGAGGTAGTGGTGCTTCTCTCTGAGATATCTCATCCAGCTCTTCCCATGGGACAGATGGGGAAAGCGAGGCCCAGAAAAACAGAGGCCGATTCTGCATTAGTTAGCTGATTACCAGGTGGTTTCTGGGGTCCTTGGTCAGCGCTCTGCCACCACACTTGGTAGTGATACCTGGTGGCAAGGAGGTGTGTGTGTGTGTGTGTGTGTGTGTGTGTGTGTGTGTGTGTGTGTGTGTACATGCATGTAGAGGCCAAAGGACAACCCGATGTGTTGTTGTTCACCTTGTTTTTATACAGGCAGGTCTTGCTCGTCTGAGGCGCTCAGCTAACCAATTAAGCTAGGCTAGTTGTCCAACAAGACCCAGAGACCCACTTGTTTTCACCCCTGCCCAGAAGAAGGGATGCAAGTGTGTACCGCTTTGCTTGGCTTTTTTTTGCATGGATTCTGGGGATATGGCTTGGGTCCTCCTTACAAACACTCTAGTGACTGAACCATCCCCCGGACCCAGGAAATGAGGCTTTCTACCCAAGTAGGGCTAGGGTCATTCATCCTTAAGCACATTCAGCTTAAAGGCATTAGTCAGAAGAAACACACTAGCAAACTAAAACTCCAGGGCCACGTCTGCCCCTTGCTTCCATTAATGCCGCACAGTCCTACTGGACCACAACATACACTCTACGCCACTCTCCATAGCAAGCAGCTACGATCAAGCCCCTGTGTATGGCATTAAAGGACAAAGACCCGCCTATGGCCTTCCGCAGACAAGGACACGGACGGCTGGTGTGGACCTCAGGTGTCTAGTACATGCTAGCAGGAACTGGGGCTAGAGCTGGGGGCAGCCTCTCAATCTGTAAAGCAACTGCCACACAACATGGGGGCCTGAGTGTGGGTCCCCAGCGCCAATGTTAAATCAGGTCACAGCTCTACAACCTTGTAACCCCAGCACTGAGGTGGGTCGGGAAGAGAGGATGAGTACAGAGGCAGGAGGATTTCTGGAGTTCACTGACCAGTGAGTGAACCGAGCAAAATGGTGAGTCCCAATGTCTAGTCAGAGACCGACTGTCGAACTAGGTACTAAATGACTGAAGAAAGGTTCTACACATGTGTGACCACATGTACACACCCACATGAACACATAGATAGAGTACACACACACACACACACACACACAAAGAACCAGGGATGCCCTGGGACGTCAGAGAAGACCCTCAACAGTGAGCCCAACTACAACCTCACTGTATGGAGTTGTAACCAGGAAGAGTATGAATGGGGGCTGGAGAGATGGCTCAGTGGTTAAGAGCACTGGCTGCTCTTCCAGAGGTCCTGAGTTCAATTCCCAGCAACCACATGGTGGCTCAAAAGCCATCTGTAATGGAATCTGATGCCTTTTTCTGGTGTGTGTTTGATGATAGATAACTCATATACATAAGAATAAATAAGTACTTTTTAAAAAATAAGTACTTTTTAAAAGAGTATGAACAGCTGCTGTCCTCTCTAAAATGCTCTGGCAGAGCTGGGAAAGGTGCAGCGTGTTCATCTGCCTCTCGTCTCTGTGGTCCATGGTTCAGTTGTCATGGACTCAGGACTGTGACTGAGAAGCCTCTGGGTGCAAATAGTTGCATCTCCATAAACCCATTGTCAGCTGAATGTATAAGCTAAGTAGAAAATGCAAGGAGCCAGGGGCTCAGTCAATATAGTGCTTGCCACCCAAATGTGAGCACCCAAGTTTTATCCCTCCAACCCATGTCAAAAAAAAAAAAAAACCACACGTGGAGATACACACTTGTAATTCTAAAGCTGGAGAGACAGAGACAGTTGGGTCCCTGGGGCCCAGGCAGCCTGCCTTAATCAGTGAGTTCCAGGTCAGTGAAAGACCCTGCCTCAAAAAGAAGATGGAGGGTACCTGAGAAACAACATTTAGGGTTCACTTCTGGCCTTCACAGGCATGTAACACACACATGCACCCAAACATGAATACACATACACAAGAAAGAAAATACAGTGTGTTGAAAACACCCTGAACAAAGCTTGTGGAGCATACACCCCCCAGCTCAGCAATACAGCCCAGTGGAGAATATTAAGTGTTCTCATGACTCTGAGCCCAACCAGATCACTAGCCATCGACCATTTCCACACTCACAATGATAAGTAAGGTTCTAGTGACTGAATGGGTATCACTTTCACCCACGTGAAGCTGAGGAATGGGTCAACTGAACCATCAGTGGATAGCTAGTACTGTCCATATAAAGATCTCTACTAAAGCTGCTGCCTTGGGCTTACTGCTTGGCCATGTGTCTGCGTTCCAAAGATGCCTGGATAGTTATGCCTGGAACAGGGACCTGGGCATGAATCCAGGTGAGCAACCCTGGGCACGCTGCACCCAGCCTCAGCCACAGGTGTCTGAAGGTGCGATAACAGGTGGCCGGGAGGTTTCGAGGAGGAGGAGAGGAACCAGGCTATCCAATAGCAGTACAAAGCTCAGGAAATGCTGGCTGTTGTAGCACTGTCAACACATCCCCAAACACGAGCTGGACAGACAGGCCCTTACCCAAAGAGGTGTTCTAGGCTAAACAGCCACTAAAACCAAAATTGGTTTCTTTTTCTTTGGGAAACAGGAGCTCCGGGGGCACAGACTGGCCTTGAAGCTTCTGTGTGGCTAAGGATGGCCTTAAACTCCAGAATCTCCTGCCTCCACCTCCAGAGTGCTGAAGGAACGCGTGTACCACCACATTCTGTTAATACAGTGCTGGGGATCGAACCTAGACCTCTGTACATGTTAGGCAAGTGCTCTACCAACTGAGCTCCACTCCCAACCCCAAACGTGACACCGTCACCACACCAGCGTGCCAGCATCTCCCCTTGACCCTAACTGGAGTGCCTAACCAGATTTCCACATGGATCCACAGATGGATACTTAACACTGATCGTGCATGTCTGTGTTTCAAAGTCTAGTAAAAACCCTTTGTGTGAGACTGGTTTGAATGACTTAGTAAGAGTGTCTCTGCATCCACTTTCCTGAAAATGACCTAACTTTGCTCTTTGCAGCTGAAAAATTCCATGTAAGCCACATTTTCTTATCTAACCTGATGCTGTAGTGGTTGGCGCTGCAATAACAGGGTGCGCAAGTGTCCCTGTGAAATGTCCATGCGGAGTCCATTGGAAAATCCTGGGAGCAGTATAGGTAGGTCATATGGTAAATCCATTTTCAATTTTTTTGAGAAATCTCTCTTTTGTGATTTCTAAATTTTATATAGATACATAAAATCATATATGTATATGACTTAAGTCAGGTGTTCTATTGTCATGATGAAACACCATAGGCAAAGCAACTTGAGGAGGAAAGAGTTTTTCAGTTCACAGTTATTAGGGTACACTCCGTCACTGGCGAAAGTCAGGATCCTTGAGGCAGGGACTGACGCAGAAACACTGCCTACCGGTTTGTTCCCTGTAGCTTGTTCAGCCTGCTTTCTTACGCCATGCAGGGCCACTAGGCAGTGGGTGGCATCACCCACAGTGAGCTGGGCCCTTCCATGTCAATTACCAATCAAGTATATGCCTTACAGGCTTGCCCACAGGCCAGTCTGGTGGAGCAGTTTCTCAACTGAGGTTCCCTCCCTCCAAAATGACTTTAGCCTGTGCCAAGCTGACATACAAGAAACCGGCACAACATACAAGGCGTGAAAGACCAAGTGCAACCATCTACGAAACGGAGGAGACAGGGATAAAGAAGGGTTAAGAAAGAGGGTAAGGGTGTGATGGTTGATCTAGAGTCATCTGAGTGATGGGCCCCTTGGGATGTCCGTGGGGATAATGAGAGATTATCATGGTTAATTGAGAAGGGCGGCACCGGCTGAGGCAAGAATCCCACCTGTTAGCTGGGCGTGGTGGCGCATGCCTTTAATCCCAGCACTTGGGAGGCAGAGGCAGGTGGATCACTGTGAGCTTGAGGCCAGCCTGGTCTACAAAGGGAGTCCAGGACAGTCAAGGCTACGCAGAGAAACCCTGTCTCAAAAAACCAAAAACACAAAAACACAAAACAAAAAACTCAAGAAGAAGAAGGAGGAGGAGGAGGAGGAGGAGGAGAAGAAGAAGAAGAAGGAGAATCCCACCTGTTTCTTGACTTTAGGATACAATATAAGCAACTGCCCCAAGCTCCCACTGCTGTGACTTCCCTGTCAGGTAGGCGAAGTCCTGTGGGCCACATAAACCCTTCCTTCCTTAGTGACTTTCTCAGGGTATTTTCTCACAACAGACAGGGAGGACAGGAGAAAATAGATTTACTGGAACACTATATGCTTGTATGGATGTCTGCTGTAATGTTAGGGCCAGTAGGATGACTTAGCAGGAAAAAGTGCTTGCCCAGAGCTGATCTCTGGGACCCCCGTGGTCGAAGGGAAGGGGACTCTCACAAGTTGTCCTCTCATCTTCACAGTCATGCTGTAGGTGTGTGAGAGCTCACACACATGCGTGCGTGCATGTACTTGCACACGCGCGCACACACACACACAAATTTTAAAACACTTCTTTGAGTTGATCTCCCAGATGGCCTATAAATGGACCAATGCATGTACTTCCTGTGTGTTCAGCTAACAAAGTCTCTGAAGTCCACACAGTGTCGTTGCATAAGCAACTATACTGGAGGCCAGGTATGACAGCACATGCCCTTTATAACAGCACTTTGGAGGCAGAGGCAGAGACAGGCAGACACCTGTAAGTTCAAATCCAGCCTGGTCTACATAGCAAGCTCCAGGCTAGCCAGGGCTATATAGTACCTAAAGTTAAAAAGAAAAGAAAAACCAAAGACAGCTGTATACTTGTAGGTAAAAATTGTAGGGAAATTCCTATAACTACAGGAATAGTTATAGGCCTAAGAAGCCCAAGAGGCGAAGGCCAGCCCTGACCAGCTGGGCAACCTTGCCCATGAAGTGATGATTATCTCTGCAAAAAGGTGGAGTTCTTTCTGAGCTCTGCCCAGAATCTTCCACAGGCACTTTCAAAGAGCTAAATAACTCAGGCACAAGGTGCTTTCATATGGCACTGTAAGACTGGCAATCTAAACACCCATCAGAAAGGAGCCTCGTTACATAAGTTACAGCCTGTCTGTGTAATGGAATAGCAGACAGCCATAAAAAGAATGAAGAAGCATTTCCTTCTGGTGTGGAACCATTTGCAAGATGCATTGACAGAGAAAGCGAGAGAGATGCAGACAATTGCATTAGGAAATATGTATGTGTATGTATGTATGTATACAAATTTATAGATAAGCACATATGCATAAATATTCCAAAATTATGTAGAGGTGCACGCTCACTTCTAGAATATCTCAGGACGGATGTGTGGTAAACACGTAACACTAGTGCCTCTAGGGACAGGAGCCAGTTGGTGGCAGGGGAGATAAGACTGGGAGGCAGGGCTCTCTCTCAGCAGACAGCCTTTCGCCACCGTTGAATGCGGCTTTTGCAATCACAAGTCCTCATTAAGTGGAAGGGGAAGGGTGAGTATGCGGATGTGTGACTATGTGGTCCAGAAGCCAGAGGTTAGTGTTTTCTGAGACAGCACATCTCACCGGACCCAGAGCTCACCAGCTTGGCTAGGCTGGCCGGCCCATGAGCTCCAGGGACCCACCTAGCTCTGCCTTCCATGCACTAGAGTTGCAGACATGGGCTATGTGAGTCTGAGGTCTTACACAGGTCCTGGGGAAACTAACTCAGTCCTCACGCTTATACATACAGCAAGGGTTTTACCAATGGAGCCATCTCCCCAGTCTCCAAGGCTGACTTTCAACTGACAATACCGCTCCACACGTTGAGTACCCCTTACCTAAGAATGCCTGAGACAATGCCCTACACATCATGGGATCTGGAATGTTCTGGATTTTGGAATATTTGCATGTGCACAGTGAAATATCTTGAACTTGAGACTTGATCAAACCACGGAATTCAGTCTCAACACAGCCTAAAGGTCATTTGATGCCTGCAGCAAAGTTTCTTGAAGTATAATTTCCACAGGTAATGTCTTGTTGGTGCTCAAAGATCCATACTTTCCAGTAATTTGTATGGGGGATACTCCATGTAAACTGAATGACAAGTCATGAGAGCTACTCTAAAACAGGTAAATAAACTGGGCAGTGGTGGCGCGGCCTTTAATCCCAGCACTCGGGTGACAGAGGCAGGTGCATCATCGTGAGTTCGAGGCCAACCTGGTCAGCAAAGTGAATCCAGGACAGCCACGACTACACAGAGAAACCCTATTTCGAAAACAAAACAAAACAGGTAAATAGCACTGAGGAGATGCCCTCGTCAGTAGGATACTTAAGGACCAGAATAGGGCTTCAATTCCCAGAACCCACATAAAGAAGCCAAGTATGGTGGCATGTGTTTGTAATCCCAGAACTGGGGAGGCAGTGGCTGCTGGATTCCTGGGGCTCACTTGCTAACCAGCTGGTCTACTTGGTGGTTCCAAATCAACAAGCTTGCCCTTTGGCTTTTACACGCACACACACACACACACCACAGTGGCCAAAATGAAGGAGACTAGTATCCCTTTAGCCTCCTAACACATGGCATACCAAAGACATGATTTAAATAGAGCCTAGAGCAGACAGTGTGCACACAGCAGACCTTCAGTGCAGAGCGAGAAGCAAAGTCAAGCATGGTCACTCACCACAGTAACCCAGAACTAGGCAAGAAGGTCTGGAAGGAAATGTGTATAGGTTCCCGACCAGCCCAGGAGACAAGTGAGATGCTGTCTCCAAAAAACTAAAAACCAAATCACTTGAGGCCCAGGTGGTAGAGCGCTTGTCCAGCACGCATGAAGCCCTGGGTTCTATGCCCAGCACCGCATAAACCGGACGTGGCCTGTAACTTCAGCACTCAGGAGGTAGAGGCCGGTGAAACAGAAGTTCAAGACCATCCTCATCTACATAGTGAGATCAGCTTGAACTATAGGAGACCTGAGAGGTAGAGATGGTATGTGTGTGCATGTGTGCATGTGTGCGTGCATGTGTGTGTGTGCATATGTGTGTGTGTGTATTTGTAGGTACATACCATCATATATATATCATAATATACACATACCACTGTATATACACACCATCATATATGTGTGTATATATATAAATATGTATATGTACACATATAGGTTTATATATTGAGAGAGAGGAAGAGAAAGACTAGGAAGAGGAAAAAGAAGAGGTAGAGGTGGCAGCAGCAGGGACTGCCCTTGCAAAGGTGTCAGTTTATCCATGGGATGGTCATGTGACCTGCAAGGGGGACACAGGCTGGGCTAGCACTGCAATAAGAAGGAGCAGTCCTCTGGTGACCCCCGCTTTGGTCCTCATGCTGCAGGCTGAGAGTGACCGAGCCATGGGTTTTACAGGAAGGCAGGAGGAGGCTGAGGATTTCCACCTAGGAAAACCGACCACTTCACAGGACTTTCGCTTAGGACTGGATAATAATTATAGTTCTTTCCCAAAATACGGGGTTCTTTCTCTCTTTCTCGTCCTCTACCTTTAATCTACCTTGGAGGAGCAAAGAGTGACTGCGCACTCTCAGGGAGACTGAAAGCCTTCCAGACAGAGGACACGGGAACACCTGCCCAGACGTGCCTGAGTAAGGGGTCACCTGAAGGTGGAAAACACAGAGCCCCGGGGTCAGCAGGACCCACTGAGCTGGAGCTGGTAGTTCAGGGGCCACCATGAGCCCCAGTGTCATGGAGGTGGGGGTGGGGTGGTGCATGTGAGTCTGTGTGTGCTCACACCCATACATGTACCTGTGGAGGCCCAATGAATATGGAGTGTCCTTCTCTATCCCTTTGCAGCCGTGAAATAGAGTCTTCACTGTCCTGGTTGGTTAGAGTCAACTTGACACAGCTACAGTTACTGGGGGGTAAGGAACCTTGATTAGAAACTGCCTCCATCAGATTGCCTGTAGACGGTCTATAGCGCGTTTGCTTTGTTAATGATGTATGTGGGGCAGCCCCGGCCACCGTGGGCAGTATCACCCCTGGACAGGTGGTCGTGGGATGTGGAGGAAAGGCTGAGCAAGCCAGTAAGTAGTGTTCCTCCATGACTTCTGTATCAGTTCCTGCTTCCAGGTTCCTCCTGCCTTGAGTTCCTGCTTTGACTTCCTCAGTGATGGAGTGTGATTGGAGAATTGGGAGGGAAAAATAAGCCCTGTATTCCCCAAGTGGCTTTTGCTTGTGGTGTTTATCACAGCCAACAGAAACGCTAAGACAGCCCAGACCCCCCGTGGCTGCATTACTGGTGAGAAGTTTAGATGCTCTCCCATGCCCATGCCGGTAGCCCGCAGTGTTTCTCCTCCATCTTGGAAATGGGTGAAGGCTAGTGAGACCCCTCCAGAAGAGTTGCAGTCTCAGGTTTGAGCCTCACTGGGTGAAGAGTTGAACTGACAGTCTCAACTCACCCCCCGCTTTGAACCTCAAGCCACAGAAAGACTATAAAACTGATGCCACCCACATCTGTGCTGGCCCTAAAGACCTGGTGACTGGACTGTTGATGCGGCTAAATGGGTAAAGGTACATGCTGCCAAGTCTAACTGCCTGAGTTAGACCCCAGGAAGTAAATCCTAAGAGTTGTCCTCTGACCTTCACACTCACTCTACGGCATTTGAGCACGCGCGCGCGCACACACACACACACACACACACAGTGCATACATACAGAAAAATACACATATACATACATACATACATATATACATACATACATACATTTTGTTGTTGTTGTTGTTTAACTTTTAAAGACCCTGGCAAGCATCCAAAAGACCACTTTGGAAGGAAAGCTCAGGCCAGGCAAATTTCTTACAGCTAAATCTCTACTCATTACCCCAAATTACAAAGTGTACACAAGTATACTCTCAGGCAAGAGTCAGCAGACAGCAAAGAGAGATATGGAGTCAGCTTAAAAAAAGATTAAAAGGACCTAAGCGAAAAGTGGTGGATGATAGAAAGGTGAGGTGAAAAGGCGTGAGAGCCAGGAGAGGAGGAGAGAGGCGTGACTCCAAGGGGGGGGTCAGGGTTGGCAAATACTTGGGATTCAAGACTTGTATGACTTTCAGACGAGCTGGAGGTAGCTCGGTGACTTGTTACACTCCAGATTATAAAACTCAAGTTAAATGCCTAGCTTCAAGCTCAGAACAGTGTAGGTTCTGTCCCCAGCACCTCAAGCCACACAGAAGCAGCCACCAACCAAAAAGCAGGAAGGGCATATAAGAAATGACAAATGTGGGTATTGCTAGTAAAATGCTGATTTAAAAAACGAGACGTGGGTGTACTTCTGGAGAGAAATGAGGTGACCTGAAAACAACTCAGAAAGAAATAACAAGTGGGACTTCCCTCCCCCCACCACTCAAGAAGCAGGAGAGAAGGGGCAGGAAAAGGGGGGAAATGAAATGGAGTGGGGAGGGGGAGGGGGAAGGAGAGGAGGAGAAGGGGGAGGGGAAGAGGGAAGGGGAGGGGAAGGGAGTGAAGAGAAGCTAATTCCAACCAACTGATCTAGGCTGAAGCACGTTTACAGTTTGGATGTTAGCAACCCTCAAGGACTGGGTAATCCTGGGCATATGCAAATAAGCACTCCAATCCTTATCATCTACAAGCTATCAGCACACACTCATCTGAAGATAATCCTTAACACATACAAACATCTGCATATTGAAAAGGGACGTTTCTTGTGTGCAACTGTGCATACAGTGTGTGTGTGTGTGTGTGTGTGTGTGTGTGTGTGTGTGTGTGTACACTGTGACACAATTCGAGAGTCCTATCCCTGTACCACATGGACTCCTGGGGATCAAACTTAGGTCATCACACTTGGCAACAAGTGGCCTCTACCCAGTGAGCCATCTTGTTGGCCCCACATTACTAAAACTGACCTCACCTATTTCTATCTCTTTAAATATGGTTGCTAAACATTTTTAATTAAACATGGCTCACATTCAATTTCTATTGGAAAGCATTAATCTAGAGAACACAGGAAGATTCAAAAAGGAAATAAAACTTAAAATTGGGAAGGAGAGAAAGGGTTTTTTTTTTTTTAGCTGCAAATGACATAACTAAATAAAATACCTATAAAATCTATGAAAACAAGTTGAAGCCTAGCTGGTGACTGGCAGGTGGCACATAAAACTTAACTAAATGCCAGCAATGTGGATTTTGGAACTATGACTTGTAAACACACATGGCCATTTACAGGAGCAGCAAAGGCTGATGAGGGGCTGGGCTTTGTTCAGGCAGGAAAGTGTCCCCAGCCCAAGCGCACGGACCCCCATCTACAGCCTCTGCAACCTCGGTGCTGGGGAGGCAGAGACAGAGGGATCTCTGCAGCTTCCTGGCCAACCAAGCATAGTCAAACCAGTAAACTTCAGGTGCAGGGAAAGACCCTGTCTCAAAAAATAAAGCAGAGACCAACTTAGGAAAAGACCCAATGCCAACCTCTGGCTTCTACACACATGGCACAGCAGACATACATACACACACTCACACACATGAATATAAATATAAATTTAAGAAGTTATAACATACAACTGTTGCCCTAACAAACCAAACTGTATCCCAAGATCATGGCCAACTAAAGACAGAGAGGAGTTATTCAGAGAGCATCCAAATGAGAAAATGGTCAGCATCTCTTTTTTAAAATATTTTTCAGAAAAGGAAGCTGAGCAAAAAAGAAATATGCAAATGAATGAAGAAGAAACTCACATGTGCAAGGCATAACAAATGAAAATATAAATTAAAGCAAGATCACCGTGCTTATTAGATTGGCAAAAATAAAAAATAAAATGAAATTATGGATCAGCTATTATGTAGGTAGAGATGAGAAACTTGCCTAGCTGCTTTGGGGAGCAATTTGACAACATCTAAAAAAGCTGGAAAGATGTAAATACTAGACAAGCCAGCAATTCTTTTCGGATGCTGCTGCTGATGTGTCTGTATGTGTGTTAGAGAGAAAAAGAGAGAGGATGGGCATGCGTACTCAAGCCGGGGATCATGTGGTGCGTGGCACAGTCAGAGGACAACTTGTGGGAGTCAATTCTCCACTATGTGGGTCCCGGGGATCAAATTCAAGTTGGCAAGCTTGGAGACGGGCACCTTTACCCACTGAGCCATCTTACCAGCCCACAAGACAACAATCCTGCTTTCACAGCAGGCCTAGGACTGTAAAATGTTTATGGAGACACATATAAAGAAGTACGTTTTATATCATAGTCTCTCTCTCTCTCTCTCTCTCTCTCTCTCTCTCTCTCTCTCTCACACACACACACACACGTACTACAAGCACATATATAAACACACCACACATACTACAAGCACACATAGAAACACTTACATACTATGAGCACACACATAAACACACACACACACACACACACACACACACACACATGTACTACAAGGACACACACTCAAAGTCTATTAAGCACAAGACTGATTTCACAACCTCCTGTCCTCAGAAGCCCCTTCTCTGTGGACATGGGGGGAGGCGCTCCATCCATGGCAACCGCATACGCAACAATAAACACTGGTGAGCAATTTAAGAGACTCGGTTCAGTCTTTTCCCGTGTGCTTGAAATATTAAATATTTAAGTGCATCCAGTCAAGTCTACTGTGTGGATGAAGCATCCCTGTCTACAGAGTTCCTCATGCCCAGATTTAGGTCCTACCGACTGACTGAATACCCAGAGAAGAAGCTTGCCATGGGAGTAGGGGCAGTTAGTAAAGTGCTTGCCGTGAGAATCTGTGTTGGAATCATATAAGGAGACGTGTGTGCTGTGCCGTAATCGCAGCACTGGGAAGGTGGAGACAAACAGATTCCTGGAGCTCACTGACGGCTCAGTCTAGCCTACTGGACACCAACAGCATCCACTGGTCATACGTGTGTGCACGCCCAGGCATGCATGCACACACACATGATGACGATGCTGACGACTATGGTGATGACGATAAACTCCGAGTCAGGCTGGCCTGCCTTGAGCTCTGACTTCAGCCTGGCCATATCCATTAAGCAGCTAGCTACCTGGGTGTTTAAGGACTGCCCTCAGCTGCCTTTGGAAGGCCTGGCATCGCCTTCCAATTGAATTTTAAACTTCGGTTTGTGGATTCTTATGAAAGAGAATCTTAAATCCGAAAGCCAAGTGTCCCTAAATGGCCTGCCGGTGTTGCAGCTGCCAGCAAGGAGGTTTGGGGAGCTAGGACTTTGGGACTCCTCAGCTCTGTTGGTTACCACAGGGGTGGTGTATCGAGGGGGCCACTCTGATGACCGGTGCCACGGCAAGCTGGCAGGGGCAGTACATGGAGGGATCCACTCATGCAAGGTTAGAGCTTGAGACTTCCCCAATCTACCCTAAGAAGCCCTGAAAAGAGACCCCTGTTCCTCTGCCTGCTCTAGATCAGGGAACAGGTGTCAGAGAGCCGCCGTGAGTTGTCTAAGGTCATACAGCCGAGGGACAGGAGATATGGAAGGTTTTCTCAGTCTGTGAAGAAGCAGTTGGCCTTTACACATAGAGACGGCACTGTGGGGTCACATCGTTCAAGGTCTTCTCCAGGGGCTGGGCCTCCAGTCACACCGCCTCTACAGCCTTGGAATCCCACTCCAGAGAGAGAGAGAGAGAGAGAGAGAGAGAGAGAGAGAGAGAGAGAGAGAGAGAGAGAGAGAGAGAGAGAGAGAGAGCGAGCGCAATCCCCTAGCCATGGTGGGCACAAGAAGAAATGAAAACAAGGGGAAAGTTCATAGGGGCAGTGCAGGCAGAGAGACAAAGGGGAAGGAAAAGGATACTATGAAGGTTTTGGGGGTGCGGCTGGGAGACGAAGAGCCCCCATGCCATCCAGGTTGGTAAGACAGGCCAGGTAAGCAGCTCACAGGGTTCCTAACTGAATTGCTTCATATACCTCAGGGTTGAGCATACACCATCTCATCACCATCCTAGGGAAACAAACCCATTCAGCATCCCCCACCAGCACATCTGGAGGGTGACGGAACAGAGCTCTAGGAGAAGTGGCCACCAGCATGGCCCTCACTGGAGAAGGATCACAGGGAAAAGGGGGCAAGCACAAGGCCAGGGTCCGCCTCTCCTGAGCCTGGCTTGATAACCCATGTGTCCCCATCCCTGGAACTCAGCAGCCCAGGCATAGGGGATAAAGTGGGGTCACAGGTCAGCAAGGTGGAGGAAAGAAAAATCACGCAGCTTCAGATACACCCACCTGTCCAGTGGAGAGCTAGCCTAACACTGAGCGCAGAAAACCAGCAGCCAGAGCGGGGCAGCAGCTCAGGACTGGCTGGACCGGCAAGATGCACTGCTCTTCACGGGGAAGCTAAGAGCTGCTGTCTCCCAGGGAGATGACTGTGAAGAAGGCAACTGATGTGAGATCTGAGCTTCTCACGGCCCATCTGCCCCTGGCATCAGCCTCAGGCTTCCTGAGTGGGGCTCAGCCTAGCCCTCACGGCCACAGGGCCTGCCCAGGCCACCCAGTCTCCAGCAGCCTCTATGTCGTCCCTCCTGCCTATTCCTGTCCCCTCCCACCATCCTGGATCCAAGAAGGAAATTTAATTTTCTGTACTTGATGTCATCCTTGCCACTTGGCAGAGGTGCCCAGGGCACAAATGCAATACCCGTATGCTCTCAGAGTTCACAGACAGCATGTGCAAGAGCCATAGACTCCAGTGCCCTACAGGGACGTGTCCCCACAGCCTGTACCAAGCAGACACAGACTGGGAACCAAGCCACACTGACTCTTCTCTACTGAGTGAGGGACAGATTCCCACTTCCCTGGAGAGATGGCTCAGTCAGCAAAGTGCTTGCCTTGCAAGCGTCAGGACAAAGCTCCTTCCCAAGAGACCACATAAAAAGCTGGTCACGGAGACATACAAGTACAATCCTAGCGCCGGGGAGGTGGTCACAGGAGGACTGGAGGCCCACTGGCCAGCTGACCTAGTTCAAACACTGAGCTCCAGATTTAGTGAAGAGATCTTATCTCAAGTGAAAAAAAATAAGACACCAAGGTAGAAGGGTTAAAGATGTGGCTAAGCAATTAAAGATCTTGCTTTTCTGCAGTGACTGGAGTTTGATTCGCAGCACCCACCTTGTGCAGCTCACAACCACCAGTAACTCCAGATCCAGGGGATCCAACACCCCCTTCCGGCCTCCAGAGGCACCTGCACTCATGTGCCCACACATATAACTGAACATAAATAAATCTTTAAAAAGAATAAGGTGGAAGGTGAGGGAGGAAGATGCCAGATATCAGTCTCTGGCTTCCATGTACACGTCTACACACACACACACACACACACAGAGAGAGAGAGAGAGAGAGAGAGAGAGAGAGAGAGAGAGAGAGAGAGAGAGAGAGAGAGATATGAACACCACACATAAGCACATGGTCAAGCACACATACACATATGCCACACACACACAGGAAAAAAGGATGACGAAGAGAGAGAGGGAGATGGAAGAGAGAAAAGAGGGGAGGGAGGGAGGGGGAGAGGAAGGAGAGAGGGAGAGAGAGAAAGAGACAGAGAGACAGAGAGGAAGAGAGAGAGAGAGAGAGAGAGAGAGAGAGAGAGAGAGAGAGAGAGAGAGAGATTTCCACATCACCTGTACACATCCACTGCCATATACATATATCATGAAAGATTGCCTCCGGTACCTAAGACAACATGAAGACTGTGGTCAAATGTACCTGCCCAGCAAGCACATGCAGGACACACATACTTAATTCGGAATATTCTCCACCTTCTGCTGGCTCGGGCCTCAGGAACCTGGGGAGATGCTGGCTGACTGCGTTTAACTGACCACTCCCAAACCAAGAAAATGAGCCTGAACACCTCAAGTTTGGCTCTTACTTCCCTGACTTAAATGCCTGTGGCTTTACCCTCCGGAAAACACAGGTGCCTCCCTGTCTGACGTCAATGCCCTTGCGGGCACTGGGCTGTCCCAGGACACCTGTCCCCACACCACAGACAGTGCCAGTCTCCAGGGAGGTCCAGTAACCATGGCCTGGGCTTCTGTGCCATGAGGTGTTTTTCCATGGGAGGATTGCTAGCCAATGTCCTGTTTAGCAGCAACACTGGAACCCTGGTCCCAGGAGAAGTCCCTTGAGGAAGGTGGGCTCAGCATCAGAGATCAAGATGTTGTGGCCTCAAGGTTCAGATAGGCAGAGGAAGGGACATAGAGACAGGAAGGATGAGAAAAGGACAGTCAGAGAGGGCAGGGAAAGAGCTGAAAAAACAAAGAAAGGGAGGAGAAAGAGGAAGAAAGAAAAGGAGAGGGACAGAAGGACAGGTGGAAAGGGGGATGAAGGAGAAATCAGACAAGGAGCAAAGAGAAATGGACAAAGACATCAAAGCAGAGTGAAAGGGACAGTCAGACATGGGATCCAGAGGCCAACAGGAGAACAGAACAAAGGAAGAAAGTGACAGACAGATAGACAGAAAGAAGGAAAGACAGGAAATAGAGACAGCTCTACAACAGCTTTTGTGCCCTCATCACCTTACTCACCTCTCTAAATAAATTATTTTATTATTTTATGCACGTGGTGTTTTGCCTACATTTGTGTTTAAGTACCAGATGTGTGTCTGGTGCCCACAGAAGGCAGAAGATGTCAGGTTCCCCGGAACTGAAGTTTTTTATATGGTTGTAAGCTGCGAATTGAACTCTGGATGAGCAAAACACTCTTAGCTACTGAGCCACTTCTCCAACCCCCTTCTGCATGCTAAAAGCTTCCCTGCCTGAGCCCCCAAAGATAACACCCCCTATTACCTTTGCCTTGAGTTCAGTCTCTGGGGCCCCCAAGGGCCAATACTGCAAGGACCATGTTCCCAGAACCCTACGGCTCAGCCTACAGACACACACAGGGTTTGGCACACACTGTGCACATCTGTGCTTGTGTCCATCTATCCGTGTAAACCAGGGGAACCCGGGTCCGTCCTCACTCCTCCTCACCCTGGGCTGAGGACTCCTCAATGACTGGCATGTGCCTGCTGGGGCTCAGAGACAATACAGAAGGCGGGGAGGAGATAGGAACCCTCTGAGGGTAGAAGGAGCTGAGGTGTTCACATGATCACGGAGGCCAGGAGGAACACAAGGTGCTTCCAACAGTAGCGCTGCACACTGGTGTTGAGCCTGACCAGAGGATGTTAAGACTAAGGGCAGGAGACAGGCTCACCCCTACAGAACGTTTGTGTGCACTCTGTGTGGCTGCGGCTGTGATGATGGGTTTTAAGTTTTATTTCTTTCCAGGCCTCAGACCTGGAGGAGATACAGGGCAGAGTAAAGAAAGGGCCGGGCGAAGGCTTAATAACCCAGCGTCCTGTACACACAGCTAGAGCAGAGGACAGGCAAACCCACTGTTAATTGCTCCTTTCCCGAATCACCTCCACCCAGGGTTCCCTTCACTGAAATGTCTAAAGCCCATTTCCCTCCTAATCCCTAAGCATTAGCTTCTCTCTGGGGTTGACAGCTCAAAAGCTATGGACATCTCCAGGCAAGGGAGAAGGGACTTCAACAAAAAGCTGGCTTCACAGCCACTCCACCTCCAATCTACAGCAGTCCCTCCACAGAACGGCCAGCTGGCCCAGGGCTCCCAACCGCAGCAGGCCTTCAAGATGTGGGCCACACCAGGGTGGAAGGACTCAAAGCTTTAAAAATCCATGAATCTCTGGATCAGCTTCGTACAGATTCTTTTAAACGATTTCATTATTATTATTATTATTATTATTATTATTATTATTATTATTATTATTATTATTATTTTTATGTGGCAAAAGAGGCTCAGCTGGAAGAGTGTTTACCTGGCATGCGCAAGGCTCTAGGTTCTATCCCCAGCCTGGTGTGGTGGTGCACACATGCAATCCCAACACTTGGGAAGCAGAGACTGAAAGATCATGAGTTCAAGGTCACCTTCGGCTTCATAATTCCTTTGAAGTCAGCCTTGGATACATGGCATCCTGTCTCAAAAAATGCTAGTAAAATACACAAAACTGAAGTTTTCCTATTGCAATCTTCTAAAAAAATTGTTTAACTTTTATTTATTTACTGGGAGCGGGCATGCAATCGAGCACATGTGGGGACAGAGGACAGTCACTTCTAGGTAAGGTTCTCATCTTCCACCGTGTGGGTCCCAGGGATCAGACACAAGTTGACAGGTTTGGTGGCAAGACCTTTGCTCACTGAGTCACCTGGTTATGCTGGCTCCCAATACAGCCATCTTTATCTGTATAGCCAATCCAGTGTCATGAAGCCTACCACCTTTCTTGTGTGACCTCAGCACCACCTCCAGAACTTTCTTTGCCGTTCACCCCCGCCACACCAAGCTTCTACACCAGCAGCCAATAATAAGTACCAGTCCTTTTCTATCTGTAGCCTCTGGCAACCACCACCTTACTTTCTTCCTCGATGAATAGTCTGATTACTGCTGGGCAGGCGCAAAGGTACTGCTCCAAGAATCACATCGGGCTGGAGAGATGGCTCAGCAGTTAAGAGCAGGTGTTGCTCTTGCAGAGGACGTAGGTTCAGCTCCAACCCCCACACGGTGGTTCACAACCATCCATAGCTCCAGTCCCAGGGGCTCTGATAACTGCTTCTGACCTCTGTGGGTACCAGGCATGCATGTGATGCAGATACACACAGGCATGCAAAACACTCATGTACATAAAATAAAGAACCGAACGCTACGTATCTCTTTAAAACTGGCTTATTGCACTTAGCACCATATCCCCATGGCTTGAGGTTGTGGCATGAGCCAGGATTTCCTCCCTTTTCAGAGCTGCATGATGCTCCACCTGACCGACAGACCGCACTTTGTGCA
Organism: Acomys minous; assembly: GCF_964271855.1. Classification (NCBI taxonomy): domain Eukaryota; kingdom Metazoa; phylum Chordata; class Mammalia; order Rodentia; family Muridae; genus Acomys; species Acomys minous. The sequence continues at coordinate 70,054,416 of NC_140483.1, read as the reverse complement.
CCCACTCACCCATCAGTGGACACTTGGGCTGATCTCCAATGGACCAAGGGCAATGGAAGGTGTGTGCTGACTTCGATGTACAGAGACTATGTGCATAGAAACCCGAAAATAGGCTACAGGAAACGCTAGACCGGAAGGCCCACTGTGTGACTGGAAGAAAGCTGACTTGACCGTGACCATGAACGTGAAGTAGTGGAGATAGACCATCATGGCTCTCCTCCGCTGGCAGCCTCCCAGAGTCCAGCATGGTCTCTCCTCTCTGACTCCCTCAGTGAGACGTGTGCTGCAAGCGACCCAGCTATCTCCCCACAGGACCTGCCTGGCTGCCACTCAAGCTCTGCCCCATGGCTGGATAGTCTCCCAGTGTGCTCAGCTGTGAGGTCTTGGGGGCTTCTCACTCTTGGTGTCCTATCCCACACTGGGCTCCTGCTGGACCACAGCTGGCATGCAAGGCTCTAAAGCAGCTCAGGCTTGTGTGGGGACATCTGTCAACCAGCAGACACAGGCGGAAGCAGGGTCCCTGTGATCACCAGCCCAGTTATGCCCCGTTATCCAAACATCCGACTGCTGCTGGCAGGGAGGGTGGGCCTGGGGGACAGAAGGCAGCAAGCTGAACGGAAAGAGAGTCATCAGAAATGACTGCAGGGGACTGGGGATGCTTGCTTCACACGCACAATGCCTTGAGCTTGTCCACTCAGCAAGGCATAACCCAGATGTAGCGGTACACACCTGCACTTCCAGCGTTCAGGAGCTGGAGGCAACAGACCCTCGCTTCCCAGAGAGGCGGGCATGGCTCCTGAGTGAGCTAGAGACTCCACACGCTTTGGAGGACACGGGATACTGCAGGGCAACACCTGAAATGGATGATTCTGTCTGGAGGAGGTGGTGTGAACCAGTAACATGCAGATCTTCCCAGACACATGGAACTGCAGGCATGCATGCATGAGCATGCCCAGTTTATGCAGGGCCCGGGATGGGGCCCAGGGCCTCAAGCACTCTATGCAAGCACCCTAGGCACTAAGTGGTAAGGAAGGTAAGGAGGTACTGTTACCCTCCCTATGCCCAGCTCAGGGAAGAAACATATTCTATTCTTTCTCTATCGACCTAATCACCTTCCCCATCCAACAGACCTCATGGGCTTATTTGCTTGTTCTGTCTCTTTCACACATGCTTTGTGACCAAGAATAAATGGCTTAACCTCTCTGAACTTAGTTTTCACTAGTGCCTTCAACTGCTAAAAAGATAGCTCAGGGCCAAGGAGATGGCCCAGTGAGTAAAGGCACTTGCCGCTCAAGCCTGAGGCGCTGAGTTCAATCCCACGCACCCATGTGATGCAGTGGTACACATCTGTGACCCCAGAACACCACCCACAAACAAGAGGCAGAGACCAGAGAATCGACTGGAAGCTCACAGGCCAACTAGCCTAGAGTTCATTTCACGGCCAACAAGAAGAAAGACCTGTCGCAACAAGGCGGAAACAGAGAACTGACCCCAAAAGTTGGTCTCTGACCGCCACACACATTCGCGCATGACACACCCATGCTCACACTCAGACACACTAATTATATGTGTATGCGTGTGTATTTTAAGGAGACATCTCAAAGTAAACTTGGCAGCTAATGGCCACTTTCACTTCCAGAGCCAACGGATCAGGAAAGTCTTTTTCCTATCTAATAAATAAAGTTAGCTAGCCACAGAATTCCATTAATTAATAAATTGGTGGTGGTGGGGTTTTGGGGTTTGTTTGTTTGTTTGTTTGTTTGTTTTGGAGACAGGGTCTCATGTGGGCTAGGCAACCTCAAACTCTAAGCAGGGAAGGGTGACCCCCGAACTTCTCCAAACACCTGGAATTACAGGCAAGCATCACCCGTGCCCAGCTTATATAGAGCTGGTGATGGGACCCACAGCCTCAAGCTTGCTCGACAGGTGCCATAGAAGCAAAGCTACATGCCTAGGCCAGTACACTGCTTTCAGCCCATAAAACACAAACAGTTTTGATCTGTGGCTAGTTTTACAGGAATGGGGCTGGGGGCCATCACGTATGTAAATCCTTTTAGCGGGGAGGGAAAGGGCAGCCCCTCTTAGCCTGCACGACTGGCGCTGTCCCTGTGGTCCCAGCCTGTTAAAATCCCACAGACATTTCTCCTTCTACACCCAGCCTCATGCACTGAGACCCACTGCAGGGCAGCTCTCCCACAACACTCTGAACCCTAACCTACTCATGCCAGGTATTCTGTGCGTGCCCCCAGGCCACCTGCTTTCATACTCTCCCCAAGTGGGCAATCAGAGGGGAGGTGGCAGCATCCATTCATCTCTTCCCATCTAAACGCGGAAGCAGATTTCAGCATCTCCTCTCCTCATTCTCTCTCTGCTTGTTGAGTAGCTGGGCACTGCCCCCAGATTCGTTTCTCCCTGCCTGTTGGACTCCAGCTCCTTCACCCGACCAGGGCAGCCTGATCGATAGGTTTGGCACCACTGTAGGTTGCCATATTATGGGGCACCAGGGGCTATGGGAGGACATCCCTGCAGAGCTTGTTGTGGCCGGGACTAGAGGTGGTGTGTGGCCACTGCCCTTCCTACATGTTTGGCTCTAGAAGCAAGGGCCCAGAGCAAAGATGACATCCCTGGATGTCACCTACCCTGCGCTTGTCTCTCCTCACGGACTCTGCCCCTGGCACCGCCCAGCCCCCGGCTTCTCAAACAAGAGCCTCTGGGATCCACCATCCCTGGGTCGCGCAATGAACATCTCTGCTAGGGAAATAAGGGAAGGCCGGGCAGGAGACCTGGATGAAGACGCTGAGCTGTAAATTCCAACAGCGTGGGAGTTAACTTTTTTTTTTTTTTTTTTGTATTTTTGTTTTCAATTTCAGAGCTATGCTGGAAAAGGCAAGCCCTAGATAGAAGGAAAACCCAGCACCTGTGTGATGGAGGTGGGAGATTAAGAACTTAAGGTCATCCTCACTACAGAGAGTATTTTGTTTTTTGTTTTTGGTTTTGTTTTTGGTTTTGGTTTTTAGCTTTTGGAGACAGGGTTTCTCTGTGTAGCCTTGGCTGTCCTGGACTCGCTCTGTAGACCAGGCTGGCCTCGAACTCACAGTGATCCACCTGCCTCTGCCTCTCGAGTGCTGGGATTAAAGCCGTGTGCCACCACCCTGGGCAGAGAGATTTAAAAGGGCAGAAGAGAGAGGAGAAGGGAAGAGGGGAAGGAAGGAAGGAAGGAAGAGGAATTAGGGAGAGGGGAAGGAAGTCGGCAGAAAGGGAGGGAGGAAATGAGGTAGGAGAGGAAGAAAAGGCTGGAAGGAAATGTACTCTGGGTTATGACGTTCACCCTTGGAAGGAAGACAGATGGGTCACCCTGAGGATGCACTGTGCTTTTTTGCATTCATCCACATTTTTGCTGTTGTCAAGACAGGGTCTGGTGCAGCGTAGGCAAGCTTCAAATTTGCTACAAAGCCAAGGATGACCTCAAACTCCTGATCCTCCTGCCTCCACCCTGCGAGTGAGAGAATTACAGGTATGTGCCACCCTCCCTGATGTATGGGTTGCTGGGGATGGGACTTGGGGCTTCTTACACTCCAGGCAAGTGTTCTACACTCTCAGCTCCCATCCACTTTTTAACTACTTCAATGAACAGAAAGTCGGTATGTGGTTTGAAGATGCTGCCCTTATGAGCTTTCATTCAGGACTGAATGTGGGGCGGGGTGGGGTGTCCTGGTATTAACAGAAGCAGCTTCCCACGAGAAGCTGTCAGGCATCTGGGTTTACAAACCTTTGCAGCACCAAGGTCAACCTTTCCTAACACTATTCTGAAAAGACCCTGATGCCCTTTGGCCTCTTGTTATAACCGAGACCCCTTGGATGGGCTGTCCTGAGCACTCACTGTGCTGGAGAGAACGTCTGTGGCAGGCCACCAGGGACAGGGAGGCTGAGACCACTCTTACCCACTGGATCGGTTACTTTTCTTGGTCCCGCAGTGAAATACCTGACAAATTTGGCTTGAGGGATGGAGGGTTTGGTTTGGCTCACAGTCTGAGGGTTCACAGTCCATCATGGTGGAGAAGGCACGGCTGCAGGAGCGGAAGGCAGCTGGTCCCAAGCAGAGAGGGCTGGATGCCTGTTCTAGCTCAGTTTCTTTGTTTTATTTAGTCCATGATTCCAGTCCATGGGATGATGTTGCCCACAGGCAAGTTGGGTCTGCCCACATTGATTAAGCTAATCTGAACCCCTGCACAGACATGCCCAAAGGTGTGTCTCCTGGAAGATCCCAGAGCCTGTTAAAATTGGCTTTGACCATCACAGTCACAGTCACTTTGCCCTTGTGGCCCTCTGAGCACGGCTGGAAGTGCCCCCACTGCCAGTAGCTCAGTTTGTCCCCTGCAATAATCCCTTTGCCCTGCTTTGGGACAGGACACTGATTTTTTTGTCCAGGCATCACGGGCATAGTGAGAACATGGACTTGGCTCACTGCCCAGGTCTTAGCCATCAAAGCCTTGTCTCCAAGGCAGAGAAAGACATGGGACCCAGCAAAAGCCCATGAAAGACCAGCCGCTGCCCAGGCCACTGTGCCCTGACCCCGTGGAGTCAAAGGCTTACAGGAACACCCACTGCATAGCACGGAAGGTGGCCCAAGCCAAGCAAAGGGCTGGCTGAGCACAGTGAAGCTCAACTGTGACTCCCAACAGCAGGGCCGCCCAGTTGGGTGGGCCAGCCTGGTCATCTCAGCTTTGCCATCTATAACAAGGACATTGCATTCACTTCTGGGAGACTGTGTTGGCTCAGACAACTTCACAAAGGGCTGGCTGGGGTGAAGTGGAGCGACGTTGTTCCCAAGGTGACGATGACCTAACATCTCCAAGTAGCACCACTGCCCTCCCACCCCACCCCTACCCCCCCCATTCCTTCATTAGTTGGAAAAAGTGCATGTTGGGCCTAAGCTCAGTTGCCTGCCTAGTGTGCTTGGGCTCCAGCTCTATCCCCCATAGGTCATAGGTCGGACCCGAGCACCCAGGCCAGAGTGAGACTCTCCCTCCTGCCCCAGCTCATTGGCCAGGAGCGATGCTGGGACCTCACAGTCCACACTAGCCACCCTCCTCTTCAGGCTGCTCTGCTAAGCCACAAGCCCTTTCCTAATTTGGGCATCCCTACCCTCCCACCCCACCCCACCCCAAGCTCCAAATAAACTAGGAAAACACTCATCCCAAGCCTTGCTTCTTAACTCCATCCACGAGAAGCCCAGGGGACAATTACAGCTTCCCTGCCCACCTGCACTTCTGTAACCTCTGCTCAGAAGTCCTTCCCACAACACTGTCCCCATTGCACACCAGTGGCCAAGGCATGAGTGAGCCACAATAAAACAGCCTGGCCAGCCCTGCAGGGGCAGGTCAGTCTAAGGGTGCTGCTTCAGACCCTGAAAGGCCTTGTCGCATTTCTCTGGGGGTTGGGGGTGGGGGGGGGGGTTGGTTTTGGCGAGCCATCTGAAACCACAGGGCGGCCACACACTAGCTACTGACTCGGCACATGGCAACCCCTTTGAAACGCCTTCTTGGTCACAAAAACAGATGGAGAAAACATGTACTTAAGCCACCTCAGCAAATTGTTGCCTGGCCTCTAGGGACTTGCATGCCCTGGGAAGAAGGGGGTGGGGTGTGGGGTACCACCTTAGAGGAGGCTATCCCTAGCAGTTAGGACACTTGAAGGCTTAAGGAAAAGTCAGCCTTTCCCCACTCTGGGGGAGAGCTGCTCTTCTCTCTTCCCTCTGGCCCCCACGCCCTTTTTTTTTCCATGAAGTTTTGGCCAGCACAGAACTCTTTCAAAGAGAACCACGTGTGTACACACACACACACACACACCCCATGTGATGCCACATCTCCACTACCATCAAACACTACATCTACTGCCTGCCTACCTGGCGTTGCAGGAAGGGTACCAGTCCTTGTGCCCCACTGGGATAGCCAAAGGCAGGTCCCTCCGACGACACCGGCCACCAGCTCACTCTCTGCCTCTCCATCAGCCTGTGACGTGACACAGAGGGGAACTAATGCTCACCAGCTGGCTTGGTGCTTTAACCCTCTCGGCTTCCAGGGAGTTTGGCAGCCAACCAGGCTGAAAACACGCGGTCTCCCTAACAGGGGCCCCCCAGTGAATGGCTCACTGCACATACAGCACACAACTGAAGGCTGCTCGGCAGAACCAACTGTGGACAGTCTGGGGCATGAGATGAGGGCGGGCACTGACCCAGATCCACACTCACTCTGATGTCTGGATTCTAAAGGAGCCAAAGAGAACCCAGAACAACTCTAGAAGACCGAAAGGGTCGAGACTAGACTTTTCTTGCCAGCCACTCCAGCAAAACAGTCTCCACTGCCCCCAAGCTCTCTGCCGATGCCCACGTGCAGTTCTATGTGTCCCACTTTCAGCCTAACGAACTCTGTCCTGGTTGGGTTCCTCCATGGGCGTGGCCTGTCGGCAATCCAGCCAGACATTTTCTTGATGAGTGATTGATGTGGGAGGGCCCAGTTCCCAGCGGGCAATGTTATCCCTGAGTGGGAGATCCTGGGGTGTCTACGAAAGCAAAATGAGCAAGCCATGAAGAGCAAGCCAGTGCTCAATGTTCCTCCACGGCCTCTGCCTCAGTTCGTGCCCCGACTTCCCTCAGTGATGGACTGCGGCCTGAACCAAAGCCTTTCCTCCCCAAGTTGTTTTTGGTCACGGCATTGTATCACAGCAACAGAAATGCAAACTAAGACAAACTCCTCCTCATCCTCAAGACTCCAGATAGGCCTACGATTCCAGAAGCCTTCCCTGCCTCTCTTCCCCCCTCACCCCAGGAGTGGGAAGCGGCAGCAGCCAGAAATGACTCTTTTTGCCGAAGCCCCAGCCCTATGCTTCCCAGTCTCCTCTCCTTCCAGCTCACAGGCTCACTGAGAGGTGGAGATCACACACACACACACACACACACACACACACACACACACACACACACACCATGACATGGCTTGCCCCCAACAATAATGAATATAGTCACTATGGAAGTCTGACGCAAACACCTCAGGTTGCTTAGCATTGGGAGTAAACGTCACAACGTGGGGTTCTCTGTGCCTACCACAGGGGTTCAGCTATTGGCCAAAACTAAACTAAACTAAACTAAAATAATAGAAATAAAAAGGCAAAGGCAGAAGAAGAGAGGCAGACAGAGAATGTAAAACAACCTTCACACCTCACAATTCTCAAGGAGAGAAACACCCCTGAAGGTCACTCCGCTCTAAAAGCAATTTCCAATTGAGGGGCTTCTTGGTGCCTCCAAACACACTCCTGGGGGGAGGAGGAGAAAGAGAACAGGTGTGGGACGCATACCTATAATCCCAGCATTCCGAGGGCGAGGCAGGAGAATCGTCCCTCTAGGGCGTGCGTTCCAGCAGGCCATGGCAGTAGAAGAGACCTTATCTTACATGGCAGAGCATGGCAGAAGATGCCTGCAAGCCCAGAGCTAGCTTCTCTGGTAGGCCAGCCCGTTAGCCGCACAAGCATGCAACACACACACACACACACACACACACACACACACACACACACACAGCGCAGACATGCACACGTGCACACACACTGACTCATACTCACACGGTTGACAAGATGGCTGACAGAAAAAAGGCACTTGCTCCTAAGTCTAGTGACCTGAGTTCATCCCACGACCCACAGGTGTAGTGGAAGGAGAAAAACAACCCCTGAGACTTGCTCTCTGACCACCAGGAACACGCCATGGCATGCACCTGTGCCATCCCCCATCAATTCATAAATTGATTTTATTAATTAAAACAGACAAGAAACAACCCTGGGGCCCTAAACTTCTTACCTCAAGGGCCTTGAATAATAGGAGAATGACCTAAGGACACCTCACCCAGCAACCACCAGCACACAGGTAAACAGGAAGTGACAGTGGGTAGGGCTCAAGGCCACTTTACAAAAGCAGGTTGCCATAAGAAGGATGCCAAAAACAAACAAACAAATAATAAAAGCAGTAGGATGCCAGTGGGGCCTGAAGGAAGAAGGCATTCCCTAGAGGGTTTAGGCCGACTCAAGTTCAAATCCAGACTAAAGCACTTAGTACTGGGTGGCCTTGGCAGCATGCTAACCAGGAACCTTCCATAACCGCCCTCTGAATTAAGCACAGTTGACAAATCAGATCTGGCCTGGAAGGAGCCAGGGAGTGGGAGGAGGCAGAGCATCGATGGGGAGATGCAGAAGGCAGAGAGGGTCCTGTTAGCTCCTATCTGCTAGGACTGGGCAAGCTCCTTATAAGGGCTGTTAGGGATAGAGGCCGGGCCCTGGTAGCCCTAACATGCCAGGCTGGGCCACCTGTCCTCAGTAGGCCAATTAAACAGAGCAGTAATGGTGAAAAGACAAGAAAGGCGAGTGAGTCACCGTGGTCACTTAGGGAAGAGGAACAAAGAGGTCCAGGGACACTGCTGAGGTCCATTTTGGGGCATCCTGAAATGAGGTTCCAGGTTTAAATAGAGAGCCAGAAATGTGCTTATCTAAATAAATAGCCCTACTCCAAGTGTGGTCCTGCCCACTGGTGGCTCTGCCTCAGCTCCAGTCTACCCTGTTTTGCACAAGCTGGCAGAGCTGTGTGAAATCTCTTCCTGGGAGACAAGGTAGTAGTCCTCTGGCTGGCACTGGCCTTTTCCTTATCCCACCATGAAACTTAGGGGCGGGGTTCCAATTATTTGGGGTCCTTCATTTGAATAGTCTGGCAGCCAGAGTCTCTCTTTGGGATACCTTCATTCTTTCTAGGACTGTTAGAAGCCCAGGGTTGGGTGTCAGGTAAGTTTGAGAAGGAAGAGGGGAGTTGCAGGTGCTACAGTCAGAGGCCCAAACTTTCTCTCTGCCTGTCTGTGCCCTCAGCCCTGTACTGTAAGTAAGGATGCCAGGGCCTAGTCCGGCCAGCTGAGTATACCAACAGAGCCTCCTTCCGGCCCAGCAAGCAGAGAGGTCAGTGCACTGAGCCCCTGAGCTATATACCAGATCCCTGCCATCTCCAACCTCCATGCCAGCCTCCCAGGGAGGCAGAAATGACTCTCTATCTTGAATGAAAAACTAAACTCCTTAAATTGTCTATTATCCCAAAGTCCTGTTTAGTTTGTCATTGTCAGGGCAGAGTCGCCCCCCCCCCCCCAGCTCTGTCATAGCTAGTCTTGGTTGTCAACGACAACATCTGAAATTCACTAAAACCCAGGCAGCTGGGCACACCGGTGAGGGATTTTTCTTGGCCAGATCATTTGTGATGGGAGACCAACCCTAAATCTGATCATCTGAGGTCAGAAGACCTACCTTAAATCCGGGCCACACCTTCTGTTGGCAGCCCACAGAAAAGGACGAGAAGAAAGCGTTTGCTTTTTGCCTGCCCGCCCTGACTCTCACTGCCAAGTTCATCTATCCTGTTCCTGGGGCATTTCTTCGCTGGTGTGAGAAGGTACTTCCTCAGAATTCCAAAGTCGACTGAAGAGCCGCAGCTTTCTAGGACCTCCCTGGACCCTAGCGCCAGACTGGGACCACTCAGACGTCCAGTCTCGTGGACTGAGCACCTAACGGATCCTTGGCCTTTCCGTCAGGAGGCAGCTAAGGTTGGGCTACTTGGACCGCTGCCTGTAAGTCACTCTAATAATAGATAAATATGCATTCATTTTACCCGTCTGTTCCTTAGAGAACCCTGACTAGTACAGACACGCATAAACATACCCAAGCTTACAGGGGTGCATTACCATTCCCTCAAAAAAAAGTGGATCTCTCCTACCCCAGGCATCCAACTATCAGAAGACTAGTCTACAGGAAGTGAGAGGCGGGGCCATGATGGGCCTGGGGCTGCTTGGAGCACAGGACTCTATGGTCTTCAGAGTGTCTGGTGAACCCACTCCCTCACAAGGATGCTGAAATGAAGAGATTAGGATACAGCCACAGGCCCATCCAGGCCAAGGGCGATGGGGATGAGGGTAGGGGTCGGGGTGAGGGGGATGGGGGTGGGGGATGGGATGGGGACCTGAGGTGGGATTGGGGGAGGGAGGGCGGTCAGACAGGTGAGCGCCTCCGGTATCCAGAAGAGCAGGTGTGTATCAAAGGTCTGTGGCAGGCTTTCCAAAAAGAGAAGGGGCCCAGGACAGAGCCCTCTGCTCAGAGCCCTCAGACGCACAGGAGAGGGAGAGTGGGCTGAAGAGGGGGAGGGGTGCCAGGGGCAGGAAATGGCCAATGAAAATGTGAAGAGAGGAGACGGCAGGCTATTCCACTGGCCCTCGGGGACCTCAGGGAGTCATTGGGATGACTGATCGGCTTATCCTAAAGGAAGCTCACACAACAACTTCCAGCAGCGGAGTATGAGGCCAGAGTGTAAAGAGCATAGCAGGAGACCTCAGAGGGGCCACTGGGAGATCCTGGAAAGGCTCTAGGGCAGTGGTTCCCAACTTTCCTAATGCTGACCTCCCCCCTTTAAACAGCTCCTCATATTGTGGTGGCCCCCAACCCTAAAATTATTTTCATTGCTACTTCCTGTAATTGTGTTACTGTTATGAATTGTAATGTAAGTATCTGTGTTTTCTGATGGTATGGGGTCATTCGATCCCCAAGGGGGTCGTGACTCACAGGTTGAGAATCACTGATCTGGGGGAACCACTGGGAGGCACTGGGAAGCACTGGGAAGACCCCCAGGGAGGTACTAGGGAGACCCAGGGTAGAGAAAGTCTTCACAGACTCCAGCTTATCCTTGAAGCCAAGTTTGCCATCTGTCCTGTGGAAGCCTATTAAAACAGCCAAATATAATCAAAACAGAAAAGGGCGCTTTATCCAGTGTAGCCACGTTGGGAGGAGAGATAAAGTCTGCACCTATGATGCCAAGTCCAGTAATATGGAGAGGGTGTCTGACAGCTCTCCCAGGAACAGAGAACCAAAAGACATTTGGGGAAAGCTATGAGAAGGTGCAGAGGTAGCAAGAGGGCCATTTGGGGGCCTAAGGAGATGGCTCGGTGGGTAAAAGGCCCGATGATGAGCAAGCTCGAAGACCCGAGTTCAATCCCCAGCTCGCACATAAAAATCCAGGCATGCCGGCATGAACTTGTAATCCCAGTCCTGGCAAGGTGGAAACAGGAGGATCCCTGGGGCTTGGTGGCCAGCCAGCCTGTCCAGATGAGTGAGCTCCAGGTTCAGAGAGAAGAAGACACCCAATGTCAAGCTCTCGGCTTCAAACGTGTGGAGTGCACACATGCACCCTCATGCACCCGTGACACACATGCAACAAGAAACTCTGTTGGAGGGGCAATAAATGGCTTGAAGTCACAGGTTGGTGACACATGGACCAAAGAACTAAGATACCTGGGAGCCACAGCAGACAGTTGAGTTAGAGATGCGAGCAACGCGATCCATGCATGGGGGGAAAGGAGCGGGAAGCAGTGGGGTGGCGAGCTGGAGGGTAGTAAGTCGTCGGGCTTGGTTCTTGGTCCACTCCCAACTTTGAGACAGGACGGATGGACGGTGGGCAGGTGATTTGCAGCTCCCGCGACTGAGAGGCTGCTGTGGCTCCATAAAAGGCTGGATGCTTTCTTTCCTTCACTTCCCCGTGTCTGTTTATGAGTAAACATTTCTCGATAAAGACTTACTGTCTGCAGAGACCCTTTCATACCCCAAAGGTAAGGGTTTAAGTGGCTTGGAAACTGCCGTTACTTATCTTTACAATGGCTGCATCACGTGTCTATCTCACCCATGTATATTTTCTGTGACTGCTTATAAATCAGGCTTGTCCCCCGCCCCCCCAGAACTGGGCTATCTGGGGTCTCGTTCATTCTAAAAGGCCCAGCAGAGGTGGGGGGGGGGGGAAGGAGGAGGGGTGAGCTAGGAAAATGGCTCTTCCAGCAAGGATGCTTGCTGCATATGTATGAGGACCTAAGTTCAAATCTCATGCACCCACTTCACTGTCACCTACCAAGTTCATACTGCTCCATCAAGCCATACAACAAATGAAATCATAAAACAACAACAACAACAGCAAATAAACCAAACCTCAATATCTTAAGTTACAATGCAGTGTTGGATCACATCCAACAGGAGGGTCCCTGGGGCTCAGTGGCCGGCCAGCCTGTTCAGATGAGTGAGCTCCAGGTTCTGCTCTGCTGGGGTGCTTGTGGGCCCAACAGGTTGAGGGGCTGGATATGCTTAGCTCAAATGTTGACTCTGAAACAAGGGGAGGGGTCAGGTGGCAGAGGAACACACGCTGCAAGGGCCACAGACTTCCCAATCCACCCTCCCCCAAACACAACTGTGTCATCATCACCTACAAGCAAGGAGAGTCTGCTGGGACGTGGTCACAGGAAGTCAGCTCAGGACAACTGCTTACGGACAGCACTCTACAGCCTTAGGAGGAGGCAGAGAGGGCCAGCTGGCCCCAGCTGGAAGATATATCCAGGAAGGGCCACTAGATACAGCCTCAGACATGAATGTATGTCAGGGTCAGGAGTGAAAAGAGCCCTTGCAGCAGGGCTGGGAAGCCAGCTTCTCTATTGGGCACTTTGGCCTCAGACACTGCAGCACATGCAGACCCCAGGACTTTTCAGCCACGCTGTTCCTTGGGTTGCATTGTCATACTACATCACGTGTGAACTGCTGCTCACTACAAAGACTCAGCCTCATTCACTCTCTCAAATATTCATCAGCAACACACGTGCTACTCTGAGGAAACTGGTCTTGAATTAATAATCACAGAGCAACTGCTGTCTAGAGCACGCCTGTCGTGTGCCGGGGGCTGCCTGGACACTTTATCCTCCTTGTTTGTAATCCCGGCCCTCCGAGTAGCAGATGGCTGTGTCTGAAATGAAGATGGCAAGTCCCCAAGGTAGAAGGTCAGGGAAAAGGTTCGAGCCTTGGCTCCCAGCTCCAGAGTCCCTCAGGGAGCATGGTCATGCCATACTTCATAAACTCCCCGTTCCTTGTGTCTCTAACCAAACACCCAATGAAGGTAATGTAAGGTAAAGCCCATCCTGGTGGGAAAGCACAGTGGTAGGAGCACTGTGGTGGCTGGTCACATTGGATCCACAGGAAGTGGACAGCAGAGCTCGAGAACTCCAGCCCATGAAATGGGGATATGTACATTTAGCGTGGGTCTTCCCATCTCACTTAACTTGTCACGGGCACTCTTCCACAGACAGGTCCAGAGACTTGTCTCCTAGATGGTCCTAGTCCTGTCAAGTCGACAATCAAGATCAATCCCATAGTGACCCCATACCCCTCAAACTGGTCTGAGTGTATAGGCCTCCTACAGGGGAAAACTAAACAAAGAATGCATGGGTAGGGGTCAGCAGGTGACGAGTGTCCCCCGAGCCTTCTTGCTGTTTTCCAAGGCCACACTGGAATGGGTGATGATCACATCTTTCAGATAAAGGGGAGTCTTGCCTTTCAGGGTACCACAAGTTCTTGAGGGCAGAGGCCTGCATTCCTCCACTCCAGCCTGATCCTCAGGAATAGGCACTGATGGACTATTTGTTCCACTCACCCGTCCATCAGTGTCCATTCAAAGGCCACCCAGGGGCTGGAGAGATGAGGCAGCAGTTTAGTGTTTGCCCCACAAGCAAGGGGTCCAAGTTCCATGCTCAGCAACCACAGAAAAGCTAGGCATAGCAGCATGCATGCGCTGGTCATCCCAGCACTGGGGAGGCAGAGGCAGGAAGATTCCTGGGGCCAGATGCTCAGATAGTCTCACTGAGTCAATGAGCTCCAAACTCAGTAAGAAGAGAAGTCTTACAAAGCTAAAATGAAAAGCAATAGAGGAAGCCACCTGGGTGTCAACTTCGGGTTTCCACAAGCATGTGCACCCCATCTGCACACATGCAGACACAGACCTGTAAAAGCAGATCCATGCACACATGTAAACACGCATGCACAAATGCATAATCCCCTGACGGATGCATACACACAAATGTGTGTACATATAACACCACACACAAACAAGTATGTACATGTACCACCCACATAAAATTAAATAAATGAAAAAATAGGTAACATTAAATAAATAAATAAATAAATAAGCAAAGACAACCGAGGGCCAGGCAGGAAACTCAGTTTAGGGCGTGTCCTCTAGGTCTAAGCCTCACTATGGAGTCTTGTGGGTCCACTGGCTACTGCTAAGCCCCAGAGTTGTCAAGAAGCTACGCTGCGGGACCACCCTTCTCTCTTTCCAGCTGGAGACACCCAGCCCAGACACTGCCCCTCCCATCGAGACTCTCCCTTAGCCCCGCCCCCCATGCCCCATATGGGATTCATCGCCATGCCCTGGAGTCACCTCTTAGGCGATGGAAGCAGGGTCACCCCATCAACCACATCCAGGCCGTACCCTGCAAACACATGCAAGTCACCTGGGGCACCCTCACACCCCATTCAGATGCCAAGCTCGACTTCATTATCCTCCAAATGTTCCCCAGATCAGAGGCAAGTGGGACCTGGCCACAAGCATAAAGTAAATTATCCGACCCCTCCCCACCAATGATAAATGGTTCTATTAGCTTTCCAGATTGTTAAAGCCCGATAGAACAGAACGCAGGGAACGGGCCCATCCATTCTCCCTCTGGCGCACACTGAGTTGTAAATAGGTTATTTTGTGTGTAAATAACACATTAAAACACAGCATTAGCTGTGTCTTTTGATAGGGTGGAAATTGTTCCGAATAAATAATTCCGGACAGGAATGTAAAAGAAACAGGATTTAATAGAGCATGCCTGGTGCGGCCGTGTTAAACATGACTAAAATGATAAACCTCAGAATATACGAACAGTAAACCACGCACTGACACCGGAGTAATGAGGCTGTATTTTCACCAAGCTTTAGAAATGCTAAAATTAGTCCTGACAGAACCAAACGTCAGAAAATTGTTCACCACATAAACACAGTCAATTTGGGAAGGTGAGGTTTGGGGCCCCGGGCTGGGGGACAGCTGCATCCCACCCCATGAGATTTTTTTTTAGTACGTCCCCTTCCAGGACTAATGATAGGACCAGGTTGCCACCGGCATGCTCAGTCTCTGGACCTCAGTTTCCAAATCTGTACAATGAGCAGTTTGAACTGTTCTATCTTGGGAGCTTTTCCTCATTCCGTAACCAGAAATGACTTAGAAGATGCACAACTCTGCATCCATTTAGCATCCACACCAGGACACGAGAACGGAGCTACTGGCAGGTGACGGCTGCCTGGGGAGATGTCCAGCATGCTTCAGTGAATAACCCCACCCGTGCTCGGCGAGCACCCCTAACTAAGGTCAGTGGTTCACATACATGCAAAAAAACGTGAATGGGAGGGGGGATGTGTTGGGAGGAAGGGGTTCAGTGAGAGAGGGAGGAGGACAAGAAAGGGTGACAGAAGTGAATATGGTCAAGATATATATGAGTATAGATGTATGAAATTGCCAAGAATTTTTAAAAGTAAATTTGGATGAAAGGAAGCAGAGGAAAAGGGCGGGGGGGGGGGGGGAGTTGGTATGCTGGCTGGCTTTGTCAACGTGGCCCAACCTACACATATCTGGGAAGAGGAAATGTTTGTATGTGAGTGTGTGTGTGTTTGTTTGTTTGTAACATGGTTTCCTGGCTGTCCAAGAACTTATCTTGTAGACCAAGCTGGCCTCTGACTCACAGAGATCCACTTGCCCTCTCTGCTCTGCCTCCCAAGTCCTGGGATTAAAGACATGCCCTACCATGCCCAGGCTGGAAGAGGGAATCTTAACTGGAAAAATGCCTTCATAAGGTTGGCCTGTAGGCAAGTCTGTTTGTCCTTTTCTTGATTAATGATTGATGTGGGAAGGGCCAGACCACAGGGAGTGGTGACAGCCCTGGACAGATGGTCCTGGATGGTGTAAGAAAGCAGCTGAGCAAGCCAGTAAGCAGCACTCCTCCGCGGCTTCTTCATCAGCTCCTGCCTGAAGGTTCCTGTCTGAAGGTTCCTGCTCTGACTTCCCTTGGTGATGGAGTTTGACCTGAAAGTTGTCAGATGAAATAAACCCTTTCCTCCCCAAGTTGCTTTTGGTCATGGCGTTTTATCACAGTGATAGAAACCCTAGCTAAAACGGAACTTGGGACCAGGTTCGTGGGATATGCTGTGACATACCTGACGCCATGCTGTTTAGGGGAGGACTGTGGGAGAACTTCGGGCGAGAAAAGGCACTGAGTGGTCAGAGCTTTATGAGCTGTTGTGGAAACACATAATAAAGCTGAAAGCAGTGCAGATGATGGAGGCGGGGCTTGTGAAGTTTCAAGAGGAAGTTTGAGAGTCCCTTCAAGGCTCTTTTTTGAATTATTATTTTGATATTTTTGAATCTGTGGTTCTGCCTACTGGGGCTGAAGAATCAGTCGCGATTAACACGAGACCAGAACAACCAAAGTGAAATGTTTGCCTTACTGGGATAATCAATACGGATCAGCTAGGGCTGAAGAATCAGCTGTGATTATGAAGAGACCAAAGTCACTCAGGCCTAATCTTCTGTGATATGTTTCTATGGGGGCTCTGAGGTGCTACTGGTTTTGAAGACACAAAGGGGTTACAGAGAGCAGCTGAGTCCCGGCACTGCGGTGAATGTCCCAGCCATTGGTGAAGGTGCCACCTTGTTGAAGCTGACAAGCCCCAGGATTGAACAGGTCATGGAGAGAAGTTCAGGTTTGGCACCATGTAGCAGGTTTGGAGTTCCTGAAAAGAGCCCAGGAGACCCAGCATCTTGGAGATGCCAGTACTATGGGACTCTCACCAGAGACATCATCAGCTGTGGGATGGAGGCAGCCTAAGCCTAAGAGATGTGTTATGTGTGCAGCAGATGGCGGAGCCAGTGAGGTGGAACTGCTCAAGGCCTTTGGAGCTCAGAAGATCATGAGTCCAAGAGCTCTGACCCTGAGTGTCACACTGTTGCTTTCATTTGAATGTAACTGTGCCTGGATTCTTCCTTCTTGGAGTTAGAAAAATATGGTACCTATTTTTTTTAACAGGTGTTCATAGTTGACAGACTTTAAACTTTTAAAGAGATGTTTGGTTTTTAACAAAAACTTGGGCTTTTAAAATATTGACTTTTTAAAAAAAACTGTGAGACTTTTAAAGTTATAGTATGTTTATATTGTGACATTAATAATGAGATCATGGGGATAAGCAAAAAAGAAAAGCTTGTGGTTTAATAAGTGACATTTTGTGGCAAGATAAGGAGTCGATTGTGCTGGTTAGTTTTTGT
The DNA here is from genome assembly GCF_964271855.1 of Acomys minous. Taxonomy (NCBI): domain Eukaryota; kingdom Metazoa; phylum Chordata; class Mammalia; order Rodentia; family Muridae; genus Acomys; species Acomys minous. Next base: position 70,037,189 of record NC_140483.1, on the reverse strand, counting down.
CAACTTGACGTCACCAACTTAGACATATCTGGGAAGAGGGCATCTTAAAGGAGAAAATGCCTCTATAACAGCAATTCTTTTTTTAAATTTTATTTATTTTTATTTTATGTGCATGTATGTCTGTGGGTATCAGATTTTAGAGTTACAGACAGTTGTGAGCTGCCATGTGGGTGCTGGGAATTGAACCCAGATCCTTTGGAAGAACAGTCAGTGCTCCCAACCCCAGAGCCATCTCTCCAGCCCATAACAGCAATTCTTAACCTGTGGGACACAACCCCTTTGATGGTCAAACAACCCTTTCACAGGCTTCACCCAAGACCACCGGAAAACACAGATAGTTACATTATGATTCACAATAGTGGGAAAATTACAAAAATAATTTTAGGGTCAGGAGTCACTGCCATACAAGGACTGTATTAAAGGGTCGCAGCATTAAAAAAGTTGAGAATCATTGATCTATAAGACTGTGCTATAGACAAGTCCGCACAGCATTTTCTTGATATGGGAGGGCTGCTCACTGGAGGAGGTGCCAGTCCTCGGCAGGTGGTCCTGGATGGCATATGACAGCCTCAGGGAACAAGCCAGTAAGCTGCGTTTCCCCATGGTTCCTGCTTCAGTACCTGCCTGCAGGTTCCTGCCTTGAGTTCCTGCCCTGATGTCCCTCGGTGATGGACTGTGGCCTGAGGGCTGTCTTTAGTCATGGTGTTTTACCACAACATAAAAAAAACCTAAGACAGGTGATTATGCTGTGACTCAAAGAGCAAACAACTGTGGATTCAGACTGAAGCTTGGAAGTAGCAAGTGTCTTGGCTTTCTCTTCACAGTAGTTTATCCCAGCAAAAGAAACCCTAAGACAAAAGGGAAAGGAGAAGGGAAGAAGAGAGTGAAGAGGAGAGATGGAGGGAAGGAAGGAAGGAAGGAAGGAAGGAAAGACAGACAGACAGACAGACAGACAGACAAACAGACACTCAGTATAGTCAAGGCCTGCAGAACAAAGACTGGCAGAAACCCCCTTAAACTGTAATACAAGCAAAACCCATCCTTCCTTCCTTCCTTTCTTCCTTCTTTCCTTCCTCCCTTCCTTCCTTCCGTTCTAGGTATCTTGGCACAGCAGTGAGTGTGGTAACTAACACTGGCCATGTCTCCTAAATTAATTAATTAATTAAGCTAATGGGTAGGTGTGGATAGGAAAAATCATATCCACAGGGTTTGGGTCTATGTCTGTTTGAGGCCCAACCTAATTGACTCCAAACCAGGCTTGTTCCAATCTTCCTTTAGATAAGGAAGAACCTCCGTCACCCCTTCTGCACATCAGGCACCCCTATATTACAGAATGCCCATAACTCATTCAAAACGCCCCTGGCGGGGGGTGGTGGTGGGGACACTCCTTTCCACTTCCTGGCAAGCCAGGCTGCTGGGGACAGTGGCACTGTACTCGCTGGACAGACTCCGATGGGAACAAGCTGTTCCATGTGGCTGGGCCATAAAACCAGCTTCCATGCAGTTTCAACAGCAATCCTGAACATCACTTAAGTAAGAATAATTGCCCACTTAGTCACACCTGAGTGCACTCCAGCCTGCGTGTGGCCCCACAGAGAAAGACAGGTTAGCTGGGAACGCTGGATGCCCGGCAAGTTCCCTGCTCCCCACAAGGCCTGGGGGCTGAGGGACACAGGACACCACAGGACAGGGCCAGCATCAACTGACTTTCACAGCCAGGTAGCTCAGGCTAGCCCACTATAGCCCACTTGGCACACACCTGGAATGACGGTGTCACTCGGCGGATGGGTGTCGGCGGAATGGTGGTTGTGCTGGTGACAGGGGCGGGTAGTAATAACAAAACACAGCAATGACAGTAGGCATCCAAGAGGGCAAGTGGAGGGTGTAGTGACAGCGGTCAGACACCAGGGACCCTGAGCAATGGGTCAGTCAAAGGGTGTCTCACAGATCCCTAAGTATGGTAAGGTGGGTAAAGTGGGAGTGCTGAGCAGATGCAGAGAAGTGTGTGACATCTGAGTTGCTTAAAAAGCCTTCCTGTGGGCTGGGGATGCTGCTCAGTTAGTAGAGTGCTTGCCGAATTTACATCAACTTTGGTTCCACCCCTAGTACCACAAAAGCCAAGCATAAAGAGACATATACCAGCAATCCCAGTACTAGGGATGGAGGAAGATTACAAGTTCAAGGCCAGCCTCAGCTACATAGCTAAGTTTGAGGCCAGCCTAGAGTATATAAGATAATAGATAGATAGATAGATAGATAGATAGATAGATAGATAGATACATAGATAGATAGATAGATAGATAGACAGGCAGGCAGACAGACAGACAGACAGACAGATGGACAGGCAGACAGTCAGAGATGACTCACACACACTCCAAACCAAATTGTCTCAAAGATGCTTTCCAGAAAGCCAACCAGGCCAGTGAACAAGACAAGGAAGTTGTCAGTATGGGAACACAGCACAGAATCTTCAGGAACAAAGAGCTATTTTAGTGCCTCACAGTGGTAGGCTGGCCTGGCCACAGGACATGTGTTTCTGCTCTTCTCAAGTCTCATGTAGCCCAGGCTGGCCTCAAACAAGCTGCAATCTTGAACTTCCCGCTCTCCTGACTCCACCTCTGGAGCGCTGGGATTACAGGCATGGGCTGCCATTGCTGGGTTCATGCAGGGCTGGGCCTGGTACCCAAGACTTCCTGCATGCTAGGAAAGACACTACCGATAAGCTACATCAGCCCTTCGCTGAGACAACCACACCAAGACACTGGAAAGATCTATTGGAAGTACACATGAAGCCCAGGCCCTGAGCCCAGCTTTTTATGACAGTGCTCTCAGCTCAAGCGACCTTGGGTCTGGCAACACTATTCAGTGTATAGGGATGATGACTGAGTCAGAGACAAGGGACCTGCTTAAGGCAGCCCAGCAAATCAGGACCGGGGCCAGGGTGTACTGCTCTGGAGAATAAGAGTGCCAGAAAGCTAGGCTTCCTATATAGAAGGTGCTGGGCCTCAGTGGGTCCCGAAGGCAAGGGTGACCAATGGAAAGGACACTTTCTAGGTCAAGCTGAGTTGGCAAGTCTTGGTAAAGAACTCTAACAGGAACGGTAATAGCGAACACAGAAAAGACATCCCTCGTGCCTCACACAAACTGACTGGGCCTCTCTTTGCTAAGCATGTCCCCATGTCTAACTCAGATAGCATCCAACAGCACTGCAGAACATCTACAGCTGTTCACAGATGAGGCAACCGAGGCACAGGACTCCTGAGGTCATGAGACCATAGACTAGTCCAGGCAGCCAGGCTCCACCATCTGGGAACTGTAGTCAGTGCCTGTACAGCCGCGAAGCACCATGGGATAGGTGTGAGGCTTTAGCGGATCCTCTGGGAATATCCACTGTGTCATACAAGGGAGGGCTCCCCCTTCCCCCAGGAAGCCAGAATATGAGAGTCTTAGGGCTGGGGTGTGGTTGGGGTGTGGCTGGGCGGTGGCGACACTAAGCAAGCCTAAAACAAGAACTCCTGGGTTCCAGGCTCAATGGGGAGGGTAAAGGGAAGGGAGATAGGAAGAAAGGAAGGGAGGAGGGAGGGAGGGAGGGAAGGAGGGAGGGAGGGAAGGAGGGAAGGAGGGAGGGAAAAGATATGGAGTACATCAGAGTCCTGCAGGAGCATTGTTTCAGCTGGGCCTGTGCTGCGGACCCCACAGATGCCCAATTTTGTAGGTCTGGGATGGGACCCAAGAATTTGCGCTTCTGGCATCTTGGAAAGTGCTCAGTGTAGACTGAGAACTCAGCATGCAAGGGGCTAACAGTTCCAGTCCCAGCACCAATTAAAAAGAGGGAGACACTTCCAAATCCTAAGGGGTGCTGATGCTGTGGGAGAGGAAGGGCCACAATGGCTGGCCACAGACTTTGCCTTACAGAATGACCATCGCTGTAGGACTGGGTGCTTAATTTCGGCATGTGAGATTAGACCCCAGCTCCAAGTTTCAAGGCTGACCAAGGCTTCTAGAATGGTCCAGTCCCCGTGGAAGCACACAAAGCAGTTCAGAAATATTTTTGGAAAAGAACCCATGGCAGACGAGAAAAATACGACAGCATTTGGACAGATTTGGTGGAAAGCAACGAGAAACATCTGACTTAAATTGCTTTGCAAATTACACCATTTTAAAAATTAGAGGGTGGGGGGGACCCTGGGCCAAAATGTATTTTTGAAGATTTATGGCCTCCAGAGGGTTAGCTCAACAGCCGAAGAGGCTGTGAAAGAGCCACCCAGTGTGGCTTCTGCTCCAGCTCTTGGGAAGCCTTCTGCCAGATCTGAAGTCAGCCTTTCCCAGCCTGACTGCAGCACAGCTTGCCTGGCTGACCCACCCTGCAACTCTAACTCTCTCTTTCTCCCTCCCCCCCTCCCCCCCCTCTCTCTGTGCATGCGCTCATGTGTGCATGCATGTGCGTGTGCATGCATGCATGTGTGCGTGCGCCCACACATGAACATGCATGCATGCATGCATGCATGCATGCACGCATGCACCCTGGGGAGGTAAGACGTCAACCTCAGGTGTCATTCCTAGGTGCTTTCCACACTTTTTGTGAGGCGTGCCCTCTCCCTTTCACCTGAAACTCCCTGAACACACTGGGCTGGCTGGTGTCAAGCTCTGTCCCCACCTCTAGCTATGGGATTATAAGCACGAACCGCAACACCAAGCTTTTTCAGGTGCGATGGAACCCAGATTTTTCAGGCTTGTGCATCCTACCAACTGAGCCATCTCCCTATCCCTGAGAAGGTGATCTGACACATACCTTAGGAGCCCCCAAGTCCTCAGCCTTGTGGACTCAGAAGTCCACCATGGGTCACCCCACGTATTCTCATGACTGATACACATACTACTAGCATATATTTGCAGGCTGAGAGTGGAACTCCTCAGAGGCCAGGCAAATGTGGCAGCTCTCAGCAGCCGCCCTCTGTGGCCCCACTCCTTACTAGTCATACTCACTACACCGGTTATGTTTGGAGATGCTCCTGCTGCCCCCCACCTGCCCTGCATTGAAACTTGGCCAGGCCCAGAGATGAACCCCGACATCCGTAGCCTAAGCGAGCCCATGCCAGCTACCTATGTGGGGCTCCTGCTGCTTACCTTCATCTTCTCAGTCAACTCACTCTTAGCCCACATCTGATGCTTTGGAGCAATGGCTCTTGACCTTCCCAATGCTGTGACCCTTTAATACAGTTCTTCATGTTGCTGTGACCCCAGACCATAACATTATCCTCATTGCTACTTCATAACTGTAATTTTGCTACTGTTATGAATCACAATGTAAATAACTGACATATAGGATATCTGATATGTGACCCCTGTGAAGAGGTTGTTTAACATGCCTCCCCCAAAGGGTTACAACCCACAAGTTGAGAACCACTGGTCTGGAGCATGCTGGCCCTTGGGGTCTGAGCACAAGAGGTGTCTTCCTTGGTACCTCTGCTCTGTCACAGAGAGATTAATCAAGAGTAGGGTCTTGAACTATTTTCTCAAGTTGTAATTACATTTATTTATTTAGGGGGACGCATGTGTGCATGTAGTAGTGCACTGTGGGGGGGTCAGATAGCAACATGCTGGAGTTGGCAGCAAGCATCTTTACCCCAAGAGGCAGCTTGCCAACCTGGTATTAAAATCTTAAGGACTACAGCTAACATGAAAGCCGAGTCCCAGCAGTGTCCTTAGGCACCACTAGGCTTCCTGACCCTCCCCTTCAGCAGGGACAGATCCCACCGTGTCCCCTTTTCTACACAAGCATGGCCACTCTTCCCACATTTCTGGACATCCTTCCAGATGAGCTGCTCAGGCGGGGGTGGGGGGGTGCAGATACAGCGCATGTCAATGGGAGAGGACACTCCAGGTTGCTGTGACTTCCTAGTGCACACCCCTGGCCTACGTCTGCTGTGCTAAACCTCATCAGCCAAGCTCCCCCAGGAAAGGGCACTGAGAGGGCATGGAGTGGGCAGAGTGTGGCACTGGCACTTGTCTGGAGTGGCTATGCTCTGCGCTTTACCCCCTTTCCCGGTGGAAAACTCCTCAAGCATTTGTTGTCACTGGCCCCAACAGTGACAACTGGGTCTGATGCCACAGGGGCCTTCTCCCCTCAATCATGTCCTAATTACTGTCTAATTGCTGCCTAAGCCTGTTCCTCTGTTGGTGTGACAGGGCCGGGAATGGCTGCGTGTGTTGAGAGATAGGCCGAGTCAGGGCAGATCCCTCAGGACAGGTGGGAGATGCTGGAAGCTAGTACCTGGGAACTCTCTCAGCCTGGAAGAACGCAGCAGGGAGAAAATGTGAGGGGTCATCCCTGGCTGGGGTAAGCCCTGGTTCAGGACTGCACGGCACTGTGTCCCCTCTCATCCGGAACTCCCTGTCTGGGTGACCCATTGGACTGTGGCTCCTCCTACCTGATCTAAGAATTAAGCCTCCACACCAGGTCCACAAACTCAAACCCTCTCCCCAGAGGTGCTTGAGGTTGACCTCACATCTCCTACTTATGACTTTATAATTAATTTCAACTTAGAATCATGGAGGGAAAAAAATATAAATGTGGTGAGAACAACCTAAGAAGAGGACCTAAATTCTTTTTTGTTTTAAGAGATATAACCCAAGGGTGGTTCCATTTCACGAATCCTGGCCCCCGAAGCTATACCAAGCACAGTCCTGAGACCACAGATGCAGCATCAGCTCAGGGGTGGAGAGAAAAAAAACTTAGCCCTACCCTTGAACAAGGGCCCTTGGATGTTCTGCCTGAAAGTGGGGGGGGGGGGCGGGGAAAGAAAAAAAGCACCGGGGCATAACTAAATGTGCTTGAATTAAAAGGAACAGAAAATAAATCTGTTTCTTCACTCTGAGGCCGAATAGTTGTGTGGCCTCCAGATGGACAGCCCAGTGACAAGGGGAGGTCTCACCTTCCCGCCAAACTCCCCAACCGGGATGCTGGCACGGACCCGTGGAAACTGGAGAACATCTCTCTTAGGGACAGTGAAATGAGAGGCTGTGGCCCGTGGAGTCCCTTCTGTTGTAATTAAGTTGGCCAGAAATCCACCTAAGATAGTAAATTCCATACCTGACCCTCTAATTACAGCCAGCAGGCATTGGCAGACAATTACTTTCTGAAATAGTCCTCAGCGGGCAAGAGGCAAAAAGCTCTCGGGATACACCTCCCAGTGCCAGCTGAACACACCCCAGGGCGGCCAGGCAGCTGCCCCAGTATTTTCTCCTCCCTTCCTCCTCTTCTTGCTCAGGTCCCAGCCGCCAGAGTCTGAGACAACCAGCTCTCCAAAGTAAGCTGCAAAAGACCTTCTTGGGGCCTGGGATTCCTGGGGCAGGGGCACTGCCCTCCATAAACCCAGCATGCCTCCCAGATGACAGGGGCCAGCGCACTCATTAAATCCTAATGACCTCGTGAAAAACACCCCTGCTGCTCTGCAAGCGTGCAAAACAGAAAGTGTACCTCCTTGGGCTGCTACAGCTGCTGCCGCCGCTGCTGCAGCGGCCACCGCCAGAGGACAGGCCTTTTTCCCTGGGTCGGGGAAGCTGCTGTCCTCCAAAAGGCGACTCTTGGCTTCTTTCTTCTCCACTGCAGGGGCTGGGGCAGATGTCTCCATCTCAGCGGCTCATACTCTTGGGTGGCAGACCCTGGAGGAAGTGACAAACACATTCAGCCATGGCACCATCGCACCCAAAGCCAGCTGGAAAATGCCAACCCAGAGCCCCCGGAACACAGGCTACAGCAACGAAGTTCACACTCAGTCCCCTAACACGAGGAGGGAAGACTTTGGTAATTTTTGACATAGTCATCCTGAGAATTGACTGGTCTGCTTTCTGGATGGCCACAGGGACAACAGCAGAGCGTTTTGGTCATTTTCTTTTAAATCTATATTTAAAAAAAAAATCCCGACAACAAGTTCTTAATGACGAGAGCATCCAGGAAGAGAGAACCACCTGAGCTGGAGAAACAAAACAGAGAGCCTGAAGTCTAGGGAAAAAAAAACCCAGAATGATAACACCCTTCTCCACAAAGGCCACAGTCCGCCTCCCTCGTTGGTTAATTCATTTGGATGTCCATTTGTTGAGTTTAGTTGTAATCACTTATTGTTTGAACGTGTTCTCATTCTCCCTTTGCTTATGTCTCCTCTCTTGCTAGAAGGCAGTGGTTCCGGTTCTCAACCTGTGGGTCATGGCCCACTTGGGGCTTGAATGACCCTTTCACAGGGGTCACCTAAGACCATTTGAAAACACAGATATTTACATTAAGATTCGTAACATTAGCAAAATTACAGTTAAAAGTAGCCATAAAAATTATTTTGTGTTTGGAGGTCACCTCAACATGAGTAAACTGTATTAAAAGGTCACAGTATTAGGAAGGTTAAGAACCACTGTTATAAGGGCTCACCTTGCCCAGGCTGGCCTAAAGCTCACTATGTATCCAAGGCCTCTGACTCCTCAGTGCTGGCATTACAAGTGTGTAGCCTTTGGCCTGGCTTACGCTATCTTTACAATCTGTTGCTTTGGAGCCAGTGGTATTGCTCAGCAGGTAAAGGTGTTCTTGCTGCATCAGCCTGGTAGCCTGAGTGCGGCTCAGGTGGGAGGAGAAAACTAACTCCCCGAAGTCCTGACAGCACGTATGTGTTACCACGGCATGCAAGCCACATGCATACAGTAATAATAAAATAATAAAAGCTGTTATTATGGCGTCCTACTATCAGAATGGCCACCAGCCAAGAGCTGAAACCTCTTTTTTCTGACATTGTCCCTTAGCCTGGCCACAAGCACCACCATATCAGGGCACCTGAGCTGCTCTTAGGTCACTACTTACTTCCCTTTATTAGGGCTGCGACAGCCATTGCTGCATCCAGGAGCAAGCAGCCAGTGGCACCTCTCCAAGAATACACTTCTCCTTTACCTGCAAAACCTCATTAAGATGCCATCTTCCCCAAGGGTCCCCCTGCTCTGGATAGTCCCTGGTCGAAGCCCTGCATCAGTCACAAGATGAATCTACCTGACACCCCACATCACCATGCCTGTTGTCTCCTGGGAGATTGTAAATCCTACTAGGTGGACCAGAACTGGGTGAGGTGGCACATGCCTTGAATCTCAGCCCTCAGGAGGCAGAGGCAGGCCAGTCTCTGGGAATCTGAGGCCAGCCTGGTCTACATACTGAGTTCCAGGACAGCTGGAGTTACGCAGAGAGACCCTGTCTCAAAAGTAATAATAATAATAATAAAATAAAAATAAGGTATCAGCATATTCCCTCCCTCTTCATGGGGCTGGGGCATGACCACATTCCCAACCTCAGAGTTCCTCTAGTGTCTTGCTGGGTTCCTTTTAATTATGTGTATGCACGTGTGTCTTGCAGGATGCGTGCAGGTGTCCTCAGAGGCCAGAAGCACAAGACTCCTTGGAGCTAGCGGTACAGGTCGTCTGGCACGGGGCCTAAGCACTGAGCTGGGGTACTTTCAAAGAGCAGCAAACATTCTTAAACCACAGAATCACCACGAGCTCCTCCTCCTGATGGGTTCTGCTGCACCAAGGCTTAAGCCTCTAGCAGGCAGAAGGAGAGGCTGGCTCCCTGTGCATACCTTATCTTCCTAGCAAGAGGACCAGGCCCTGCTGATGTGAGCCTGGAGATCTAAAGGGGGAGGGGAGGGGAGGGGAGAAAGAAAGCAGGGGATGAGCCCCCATTGCTCCCCTACTCCTGGTCTCTGGTGGTCCTGTTAGAAATGCAGACCCAGGAAGGCTGACCTGTGGCAGCTGAGGCCACTCCTGTCTCATCCTGACAAGTGGCAGCATCTGGCCAGCCCAAATTTCACTGAGAGGTAATCTCAGGGTTCAGTGGGGGGTGATGAGCCTCGTGGGGCCACTTCTCACAAAGGCGGCAGAGCAGGCCTCCAGTCTGACCTGCCACTTACAAACTCTGGGGGCACAGACACCCCAACATGGCATAAGCACACAAGTTTTAGGGCTTCGTTGCTCAGGCTGTAGCAACAGATTCTGAGTAAAAGGAACAGCTGCACACAGAAGCACCTAGGATTCAGGGGACACCTCTCTCCATAGGTGACTGAGAGAACAGCCCAGGCAGATGCGCCAGGCCCCTGCCTCGCAGATGCGCCAGGCCCCTGCCTCGCCCTACAAGTCAATGCCACCCTCCTCTTAGTTCTGTCACACAGGAGAGGAAGGATTCCTCAGGAGAGAGAGCCAAGATTCTTCATAATTCACTGGCATTAGTGGGATTAGCTCAATTTCTGGGTAAACACCAGGCACCCTGGGTCCCCAGCTGAAACTTTCACTCCCCAGGCTGCACCTGTGTCGTTGCCCCCACCTGCCCCACCCCCCACTCCTGCCACCTGGGAAAGGCAGGGAAGGGTCTGTGCATGGCTTCCCAGGCCCTGGCTGGGGGAGTGATGGTCTCTTTAGGTTGATTCCCACAGGCTACACAAAAGCTTCTTCACAGGAGGGTCTGAGAGGCACAGGACACCCCAGGGGAGGAAAGTCAACCCCCCACTTTCTTTTACAGCTCTGGAAATGCCTGTGCATTCCACAGGAATTTGCCACACCAAGGGGAGCCTAGGCCCGCACTGGAGAGGAGAGCCCCTTTGCATTAGAGACTGCACCCAGGCCTCAGGCCCTCTGGAGTCCTCATGGGCTTTCCCGTGAGACCTCTCATGCAGATGTTGGTCTGGAGAACCTGAAAAACACGCAAAGAAGACACTGCACATGCGTTTGCGTGTGTTCACACGTGTTGGAAGGAGCGGTGCATGTGGAGGCCATATGTCACCATCGGGTGTCTTTCTCAATTACTGTGGTTTGATGTTGATGATGGTTTTGCAACAGGGTCTCTCCCTGAACCTGGAGCTTGCAGATTTGGATACACTGCTGGAGGGGAGCCCCAGGGACTCCCCTGTCTGGTATCAGGTTACAGAGGAGTGCCTCTAAGCCCGGGGATCCAAACCCAGCGCTAGGCAAGCGCTTTACCAACAAAGCCATCTCCCCAGCTCTCCATGAATGCAGGACTCAGCAGAACACGCATGTAAAGCCAGGCACGGATCCAGCGCCTGGAAGTAAGCGGTCCAAGCATTCACAGCCAGCCTGGGACACACACAAAGACCCTGTCTCACAAAAACCGAGCAAGCAAGAAAGCTCTTCAAGGGGTTTGTATGACAAGCACGCGCAGGACCGCGAGTGAGGTGTCCATGCAGCGCTGTCAGTCTCCAAGTAATTTCTAAGCTACACTTAGAACAAGATTTTATGGGCGAAATATTTTATTAGGGCCAGAAAAAAAGGGGATCAGTGGGTAAAGGCTTTGCCACGAAGCCTAAGGACCTGAGTTTGAGACCCAGGACCCGAGAGCAAACTCCTTCCAGGAAACAGTGTCTCCTCTAGGAATGAATGGGGCAATAGGTCATAGTTTTGTGAGCCTGTTACCAGCATCCTCCATGTCACTGAATACCAGCTCTGCTCACCTTGGCTCCCCACTTGGGGAGTCATCACACACACACACACACACACACACACACACACACACACCTCCAACCCTGCACTTGGTGTGCAGCGAGAAAGCTCGGGTATTACAGTCCCACAAGCATGGTGCCTCTGGCCTCGCAGCAGCTGCACTTGCTGTAAGTGGTGTCTTCCACAAGCCCTGCTTTCCACTCCATCATTTACAGCATGCCGGTGAATGACAAGCACACCAGGTGCCACGGGGACCACGGGGACCATGGCATGGGACAGGGTAAGGGGCCTTCCAAGAATGGCACAAAAATACCATTAATCGCGGCAGAATGAGGAACTCACCCTGAAGCCTGAAATCCTGGAGACCTCCCACCACCTGAGGTCTCCTCTGAACTCCTCTGGTTCAGTCACAGGCATGAGCGCTTCTTGGGGGTGAAATCAACCTCCAGGAGGGAGGCAGGACCTTCCCTTCCTAGCCAATGCAACCACCACAGACCCCGGCGCGCTCACGTCCCTTCTGATCTCAGCCAGGCAGCATGCATGCCCAGACTCACATGTACGAGCACATGGGAATGCAGGCACGCGCAATCACACAGCGTATGCAACACACCATTCGGATACAAAGATGTCTGCTATGTGCAAACATCTGGCTACACATACATGCATGTTCGTGCACTTGTCGTTTCACTGAACACAAGCAGTACAAGTGCACACGCCCATCACGGATATGTTGTCACAAAGAGTTACATGTATCACCTTTACAGCCCACTCTGGCTAGCCTGGACCCCTCAGCTCAAGCTTTAACCCAGAAACCTGCAGGTTACAGAATGACACACAGCGCTGCAGCAGGTAGCAGCCGTACCAAGCAAAAAAAACCAGCCCCAAGGCGATGCACCTGCCTCTTTCTAGCCCCTTGAATTTCTTTCTCCGAGTACAAAAGCTCCTGGATTTGCAAGGCCCCTGGGCTAGTGAGCTGGTGTTAGAGAAAGTGGTAATTAACCCTAATTCACTGACTGGCTGGGCAGGGGTTGGGCCCCCAAGGGCCCTGACAAGAAGTATAGGCCTCCTCCATGAGATGAGATGAGTATCAGAAAGGTTTCCTTCTTTCTAGAAGCTGTGGGGAGGACTGCTGGCCCAGGCTTGAGGACACATCCCAACCCCCACTGTTCCCTACTCAGGCTGGTTGCACTTCCTGTCTTGGCATCCCTGTGCCTCCTCACTCATGCGTTGTGTTCCACTAACACCATGGACTTCCAGACCCAGCGTCCTACACCAGAGGTACCTAATCCACAGTCCCAGAAGGAGGCCAGGATAGCAGGCGACCTTTACAGACCATTACAGACATTGACTATGGACACCAAAGATAGAGCATTCATTTGGACAAAAGGCAACTTCTGCCCCAAGATTCAAGTTCCCCATCTGTAAAATAGAGAGGAACAGAGCCTTCCTCCCAAGCTGGGCAAGCAGAGTCCGCACAGCGTCAGGAGAGACTCTGTCTGAGCCTGGATAGCAGCATTCCATCAAGGCCCCTTCTGACAAATAGCCCGGCCTCAGTCTCCCCAGCTAGATGCCGAGAACACAGTATGGTAGCATTTTGTAAGATAGAATCCAGGTAAAACCCAACCTCTGACCCCGACCCCTGCTGTCAGGTGCCCTTCCTCCCTCAGGGACTTGACATCCAGAGGGCCACAGTCTCTCCCTGACACCCCTTTCAGCAGAGGACTGGACCACACTCAGAGGCCACGTCTGCAAACAAGGGTGCACTGTGTGGCCTGCCTGCCAGACCTAGACGGGGCTGGAGGGGCTAAGGCAGTGCTATGTATTTCTGAGGCTGGAAGGGAAAACAAGGCTGGCCTCTGCCCTGGGGAGAGAAAACAGACTGCTTAGGACAGTCCTCAGCAGGGGAGCAGGCTGCAAAGATGCCAGGAACAGACTGGGACTTCTTCAGCTGAGGACAAGCTGAGCAGCAAGGACTAAGGATTATCAGAGAAGGTACCACGCTGGGAACAGAGGTCTGCATCCCTTGGCAGCACCAAGGCCCCCACTTCCAGACCTGTACTGCTCGCTGGTTCAAGCTCACCCACTGTCCCACAGCCTCTGAAGCTTGAGCTTGTTACGCTGTTTCCTACTCCGGGAATACTGAACTCCCATAGGGCTGGGCTAGGCTAGGGTGTTGGACTTGTTCCAATGCCCCCTAAAATGGTGGCTCCTCTGTCCTGCTTGCTTATGCATCTGTTACTCTTTCTCTTCACCTGGACACAGGCTGACTCAACATTTGATGACTGACATAGAGTCTAACTGAGCTCAGGAGTGCTGCTCTCAGGGTACTCAGCAAGCACCCCTTCCTCCTGCTAGTGTCACCTCAAGACTTAGTTCTTACAAGAACAGAGCAGCCAGCAGGTCTCAGTCTCTATGGCCCACTGACCATTCTGAGGAATGCTTGGGTTGAAGGTATGCTGGGAGAGATAGAACCATCAACTCATAATGTCTGGCATGGAAGATGCAGTAGTTAACCGGTAATGTCTGTCATGGGCAGTGCTACCGACACTAGGTTAACAAGAGGAAACCAGTTTACATAGGAATGCTTACCTTTCCTTAATCCTAACTCACACAGTGAAGCCAGACTTCAGTATGCAAAGTGCATGATGCAGAAACTTTGTATCTGCTATGTTCTGGGACACCCAGTGGTTCTTGTGATGGATTTAAAAAAAAAGTGACTTTGCCACTTAAAAGACAAGGAAGGGGCTTTCTGGCCATGGTGATGCAGGCCTTTAATCGCAGCACTTGAAAGGCAGATAATCTATGGGATCCTATGGGAATGGATCTATGGGAAATAGGGGGCCAACCTGGTCTACATAGTGAGTTCCAGGAAAGCCAGGGCCATGTAGAGAGACCCTGTCTTTAAAAAAGAAAAAGAAAAAAAAAAAAAGAAAAGAAAAGAAAAAGAAAAAGGACTAGAGGCCTTTGAACTATTAAAAACATCTTTCCCCAGGTGGAACTTCAAACCAAGGAATGGTGTTTTAGGGTCAGGTACAAGCAAGTGGCTTTCCTGTGCCCGTAAGGAACAAAACTCAAGCCACAGCCTCTTAAGAGCAAGAAAAGCCAGGTCCTCAACTCAACACAATGGAGATGAGGGGCGGAGGGGACTGAGGAACATGTGCAGACCCAGGACAAGCCGAACTTGTAACCTCCTCTAACTTCTAACACCAAGTGATCTCAATCAATTCTCAAAGGCTTTCTTCAGGATGCAGCTCTGTGCTAGCTACAGGGAAAGGTGACCAGCTGCCTCGTCCCTCCCAGGATGTGCTAAGAACCAGGCTTGGCTCCTGACTAAGCCTTCTTCCTAAGGACCCACAGGCTTCTGAACAGGCTTACGGGACCAGACGTGAATTCCTCTCTTCAGACCAGGCCTCAAATCCAATGTTAAAAAATCAGTTTGTTACTCCCTTAACAATCACGCCACTGGTGCACCAGTAGGCGCGCTTTGTCTAGCACCTCAGTACACAGTACACAGGCTCTGCGGCTGAGTAAGATTTGCGGCTGCCCAGGATGGAGCCATCCCTAGGCCCAATTCCTCTCCGCCTTCTCCCTCCATCCCTAGAGTCAGGTATTGACAATGACCTTCAGTCTCACCTCGTCTCTGTACCAGTGGCTCAATGCAAAGGAAACTATCCCAGCGCCTCCCATCTGACTTGCAGCAAAGCCAATTGTCAGCCACGTCATCTCCCAACCTAGCCTGGCAGGGTGGGTGCCACTCCCAACTCCTAGGCCCGATGTGAGACAGGCAGGCTGGGGCCCCAGGGAATATGGTATGAAGCTGTAGTTAGGTGAAAACAAGACTTGGGCAAATGTCAGGGTGCTGACAGGAGCCAAACCACCTGAGTTGTGAACCAGCCACCATATGTGAAAGGGAGGGGTCCCCTCAGCAAGTCTTCCAGGCCTGAGGTCACGAGGTGGGAGTAGGGCAGGGCTGGGAGAGCACTCGCTGCAGGTGTAGGGTGGGGCTCTGCCTCCCAAGGCTAGAGAGACCCAAGCTCAGCCTGTGTGTGTGGCCCTGGCATCTCCATGTTCAGCCTCTGCTCTGACTTGCCAGGCTGGAGGCCTCCCCACACCTCACAGGCACCACCAGTGCGTGCCTCTCTACCTAGGCATTGTCCCCACCAGCTTAGCATCCTGCCTGCCTTGAGTGCTCCAACCCTATCCTTGCCACGTAGACTATCTTTTTAGTATAATGAAACTAATGGGATCTGATTGGTTGGGATCTCCCTCCATGAGGCAGGACCCATGAGCCCAGGCTAGCCTGCTATGCAGTTCCAGGTGAGCCTGGCCCTTACCCAATCCAGGCCTCCCAGTCCCAGTCTTCCTCCCTGTGTTCAGGACCCCACAGGCCTCATACTCAACCCTCTCTCCCAGCCTCCGCAGGTCACATCCCAAGCCAGCTATTTGAGAACGCCCTGCCTGGAGCTCTGGTGTCCACTTCAGCCATGGCTCAGCTACAGCCTGGCAATCAGCTGCCCACTGCTTCAAGACTCAGAATAGCACAAGATTCCGGGGTCCTCGTGTGCAGTACCTGCAGCTATCTTGGGGCACTGAGCCCTAGCCTGAGTGGAGGAAGCCATACAGTAGTAGACCAATATTGGTTCCTAAGGGGGAAAGGCTGGAGGCTAGGCGGAGAAGCCTTGGGAGGAAAGGATCCTTAATAAACAACGTCAAGAAAGAGCAGGTTAGAACGGAGCGTGATATCCTCATGGCCCCGCCAGTCTCCCCTCTGCACTCACGCCCCCCCCTTCCCAACACCTACCCCACTTTGTCATCAACTCCTTTAGAGTACAGGCCATGTCACCTCATACCCAGGCTGCATGCAAGTGTTCACTGGATTCACTGTTGGTACCTTTGGGTGCCTCGACCCTCTGGCCTTAAGCCCCCGTCTCTGTCACACTATTTGGCACCAAGATGGCATCTAATAAATGGATCACAAGTCAGGGTTTCAGTGTGACCCTGTGGCAGGAACAGGGAATATATCTATAGATATAGATATAGATATAGATATAGATATATATCAAGATTAGCCTTTAATCCAAGCACTTGGGAGGCAGAGGCAGGAGGATCACTGTGAGTTCAAGGCCAGCCTGGTCTACAAAGCAAGTCCAGGATAGTCAAGGCTACACAGAGGAACCCTGTCTTGGAGAAAAAAAAAAGATTAGCGCAGGAAGACTGGTGGAGTGACGTAGTAAGCCTTGCCACTAAGCCTGATGACCTGAGGCTGATACCTGAGACTCACACAGTGACCAGAGAGAATGGACTCTGACCTCTACACATGCCACACAGAGGCGTGCACGCACGTGCGCACACACGCGCACACATGCTATACATGTAATAGTAAAAAGATTATCATATAAAGGAAGATAGGTATAGAGAAACAACCAGAAGCCCTTCTATATATCTATGTATCACATGACAAACGGAGCCGGCCCAAGAAAAGACATCCGAGCCAGCCTGTTTTACAGAGCGTGTTCCACACTGACCAGGGCTACGTGGTGAGATTCTTTCTATCTTAATGTGAGGGGAGCAAGTGCTATAAATGACCTAGAAAAGTCGTAAACCTGTGGCCTGCCACTTTGGGGCCATCCCTTCAGCTCGTCAGCCCACTTGATCCTCAGAGGTGCTTGCTTTCCTCCGTCTTACTAAACTATTTCTAACCATGTGTGCCTGCCCCCAATTCTGTGTCATGGGACACAAAGGCCTGGACGCTCTAGGTGGCCTGGGATGGAGAGCCACACCAACAGTAGCGTCGGCTCTCTGAACTGAGCCATCTCCTAGACTGTCCCCAGGCCATGTCTACAACTAGCTACCTCGAAGCAAGTGGCTGCTAACAACTGCTGACCCGGTCCTTCAGAGGAAAGCGCTGCCTGCCTGACTACTCATGACCTCAGAAGGTGCTGGGCAGACCTCAGGGGCAGAAACAGAAATTCTCTGAAGGACAGTCAAGGATAGTCAGCTTATATAGTCAAGAACAGCTGATGGCCCTGGGATGAAGCTGGCCCTTAAGTGGCTTTCATATGCAAAGTTCTGTTGTCTAAGTAGAAAGGACTTGTAGAACCATCTCGAGCTCATCCTGGGCTCTGGCTGCCATCCACACTCCCCTGTAAAAGGTTGGTCCCCTGCCTGTTCCTGTGCTTCTTGACAAAATGAAATGGCTCTGTAGTAGCTGCTGGCTCTGTTGTCTCTCCTTTGGAAAACTCCCCACAGCACTGAGTCGAGCCCCCTTGGTTTGATGGACCTTCTGAAGGCCCTGTTGGCAGGTGGTGGGGGTTGGGGGGTGGGGGAGTGAGGGGATGAGGG
Organism: Acomys minous; assembly: GCF_964271855.1. NCBI lineage: Eukaryota > Metazoa > Chordata > Mammalia > Rodentia > Muridae > Acomys > Acomys minous. The sequence continues at coordinate 70,019,369 of NC_140483.1, read as the reverse complement.
GGTGGGGGGATGGGGGGTGTTAGAGAGACAGCCAGTGCCTGTGTTCTTACAGAGGACCTGGGTTTGGTTCCCAGCATCTTACAACCTCCTGTACCAGGGAAGCCAACATCCTTCTGGGGTCTCAGTGGGAATCTGATTACACGTGGCATACATTACGATGCTCAGGCTGAAGGTCCCAGGGCGCCACAGAAGGATATTGAGCAAGAACTAACACATTCAACAGTGTGGGTCTGCATCATCTTACCCCCACTCTATGGGACTTTCCATGACACCCGTGCAAGACCCTAATTTCCCTCTAGCTGGTCAAGCAGATGCATGACCTCACAGTTTCCAAACTCTGGAGAAGGTATTAGATGGGATGGAGGGAAATAGCCCACTAGAGAAGGACCACCGGAGAGGATAATGGGAGCCTGGACCAGGAGAAGGGCATCCTGGGACATGGGAGACAGCTTACCCAGGGCCGTGCAGATGAGAGTTCTGGATTTGGCCTTGCCACTTAGCAAAGGGCCCTGGTAAGAGACTGAACTCTCTGAGCTGCTGAGGTGTTATTTGTTTGTTTGTTTGTTTGTTTGTTTTTAAAGGCTTGCAAGGTTTTATAGGTAAACAGGAAGGGGTCCCCCAATCGGGCTGCCCTCCAAGCTGCTGTTGCTGTTTCCTCCTCCTCTCCCTCTTTCTTATTGCTTTCTATTTTTCCCTCCCTCCTTCCCACTACTTATTCGGTGCTGTCGCTGACAGCATTTCATCTGGGAGAGTTTCTGGGGAGGTAGCTGTGTGCTCCCCAGGAAGGAAGATGAAGGAGGAGAGGAGACATAGCAAGCTAGGCTCAGTCATTACACACACTTCCCAGCATCAAAACACACAAAGTGAGTGTGTATATGTGTGTCTGTCTGTCTGCCTGCCTGTCTGTCTGTCTGTCTGTCTCTATTCATTCACACCATGCTCCCCTTTCCAGAAAGATCTGCTAAGGAAGAGCTGAGGGACCCCTGCCTTCTGGAAACTGACAGACTAAGGATGTTTATGCTCTTACCAAGAGCCAACCTGCAGGGAGCTCACATTCCTTCCCCGTGAGTGATGTCTATGCTGCAGAGAGATGAGCAAGCTGTTTTCTTTCCCATTTACATAAACATAAACACCAATGACACACACACAGAGATATGCATGAGCATGCGCACGCGCACACACACATACACACTCACACATACGATGCCTAGACAGTTCAAGGAACCAGGCTGCTTCTTTTTATCTGCTGTGTGCCCTAGGGCAAGCTACACTTTTTTTTCTTCCTTTTTCCCCACCTCCTTTTGAGAAACGGTGCTCAAACTCACTATGTAGTCAAGGAAGAGCTTGAACTTCTGATCCTCCTGCCTCCACATCCAGAGTGCTGTGATAACAGGCATGGACCACTGCATCCAGCTTATGTCATACTGAGAATAAACCCAGGACTTCTTGCCTGCTAGGCAAACACTGTACCAACTTAGCTATGAATACATCCCTGACCCAAAGCTAGACTGATGTTGCTCAACTTCCCTCTGTAAAGAGTACCTTGGACAATGGCTATGACGTCCCTAGTAGAGAACGCGCTCTATGAATGCCACCTGTGACTGTTATTCAGCCACGAGAGTCCACAGCCTCCTATAGGGCGGGGAGAATGAAGACACTGGCAATGGCTGCCTTTTCCCACCTTCTGCTGCACGCTGACGCACACCAGTCCCTTCTCCACAGGGATCTTGCATCCTGATTCAATCCCTGCCATTCCCAAGGCTGAAGCAGGGAATCCAGGGACGAACTGAAGGTGGTGCAGCCACCCTGTCCAGCCTTTGCAGTGCTCATATAGTGTGCAAGACCATCAGGGGCTAGCGACGGGCTCGGTGAGTAAAGCACTCACCTTGTGTGCACAAAGCCCTGGATTTATCCCCAGGACTGCATAAAGCAGACATGACGGCATGTGCCTGTGATCCTAGCGTGGAGAGGTAGAGACAGAAGGATCTACAGATCAAAGTCATCCTCAGTTTCATAGTGAGTTTGAGGCCAGCCTGGGCTATATAAGACTCTTTCAAAAAATTATATATATAAATTATATATATGTGTGTGTGTACATACATATACATTTATGTGTGTATACATACACATACACACATACATGCACATACACACACATACATACATGCACACACGTGTGTGTATATATATACACACACATATATAACAACTAGAGGCAATGACAACTGCTAGTCTCCCCATACTTTGAGAAAAGTGGCCCACCTTTCTGAGACACAGTGTCCTGACCTCAGGTGTATTTGGGGGAAGAAGGTGATAAACTCTCCTGCAAGTGTGAACCGCTGACCTCACAGGTGGCAAAGATGTCCCTCCATCCTCTGCAAATATATCTGTGGCTTAACACAGTTGTCCCTGTGATCAGATCTTGGTTTGCATAGACACAAAGGGGGTATGATTCCTGACAGCCTGGCTCCTAAAGGCTCTAGCATTTTCTCTCACTTCAGCATCAGGCAAAGGCACTTGTAGACTGAACCCAGCCTGAAAGACCTTTGGCTCCACCCACTCCCTCCAGTGGCAAAATCAAGAGTGTGCCTGGGGAGGTGGCTCACGCCTGAAAACCCGAGTTCAACCTCCAGAACCACACGGTAGGAAGAGAGAACTGACTCCAGCAGCTTGTCTTCTGACAACCACATGCACGCACGCACACACATGCACACACACACACACAATGTAATTAATTTTTTTAACACAGGAAGTTATTCATAAAGCCCCATCTTCCTAAGCCAACCATGTGATATCCCTGACACAGCTCATGGAAGCAAAAGAGGTCCAGGGTGCCTGCATCAAGCATCACTAGGCTCTCTGACCAAACACCTGCCTGGCCACCTGGCCACACCGCCCACCCTGCTGTCCATCCACTAAGCAAGGAAGATGGCTCCTAAGGTGACCTCATCATCGTTACCCACCTCAAGCTCCACCTACCCATCCCACAGACGCTAGTGAGGTAGAAACACCACAGAGCACACTGTTTACATGCCTGTCACAGAGACCAGAATTTGGCTCAGCTCTACGTCACCTGCCCTGGGAACCTGGCAGGCGGCCCTCTCAGCTCCCCTAATTATCTTCTCTGGCTGTGTGGGCGATGGCATGGGCCTCAGGGACTGAACTAGGATGGGGGGAGGAGAGTTTTGAGTCACGGGCAAGAATGGAGCTATAAGGAGTCTTAACTGCCAGTTCTGAGCTGCCAAGAAGCCACCAAAGAGAAGCAATCAGCTGTTCCAGCGGAGGAGGGCAAGGCCCAAGCCGGGCTACCCCAGGCACTTACAACCATTAGCTCTGCAGGTCACAGGGCCACAGGAGGACCACCAATGGAGTGGCTGTGGCTCTTTCATATTAACTGCTTTTTACCTTACTACCAACAATCCCCGCCCCTCCCAGCCACCAGTCAACCCACCTGAGAGCAGTGTCACAACAAGTGGGCCGCACACACGTCTACCAGTGTGGGAGACAGACCCCCCACTACTGTCACACTCCACAGGTTCTCGGTCTTCTCCACCCTGCCTATCCTGGCTTTTGTACTGTTCCCTACCCTGGCTTGGATTCTCATAGCCTGTACTCCAGAGGCACGGCCTCACTGGCCAGCTCTTAGGCAGTAGATGCCCATGGGCCACTCACCGATGTCTCCCCAGACTGGACATCCTACAGAGGAAATGTCTGCCAAGATTCCACAGTTGTGTCTTGGCACCTCATCCTGCTCCCAGCTGTGCTAAGCCCAGGGATTACCTGGGGACACAGGGGTAAACACTTATGGCCTCCTGGCCCCTAAGCCCACTTCAGCCCCATTCAAGGAGGTACAGGAGCATCAGTAAAAGGTCTAGAGGAGATGGCCCAGTGGTTAAAATGCTTGCTGCGCAAGAGTGGGGACCAAAGGTCACATGTGGTCATATGTTCAGAATCTATGTAAATATTGGATGCGCATGGCTTACCTGGAATTCCAGCCAAACATGGAAGAGCAGGGTTTCTCCAGAGCAAGCTGCCTAGCAAGACTGGCCATCTAGGCAAGCCCTGGGCTCGACTGAGAGACCCCTCTGTCAATGAATAGATGAAGAGCAATAGAGGGTGATTTCCAACATCAACGTGGGCCTCCATGTGCGCCCACACACACGCAAAAGATTCATACACACATGTACACCACATACACACACACAAACACACACACACACACACACACACACACATACACACACACACGCCAGAGGAGCTGAGAGAGCACCCAGTGGGCCCACAGGTGATACCCCACATCCACGCCCTGCACAGGCAACATGGGTGCATGACACACAGCCCATGCTTTCTTGTTGGTGCATGCCAACTCCTAACCTGTTTTCAACAGCCCAAGCTTCACTCATGAACACACAGTCATCTACCCACACTCACACACATGCTACCATGCACTGGCTCACACCTACACACACTTGCCTAGTCACACTCCTGCTCACACCACGGATTCACTCACGCCCATCATGGTAAACTCTATCCACGGTCACTGTGATGGTTAAAACTGTCAAGTTGGCAAGTTCCCTATATTCAATTAGGGAATAAACATCTATGCTCATCTGTTGGGGAGTTTCAAGACTGGGTTAAGTGGGGGAGGGGGGCGGGGAAGACACCTAAATAGAGACAGCATCATTACATGAGCTGGGGTCCCAGACTTGGCAGAGACAGAGCTGAGCATCAGTGCTCCTCTCTCTCTCTCTCTCTCTCTCTCTCTCTCTCTCTCTCTCTCTCTCTCTCTCTTTCAGGGTGTAGACATGGGGGGAGGCAGCTGCTTCACACTCTCCCCGCCCCCCCCCACCATGCCTTCTCCTTCACGACAAACTGCACTCTCCAACTGTGAACCCAAACAAACTCCTCCTTCCTAGAGCTGCCACTGCCAGGCATTTTGTCACAGTAACAAAAATAATTGAGTCCCACTCACTGGTTTGTGCTCGCCTGTACACACACACACACACACACACACACACACACACACACACACACACACACACACACTGCCCTGCCTCCAGAATCAACCATCCCACTGCTCACTTTGAGGGCAGTGACTCTGGAGGGCAGGGCCCCTCTGGGGAGCCCAGCCAGGAATGGAGGGTTCGCAAGGCAAGAAGCACTGGCTGCCTCACTCTCTGCCAAGTCTCCCATGTTCACTGCATCCCTCCACACACAGGTTAGCCCAGAAGTGGTCCAAAACTGAGCTGGACCTGTCCCTCACACCTCTCCCTCCTTTGGCCTCCCTGGGGGGGGGGGGGGTTCAGCTGCCAAGATACCTGTTGCTCAGTTCTCAGCCTCTGAAGCCCCACCCCCAAGATTTCCCAGGGCTCCCCTTGACATCTGAGAGCTGGAAGTGGGCAGTGCGACCTGGACAGAGCATGACCCATAGCTAGCAGTACCTCTTTTAAGCCACGAAGTCTCTCTTCTATGGGCCTCAGGTTCCCACTGGAGAGGGAGAAGTACACGGCCCACAATCAAAGGCTAAACACAGCTGTGCAGCAGAACCCAGCACAAAGCCTGTTGCTATCTGCTGACCGTGACTGACTCCAAGAGCCGCCACCAAAGAAAAACGGGTCCTCATGCTCTGTGGAGCCATGACAAGAGGATTTCTGGGGCTTGTTGCTTGTCAGCTTACAAGTTCATGAGAGACTCTGTCTCATAGAAATAAAGCGGGAGTGATACACAGTGTCCTCATCTGGCCTCTGCTTGTACAAACGGGTAACTCACATACATACATACCACACACATCTGCATGCCACACACATATAACACACTCACATCTCTCACACACACTCATACACATGCACACAGACACATACACGCTCGAGCACGCGAATCAAACACCCAGGTATGCAAACAAAGCCAAGGCCACAGATTGTTCCAGATCCCAGGCCCTTCTTCCATTGGCTCTCCTGCCTACACAGAACAGATCTTTTAAGCAAAAAATTCATTTCCCAGCTAAAGGAACTAGGTCCCCCGACTACCTAGTGTGAAGCCCTTGGCTGTCTGCTCAGAACTACCTAGAAACAAGCAATGCCCCTCCTCCGCCTTCACCTTCCAAGCAGTGCCAGCAGGCTGCTTTAAACGCCCGGAGGGACATCTCACTCATGAGCAGGGCAGAACCACATTTGAGACCGCCACCAACTAATTTCACCTGAATGGGGCGCCACCGGGAAGACCCAGGAGCAGGAAGGCTAGACACATCACCCAGCATCACGGAGAATAGTTATTAAATGTTGTCAATTTGGGAGAAAATTAATTAGCAGTCACTGGGGCTGGCTTGTGTCTGCTTAAGCAGCGTGTGTGTCTCAATTAAAATGTAATTGGCACGGCTTCACTCACAACAGGTTAAATGCTTTGCGGTGCTGGTCAAGCTCACAGTAAGACAAAGCTTAAGTCTCTCTAGAGGGGGTGGCACGGATGGGAAGGGGCAGCCAGGGAAGCGAGCAGGAGAGCAAGTCCCAGCATCCCACATCCTGGCATCTGCCAGGCCTAACAAGGGGTACCGTTAACAGAGATGGGAAGAGCCACTCTTTGGAACAGAGATTCGAAGCTAGACAAGAGGTGGATAGGAACACAGGGGTCCCGTGGTGAGCCGCTGAGGATCATGGGGGTTCCCGTGGTGAGCCACTATAAGGACTAGTAGCTGTGGCACAAAGGTCAAAACCAGATGACAATGAACGACTAGGCAAAAAGGCCTAGAACAAAAATTCTCAGTTCCCAAGTCTACGGAGTCAGGCAGGAGTTGGGCTGGAGGCAACAGGGCCTGGTGAGGGACACGGCAAAAGGATTGCCAGACCCAGGAAAAGCTGCCAGCCTTCCAAGAGCAGAAAAGCCCCAGTCAGACACAGAAGGTAATTTAAGTAGCCTGACCTTTAAAACAGAGGATAGATCTGCAAGCCCAGGGTTATCAATTTGTGTAGGAGATAGCTGCTTGCTTGCGTGCGTGTGGGAGTGTCTGTACCCACGATGTTCCTAGGCAGGTCAGAGGTCAACCTTGAAGGCCGTGTTTCAGGAACTTTTGCTTTTAAAGACAGGGTCTCTTGTTGGCCTGGACCATTAGACACAGACACAGACACACACACACACACACACACACACAAAGTAAATAAGTAATTTTAAATTATTATAGTAAGAAAATAAATGAAGAGAGAGACGGCTGTTCCACACACGTCCACTCCTCAGGCAGATGCCTCTCTGCGCTTGTCTTTCATTGTGAGCTGAGAGCAACACAGGCGGCCCTGGGTCCGTGGGACAGATGGTCAGGGGCAGGGTCTAGTTGCCTATGATGGTTTTCTAAATGGTCAGGTTGTTTCAAGAAAAGCACCCTTTTCCTCCAAATCAAAATGTATGGGGCTAGAGAGATGGCTCAGTCAGTAAAGTACTTGCCACACAAATGCAGGGATCTGGCTTGGAGTCCACAGAAGCTACTTTTAAGAAAGAAAAAAAAAACCCACAACAAACAACAAAACAAAACAGCACTGCCTGTAATTCCAGCACTGGGGAAGCCAGGATACCTGAGGCCCAGGAGCCAACCAGTCTAGCTGAATGAGACTCTGTCTCAAAAACCAAGGGAAAAAAAGAACTAAAGAAGACACCAACATAGACCTCTACCCTCCACAAGGACACACACGTGCAAACACACACTCGCGCACGTGCACGCGCACAAACCAAAATTTTAAAACAAGAGAGAGGATGCTGTGAGCGGTGGGTGGTGGTCATGGGGACCGGTGAGGAGAGCGGAGGTCAGGAAGGTAGACAGGAGGCCACTCCTGGTGAAGAGGCCCAGCCTCTGCAAACTGATTCTCAGCACAGTCCAAATTCATCTTTTCCTCCCTCCCAGCGGAGCCCCTGGCCATTTGGTCACCCTACCCTCTAGGAGCCCTAAAGCCATATCCCACCTACCACTCTCCCCAACATCTACCATCCAGGCCAGCAGGGAGCTAGCTGTCTGAAGGCAGTGCCAAGCTGCAAACTGCCACTGTGGTTGGTGTGGGTAATTCCCAGGGGACACACAACAGGCGAGTGGCATCTGTCATCTCTTTTTAGTGCCAACGAACACATGGGCTAGCACTATCAGGCACAGTGGCTTGGCAGGATGTCTGGGAGGACATTATGGGCCAAGCTAAGCAGCCTGAAGGAGGATCCATCAATAGTCTTGCAGTCCTCCCACCCACCCGAGCTGCCACCAATGGTGAGAGAATGCTACACACAAAGGCACACGTCTGTTTTGTTCAAGTGGCAGCCCCAGAACGTCACCTCCATCAGCATACCAGGGTCTCAACCCTGTCATGGCTCTACAGACAACGTAAGAGAAGCTCTTGCCTTGGTTCCCTGTTGTATACTAGGTTCCTCCAAGATTGAAAGAGATTCCATTCTACAGAGAAGCCCCTAAAACAGCAAAGTAAACAACTCAGAGCTTCAGAAAGCCCCTGAAACTGACCAGATTCATTAGTGTGCCACACCCCCTAGCCCCCTCACCCCCGGCCCTGCCAGCCTATACAGTAAAAGCTGAGAGTCCCACTCAGACCGAGAGAGGTTAAGCTGCAAAAAAAAAAAAAAAAAAAAAAAAAAAAAAAAAAAAAAAAAGATTCTCAGTGGAGAAAAGCTACAAAGAAGATGCTGAGACCAGCCTGGAAGATGCTTAGACCAGCATCACTCCAGCCTGTTGAGCTGCCTGCAGGCTATGCAGTGTGCTCCAGGTTTCCCAGCTTTTGTGAGCTCTCACCCGTGTTGGGGTGGGTCTTGGTGATGCAGCTGTCTTTGAGTCACTGCTGCTCCTATAAGTAACTTCTCGCCCATCCTCCAGTAAATGACTCCTCACCTGTATACCTGTAAGCAATCCCAATGGAACTCATTGGTTCACCAAGCTGGACTTCGGTGGTATTCGTACTTTGGACTGTGGTGGGTTCCCTATCTGGGGTGAGAAGATGTGTGTGCTGCATCTCCCCAGGAAAAATTTTGTCCCACAACACCCCCGCAGAGCCTTAAAACACTTTCTGTAAACCTCAGCGCTGCCCTACGTATTCCAGTTAGAGCAAGAGACTCCACAGAGAGACCTCAAAAGCTGTCACAACAGAGCTTGTGTCACAAGGAAGCACATCACAAGAAAAAAAAGTGAAAAGGGGGTGCTGAGGAGATGGCCTATTGGGTAGAAGAGACTGCCGTGCAATCATGAGGACCTAAGTTCAAATCCCCAGAACCCATGTAAAAGCCCTCTTCAAAGCCAGTGTCCTGTGGAGAGATGAGAGGCAGAGGAGGGAGAACCCAGCCAGCCTGGTGTACACAGTAGATGGACAACAAAGAGACTGTTCCAAAAAACAAAGCGTGACCCAGACACTTGGCCCAGAAGGGGGAAAATGCCTGCTATGCAAGCCTGTTCACCTGAGTTCGATCCCCATAGCCGGTATAAATGTAAGAGAGAAACAATTCCACGAAGTTGTCCTCTTACTTCCATAGGCACTATGTGGTACATGCAAACACAACAACAACAACAACACAACACACACACACACACACACATTCTTTAAAAAATGGATAATGTGGTTAGGCATAGCTGTCCATTCCTTTAATCCCAGAACTAGGGAGGCAGATGCAGGGGGGGCTCTGGAGTTTTAGGTCAGCCTCATCTACATAGTGAGTTCTAGCCTGGCTAGCCAGGGCTACATGGTGAAACCCTATTTAAAAAAAAATTGGGCAACACTAAAGGAGGAGTGGCACCTGAGGTTTCCCACTGGCCCCCTCATGTCCACACACAGTGAATGTGCACCTGCGCTAAAACTTCTACCTGAATGCACACTCACAAACATGAACACACATGCACATGCACATGCACAACAGATTCTGAAGAGCTTTTTTTTTTTTTGACAGTAGAGGATATTAAATCCCCACCGAGCAAGTACCAAGTGTCAACTGGAAGGCCTGGGCAGCTTAGTGAACGGGCTCTTCTTCCAGCAGACCTGGGTTCAGTCCCTCAGCACCCCACATCTATCTGTGACTCCAGTCCTAGGGCCTGTGACGCCCTCTTCTGGCCTCTGTGGGTATGGCGTGCATGTGGTGCACAGACACACATGCAGGCAAACCTCTCATACATGAACCCCTCACTCTACCATTTATAGAGTGCTCCCTGGGCATCAAGCCCCACACCATGGCCTTGGAGAGTGAGATGGCTGTGCCTGGTACCTTTAGGATGTTTGGCCAACAGAAACAAACTCAAAGAGGCCAATAATGAGCTGTAGAGGAGGATGCTGAGCCTGGAAACAAGAAGGCCCCTCACGGAGAAAGGCGTTCCGTGACACCTAAGGGTTCGGACAGGAGCCTGACTTCAGGTTGGGATGGGGCTCTCGATCAATCATTAATCAGTCATAACACTTGCCTCCAGCTGTCCTTGGCCTTCTCTTTTAGAGACTCAGTAATTTCCATCAATCTGTTCTAACACCGATTTAAATTGAAAGAAAGAAAGAAAGAAAGAAAGAAAGAAAGAAAGAAAGAAACCCTCCATTAATCTCCATCTATGTGGGAGGTAACCGGAAGTCTAAGTCAGGAGTGGCGAGACCACACAATGTTTGACACGGATCCTTCTGGAAAAGATGAGGGTAGCCTGGCAGCCAAGAGGCCCATCCAGTGACAACTGTAAAAACCCAAGCTCCAGAGGCATAAAATATGTGTGTTGTCTGCAAGACTAGTGGCCAACTCCTTCAGGGACTTCTAGGGACGTGACAAGAGAGCAGGAAAGGGCCAAGCAGCACTTACATGAAAGCTGCCTTCCCGTCTCCTTCTAGATAGCCTAGGAATCTTCTGGAAGGAAGAAGATGCAGCTGCCGACTGAAGACTTCTGTGACTCCATGCCACCTCTATCAGCCGACCAAACACTAGGATTGGGAGAGGCCCCACCACAGGCCCATCCCATGTCCAAAGACTTGGAGAGAGCCGAGTCTGAGATGCCCTAAGTTACACTAAGTCAGGCTGTTGCCCTTAGACCCCATAGCTCCTGATGGTGTGCACACTGTGTTCACGGCAACTGCCACTGTTATAATCTCTGCCCTAGGCCACTGGCCAGTCTGCACGCCAGCTGGACAGAAACAAGTCTTTTTATCTGCACCTAAACATACCCGACCACAGTGCCATTGTAACTCCAATGAGCCCCTGATCCTCACCCTGAATCCTGTCTGAGGCCCCTTCACCTCTCTGCATCTGTCTCCTCTCCATCAAAATGGGAGCACACCCCACACACAGGTGCATGGAATGCAGAGTCTGCCACAGAATCATGGCTGGGGACAGTCGAGGGCCTGTGACTGAAAGTGCTCCTGGCCATACCGCTATCCCACAAAGCAGAAGACACACCTGGCCAAATGAAAGGCTTCTGGATGCAGAGGCAAGGTTCCAGAGAGGGACAAAGAATGTTCCGCACCCTGCTGACGATAGCAGTGACAGTGACATTATGGCTATCAGTCCAGTTTCAGCCACCATGGCCCAGTAGACCCCAGACCTCATGTTGTTTGCACAATGCCCCCAAGTGTCCTTTCCCAGGTGAGGACCAAGAGACACAGCACCTGAGGTCCAGGAGGTGTAGCCATATTGGCCTTCGTTGCAGGGGCAGGGATCCCATGAGGGAGTGGGGTTAGGGCAAGCAGACACGGCCACCTGAGCCAGTGGGAAGGAGAAAGCTGGGAGAGGCTCCAGCACTCCTGTGCCCCCTTGCCAATTTGGTGAGTGTATTAAAAAGTTTCTTTTCAATTACCTCTTTCTTGAAAATCCCTAATAGCTCTCTGACGGAGACGCGATTTAATTTCCCAATTGGCTTGAAAATGAGGAGACCTGTAATTGTTTGACCTTCTCACTGAGGGGGGCTGGGGCGGGGGTTGGCTCTCCAGGGACTAAGCATGAATAAGAACATCCCTATTGAACGTGTCTGCCCCCGCCAGGCACCCGACAGTCTCACCCTGAGTCCTGGCACCCGACTCAATAAACCCAAAAGACTTTCCTTGCACGCTGTCCTGCCCTTGAAAAAGCCATCAGGGGCTGGAGAGGTGGCCCAGTAGGTAAAACACTTGCCACGTGAGCCTGAGGGCATGAGTGCAACCCTCAGCATCCTTACACAAGGCTGGTTATGGTGAGATGGGGGGCAGAGGCAGGCAGATGGACCCCTGGGAGCTCATTGGTCAGCTAGTTTAACCCACTGGGAGAAGTTCCAGGTCAATGAGAGACCCTGACTGAAACAAAAGATGGAATGAAATCACAGTTGCCCTCTACGCACACGTGTACACACACTAAAGATGAGGCGGGTGGAGGAAGGAAGATGGAAGTAAAAAAGGAGAGGAAGAAAGAGAGTGAGAAAAATCAAAAGGGAAGATGGAAGAGAGGGGATGAGAGAAGAAGGGAGGAAGAACATGGGGGAGGAAAGGGGCAGGAGGAGGAAGGAGAAAGAGGAAGAAAGAAGAGAAGGAGGAGGAGGAAGAGGAGGAGGAGGAGAAGTTAAGGAGAAAGGGGGCAAGAAGTCATCTGTGCTGGTGGTCCAGTCATGGACTCAGGAGTCTCAGGTACCAGCCCTTGGGAAAATGTCACCCCTGAAACTTGACAACTCTGAGGCAAGGGCATGGCTTCACAGGGCCCTTCTCTTGTTCTGGAGACAGGCCAACCCACCTTGTCTTTGAGAGAAGCTCTCCTAAAGAGGGCTTCTTCCATCTCCTGCCAGGTGGTTTTGTACCTTAAGCTCACAAAATCACACCCAGAGGCTGGGGCGGGGGTAGGGACTGAAGGCCAAGTGTCCAAAATCCCCAGGGCCACCCCACTCTAGATACGGCATCTTTTCCCCAGCTGCCTTCCATCTTTTCACAGACAGGTGAATCAAGGTCCAGCCTCCCTTAGGGACCTGCCTGGTAACATCCCAGACCCAGGGACAGGTCCTACCTAGCCAGTGCCCCCAGGATTGCCTCTAGTTCTAGTCTCAAGAACTGTTTTGCTAGAACCTTCTGAACTCACTTCATAAAATAACAACGATGAGGCCACAGTTAGATTAACGCCAGCCCTTATCTCAGTGACTCATAAAAATCATCCTTGGAGTCAGGGGATGGGTTGATCAAGAAAGCACTGGTGATGCAAGCACAAGGACCTGAGTTCAGCCCCCGGAACCCATGGGAAAATGCCAAGCAGAGTGGTGTGTGCTTATAATCCTAGCACTTGGGAGGCAGAGACAGGTAGATAACTGGGCTCACTGACCAGCCAGCCTTGCCAAATTGGTGAGTTCTAGGCCACTGAGAGACCTGATCTCCAAGGATGTGGACAGCATTTAAGGAAATGATGCTTGAGTTTAGCCTTTAGTCTTCACTTGCGCACCCCTGCACACACATGTGCACACTCACGGTAACACACACACATATACACGCACACGTACACACACACACCTGCACACACTCACCTTGCAAGCACACATTACTATGTCATTCTGCCAACAGAAAAACAAGGCAAAGAGAAGTCCAACAACAGAACTGGCTGACCCCAAGCCATCCAGGGCAGGTACCTATTGTTGCCCGCTGCCCTCACAACCTCACCAAACCTCTCCTAATTCCACTGAACACAGACCCTGGAGCTACAGAGGGACTGACTTCTCCCACTGCTGAGGTGTTTCCCTCCTGAACACAGTGTTTTCTTCTTTGCTGAGTGCAGGGCTGCCCCCTTCTTCCAACCCAAGGCTCTAGCTACATCTTTCCAAGACTGAGAGAAAGCTCTTGGGTCAACCCTTTTCCTCCACAAGTGGGGACTTAGGGTCAGGAAAAAACAGAACATGTGGCCTCCTGCAGCCAGTTCAATAAGCACATGTTTGCTGGTCATGAAAGCACACCAGCTTCTCTTTACGCTGACTGGAGAGACAAGAGATGAGCTGAAGCTGTGCTTCCTGGACAGGCTAATACATCCATCCACGCTGAGGCGCCACAGCTGGGCCAAAGGCTATGAGGTCACAGAGGGTCAGCCAGCTCCAGACAAGCGAGGAACAGCAGGGGTAGATCAACCCGCTCCACCCGCTGGCACGAACCCCTGAACCCAGCCACGCGAGCAAGGGAGGGTGGGCTCAGGCCAGAGACCCAGACGGCCCTGAGATCTGGTCAACAGAGGGGACTTTTGTTTGGAAAGCAGGCTGTCTGGGTTCCGGTGGGGGCGGGGGGAGTTTTCTGCTGCTCTCCAGACTCTGTCCCCACACTAACAGCCGTCCTGGGTCTCTCACAAGCCCCCGTATGTCTCCTGCGCCAACACTGAGACAGGCCCAAAAGAAATCAGGTGGCAGACTTCCAAAACCCACACTGGCCAGTTTGTTATTTTGTGTGTTTGTGTGTGTGTGTGTGTGTGTGTGTGTGTGTGTGTGTGTGTGTGTGTGTGTGTTTGTGTGTGTGTGTGTGTATAAGCAGGTGCATGCATCTGTGGAGGCCAGAGGTTGGAATTAGGTTTCTTCCTCAATGGCTTTTCACACTGTTTTCAGACAAGTCTCTCACTGAACCAGAAGCTTGAAACTTCAGCTGGATTGGGTAAGCAGCTAGCTCCAACTGTGCCTCTCCATGCTAGGATTAATGGGTGCACCAGCTTTTTACACAGGCGCTGGGGATCCAGGCTTTGGTTCTCAGGCTTGCATCTGCCCACTAAGCCACCCCATCCCCCTTCCTGCCCTCTCCCCCATCCACAGCCTATAACACACTCCCCGTGGGCGTCTCCTGGGCCAATGCCAGCTAAGCTCAGACCCAGAGGAACCAGGCTGCAGGCTTGTAAAAGTCAGGTTGGCAGCAGCAGGCAAACTCCTGCCCCCCTCCTGACTTCAGTAACTTCAAGGGGACTGTCCTGCACTGAGTCTCCTGTCAACCTCAAACCTGTACCCCCACACAAGTGTGACCAGGCCATGATCGTGGGAGACATTTCAAGCTGCCCAGTGATGGGCAAGAGAAAGGAAGTGTTCGGGGAAGGACAGTTTTATCGCCCACTAAGAGAGTTTCCACCTCCCAGGGGCTCTCCTAGCCAAGGAGAGAGAGTCTCCTAGACTGAGTGAAGAGTAGCCAGCCACACCAGCCACACCAGCCATGGCAGCCACGGCAGCCACACCAGCCACGGCAGCCACACCAGCCACGGCAGCCACACTAGCCATTCCAGCAATGCCAGCCACACCAGCCACTGCAGCCACAGCAGCCACAGCAGCCACAGCAGCCACGGCAGCCACAGCAGCCACGGCAGCCACAGCAGCCACGGCAGCCACACCAGCCATTCCAGCAATGCCAGCCACACCAGCCAGCATGAACAAGCAAGACCAGCATGGACCCTCTCCTCTCCTGGCATACTTGGTTTGAGGGTCACCTTTACTTGTTCAGGTGATACACTCTAGAATTACCTGGGAAGAAAGTCTAGATCAGGTTGGTCTTGGGGAAGGGGTGGTGGTCATCGATTGTTAAGTGAGTGTTAGCTGCGATGTGGCTAGACCCAACTTAAATATGAACAGCACCATATCCTGGGCTGGGCCCGGCACAGTGGGAAAGGGAGGAAGCCAGCTGAGCATAAGCCCTAAGCAGACAAAGATCCCCGACTGTGGATGTGATGGGAGGAACTGCTGGGGTTCCCCGATTGATGGACGGCTCCTGGAACTGCACACCAAATAAACCTTTTCTCCCCTCACATTCTTTTTTGCTTCATTTTGTTGTTCTTGAGACAGGGTCCTATTATGTAGTCCTGGCCAGCCTAGAGAGCTAGCAGTGTAGACCAGGCTGGCCTTGAATTCATAAAGATCCACCTGCCTCTACCTTCCAAGTGCTAGGGTTTGAGATATGTGCCGCCATGCCTGGCTGTTACACTTGGTTTTGGTCAGGGTATACTGTTACAGCAACCAGGATGCTTGGCCTCTCCATCCACCTCCGTTTACTCCTGCCCATAACTGCTATGCCTCTGCTGCCCTGCTTAAAACTTCCATTTCAATCGCTGATGCTCCCGTTATGAGACTGGTCTCCCTCAAAGTTAGAACAAGATGCCACCAGAAGCACAGTACGGGTGTGACCTCCCCCTCCCCCTGGGTATCCCGAGGTTCCCTCTGCCATCCCCTAACAACACCAAGAGCTGGCTGAAGAAGAGAGTGCCAGTTTGTGGTCCCAGACAGAGATGTCCCTAGAGACCGTAGTGCTGATAGACAGGAGTTCTCAGGCACAGGGAGGATCTCTTAGTGGTTTCAGTGAGATCTGAATACTTGGTCCCCAGTTGGTGGCTATCTGGAGGATTAAATACGGCCTTGCTGGAGGAAGCAAGCTGCTAGGAAAGGCTTTGAGGCTTGTGCCATTTCTGGTGTTTCTCTCCCTCTCTCCCTCCCTCCCTCTCTCCCTCCCTTTCTCTCTCCTCCCTCTCCCTCTCTCCTTCTTTTCCTTCCTCCCTCTCTCCTTCTTGCTTGTGGCTCAAGCTGCAGGCTCTCAGGTGTTCCTTCCACCCTGCCTTCACTCAGCCATCACAGACTCTAACCCTCTGCGTCTGTAAGCCCAATTAAATACTTTCTTTTAGAAGCTGCCTTGGTTATGGTGCTTTATCACAGTAATAAAAAGGCGACTAATAGGTGTCTTAAGCACCAGGATGGGACACCTGCAACCAAGAGATCTATGAAGATTAAGAAAGATATATTTTACCCATGAGTCTAGGGGCAGGAAGCCTGAGCATGCTTGCCAGTGAGAGACTCCGGTGCAGGTGCCACGTGGCAAATAAAAACAGCTCTTCTTACTAAGACTCTAATGAAGGGTAGGAACTTAGCTCAATTAGTAGAGTGTTTGCCGGCCATGCTCAAGGCCCTGGGTTTGATTCCTAGCACAGTAAAAACCAGGTGTGGTGGTGCGTGCCTGGATCCCAGCACTCAAGAGGTAGAGAGCGGCAGGAGGGCCAGAAATTCAAGGTTATTCTTTGCTACACAGTAAGTTTGAAGAGACCCTATCTCAAAAAAAAGAAAGAAAGAAAGAAAGAAAGAAAAGTAAAGAAAAAGCCAGAGGCCAGCAAGACTGCTCAGCAGACAAAGGTACTTTCCCCAAACCTGATGACCTGAGTTCAATCCCAGGACCTACATGGTAGAAGAAAAAACTGACTTCTACAAGTTGTCCTCTGACCTGCATAGGTGTGTCACAGCACTCACATATGTGTGTGCGTGCGCGCGCCCACACACACACACACACACACACACACACACACACAGACACAAACATACACACACCAATAAATAAATAAGCATGAAAAATATTATCCTAAAAGCTGTCAGTTCTTTTTTTTTTTTTTTAAAGCCAACCTAAAAGCGGTCAGGTCTTTTAAAAAGTAAGTCAGACGGCTACAGAAATGGCTCTGCCATTAAGAACACTGTCACCTCTTTCAGAAGATCCAAGTTAAATTCCCAGTACTCACAGGGTGGGTCACAATCCTTGGGCCCCAGCCATCTAAAACCCTCCTCTAGTCTCCTTGGGCACCAGGGGTGCATGTATACATAGGCAAAACATTTATACACATAAAATAAACAATTATTTTTATTTTAAAAAGTAAAATACAAAGAAAAGATTTGACCTAGCACTCTGTGATGTACCCAGCGTAAGCAAAATTACTGAGAACACACGTGTCAAAGAGCAGTAGTCTCGCTCTGGACATCCAGGGAGGGAAAGGCTGGATCCCTTTGCACCATCCCTTAACCATGACATCAGCACCCAGCTCACACTTGCAGAGTTCTAAAAGCTTCCCGAGGCAGTGGCCCGTGGCCTGAGGACCTCTGGCCACACCGAACGCCACAGGTCACTTTGGTGCCATAACTGTCTATGTTCCTTTCTGCACCCAGTATCTGCAGCTGAGGCCACATTCCCTGGAGTTCTAGGATCAGTAGACATGGAAAATCCAGAGGTTGTACTCAGTGTAAAAATCCAGGAGACATTAAGCCATTAGTGTGGAACTTGTATACAAAGTAGTATGAGAGAGAGAGAGAGAGAGAGAGAGAGAGAGAGAGAGAGAGAGAGAGAGATTGAGAGAGAGAGAGAGAGAGACCCTCCCAGAGCAATTCAGTCATCTCTTAGGACCAGAAGGCCAGTCCTGGGAAAGCTCAGACAGGCAGAGAGCCTGCGAAAGTAAGCCAGATCCCCTGCTGCAACACCTACTCCCAATATGGACATAGGGGGCTTGGAGGGGCTGGGGACACTTCAGCAGGTAATGACCCCACAGCATAAGCATCAAGTCCTGAGTTAGGAGTCCCAGATCCCGCGAGCAGCCAGTGGAAGTAGCCTGCATCTGTATCCCAGGGCTCCTGTGGAGAAGTGGAGGTGGACATGGGAGAAGCCCCAGAAGCCAGCAGGCTAAGCACACTATCTGATGGAAGGAAAAACTGACTCCTACAAGTTACCTCTGGCCTCCACAGGCATGCTGTGGCACTCACATGCCTGCATGTGTACACACACAGTGGCCAACATAACACTGTTTCAAAGTAGAAGGCAAAGCCCCGGGCCCGAGGTTGCCATCTGACCTCCACAAACACATCATCGTATCCATGTGCCTGCACACACACACACACACCAACAAAAGGCTTGGGGCTTCAACCCAGCTTGCCTTCCATAGCTCTACCCTGTAGCCATGTTACTGACACTAGGCCCACTTCTTTAGCATAATGTCCCCAAAGCCCATAGAATTTCCTGGAGGGATGGGTAATGCAAGCCCCACAGCTGGTATATTGTCTCACTCTGACAAGACGCTCTAACTAGAAAAAAGTCCCTCTACCTGCCGAGGCGGAAGGCTGACCACAGCGCAAGGTGTCTTGGAGCATTCCCAGGGCCAAAGACCCCAACCTGGGTACTTGGCCATGACCATCACTAGCAAACTTGCTCAGCAGAGCAAGCCTGCCAAGGTCTACAAATAACTGTCCTTTTCCCACTCCAAGATGTCTCCATCTATAGCCCAGCCATTCAGGGCCTTCATGAGACCCTCTCACCCCCCAAAAGTGCCATGCCTACTCATTCACTCATTCACTTCATTCATTCATTCAGTTCTGAGATCAGCTGGTATACATCAGTCTTTCTGCTATAACATAGATGTGGGATCCCACAAGTCAATCAATGTGATGACAATCTATCTCATAAAAGGCGACATCAGGTCATGGCTGGAAGGGAGGAAAGCTAGACCTCTAGGCCTGCAGTTGCCTCCTGGAACGCCTCGTCCCCTCTGTCTTACCAGACATTAATTTTGCCGTCAATGCTCTCTTCAGGCCCCAGTGGAAGTAGCCAGCCTCCCCAGTTTAAGAGTTCACTTATGGGGCCGGGAGAGATGGCTCGGAGGTTGGGAGCACTGACCGCCTTTCCGAGGGTCCTGAGTTCAATTCCCAGCAACCACACGGTGGCTCACAACCATCTATGGTGTGATCTGATGCCTTCTTCTGGCCTGCAGGTGTACATGCAGGCAGAGCACTGTGTACATGAGAGGCAAATATTAAAAAAAAAAAAAAAAAAAAAGAGTTCACTTATGCCAGAGCCAAGAGTCCTCAGGATGTGTCTCTAGTACCACACTGTCGTTCCAGGTGGAAATGTCACCAGAGACTCCATTTCACAAGCTGTCCTTTAATGGACAGGGTGCTGGGCACCTGGATACTGGAACTGAGCCTAAACTAGACACGGTGCCTTCTCCACAGGAGAGCCTGGCCATCTCAGGGTGGCTCTCTGGTCACCTCCTAGAGCCTTACCCCTTAAAATGCATCCTCCCACCGAAGGCTCTGAGGTCCTGTTCAAGCACGCAGCCTTAAATCTCAGCCCAAGGCTGGCTCTCCTGTATGTGCCATAAATGTTTATTGATGGTGAACGGATGGGAGGGTGGATGGCTTGGGTGAGACGGGCAGATAGGATAGACAGATGGGCAGGTTTGAAGATGGAGGAGTAGAAAGAGGGGAGGGATGGAAGAAGGGAAGGAGAGGAAGGGGGAAGAGCAGTGGGCAGGTAGATACGTGGATGGCTAGATGCAGGAGTAGGTTGGTGGATGGATGGATGGATGGATGGATGGATGGATGCATGAAAGAATGAGCACATGAAAGAATGGTAGATGAGGGAATGCATGGGGAAAAGAGGGGCAGCCCGGGGCTGGGCAGAAGCAGGAGGAAAAACCCTACAACTGTAAGGAAGAAACAGACCCCTAGGTAGCACCTTCCCAGGGTAACCCCAAGGTATGGCCCAGGCCAGCCTTTGTTCCTCCTCCTTTCTGCCAGCCTCCTTGCCCTATGAGCGCAGGCCCATCTCCGCAGCCCAGCCAGCCAGCCAGCAGAATTGCACAAGAGGGCATCCAGGGTCAGAGGACCTTCCCAGGACAGACTGGGCTGGGGAACGCATGCCTAACAAACAGGAATGAGAGGGCAGCCTTCCAGAGGCAAGTTTTGCTTTGGTTTTCGCAAGAAGGGCAGACACGGAACTTTGGGGAGGAGGAGGAGGGAATAGAAAGAGATGGTGACCTTTGGTGAGGAGTAGGCAAACCACAGGAGTCCAGCAGCAGTGATTAGGGGTGGTGAGGCAGACAGAAGGTGCCCTGTGGCTGGTCCGCCAAGCAAGGGTTAAAGACTAGTAGCCAAGGAGCTCATGTAATGATTAAAAAATAAAATAAAAATAACAGAGTCTCATGTAGCCCAGGCTGGCCTCAAATTCTCTACGTAGCCAAGAACAACCTTGGACTCCTGCTTCTCCTGCCGTCCTGGTGCTGGGGTTACAGGCATGCCTCATCAGTTCCGGGACGGAACCCAGGACATCATGCACAAACACTACCAACTAAGCCACACCTCCAGCTACATCATCGGGTGACATTAAAATGTGGTCAACCCACCATCCCCCACACGCCCAGTGGGAGAACCCATTCACTGCATTCTCTGAGCTGGCACCCACCCAGGGAAGATTCAAATCCCAGAGCAAGCAAGTCTCTAAGGATGTCTAAGGTTAGGACAGGCCTTAGGACCCAGGTAGCACATCCTCTTCATAAAATAGAGACAGCAAGCCCTGAGATCCAGGAAGCAAAGGCCCGGCCCAAGGTCACACAACCCGCCCATCTCATCTGCCCCCTCAGAGGTTGAGTGACAGAGCAGGGGACAGCGCCTGCTCAGTGGCGTCCTTTTCTTATTGGAGAGGCTCTAACTACAGAAGCCTCTGACCAAAGTCCCTGGTATATGCAATATTTTGCTGTGCCTCTCAACTAAGAGCATAGGCTGGATTGTTTGGCTCGGGACTGTCCTTATTGATCACATGACACTCACCCCCATCCCCCAGCCAGCTGCTCCTAGGAGCGGAGCGAAAGCCACCAGATGTGGCAGAAAACTCATGCAATATTAGACACAGGGTGGCCTAGGAAGATGGCTCAGTGGGTAAGAGGGCTTGTTGCAAGCATGAGGACCTGAGTTTGAGTCCCCAGAACATACCAAAACCAGTGGGTTTGCCTGCAAACCCAGTGCATGTGGGTGGGTGGGTGAGTAAGAACAGATGGATTGCTAGGTTGTGCTAGTTTCAGATTCAGTGTGAGACTGTCTGAAAGGAATAAGGCTGAGAGTGATAGCACAGGACATCTGATGTTCACACACGCACACACACACACACACACACACACACACACACACACACACAAATGTGCACATGCATGCCTCTCTTTTGTTCATATGCATGCATATATAGTCATCTCTTAGGAACAGAAGTGGGAAAGCTCAGACAGGCAGAGAGTCTGCGAAAGAGCCCCCTGCTGACAACACCTACTCCCAATATAGACATAGGGGACCTTGGAGGGGCTGGGGACACTTCAGCAGGTAATGACCTCACAGCATAAGCATCAAGTCCTGAGTTAGGAGTCCCAGATCCCATGGGCAGCCAGCTGAAGTAGCCTGCATCTGTATCCCAGGGCTCCTGTGGAGAGGTGGAGGTGGACACGGGAGAAGCCCCAGAAGCCAGCAGGCTAAGCACACTACCTAATGGAAGGAAAAACTGACTCCTACAAGTTACCTCTGACCTCCACAGGCATGCTGTGGCACTCACATGCCTGCACATGTACACACACAGTGGCCAACACGAGACTGTTTCAAAGTAGAAGGCAGGGCTGGAGAGATGGTTCAGTGGTTAAGAGAGCCTCCTGCTCTTCCAGAGGTCCTGAGTTCAGTTCCCAGCAACCACATGGTGCCTCACAACCATCCGTAATGCGATCTGATACCCTCTTCTGCAGATAAAGCACTCATTTTCAATAAGTAAAATAAATAAATCTTTAAAAAAAAAAAAACCAAAGTAGAAGGCAAAGTCCCTGTCCTGAGGTTGCCATCTGACCTCCACAAACACATCATTGTACCCATGTGCCTGCACTCGCGCACGCGCACACACACACACACACACACACACACTTGAGTAGTGCTTGCTCAATCAGCACCCTCTTCTTGCTTCTCTTTTTCTCTGGGAGAGGAGGGGAGGAGGACCAGCTGGGCTCCAGCTTTGGGTCAGCCTGTCCATTCTTGGACAAGTGATCACTACTACATTTCCCTCCCAGCCAACCAGAGGCCTGCAGATACAGGTCCCCAGAGCCCACTGACCCTCAATCTGACTCTCTGAGTTTCCGGCTCCTAGCCTGGCACTTGGACAGTGGGCTCCCCAGGGCCCACCCACAGCCCTCTCTTCAGGCCACAGAGGACCAGAGGCAGCTCTCCCAGCCTGTGGATGATTTACGGCCTCTTCAGCCTCCCCTCTCAAGGCCACAGGCCGAGCAGATATTTTTTTTCCATCCCCACAGCTGAGTTCAGACATTCCAAAGAACCCTGCTTCCTCCCTCCTGAGCTTATAGGCAGGCGAGGGGCTCAGGCACAACATCTGTGCCTAGGCCCCAGCTCTCTGTCACAGGGAAGATTGAGACAAAGCCCAGGGTCTTGCAGCCAGGCCTGAGAGGCCCAGTCAGGGGGAGCAAGCCAGGCCTCCCAGCCAGCGCCATTCACACCAGGCCCTTCCCACTTCCGCTTTCCCCTTTCTCCCCATGACAACATCTTGAACGAGTGCCTTTGCTGGCAAGCCCAAGCACTCTGGGGTTTTGTAGTTCTGACGAGGCTCCCACGCTCAGCTGTGCACACCGCCCTTGGACAAGCTGCTGAGGTTTCCTGCAGTGGTACTCTGGCGTAAAACACAAGGCTCCAGCCCACACATGTTCCCTGAGGCCTCCGCTTCAGGGACGGAGGTGAGGTGTCCCTGGCCCTCCCAGCTGTAAACTCCTCACACCCTCCACAGACACACTCAGGGTGAGGACCACAGGACCATGGAATACTTTCCACCGTTTAAAATTGGAACGGTCCTCCTCGTGAGAAAAAAAAATGAAAATTAAACGTCCCACTGCTGGCCAAGATGGAATAACAGGGACCAGATTTAGGCTCCCACCCGAAACCACCGAAAAACCAGACAAAACATTTAAAGCATGCCGGGCAGTGAAGGGAGGTGAGCCTTACAAGGCCCAGCTTACTGTCTGGAGAGAGTTTCCAGTTCCAGCGCAGGCTGAGCACATCAGTAGGTTGCAGGGTAAAGGAGACAGTGTTATGTGCCTGAAGAGTCTGAGGGAGCTGGAGTTTGCTTTGACAGCTTTAGAGAGGGGAGATTCAAACTGGTGACAGGGACAACACACAGGGATGGTCTTGAGACCCTGCCGAATATACACAGTTAGGGTCTGTTCTGCCCAGGACACAGAGAAAGAAGCAGACAAAAGACTGCCTAAGAATTGTGTTTGATGCGCACACAAAGAGGTAGTGCCTGAACACACCAGCCAGACCTCCTAAGACACAGAGCACCGAGGAACTGGAGGAAAACAAAGCACAGGGCATTCTGGTGCCTGTGATCCACTTGCTGGTCCTGGTGCTGTAAGGGCAGCTCCAGTCACTGCCAAGATAACTTTTAGCAGAAGTTGAGCTCTTAAGGCCCGGCAAAGTGGGAAAGGCTGTGTGTACCAGCAGCACATCCTCCTGAGAGTGAGGAGTGTGCTTAACTGTAGCTTAAGTGAGTCACCAGTGTGATACCACTGCCAGATACAGAAGAATCCCTAACTGTAAGCTGCCACCACCTCATGCCATCTGACGAAACCTCAGAGATTATAAACTTTTGGGCTGGGGGTACAGCTAGCTGGTGGAGGGTTTGCCTAGCATGCAGGAAGCCCTGGGTTCTCTGCTCAGCATCATCTAAAGCAGGCATAGTGGTTTACCCTTGTCACCCCAGCTCTTGGGAGGTCAAGGCAGGAGGATCACGAGCTAAAGGCAATCCTTAGCTACACAGTAAGTCCAAGAGCCAGCCTGGGCTACAGGAGACACTGCTCTCCCCCACCCCCAAAATAGGTTAAGTGCCCCCCGCCCCCCCACACACACAATTTAACAACGCTTTCAGAGAAAGCGTAAGAAGATTTTCAGGAAAATGAAAATATTAACCAATTAACAACATAAAAATCACACTCTCAAGAATCTACCAAAGACCTCCAGGCATGTGCCCGTCACGACGGAAGGCGGGGAGATGTAATCTACAGTGAAGGAAGAACCAAGCAACCTGCCCCGGGCCAGAGAAGACACAGAGGGTAAAGTGAGCTTACAAGAGCGTGAAGTTGCTCTAACTGTAACACTGCATGCCCAGGAGGAGCTCAGAAGACATTAAAAAAGACCCGTCACACTTTTAGAGCTACACTGGATGTGACTGGTGGTGGATTTGAACTCTTCCGGATGACAAGAGCCTCTGGGAGTCGATGAATCAACGGTGACAACTATCTACTATGAAAGGGAAAAAGAAATGAATTAGAAATGAAGAGAGCACGTGAGCCGTGGGGCAATCCCCAACACACATGGAGCTGGGATTCCCCCAACAAGGGTGGAAGGAAAATAACTGGCATTTTTGTTCCCAAAAATTGATTTAGAAACTAGAAACACCAAAAATCTTGAAAGTATCGAGGGTCTGGTGAGATGGCTCAGCAGGTGGAGGCACTTGTCACCAAGCATGATGTCCTACGGTGGATCACAGAGGCCCACGTGACAGAAGAAGAAACGCACCCCTCCCCAAGTTGTTCTCCGCCCTCCACGTGTGTGCCGCGGCAAGTACGTACGCACATACACACACACACACACAAAATAAACAAATGTCGTTTGTAAATAGCAACTGGAGCAGCCAGGCATGGTGGCGCATGTCTGTAATCTCAGCAGTCTGCGTGGCAGAGGCAGGTGGATTTCTATGAGTTCAGGGCCAGCCTGGCTATACAGGAAAACCCTGTCTTGAAGAGGAAGGAGGAAGAGGAGGAGGAAGAGGAGAAGGAGGAGGAGGAAGAGGAGCAGCAGGAGGAGGAGGAGGAGGATGGGGGAGAAGGAGCAGGAGGAAGAGGAAGAAGAAGAAGAAGAAGAAGAAGAAGAAGAAGAAGAAGAAGAAGAAGAAGAAGAAAAAGAAGAAGAAGAAGAAGAAGAAGAAGAAACAACTAGAAAAATAAGCAGTTAAACAAGATTTTAAAAAGGGGGGTTGTCCAATTGATAGGGCACTGGCTTACCATGCACAGGGCCCTGGATCCATCTCCAGCACACAAGCCAGGCACAGTGTTCTATGCCTGTGACCCCAGTTCTCAAAAGGCGGGGGCAAGAGGATCTCCAGCTAAAGGCCATCCTCAGCTTCATATTGAGTCTGAAGCCAGCCTGGGCTACATGAGACACTGTGCGCTGGCTAGTTTTATGACATATTGACATAACCTAGAGTCGTTTTGGAAAAAAGAACCTTAATCAAGAAAATGCTGCAAAAATGGATTGGCCTGTGGGCAAGCAAGTCTATAGGACATTTTCTTGATTAGTGATTGGTGTGGGAGGCCTTAGCCCACTGTGGGTGAGGACATCCATGGGCTGGTAGTCCTGGGTTCCAAGCCAGTAAATAGCACACCTCCATGGCCTCTGCATTAGTTCCTGCCTCCAGGGTCCTGCTTCAAGTTCCTGTCCTGACTTCCCTGGATGATGGACTACAGGCTGAAAGGTGAAATAAGTCCTTTCCCCTCTAAGTTGCTTATGGTTATGGTGTTTTATCACAGCAACAGCAACCCTACCTAAGACAGCCTGGGGAGGGAAGGAGGGATGGAGGAAGAAGAGGAGGAAGAAGAAGAGAAGAAAGAGGAGGAGTAAAAATAAAGGGAAGTAAATCAGAGAAAAAGGAAATTCTCCCTGCCAAACCTTGACCCTCTCCTGGAGAGGAAGAAAGCACACAGCATTCTGGTGCCTGTGATCCACTTGCTGGTCCTGGTGCTGTAAGGGCAGCTCCACTCACTGCCAAGATAACTTTTAGCAGAAGTTGAGCTTTTAAACCCAGCAAGGTGGGAAGTGTGGTGTATACCAGCAGCACATGCTCCTGAGAGTGAGGAGTGTGCTTAACTATAGCTTAAGTGAGTCACCAGTGTGATACAGCTGCCAGATGCCCCAGGCCTACTCAGGCTGTCTTTTTAATAATAACAATAATCAAAATTTACATGTTTACTATGCACCAGGCACTTAACACATATAATGTGAGATGCACACATACACCGATGAGATGGAGCCAGAGTCATCCTTGTTTCTTTGTTTTGTTTGAGAAAGGCTAAGACTTGGTCTCATGTAGCCCAAGCTGACCTCAAAGCTAGATATAGCTGAGAATGATGCTGGAGTTTTAAGGGTCATTTGTGGGCCAGGCATGATGGCAGGGTCTCTCACTGAACCAGGAGTTAAGCTGGCAACCAGCAAGCCACAGTGATTCTCCTGTCCCCCGCCACTGTTGCAGGTGCGTGTGGCCATGCCCAGCTTTTGGGGTGCTGGGCTTCATACTTGCAAGTGATCTCCCCAGCCTGAGCTCAAGCTTCTGAGCCTTCTGCTTCCACCTCTGCGCGTGGATGTGACAGATGTGTACCACCGCCACTGGCTCCTGTGGAGCTGGGGACTGAACCTAGGGCTTTCTGCATGATGAACAAGCAAGCATTCTACCAACTAAGCTACAACCCAGTCCTCCGGGCACCCTCATTTGCTTTATAATTTGTCTTCAATGCCTGCTAAGAGCTAAACCTACTCCCAGTGGCGTGCCCCGGCTAAAGCACCCAGTCCTATCTAGGCAGTCCCTTTCAGGGGAATCACTGGACAAGAGGACACACATTGACTTACCTATGTGGTAGCCTAGCCTGGGGGGCTGAGGGGGAAGAGAAACCAAAGGAAATGCTTATAGCCTTCCTTCAGAGAGCCAGTGACCACAGCAGGGACAAGTGGGTGGGCTTCTTCTTGGAGCAAGGACTGAAGGAACTACAATAAGCCTTACCACAGAGCCACATTCTGGACTTCTGGAAACTTCTCGGCCCAGATGAAGCTATGCCCTGTACCTACCTGCTACATCCCTCCACTCTCTCTTCCACCCCCACATCTTCCCCAGAAGAATATGGCAGAGCTGAAGCCCAGGGCCAGAGGCAGTTATGACACTGGCATTTTATGTTTGGGAACTTGAGAAATACCAGCAACATCCCGGACTCAGTGGCATGTGTAAAAAGCTGTGGGCTCACAACCAGACACCAGCAGGTACCCCATGCGGCCTAGGTCCAGCCAGATCTCCAGGTCCACTTCCACCCTGGAAGAGCTTAGCATTCGTGGACGTGGCACTCTCCATCAGGTAACCAAGGTCAAGGTTTCTAACCACAAACAGAGAACTGTAAATTCCAGTCATTGAACATGAGAGCTTAAAGGGTGAGAGAAACGGGCTGGTGAGATGGCACAACAGATAAAAGTGCGTGGCACCAAGCCCGAGGATCTGAATTAGACTCCCAGAAACCCACATGGGGACAGGAGAAAAGCAACTCCTGAAAGCTGTCCTCTGGCCTTCAGAGACATGTTTGTACACACTGACACACAACAAAAATGGAGAGAGAGAGAGAGAGAGAGAGAGAGAGAGAGAGAGAGAGAGAGAGAGAGAGACAGAGAGAGAGAGAGAGACAGAGAGAGTGAGCGAACCAGGAATTAATTTCTCTATGAAACGAACTAGGAGGGGATCAAAGAGGGACAGTGCCTGTCTGAGCTCAAACACAAAGCCAGTCTCCAACTCTGGTTATTTCCGCCCATTCCCAACTGAATCGGAACAGCTGCCACCCATCCAACACAGATTACATGTGGGGCCCAAATGACCTGCAGCGTGTGCTTAGATGATGTAAAAATATAACATTAAAAACCAGCCATTAATCATAGTTGCTCTCCCAGATCAAGAAAGCCAACCTGGATTCGGCCTGGTGGGCTTGCATTTCTTGAGATAGACACCAAAGGAAATGCATAACCGTCTCCTCCATCAAAACTGTTCCCAGGGGGTAGAGAAGGATGAAAGACTAGTAGGTAAAAAGCAAGGTCTATGTGCTTGTAACCCCAACATGGGAGGGGTGCAGACGGACCCTGAGATCAGCACAGCTAGGGGAGCTTCCAGATCAATGAGGGGACTCTCTCAAGACCTTAAGGCAGAGAGCAACAGAGTGAGGCATCTGATACATTGTTTTGGCCTCCTCCATATGTGCATGCATGTTACCAGTATAAACACACACACACACACACACATACACACACACACACACACACACACACACACACACACACACACACACACAGGTCCCAAACTCATTTATCAAACATTAAGTACAAATAAACAGATTATATATATAAACAGTCAATATTAATGAGTGTTATTAAGTAAGGAAACTCAGTGAAACTCGAAAGCCTAGGGCTAGAACAGGAAGTGATGCTCAGCTTCATGAATGGGGGGAAGAGGGTACACTAAGCATCAATATAAACGGCCTAAAATCCCCATAGTCAAAAGTGTATGGCTAAAGGATGGAAGGAGAATGGGGAAATAAACAATAGGTGGCTAACGAAAGGATAGAAAATGAAAGGATGGGTGGATGGGAGAAAGGATGATGGATAAATGGATGGATAATGGAAGGGTGGATGGGTGGAAGGGTAGAAAAATGAGCAACAGATGGATAAAGGGTGAGTAGAAGATGAGCAAGTGGGAGGCGGATAGGAAATAGGTGGATGAATGGAGGGAGAAGGGAAGGACAGATACACGGATGGACAGTGCATGGATGCAAGAGTGACGAAGGGTGGGGCAAGGATGCGTAGGTGGAAGGAAGATGGAAGGATGAGTGATGGGAGTGGCTGGATAATGAGTGGGGCGAGGATGAATGCTTGGGTGGGTACAGGATGCTGAATGAAGAATGGGCAGATGAACGGATGAAGTGCAAACGACAACCACTGCCCTTAAGCCACTAAATAAGAAGAGGCACATAGACATTTGTAGGAATTCTCTCTTTTCTACAGTTGTGTTGGACCCACGCAAAAGGAAACAGAAAAACCAAAGCACGTCAGGGTTTAGCTTGGGACCATTAGCACGCTAGGAATGTGCTCCCTAGCATGCACGGGAGCCTGGGTTTGAACCCCAGCACCACACCAACCTGGAGGAGTAGTGCACCCTTGGAATCACAGCCAGAGACGGGACGATGAAAAGTTCAAGGTCAACCTCTGCTTCTCAGCTACACAGCAAGTGTGAGGCCAGCCTGGGGGTACACAAGACACGGCCTGAAAATAAATAAAAACAAACCACCCCGCTCCAAAAACTCTGTCGGCCCAAACTCAAGATAGGGAGAATGAAAAGGCTATGGGGAGATTAAATTTGTCACACATCAAGCTGAGTGTGGTGGCACACGCCTTTAATCCCAGCACCTGGAAGGCAGAAACAGGCAGATCTAAATGAGTTTGAGGGCAGCCTGGTCTACAGAGGAGTGAATTCTGGGACAGCCAAGACTA
Organism: Acomys minous; assembly: GCF_964271855.1. Lineage (NCBI taxonomy): Eukaryota > Metazoa > Chordata > Mammalia > Rodentia > Muridae > Acomys > Acomys minous. The sequence goes on along the minus strand of NC_140483.1, from coordinate 69,989,539 downwards.
CACAGAGAAACCCTGTCTCGAAGGGGGAAATGCTGCACGTCAATCCCAGTGGTCTAGACTCAAAGAATGTTGACATTTCACCATGTGCATCACAAGCTGCCCTTTGGGAAATCTCTAGGCAAATCCTCACCCCACACCCAAGCCCCAGAAAGGCTATTTCCTGCTCAGCTTCTCTGCCTGACTATGCTTGCTCTCTTCCACCGTGCTGGAAAACCCCAGGCTGGCGCTCTGACGAAAGAAGCCTTCTCTGACTGCTCAACACAACTGTTCGGTTAAGTATAGGAGCCGATGCAAGCCAAGCACATTGGCATATATTCATCATCTCAGCACTTTGATGGCAGAGGCAAGAGAATCTCTGCAAGTTCAGGGCCAACCTGGTCTATATAGTGATTTCAGGCCACATAGTGAGATTGTCTCAAAAAACGAGCAAAAGGGTAAGGACTGTGGGTAAGATGGCTCCGTGGGTAAAGGCGCTAGACCACGAGCCTGATTGACTTGAGCCCCATCCTAGGGACCCACATGGTATGAGGAGAGAACCAACTCCTGCAAGTTGTCCTCTGATCTCAACAACGCCTCATGGTACATGAGTACATACATACACACATGCATACATATATACATAGTAATAATAATTTTTTTGTTTTTGTTTTTGTTTTTTCAAGACAGGGTTTCTTGGCTTCCTCAAGACCCAGCTATTCCAATCCTTGGAATATACCCAGAACACAACAGGGACATATGCTCAACCATGTTCATAGCGGCCTTATTCATAATAGCCAGAACATGGAAACAGCCTAAGTGTCCCTCAGTAGGAGAATGGATAATGAAACTGTGGCACATTTACACTATGGAATATTACTCAGCTATTAAAAACAAGGAATTCCTGAAATTTGTGGACAAATAGATTGAACTAGAAAGGATCATGAGTGAGTTAACCCAGAAGCAGAAAGTCTCAAATGGTATATGCTCACTTATAACTGGACACTAGCCCAAGGGACATGTCCCATGAAATCTTCACCTACCAGGAAAGTGGGATAGATGTGAGAACATCCTATTGGGACTCTAGGTGAGAGAAGCATGGGAGAATGGGGAAATAGAAGGATCCAGAGGGTCCTAGAAACCTATAAGAAGAACATTATGACGGGCAGATCTGGGCCCAGGGGTTCTGCTTAAACTATGGCACCAGCCAAGGACAATACATGCAGTAAACTTTGAACCCCTACTCAGATCTAGCCAATGGACAGGACATTCTCCACAGTTGAGTGAAGAGTGGGGACCAACTTTCTCATGAACTCTGGTGCCCCATATTTGACCATCTCCCCTTGATGGGGAGGCCTGGTGGCACACAGAGGAAGGATAGCAGGCTATCAAGAAGAGAATTGATACCCTAGGAGCATATACAGGGGGAGGAGGTCCCTTTCAGTCACAGTCATAGGGGAGGGGAATAGGGTAAAAGCGGGAGGTAGGGAGGAATGGGAGGTTACAAGGGATGGGATAACAATTGAGATGTAATATGAACAAATTTTAAAAAAACAGGGTTTCTCCATGTAGCCTTGGCTATCCTGGACTCACTTTGCAAATCAGGCTGGCCTGGAACTCACAGCAATCCACCTGCCTCTGCCTCCCGAGTGCTGGGATTAAAGGCATGCACCACCACACCCGGCACAATTTTTCTTTTAATTTGTAAAAAAAGGAGACACAGGCAAAAGCCCAAACTCTGTGCTAACCTAAGACTTGCTTTCCCTGCCAATGAGATCCCCAGGGACAACCCACCCCTACACCTGCCAGCCTGCAGCCAGGGGCACAGCCCCATCGAGCTTCCCTGGGACAACAGTTTGGGGAATCCCTACTGAGCAATGTCCCCATACAGTCACCTAGCACAGTCACCCTCGCTACCTCTAGCTTTCCCACCATACATAGCCCAGCCTCCCCTCTAGACTTAGAGAAGCCTGGGATTTCAGCTGCAGGGTGCTAAAGCAGGCCAGCAAGGTGAGCCCATGGTGCTGAAGTTTAATCAGCACCAGGCACCTAACAGATGTTCCAGTGTCAGCTGATTGGCTGATGGATTACACAAGGAACTCCTTTTGATGGCACGGGCCAAACCATTCCAAATGCAGGGGACACGAAAGACACTCGGTGCTTCCGGGTGAGGATGAAGTAAGTACGTAAGAAACACCGCTGCCTGCTGTCACACTCCACACGAGGGACCCCCTAGACACCTACCTCAGCAGCAGCATCTTGGATCCAGCAGGGACACCCATGGCAGGCTTTGCTGGTGACCGTCACCCACCCAGGGTTCCCCATGAGCAGCACTTCAGCGGGGTGACATTTAGGTTAGACAGCCTCTTGTCACAGTCTCTATCCACTTGATGCAATCAACCCAACCAGCTATGCCAGAATGCCTCCTGACCTTGTCAGACAGCCCTGGCCTGCCCTTGCTCCCAGCAGACATCCGCTGCTCCCAGGGAAGCCCTTAGCAGCTACAAATAAGACAGGGTCCTGGGTCCATGAATGTCCTAAATACAACACACAGGTGAGAACTTAAGAGAAACATCTAGCAGACCCGGCTCCAGCCTTCCCACTATTGGCTTTGAGTGGACCATTGAGGCTTTGTCTCCCTCGGATCTTTAATTCACACCATATAGATAAGTGGCGACGGTGAGGGATGGGTGGGTAGAGGGAGGATGGGTGGGTGGGTGGAGGGAGGATGGGTGGGTGGAGAGACATGTATAGCAGCCTCTCTTTGGCCTTTATGTTGTTGCATTAAGGCAAGGTCTCATGTAGCCCAGGCTGGCTTCAAACTTCCTTTGGAGAAAAGGATGACCTTTAAATTCCTATTCCCCTGCCTCCAACTCTGTCTCCTTCACAAATCTCCCCTTAGGGGCCTGAGCGGAGCCTAACGCCTCCATAAATGCAGTCAGGTGAGAATTCTGCTCTGATGGTCACTCTCCAACCAAGGACGAGGACTGGCCCATACATCACACAAATTCAGCTTACCAAATAGTTTCTTCTTGGGCTGGGGAGGTAACTCAGGCAGTAAAGCGCTCACTTTTATAAGCATAGAGACCTGAATTCCATCTCCAGATCCCACGGAAATATCCACAGAGCCAGAAAGGTGGCTCAGGTAAAGGCCCTTACTGCTAAGCCTGTCAAATTGAGCTTGATTCCTGAGACTCCTCAATAGCTGAAGCCCCCCACCCCACCCCACCCCCACACACAAGTTGTCTTTTGACCTCCACATCCATGCAGTGGTAATCATGGCACCCCCCCCCAAACAAACACACACAAAATAAAAAGATAATATAATTAATAGAAAACCTAAAGCCAGGTAGGTTGGTACAAGCTTATAACCCCAGTGCTGACGAAATGAGACAGGCAGGTTCTTGAGGTTTGCTGGCCAGGCAGGCTAGCATACTTGAAAAGCTGCTGGTAGTGAGGAACCCTCGACTAAAACAAAACAAAACAAAACCAAAGTTGGGCAGTGTCTGCAAGTAGCAGCTGAGACTAAGCACAGAACTTCATACCAACTTGCACATGTACATGCACCTACAAATACAGCAATGCACATATGTACACACACACACACACTATGATTCATTCTGGAATTTATTACTCATGTGCACTTGTAATACTGAACGGACTACAGTGCCCGATGGTATATATCAGAGGCTAACCCACATGGGCAGAACCTCATGTATTTAAAAGCCTATGATGGTTTAGCTGTCAGTTTGACATAACATACAATCACTTGGAGAGACAGTCTTAATTGAGGACTTAAGTAGATCAGGCTAGCCTGTGGTCACATCTGTTGGGGATTGATTGTTTTAATTGTTACTTGATATAAGAGGGTGAAGTCCACTGTGGGTGGTACCATTCCCTAGGTAGGGACTCCTTAACTGTGTAAGAGATGAGTGAGCAAGCAAGCTACATCCAAGCACTCATTTCTCTCAGCTCCATACTGTAGATGTGATGTGACAAGCTGTTTCAAGCTCCTTGCACCTTGGCTTCCCTACAGAAACTGGCTGGAACTTAGGATTATAATATGAAATAGATAGACCCTTTCTCTTCTAGGTTGCCTTTTGTCAGAATATTTACTGCAGCAACAGAAATGAAGTTATGAGAAAACCCCCATCTCCACAGCCATCAGGACTGCAGTGACTGACAAAGCTAGCACCATTCCAAGGATCCTAACCCTCAGATGGACTGTGCTGAGCACCAGACTGATCATCCTGTCTTGTCTCTATGCCCTGAGAGAAACCCTACCATGAAGATCACTTCTCTGTGCAATTTTGGTCCTGAAACCACTCCATTTTTCACTTAATCTACTTGACCATGACACCTAGTCCAGCAACAGTGGACAGGCAGGTAAAAGTCTTCCAATCTGCTGATAGTGCATTCCTGGGCTGACTGGAACCTAAGTGAGATAGATAGATAGATAGATAGATAGATAGATAGACAGACAGACAGACAGATGATAGATAGGTGGATGGCTGGATAGATAGATCATACATACATACATACATACATACATTCATACATACATACAAACGACATCATTTTCTAAAGGTGGCCCTAACCAGGAATACCACCCCAGCGGAACACTCAGTAAGTTCCTTCCGTAGTACGGCATAAATCAGGCAAGGCAGGACACACCTGTAATCTCAGCACTTGGAAGGTAGTGCTGGGGCCTCAGAAAAGTTCAAGGTCAGCTTAGCTATGCACTTAGTTTGAGGACAGCCTGAAATACATGAGACCCTGTCTGAAAGAAAGAAAGAAAGAAAGAAAGAAAGAAAGAAAGAAAGAAAGAAAGAAAGAAAGAAAGAAAAAGAAAAAGTAGATCTCCCACCAGCCACCTTGATAAAGGCACCATTGTGGCAAACTTTGCTTGTGGTGGGTTCTCCCTGGGGCCTGAACCTCCTCTGAGTGTCCCAGGAGGCCCCACTTGGGGACTATTTATGACGCTTAGCCTGCTGCTAAGATCTGCTGCTACTCACTCATTTCGAGGGGTGTGTGTCTATGCGTGTTGTATGTACAAGTTCATGTAAGTGTGCATGCACATGGCAGGGGTCAATGGCAGAGGTCTTCCTTTGTGTGTGTGTATGTGTACTATATACATAGTACACAAATACATGTGGGAACGCAGAATGCAGGCAGCAGAGGACAACTTTCAGCGGTGAGTCTCTTCTTCTACCACGTGGGTCCCCTGGATCATCAAGAGTGGCAACGGGCACTTTTACCCACTGAGCCATCCCTTTCGCCTTACTTTTTGAAACAAGGAGGGTATCAACTTGGCTAGGCTAGCTGGCCAATATGCTCCAAGTTCAACTCAGACCCATAAGTCTCTGCGCCCCACCCCCACCCCCAGAGCTGAGATTACAAACCCAAACTGCCAAGCCTGGCTTTTCTGTGGGTACTGGGGTTCCCACAGATACTTTGCATGTTTGAAGATACTTTACCACCTCAGCCATGTGCCCAGCTCCACTTCTATCTCTTGTATATCCTGAGACCGGAAAACAATCCAACTTGCAGAGAGCTGGCACTTACAGCTTTACTGATATAAACGGATTTCCACATAAATATCCATATCACCCATCTCTCCTCACATTTACCAGTACAAAGAGCCCTGGAACAGACTATATTGCAAGTGTAACCTACTATATTATGTCTATTACACACTTCATCTTCCGGAGACAAACACACCCCGTTCCACTTCCTCCCCTGCGGTCCTGCTCCACTCCTGATCTGCATACCTAAGAGGCCTTGGCTGATTTGCTGACTTCCTCTCTTCACTGCAAACCGAGCCCCTGAACCCCACCAGAGCTGTATCCTCACCTTGATCTCTCCGAGACAGCGAGGGACAGCCCTAAATATTCTGTCCCTGCCTGGACACACACACACCATGCATCACAGAGGCGCAGCCCAGGGCTGTCCGTGGAGATGTCTGAGTGATGGGCCTTCAACCTGTCATTGCATGGCTGCGACCTCAATTTTTTTTTTTAAAGTCAAAATGCTGTCTTCATCTTTAAAGATCCGAGACATATTTATGTGTCAGCCCTTCCTAAACTGCCTTCAGCTTTCAGGGGGAAGTCTGAAAGGGCCATCACTGACCAACTGGCCATCAATGTACCCGTGAGCATTTCACTCCTTTGACTAGTCACTTCTCAACCTTTTGGGGGTCAAGTGACTCTTTCACGGGAGGGGGGGGTCACATATCAGATACCCTGCATATCAACTATTTACATTACTTATAATAGTAGCAAAATTAGTTAGGAAGTAGCAACACGCATGCTTTTATGGTTGAGGGGTTGCGGGACTGTATTAATAAGTTCACAACACTAGGAAGGTTGAGAACCACTGTCCTAGAGCTACACTGTTTTAGGAAGCTGCCTAGGAAGAGGGGTCAATGAGGGGAAGGCAGAGGCAGACCCCACAGCCTCCCAGACACCGGTTATCCCCACCACCACCCTGCCTCCCCTGATCCCTGTATGTGAGGCTGCCCAGGGGAGCAGGGCATGCTGGCTGCTAGTGAGAGGAGGCTGCAACTGCTGACACCTCCCCCCTTCGTGATACGATGGCCACCACTGATAATCAGCAAGATCTGCAATCACCCAACAGACACTCCTCCGGCCTGTGTCAGTGAGAGATTTCTAGACTAGGTTTAACTGAAGTAGGAAAGCCCACCCTAAATGGGGGAGACACCATCTCATGGGGCAAAGTCCTAGAATGCAGAAAAAAAAAAGAGGTCTCAGGCTAAGTCCCAGCACTTGTTGTCTGCTTCCCCACTGTGGATGCCTCATGCTGAGCTCCCTCACACTCCTGGTCACCATCATTTCACTGCCTTCATGGACTGCATCCCCTGGAACTGTGGACCAAAATAAACCCTCCCCACTTCCTGCCTGCCTGCCTGCCCACCCGTCTGCCTACCTGCCTGCCTGCCTACTTTTCTTCCTTCCTGCCTTCCTTCCTGCCTGCCTGCCTGCTTGCCTTCAGGTGCTTCTGAGAGGTATTTGATGGACGCAATGAAGAAAGTAATATACACAGAGCTTGCTCGTGGTCGCCAAGCAGTAGTGTGGCTTGTGGTCTCTTTCTCTTTCTGAGGATAATACAAAACCTCTCCATCTACCTCCCTTTCTCTCTGCCTCCACTTGTCCCAAAGGAAAACTCCCTACGTAAGAAAGGAAATCTTATGAATTAATTGCCTGGGTGGTCCTCAGGGTGGAGTTTCCACACCATCACCAGCTATAACCAAATAGTTGATGATCAACTCTTCAGATTGAAGTGAGAGGCCCACAGAGGCATCAGAGCCCACACCACAGCCCTCTGCCCAGCACAGGCACAGTCACACTCCGTCCCCACACTTCAAATGACACCAGTGTACTTCTGCATCTGGGTCTGTCTCCAGCTCCTTAGGCCAATGCTTGGTCAATTGCACATTCTTAAAGGAAAGTAACAAACTAAGTCCCTCTTCTCAGTCCTCCATCTCTGCCTCCACTGAAAACAGTTGCATACTAATCTCCCCATCTCGGGTTTAAAAATATGGACATTTTTTTAAAACTCCCAACATAATGAATAAGCCTAAATATTAGAAGTTGAAATTATTAAGTAAATCATTCCACCTGCAAAGCTTCGATTTGCATACCATTAATTCATGATGCCATCTAAAACAAACTCATCACAGACTGTATAGTAGAAACTGATTTATGTAAGAATTGGAAAAAAAAAAACCCTGAGCTTAAATTTATGCTAACATGAAGTACACAGTCAATGAAGATTTCTCTCCTTCTTTCTACCATTTCTCTCTCTCTCTCTCTCTCTCTCTCTCTTTCTCTCTCTCTCTCTCTCTCTGTGTGTGTGTGTGTATGTGGTGTGTGTGTGTGTGTGTGTGTGTGTGTGTGTGTGTGTGTGTAAATCATCCAAGCAACTGCAATCTAGCAAGAAGGGAAAGGATCTGAGGAAAGGACTGGCACGTAGGAAGATGAATAATGCAGCTGCCTCCTGTGTGTGGTGGGCTCGAGGCGGGCTCAGCCACACACACACACACACACACACACACACACACACACACACTCCTGTTATTAATGTCAAGTATGCCAAAGATACGCTGGAAAATCATTACCATTCATCGCCACTAACCGCCATTAAATTTCAATCAATTCAACTTAGCACAAGTGTACTTGAGCGGCCCTTACAGTTTCTTATAAATGAGGCTCCAAAGTCAGCCTGACTTATTTCATTGTCCAAGGCACAAAGACAGGGCGCTAAGCAGGGGCTGAAAGGGGCCTATGCAGGGGACCCCGCACGATGCTCTTTTAAACATCTGTCCTAAGTGTTCAAAGATCTTCTGAGAGGTCAGGACGCAGGGGCATGGCCCCCGAGAAACATCTCTTCCTCCCCAGCTTGGGGGCCTTGCGAGCTACAGTCTGCAGACGTCTTAAGGAAAGTTGCAAACACCACCAAAGTTTTGCGACCAGGTCTCTCTCTCATCAAATGCTCTGGTTCTCTAAACTTGAGCATCTGAGGGAGGCATGGGGAAAGGAGACCCAGGGGCAGGTGGGTTGGGGACACGGTGCGGGACGCCCTGGGCTCAGGTGGGCACTGCGTCCCAGGCGGGCGCCACGACTTGGCCCTCTGGCCTTCTTCCTACCCGGCGGTGAGCAGGGTCCCGGGCGGCTCCCGCCACCCGCCGCAACAATGTGGCCATTGTTCGCGCGCCGCCGAGCGGGCGGGCGGGCGGGCGCGCAGGTGGGAGGCCGCGGGCGCTCGGGCACGGAATGTTCCCCGGACGGGGCGCGCTCGGCGCCGCCCGGACACGCGGCCTGCGCGGCCCCACCGGGACGGCGGAGCCTCGGAGGGGCGGGGCGGGATGGGGCGGGGAGGGGGGAACGGACGGGGGTGGGGCGGAGGAGGGAGAGACAAAGAAGAGCAGGAGGGAGAGGAAAGAAGGAAAGAAGGGAGAGAGTAAGGAGAGGAGAAAGAACTGAGAAGAGAAGGCAGAAGAAGAAAGTGGAGGCCAGAGAAGAAAAGGAAAGATGGGGAAACGAAAGGAGAGAGGAAGTTAAGGGAGGTGAGAAAAGGGGGAAGGGAAGGAGTAAATGAAGGGAGAAGAGATTGAAGGGGGGAAGAAAAAATAGAGGAAGGCATACAACAGCCCAGAGGTATGAGAGCCCAGTAAGATCAGGAAAGAGCAAGAGTTCACTCTCTTAGAGGCAAAGGGCTCCAAACCCCGCCAAGTCAGCAGCCTTAATCACACCCGGGGCTTTGCTTAATTACAGGGCAAAAGCCAGGTCTAGAGGTAGGGAGATACTTAACTGCGTCCCAGGGAAGGCTGAGAGGGCAGGGACAGGCTGTGAGACTGTCTCTCCTCCACCCATGCCAAGCCCTCAGAGCCTGGATCCTGGAGGAAAATTCTGGGGGCTGCAGCAAGACTGGCCACCAGCCTCTGAGAGCAGCGTTTCCTGTTCCTTTGGGTGGGAATCCAGTCTGTAGTAGGGCCACCCTCAGGCCTTCCTGAGTTCACTCCCTAGAAGGCTGGGACCCTCTGCACCCAAAGAGGAGATTAGGAGATTCAATCCCAGCACCCTGCTAATGGATTTAAAAAAAAAAAGTTCTTTATTTCATTTGCTGGCTTTTGGTTCATTAAATTTTCCACAGAATTGCAGAGAAGAAAGCAGTCAATAAACGTGGACAAAAGTGGCCGCATCAAAAAGGGCAGAGAATGGAGAAAAGGCAAGATAAAAGTGCTATCTGATCCCAGATTCTCGGGCAGAGGACGGAGCAGGGGCTGCTGGAAGCAACTCAATGGGCCACCACCCTTCTCAGCCCGCCTCCCCATTAGTACTGACTCCCCATTCAAAACAATAGCAAAAGCACTAAAAGTGGTTTTCTTATGCTAATGGTGAAACCCAGCACTCAGTTAAAACTCACTTCCCAGAAACCTGCCTTTTAAAAATCACACATGTGAAACACACACCCAAAAATCCCACATTAACTCTATTTAAACACAAGTCTCAAAAAAAATTTTTTTTCCTTTAATGTGTACTGTCTGGTCACATCTTAAGAGAGTTATTTCCCAGCACATGTATGTTATTTAAGAAGCCAAAGCAAAAAAGCTAAGCAGAAACAGTAGGACTTTTTTAGTTGTTGGAAGAATCCAGGACAGCAAACCACATGAAGAGAGTGTACACATCTCCCCCGGGCTTTCCCAAGATTTTAAAAAGTGACACTTGTCACCCTCAAAAATCTTAAAAACAATGACCAAAGATTTCGTTTTCTAAGTCCTCTATATTTTCCACAAGCCCTCGGATTTGGAAAAAAAAAATGATTAGTACTGAATGTTGTGGCGTGTTTATTCGAAAGCCAGAAAAGCATAGAGAAGGTGGCCTTCCTATGCTAAGTCCTGTCGGTCAGATGCCTGCAGTGCCGCCCGCACCTATTAACAAACAATTTCAGGGTGCTTATTCCCTCCCCCCTAAGTCTTTCAAAGTGACAGCAAGTTGTGCACTAACTCTCTGGGCTGCCTGGCTGTCATCCAATCACCAGTTCTGCCTTTCTGGATGTTCTAGAAGCTGAGGGCAGTCTTTCTCTAGTTGGCATTCTTCACGTGTCCGAAGCTTAGTGGAAAAAAGAAAAGAGGGAACTGCTTCCCTGAGATTCCCTTTTTAAGGGCCCCGGCCCAGCAGCAGCAGCAGCAGCAGCTGTCCACAGTAAGGGCCACCTGGCCTTGTAGCCCCTGATGGACCAGTTAACAGGCACTGTACAGGTAGATTTCCCATCCCACCCCACTCTACCCCCTTCCCCAGCCTAAAGACGCAGGGCAGGTGGCTCCTCCTTGTTCCTTGCGGTTTGCACCAGAAAAAAAACGCCAGCTGCACCCACAAGGTTAGGACTCTGTTTTTTTTGGCTTTAACAAGCCAGCTGGGTGTGAGGGGTCACAAGCAGCTTTCACAGTGCACACAACAACCTCATGGTCTCATTTCAAGGGAATTGCTAGTGTCTGGGCACTGAAGTTTTCCGGGAGGGGAAAGCTGATGGAAGGAGGGTACTTAGTGTAGGCAAATATCCAATTTTGTCTGCCTGCTTGCAGACTGTCCCGGATTCACTAATCCAGCCCCAGGGGCTGCACTGTGTACGGGGGCTCTTGTAGGAGTACAAAAAGGGGTGAAGTAGTTGTGTATTTTACAGTCTGCAGTGCAAATAAGCCAGCTACAGGACGCAGCCCCTGAGACACCCCCCCCCCCATACACAACAGCAGCTAGGAAATGAGCCTGTGACTGGTAAACCCATGGCTCCCCCCTCTTAGGAAGCAACTCCAAAGCACATCCTCTCTCAGTGCTCCCTGTCCTTCCAGGCCTGGAACATTCTGAGAAGTGGAGCACTATGGTCCACTCCAGACGCACTTCAAGGTGGTCCTCCTTCCAAGGCCTGGTTTGAATTTGGGAGGAAACCGTGGCGAGTCTGAATTCTGTGTGTATTCTCACCACATCAGTCCTCACCTAAGCACAGAAGCAGATTTTATCAATCCCAGTCCCATCTAATGCATGGAGGAGTCTCACCCTGGCTTGGGAGGGGTTTGCTCCCTGTCGGCCTCACTACCAGACACAGGATCCAGGCAAGACTCTTCTTCTGTGTTACTCTAAAATCCTTAGAATCAGTAAATACCTCATGACATTTGGGGGCATCCTAAATCTTCCTAAATATAATTAAAATGTTGAACACCATCAGGTGAGCTTTCCATAAGGCAGACTGCTGTATCTGGAAGAGGCCATCCCCAACTCTTGGAAGTCTCTAGAGTGAGGCAGCAAGTTCGAGAAAGCGAAAGCAAGAAGTGCCGCCTTTAGCAGGAGAGGGTCCTCAAGGTTTAGATTAAACTTTCTGGGATTAGCGCCCCAGGATAGAACAGAAGCTGGGAGGCAGCAAGAGCCTCAAAACTCAAAGCAAACAAACATCCAGAATGTTCTCCCCATGGTGGGAACACCAGTCCAGGTAGGAACACAGCTTCCAGGCCTATTGAGCTCCGAAGGGACTGCTCCCAGGCCAGGCAGGGTTAGTCTCCAGACACAGGGAAGGTAAACCGCAGCCAAGGTGAGGAAATGGGCGGGGAGGGGGCTCCAAAGAGAGGTGGCAAGAACAAACAGATAGCATCAGGGAGACTTGTGACAAGCCCGCCTATTCCACCCGCTACCTCCCCCCCCCCCACATGCTGTATATTTTGGATTTCACAGTTTATTTACTTTACGTTTTTGGCACCGAGCCCCCGGAGCATGCCAATACAATATTTGTTTAAACACTATTTTATGCCGTTTGCGAGGGAAACGTTTACTTTCAAATTCTCCAACATCCCCCAGAGCCTCGTCTGCAAACAGCATATGAGCGTTTTACAACTGTTCCCTTTATCTAAAGCTGTGGGGATTAAACCTTCACACGCCCAGGGGGGGCGGAGGGGCAAGGGGCCCAGGACACCGTGCGGCCGCCGAACTGCAAGATGAACGGTGCCGCTGCAACCCGGGAATAGAGGGGTATAGAACGCACCCCCCCCCCCAGCCTCGGAAGGACCAGACTACCAAGAGAGGTCTTTCCTACCCCTGCTCCAACTACGATTAGTTCTTGGAACTACAGGACAGTTACACAAAAGAAGAGAGCCTGGAAGAAAAGGCGCCCTGGGGGATCCCCAGAACCTCAGTGCACCTCTGTGGCCAGGTCACCCGAGGTGAGGCGCAGGGGCTCCATCCTCAGTTTCCTCAAGCTCTATAACTCGGGTTTCCTAGGAAATGAGAGCAATTACTGCCCGGTTGAAAAGATGCCGAGTTGGGTGGACTTCCAGCTCCGGCGCGGCGGGAGCCTCTCGAACTCACTCAAGCACACGGTCCCTTCCCCCTATCCCGGGGGAGAAAAAAAACCCGCTCCCCTCTCTCTAAACCCTTAATAGGATTGGCGCCCAACTCTGTCCGCGCCGCTCCTCATCCATCACACACAGATCAAGTTGCAGTAGTGGATTTTTCAAATTCCTCAGCAAATATACTTGTTGAGAGATTGCTTTGGGGGGGTGCTAAGTGGGGGCTAAGATGAAAGTGAGGAGTAGGGGGAACCGATCCCTCGGCAAAGGATTACGCGTGGATCCATTCGGGAAGTCAAGAGGATCTGGGGACCTAGAGTAAGAGAGGAAAGTAAGGAAGCCAGAATGGAGGCCCAGAGACAGGCGGGGGCGGGGGCAACAAGCTTCAATGAGGGGGAAAGGAAGAGAGGAAGAAAGAAAAGACTAGCCTCCAGGACCCGGACTCGTAGCACCGAGAAGTGGAGATGCAAGTTCCCAAGTGGCCGGCGGCGCCTGAAGCACACGGCACAGTCCGGCCGGCGCGCTCCCAGCTGCCCATCTAGGGGAGCTTCGGCGCATCCCTGCCCCCACCTCGTCTCAAACAGTTCCCGGCTCCGTGCGGAGCTACCCGCCAGAGAACAGCCTACCCGAGCAACCCCAAAACAAGAGGCACTTCCCCTCAAGTGGAGCCCCAAGATTCTCCTTAAGCCCTGCCGCAGCTGGACCAGAGCAACAATCAAGGCTGCCCTCTCTGGCACCCCTAAAATCAGTGTCACGATCTCGATTCCGGTAACCCGCCGAGAGACATTCCAAAGACCGTACAGCATCCCAACCGAAGCTGGTCAGGCTAGGAAGTGCTTCACTACCTCGAGCAAGGGGATTTAAAAAAAAAGAAGAAAAAGAAGGAAAAAAAAAGAGGGTAGAGGGGAAGGCCAATGCAACTTTACCGAGGAGACAAAAGTTTGCCTCTAGCACGCAGGTGGCCTCTCGGGCTCCGGGCAGTGGTTGCAGGGCCCCATCCCAACTTGGCTGGCGTGGGGCTGCCGAGTGCAGGGGCTCGGGCCGGCGGGGCGGGGCTGGCCAGGCAGAGGAGGGGAGCGAGGCGGGCGGGGGACCCGGGCAGTCCCTAAGGACACCCCGCCAGCAGCTCCGGGCGGTTGCAATGCCACGCACGGCCCGCGCTCCTTCCCCTGGCTCCTCCTTGCCTTCCTCCGCGTCCTCTGTAGCCGCTGCCGCCTCCCGCGCCTCCTCGAAGTCTCATTGATGAGAGGAGTTTGAAAAAAAGTCCGCGGAGCGGTGCTGCCTCGGCTGGCGAACGCCGGCACTCCTGCAATCCATCAGCTTCTCGAGGATGACGCAGCGCCCCCGCGCGCTCAGCTTGGGCACACCCCGGTCCTCGCTTCTCTGGCTTGCCCGCCTCCTCCGCTTGCACCCCGCCCCTGGGGATGGGGGGCGGGGGGAGCAGACACCATCCTGGAGGAAGATAGCTCAAGGCGATCACAGAATCTCCTCCACTTCAGTTCCGAGTAAGGAAAGCACCCCTCGTGCAAAGTTCCAGCTGAGGACCAGAGAACCCTGGGACTTAGGGACTGGGGGCAGGAGGGAGGGGGGAGGCTTGGGGGCCCGGAAAGGGGGAGAAGGTGACGACCTAGATGTGCGACTCTGGAGGAGAGGGGCTGAGAATATCGTAGATTCTTCCACCCTAGTTCGGAGAAAATAAAGCACTCCTACTGGAAAGTTCCAGCTAGGAGACCAGAGCACACGCCAGTCTCCAACACTTTTTCTAAGGCGCCGGAGTGGGGGGGTTGCTAACTCAAGTCAGATGAGCTCCGGGAGCTCAGGCGCTGCGACTGCTGGTTTCAATATCTGAACTCCCCCTTCCCTCCCAACCCCCTCAGCCCTCCGCCGGCCGATCCGCAAACTCCTTGCTCCTCCGTGCGCCGCGGCAGGAGGAAGACACGTGGGATGGGAAGCGAGACTGGATTAACACGGGCCCTTCTCGCTAGGGTAGCTAGTGCAGGTGCCCGGGGTCCCAGGCGCCCCTCGCCGCGATTTGCTCACGCCGCCATCTGAGAGCCTGACTGCGACAAGTGAAGCCAGCCTTGGGCTTGCTGCATATGTTTTGTAGTGAGAGGGGTTTGTTTTATTTTTTTCGGAGACTCCACTGGAGCTGCGGCAGCCAGATGGAAGTAATCAGAACAACAACAGAGAGAGGAGAAATAGGCTCCCTGAAATTGCAGGCCAAAGTGTAGATGAGGTAGTGCGTGAAAGCTTTTGCTTAAGCAGCCCTGGGCCTTCCATACAGTCCAGAACTGTCCACTCCAAAGCAAGCAGGCGCCTAATGTCTGTGCCCTCCCAAGCCATCTCTTTAGGGTTCTAGGCTGCTCCTAGAAAGTTGCTTGCCGGACCTCTTTGTATTTCTTCCTGATATTTGTGAAGATCCGTGGGTTCCGGTTCCTTTGTATTATTTAAGCTCTAGCATAGGGTATCCTTCCCTTATTAAAGGTGGGAAGACTGATGCCTGAGGAAGCTGCAAAACTTGCCCATGGGTTCAAGCCCTGAGCCACTAATCTAAGGATAGTACAGTTAAATAGATGTGCCCTGTTGAGGCTGTAGATAGCATCTTCTTCTTAGCCCCTCTTTCTGTCTGGAATGCAAGGGACCCAAGACTCCAGATTCAATTCCACCTTGCCTTGGAGTTGGTTCCTCATGGCCCATTTTACTCACTGAATCCCTTTTGGTGGATGGCACAATTTTTTATACCTTGGGTCCTCCCCTAACTTTATCTATATATTTGTTTCTTTAAGTCAGTATTTAGTTACTTTATGGGATAGAACCCTAGGTCACCCAAATGCTATGTACCCTCTCCCTCCGAGAGCCACCCCAAGGCCCTGAGTTCTACATTTTAAAATTTTTTATCCCATTTATTACATTTGTTTATTTGTTTATTTATTTATTTAGTTGGACAGGGTATGAGGTCACAAGGCAGAAGGGAGCTCTTCCTCTGCTTCCATCATGTGGGTCCTGAGAATTCAGCCCAGGCTTGGCAGCAAACACTTTTATCAGCCTGGTCAGCTCTCTGACCTTTTTTTTTTTTTAACTTTTTAACAAAAGTACAAATAATATGTCCCCATTCTTCATTTCTTGTTTCCTTCCTTCCTTCTTATCCCCTTGCCTGAGAGAGACAACAATTTCTTCTTGAGCTAGAAGGAAAAAAAAATGAAAACAACACTTATACAAGGTATAATGCTAATCTTATTTTCCTCAAAGTAGGCTTCCCAGAATGGAGGGCAGAGGTGCGGGGATAGGGACAGACTGGTAACGTGTTCAAATGTAAAACTTTTCCTGGGGTGACATTCCGAAGTACAGATGCCACCAAAACCCAACTTTGTGAACCAATGAGTTTTCACTGGAGTCTCCCAGGAGTATGTGTGTGAGAAGTGACTTACAGACAGCTGCATCAACAAAGCCCACCCCAGCATGGCTGACAGCTCACAAAGCTGGGAGCCTGGAGCACACTGCCCAGCCTGCAACAAGCCTAACAGGATGGACTCTGTCTTTTCCAGGTGCTACAGTTGGTCTAAACCTCTTCCAGGCAGCTCAGTCAGTTTCTGCTTTGTAGAAACCAGGTGTGGTTTCCAGAGACTTTTTTTGCAGATTGGCTTGCCTGAGAGTTTTCCTTAGTTGCTCAGCTTCCTCCTTTTTATGATTTACTCTGGCAGGGAGGAGCCTAGTGCTTCTGGTAAGTTCCAGGGACTTCCTGAAGCTATGGTGAGTTGTTTACCTTCCTGTTTAAAGAGCTCCCCGGCAGGACAAACTCTTTCACTCTCTGAGTTAGGCAGCATATGCTTTTAGTTACAGGACTCCAGAAGCAGGCAGATCGCTGAGAGTGAGAGGCCAGCCTGGTCTACAGGACTCCAGAGGCAGGCAGATCGCTGAAAGTGAGAGGCCAGCCTGGTCTACATGGCCACTTCCAGGCCAGCCATGGCCTGTTCTTTAAAAAAAAAGAAAAAGAAAAAGAAAAAGCCATATAGAAGCCAAAGTGTATATAGGAGAAAGGGCCATGAGGACGGATCAGAGGGCAAAGGCACTTACTATGCATCTCTTCTGACCTGGTTGGATCCCTAGGACTCACATAAGTGAAAGAGGGAATAAACAGACTCCTGTGACATGTGACATGTCACCTCCCCCCCCCCCAAATCCATATAAAGAAAAAAAAAGATGTCTGAAAGAGACCTTTTCCTGTCAGCCTAACAGACTGCCACTCCTCCCTGCGGCTTGTTTTTACTCCTGCTGAGCTTTCAGAACATAGACAGAAAAAGTGAACCCTCTCCCTCCCTTGGCTGCATTTAATGACCCCATTCATATCTGCCCTGCGAAACCAGGACTCATTTCTCCTGGCTGGAATATTAGCAGAGTCAGCTGATTACCTCATTACCAGCTCGTCTCTGTTGGTTTCTTTGTGTTGTAAAGTTTGAGGAGAAGTTTAAACACATCAGCCTTCAGAGAGATTGCTTTTTTTTCCCCCCCTCTGTTTTTCTTCTCAGACCAGCTCAACTCCTGCTGGACTCCTGGGCACTCACGAAACTTCCCTGGCTTATTTTGGCAAGAGGGTGGCAGTGGAGGTGAGGATGGAATGTTTGGGGTTTGAAAGAGAGCTGTGCAAACATCACATCCTACATTCTCTAGAGAGTCACAAGTTGGGACATCAGAAAGAGGAAGAAAGGGGCTGGGATGCAAAGCTGTTATGGCAGAGGAAGACTTCATGGGCACTGGGACAGTGGGTGGGTGCTCAGCCCAGATCTTATGCTCATGGTATGAGTTTAGTCAAGTTCGGGTTCCCTCAGCTACTTTCTGTGTAGCAGGTGTAAAGTGTCTTGACACCGCAATGAGCAGCATCCACAGCATCCCTCCTTTCTTATGCTTTTTCCTCATAGTCACAAACTCGTATGTAACCACCACCGGGTAAGACAAAAGACAAGGAAGGCGCTTTCAGAGAGCATGGAGCCGGCGGGCAGACAGGCCTGTCCTGGGGAAAGTGAAGAGAGATAGACAAGGAAGGGAAAATGGGAAGAGGTTTTTCTAGTCCTTCTTGGTGGTTTGGATGAGAATGTCCTGGGTAGTCTCATAGATTTGAATGCTTAGTTACCAGTTAGTGGAACTGTTTGGGAAGGATTGGGAGGTGTGGCCTTGTGGGACAACGGCTGCTACTGGGAGTGGGCTTCGAGGTTTCAAAATCCATCCAGACCTAGTCTCTCCCTCTCCCCCTCCCCTGCTCCCTCCCCTCCCCTCTCCCTCTCCCCCTCCCCTGCCCCCTCCCCTCCCCCTCTCCCTCTCCCCCTCCCTCCTCCTTCCTCCTTCTCTCCCCCTCTCCCTCCCCCTCTCCCTCACCCCTCTCTCTCCTCCTCTTTCTCCTCCCCCTCCCTGCCTGCTTCCTGTGGATCAGGATGTTGGGTTCATAGCCACCACCACTCCAGAGCTATGCCTGTTTGCTTCCTGCCTGGATAATGAACTAACTCTCTAAAGCTGTAAGCAAGCCCCAGTTACGTGCTTTCTTTTACAAGGCAGCTGAGTTGCCTTGGTCAGTATGTCTCCTCTTAGCAATCGAACACTAAGACACCATCCAAATGGGTGAAACCCTGTCCCAAAGAGAAGCTGTCCCCAATTCACAGCTGTCCTCTTCCTAACAGATACATTCTAAAACTCCATCACTATGAGGTGGTTTTATCAGTGCACAAGTGTTGTAGAGTGTACTTACACAAACCTAGCCCATATCCACCAAATATTAGGCATACCCTCTTGATATAATCAAGAGATACAGGGTATGTGTGTTTTTTGGAGGGGCTGCTACTGATGTGGCACAATTGTACTGTGAACCTCTCTTAAACATTCATTTATTTTAATTACATTTTTATGTGTTTTGTGTGTATGTGTGCAGTTCACCCGTTCCTCAGAGCATGTCTAGAGATCAGAGAACTACTTTCAAGAGTCAGTTGTCTCTTTCTACCATGTTGGTCCCAGGAATCAAACTCAGGTCATTGGGACTGCCAGCAAGTGCAGTTGCCTTCGGAGCCATGTTGCCATCCCCTTCTATTTGTGTGGGAGTGTGGGGTGGGTATGTGGGCGAAAAACAGGATACCATACTGGTTTCAAACTCACTATGTGACCAAGGATAACCTTGAATTTCTAATTCTCTGCCTCCACCCTCTGAGTTCTGGGTTTGTAGATATGCAACACCAACTATACAGTTTGATGCATTACTGGAGATCCAACTCCATACTTCTTGAATGCTGGGCTAGCTATCTACTAAGCTACATGCCCAGTGTTATATGTCTTATTTTTTATGTGACTGGTAGTGTGCTTTCTTTAGTCCATAGCTGCCACTCAAATGTAACACACTGCAATAAGGTATTACAATAGGTATGACATCATTAGGCAACGATAAGTCTATTTTCTTCTTCTTTTTTTTGGGGGGGGGGAGGGGGGGAGTGTTTGTATGTATAGAGGACAGAAGATAGCATCAGTGTTGGTCCTCAGGAGCCACCCACCTTTATTTGGGGAGGGGTTGTTTGTTTGTTTGTTTGTTTGTTTGTTTTGAGGGGTTACTTTTAGATATATTTATTTTATTTTCTGCACATGGGTGTTTGCCTGTATGTAGGTCTGGGTACCACATGTGTGCAGTGCCTGGGAGGCCAGAGAGGGTGTTGTATTCTTCGGCGCTAGAGTTACAGGTGACTGATTCTAAGCTGCTGTGTGGGTGCTGGAAACCTGGGTCCTTTGCACTAACAACAAATGTTCTTAACTGCTGAGCCACCCCGTCAGCCCCCACCCCCACCTCTGTGTTTCCAATCAGGGTCTCCCACTGGGACTTGGGCTCACCAAGTAGGCTAGACTGGCTGGCCAGCAGGCTCTGGGGAATCCTGTCTCTGTCTCCCATAGTTGAGAGTACAAGTGTGCACCACTGTGTTCAGCCTTTTACCTGGATGCCAAGGCTTGAACCCAGAAACCTCATGCTTTCCCGGTAACACTTTACTGGCTGAGCCATTGCCAGCCTTCGTTATACTCCAGCGAGCCCACTGTCACCCATGCATTCTGTCACTTACCAAGTTCTAGTGGCACACAAGAAGCAAATCACCCAGAACTCAACGGCATAAATGCAAGGCTTTGGACAAGGAAAGAGACAATTTGACTCTGTTCCATGGTGTTGGGGGACTCAGTTAGAAGGCTTGGGTGCTGGCTGGCACCCAGGGCTCAAGTAAAGACTGGGTTGAGGGACTGGAGAGATGGCTCAGTAATTAAGAGTACATACTGGTAACAAGAATAAATTAATAAAGGAGAAAAAAAAAGAGTACATACTGCTCTTAGAGAGGATCCGAGTTAGATTTCCTAGTGTCCACATCAGGCAGCTTACAACCACCTGTAACTCTAGGTCCAGGGAATTCAGCTTCCTCTTCTGAGCTCAGTGAGCACCTGCACTCACACATGTATGGCAAAACACACACACACACACACACACACACACACACACACACACACACACACACGAAGAGAGAGGGGGGGGGGGAGCAGGCCGATCTCTGTGAGTTCAAGGCCAGCCTAGTCTCATAGAAAGTTCCAGGCCAATCTGGATTGGCTCTACATTGAGAGTCTCAGGATAGCCAGGACAATATAGAGAAGTTCTAGCTCTAAAAAGAAAATAAATGGTCTAAATAAATATTTTGTTTTATGTATATGTGTTTTGCCTGCATGTATGTCTGTGTTCCACATGTGTGCCTAGTGTCCACAGAGGCCATAAGAAGCTGAGATCTGCCATTTGAGTGCTAGGAATCAAACCTGGGTCCTCTGGAAGAGCAGCCAGTGCTCTTAACCATTGAGCCATCTCTCCAGCTCCTAAAAATAAAATAAAAAGGTAAATACATTTCTTAAGACTTAGATGCCCACGTGCCTGAAGGTTGGTGCCAACTGTTGGCCAGAGTACCTCAGATCCTTCCCATCTGCCGCTCTCCATGGATCTCTGTATTTAGGCCAGACTGGAGTCACTCATAGCATGGTGGTAACTACAGTCCACATGGTGTATCCTGTGTCTTAAGTGCCCCCCAAGTGCCCCGTTGTCAAGGTGTTGGTTTCCACCTTGTGACCTGGGAGGTGGAAGAACCATTAAGAGGTGGAGCTTAGCCAGGTGTGGTGGCTCACACTTTTAATCTCAGCACTCTAGAGGCAGAGGCAGGCAGATCACTGTGAGTTCGAAGCCAGCCTGGTCTACAAAATGAGTCCAGGACAGTTAAGTCTACACAGAGAAACCTTGTCTTGAAAACAAAACACTACAAAGCAAAAAATAAAAGAAGTGGAATCTAGTGAGAAGACGTTACTGGGCACACACCCTGGGGAGTGGAGGGTATTGGGATCCCAGTATCTGCTTTTAGTGTTTGGGTCCCAGACGGCAGGAAACAAACGGTATCCCCACTATACAGGCTCTGCCAAAATGTACAGCATTGTCACAGGCCTAAAAGCAGTGCAGCCAAGTGACCCTCAACCTCTGAAACTGTGGACCCCAATAAAACTCTCTCTCTTTTGATAATCTCAGGAGCAGATGGCTTAGCGTTTTACCTGTTTTATGCAGGGGTATGTGTGTCTACGTGTATTCACAAGTGTCACAGCACAGGTGTAGAAGTCAGACTGTGAGGCTTCCTCTCTCTCTCCCACATGAGTCCTAGAGAGCCAGCTCAGATCACGGGATTTGGTGAGGAGTACCTTTACTATCTGAGCTATCTCATTGGCCCCAAGCCATGCGTATCTGATGAAGACTGAACATCAGAATTGGATGCAAAATATACATTGGATTTCAGAGAACAAATATCAGTGATGATGACGATGATGTTGCTGATGTTTATATTAGCTGTGAGTTGTACAAGGTTAATACTGATTGGCAGCTTTAGGATGTAAACTCACTGGAAAAGCCTCTAGGCACAGATCTAGAAAATGGTCGGACTGGGTTAGCCAATGGGCTTGCCTAGGAGTTCATTGAGATGGGAGGACCCACCCACTGCGAGTTAGGATCCTAGCCTGAATAAAGAGGAGAAAGCCAAAGCTGAGGGTGGGGGGTGGAGCCTAAGATGGGTGAAAGAGGGGACCAAGCAACAAAGGCAAGAGGTGTCCTTCAGGGTAAGCACTTACACAACGTGTGTAGGGTCCTGAGTACCAGCTCCAAGACCAAGAAAGAAAGAAAGAAAGAAAGAAAGAAAGAAAGAAAGAAAGAGAAAAAGCATTTGTTCCCCTTTCCTTCTCTATCTTCACCTCACCATAACAGAACAGTTGGTCTGAGATGGTAGCTCACATCTTTAATCCCAACACTGAACACACACACACACACACACACGCATGCACGCACGCACGCACGCACGCGCACACACACACACTACCACCACCACTACCACCAACAACCAACCAAACCAAATAGTTGAAAAGTTTCCCTTCCCCTCGTGACATAGCTTTGTCAGCCCAGCTGCACAGGAGATCAGAGCTGGAAGTTGGCAAGTTCTTGCATGGCAGGAACAGAGCCCTCGGCCTTCCACACCCCAGGCAATGGCTCTGCCACCCAGCTACACCCCAGCCTGGGGCTGCTGCTTTTTATAGCTCTGATACCTGGGGAATGGCTTCTAGAATTTCGGGTATCCTGGTGTGGGTGGCTGTAGAGGTGAAATCAGACCAGCCAGGTGCTGTTAATACCAAAGGTGACTCCGAGGTGTCTACGTTATGTTGGTTAGTTTTGTCAAGTTGGCACAACTTCCCTAGACATACTTGGGAGGAGGGACTCTCAGTTTAGGAACTGCCTCCAAATCTGTCTGTGTGCATATCTGTAGAGCATTTTCTTGATTGCTGAGGGATGCCAAAGTGGGTGGGGCTGCCCCTGGGCGGGGCGTCCTGAGCTGTGTAAGAACTCAGGCCCAGCAAGCCATAAAGAGCCCTCAGTAAGCATTTCTCCATGGTCTCTGCTTCAGTTCACTTCCAGGTTCCTGCCCTGAGCTCCTACGTCACTTCCCTTCATGATAAACTGTGGTCTGAAAGTATAAACCAAATAAGCCCTTTTCTCCCTGAGCTGCTTTTGATCCCAGTATTTATCACAGAAACGAAAAGCAAACTAGGGCGGGTGTACCTCTCCCTGTCTGGAAATGTTTGAACATTTCAACAGTGACTTTTGTTTTGTTTCTTAATTGGGATCAATTTCTTTTCATTTGCTGTGTCAAAATGGCTGACAAAGCAACAGAAGGAAGGAAGGAAGGAAGGAAGGAAGGAAGGAAGGGGACGGAGGGAGGGAGGGAGGGTTCATTACAGCTCACACTACAGTCAACAATGGTGGCAAGAGCTGAGGTAGCTGGTCACTTTTGTGTTCATAGTCCGGAAACAGCAGGAGATGACTGCATTAGTCAGGATTCTCTAAAGGAACAAAACTGGTAGAATAAATGTAAATATATCAAAAGGAGGTCTATTAGAGCGGATCATGGGATGTTGCTGGCCTAGCCCAACCATGGCTGTCTCCTGACTGAAAGGCCAAGAATCCAGAACGTCTCAACAGGCCTGACCTGGTGCTGGGGCTCTGGAGGATTCCTACAGGCCTGACCTGGTGCTGGGGCCCTGGAGGATTCCTACAGTGCTGTTGGTCTATGTTGGAATCCTGAAGAAGTAGATTCTAATACCGCCGGCGGTGAAGGGATGCTTCAGCAACAGGGTAGATGAACTTGCCAGTGAAAGTGAGGGTAAGAAATAAAGAGGCAAAAAGTTTCCTTCTTAAATGTCCTTTTAAGTGGGCTGCCATCAGAAGGTGTGGCCCAGATTTAGGGTGGGTCTTCTCACCTCAAATGATCTCCACAAGAAAAATCCCTCCTGGGGCTGGAGAGATGGCGCAGAGGTTAAGAGCACTGACTGCTCTTTCGAGGACCTCAGTGGGGGTCCCAGCACCCATATGGAAGCTCACAATTGCCTGCAACCCCAGTTCCAGGGCCTCCAGCGCTGTCTTACGACCACTGAGCACCAGGCGTGCATGCAGCACGCAGACCTACATGCAGGCAGAACATCCATACACATCAAATAAATACACAATAAATAAAAAAACGCTGGAGAGAAAAGAAGAAAATCTCTCTGAGGCATGCCAGGTGCTTGGGTTTTAATTGTTTCCAGATGTATTCACCTCAACTTGACAACCAAGATCGGCCATCACATCTTCCCTTCTCCTTTTTATTCAGCCCAGGGTCCTAGCTCTTAGAATGGTCCCCCTTGCAATTTAGGGTCTCAGCCCAATCTGGAAGCGCCCTCACAGACAGGCCCAGAGGCTTGTCTCCTGGGTGGTTCTAGGTCCTGTTGAGCTGTCCTGCTATATCTTTTTTTCTTGGAGAAGTCTCACGAGAGAGCCATCTCGGCTCTATGCAGATGAGAGGGGAGGAGCTGATCACCCACTTCTAGTGATCAACTGAAAGTGAGTGAGCTGTGGTGGCCAGTGTTTACACAGCCCAAACTCGGGGGTTGGAACTTAATTCTCAAAGCCTTAGGATTACCTCGGGGGGCCTTTAAAAGGTCCCTGATAGAGTTTGGGTAAGTGTCTCCCAAAGGCACAGGTGTTGAAGGCTGAGGCAGGAGCCTGGGGCTCTGTGGAGAGAAAGTGGAACTTTAGGAGGTCAGGGTTAGTGGGAATCAGATCACTGGAGACCTTTCCATAGATCCCTTACAGGGAACTTTGAGACCCTGATCCTTCCTCGGTCTCCCTTTGCTCCCCCACTTCCGGGAGGAGAGCATCTTTTTCTGCAATATGGTCATATAGCCTAGGCTGGCCTTCAGGTCACTGTAGACTTGAGAATGATCCTCCTGCCTCTGCTTATCTAGCGGCAGGACAGGTGTGAGCTCCCACATCTGCTATGTGTGGTGCTGGGGAGCAACCGTAGAGCCTCCTGCATGCTACTCATTGCTCTCACAAACTGAGCATCTTCCAACCCCAGCTCCCTGCTTATAAAAAGATGTCGGACAGTTCCAGGAGCCATTTTTTTTTTCAAGACAGGGTTTTTCTGTATAGCCTTGGCTGTCCTGGACTAACTTTGTAGACCAGGCTGGCCTCGAACTCACAGCAATTCACCTGCCTCTGCCTCCAGAGTGCTGGGATTAAAGGCGTGTGCCACCACCGAGTCTCAAGGAGCCACTCACTCTTACAAACTGACTTTTGTTTGTTTCATGTGCGTTCTGTTGGAGGGCATCTTGGTTTTTGTTTTTGTTTGTTTTCTCTGCTGTGAACGGAATCCAGGGCCCACACAGGCTGGGACAGTGCTTTACCACTAAGGCACTGCCTCTTCTAGCAAATGAGTTGAACCCAGTGAGAGGGAACCCCAACCTTTACCGGACAAGCAGAGGTCCCAGAGGTCCAGGTTTACATCTGACATTGGAGAAGGGTGACAGTCTTGGTGGGCTGAGCCCTCAAATTGTTGGACTGGAAACTGTTTCCAGGTAAATAGTGTCTAAACTGACTGGAGGGGTGGAGGGGCGGCTCGGGGTTGGTAGAGTGCTTGACCAGCCTGTGCCAAGGCCTGGGTTTCATCCCGGCACTTTATAAACCAGGAGTGGTGGTTACCCTTGTAATCCTGGCACTTGGAGAGTGAAGGCAGGAGAATCAGGAGTTCCTGGTCATTCTTGGCTACATAGCAGGTTTGAGGCTAGCCTGGGCTACATGAGATCCTGCCTCAGAGTGGGGGGGAGGGGAGGACGGGAAGGAGAGAGAGTGAGAGAGGTCTTCCATGTTGGTTTTGGTGGCATAGCCAGTGTGGTGGCAAAGAAATGCAAAGCCGTGTTTTGTAGTCTCCGCCCCCCCCCCCATGACAAAAGCACCCTGCCGATTTGATTAAGTTGGGGTCTTTAAAAAGGAGAGCGTAGGCTCCACCCAGTCAGTTTCTGAAGTAGAAGAGAAGGGTGGACAGTGGGTTAGGAAACTGGTCTCCATAGCCACTGCCAGCTTTGAAGATGGAGGAAGGGCCTTGCCTTAAGGAAGCTTCTAGAAGCTGGGAACTGCTCTGGTTCTTTGTGGATTTGCCTGTACAGGATTGTGTACACCATGCTGTATGTGTGTGTGTGTTTGTGTGTGTGTGTGTGTGTGTGTGTGTGCGCGCGCGTGCGTGCATCCCAGAGGTCAACCTCAGGTGTTGCTCCTAGTTTCTGAGACAGTCTCTTACCCATTAGTTAGGCTAAGCTGGATGTCCATTGATTGCACGGATCCACTGTCTCCAGGCCCCAGGAGTTGAATTACAGACACCACAGCTGTTTTTTACGGGGGAGATGGGGATCAAACTCGGGTCCTTGTGCTTGCAAGACAACCACGTCTTAGCAACGTAGCCATCTCTCCAGCCCCCATTGCTGGCTTTGAAGATGGAGAAAGGGCCTTGGGCTACAGATGGAGCAGCTTCTGGAAGCTGGAAACCACTCTCTTTCACAGCCAGCAAGAAAACAAAGCTTTCCGGCAATTGCCAGAAACCGGCTTCTGCCAGCAGCCCACAGAGGGAGGGGCCCTTCCTCCACGGGAGCCTCAAAACAGGGCTCGGAGCTCAGCTTGATCCCCCAGTGTTATCTGGTGAGGTCGCCGCTCAGCTTCTGATCCTTAGACAGTAGAGCTGTGTACATTTGTGTCTTTTTAAGCCATGAAATCTGTGGCTGTTTGTTATTGCGCATGTGGAAAAACGAATAGTGCTGACGAGATGGCTCAGGGGATAAAGGCGCCTGCCGCCAAGACTAACAACCCAGGTTCCATTCCCAAGACCCACGAAGTGGAAAACGGGAGCCAGCTCCTCAATGTAGTCCTCTGATCTCCACATGAGGTCTGAGCCTGGCTGTAGTGTCTGTGTGTCCTTGGGAAGCCCCGTAGCTTTGGGGCTGCCTTCTTCCTCAGAGGCTTTCAATAGACTTTTCTGGCCTCTTAGAGTTCCGATTTTCTGTCCTGAGTGCATTTACTGGCCTTGAAGTTTGGCAAGGAAGTAAGTTTTGTCTGTTACAAAGCCCAGGATCCGGTCTGCGTTCATCAGAAAGACTACAGGGAGTGGGTGAGGTCAAGGGAAGGGAAGGGAAGGGCCACACACTCAACTGCGCATGCGCATGTCTGTGAGTCCAACAGGGACTCAGGGTGGGTGGCGAGAATAGATCACTCTGATTTGCCCAGGGCTCCTGAAAGGCTTGGGCAAACAGGGTTTCCGGCCATGTATTGCAGCTTCTGAAGGCGCCTACCCAGATTTAGTTCCTCATCTTGCCACCCACCTTCACAGACCCCTCTCTGGGGCACCCAGGCAGAGGGTGGACCTGGCACGAGGGCAAAAAGTCAGGATGGCTCCAAGGCTGTGTCTTCTCCTTCTACTGCTCTGCAGCCTCCGACACTGCGCTTTGATCCGGCACAGACAGGCCCGGGTGCTCCCTGTCTGTTCCTGTCGCTGGGCCTCAGCCAGGGTTGGAATGTGGGAGGCCTCTGTGGCTTGGGGCTCTCCACCCTGTCTGAGTGCCACACCTTACAAAATCGGAGCAACTCCTGCAGGTGCTTGGGTCCCATTGCTAAGTAATTTGTTCCCATAGCCTAGCCTCAGTTTCCCCACTTGTCAAACACTAAGTAGCACTTACCCAAAGAAGTGTGTTGCACTGATAAAATCAGAATATATATAATATATATAATATATATTTAATTTCTGTTTTCTGTACATTTGGTTTTGCAACAGGGTCTCACATAGCCTAGGCTGGCCTTGAACTAGCTATGTAGTCAAAGATGACCCTGCGCTTCCTAGCCTCCTCCCTCCACCTCTAGAATGCCAGGCATGTGCCAGTACATACCTTTCAGGGGCTTCTGGGGATGAAACGCAGGGCTGGGTGCATGCTAGGCCAGCACTCCCCATCAGCACCGACCGCAGCCCTGCCCACATATATGCCTGTGCATGTATGTGGGGCATCCCTTTTGGGACAGAGCATAGTATACCTCTGTAGTGCAAGCAGACCTGAATTCACTATAGCCTTGGTGTGTGTGTGTGTGTGTGTGTGTGTGTGTGTGTGTGTGTGTGTGTGTGTGACTTTAGCACACAGTGCTCCTCCTCTATCAGCCTCCCAAGAGCTGGGATTATAGACACAGGCCACTATGCCCAACCCAAATCAGAATATTTCTAAGGAACGTTAAGTATGTCTGCATCTTGAATCCTACAAATAGCTGTCAATAAATGGCCACCGTTTACTGTTTGTGATAGCATTATTCAGATGCTGATGATCTCGGGAAGGTTTGAGCAGTACACTGCTCTCCTTCGTCCTAGTTTCTATATCTAACAGGAGCGGTTAATGCGTGAGCCTGGGTCCCTGAGGTCCTGTCTTTCCCTGAAACTCTGCTTTAACTCCAGGCTCTCCATCTCTTCCTGCTTTAGTGAATGTGGCTGGCATAGGCTGCTATCCCAACCCGGAGACTCAGGGAGAAGGCAGTACCTGACACCTGATACCGTGTGTGTGTGTGTGTGTGTGTGTGTGTGTGTGTGTGTGTGTGTGTGTGTGCGCGCATGTGTGTGTGTTGCAGAGGTGGGCTTGGTGGGACCCATGAAAACAGCAAGCAGAACCACAGACCTTCCTACACCTGGCCCTGCCTTTCTTTGCCAGGTGTCCTGCAGGCTTGGCCAGGATGACACTAAGTTCAGTGAAGACCAGTGTACGCTGTCTTTGCCACCTTTCCCTTAGGGTGACTACATTTAAGTCCCTCCTGCCACCCCACTCTCTCCCTGACCTTAGTGCCTTCCCCGCTGCCCTCCCCCCATTTAACAGAACCTTATGTTTACTGTTAGTATTCTGCTTCATTCTGCCTCCTGTGATGTCACTGCTTACCTGCCATGGGGGGGGGGAGGGGCACATGTCGCGCTCTCTCTCTCTCTCTCTCTCTCTCTCTCTCTCTCTCTCTCTCTCTCTCTCTACCGCTCTACTTCCCTCTCCTCGCTACCTCTCCTCTCTCTCCTCTCTCTCAGGGGTACCCCCCTTTTCTTCTCTCCCCCTCCCCCCCCTCCGTGCTCATCTAATAAACTCTCTACAACATATCTGCCTGGTACCTTGTATCCTAGCATCCATATTAATCTTTTTTTTTTTTTTTTTTTTTTTGGTTTTTCGAGACAGGGTCTCTCTGTGTAGCCTTGGCTGTCCTAGACTCACTTTGTAGACCAGGCTGGCCTTGAATTCACAGCGATCCACCTGCCTCTGCCTCCCAAGTGCTGGGATTAAAGGCGTGCACCACCACCGCCCGTCTACTTTTTTATATATAACATTTACCCTGTCATTGTCTCTGGTGGATTCTTCTTCTTTCCTTCCTTCCTTCCTTGCTTTTGTTCTTTCTTTTGAGATCAGGTCCCTAGCCCTACCCTTTATCTCAATACATCTGACTTTGAACCCCTACCCCTCCTTCCTTTACCTCCGGGGTGGTAAGGTTACAGATATGTGCTACCACAGCAGTTCATGCGATGCTGCGACGGAACCCAGGGCTTCATATGCACAAGGCGAAAATCTATCAAGTGAACTGCATTCCAGCCCTCCATGAATGCCATCCTCCTCCTTGCCTCAACATGGCTTCTGCCTTAGAAAACTGCCTTCTGGACCCTCAACCTCTTCCGGCCTTGGCTGACCAGAACCCACTCCCCTAGACCATAATAAGTTCCCCAAAGGTGACAAAAGTCACCGCTTCACTTCTATGCTCAGCACTTAGTCTAGACCCAGACAGTGAAACAGGGACTCATGGATGTTCATTAAATCAGGGGGGGCTGTGCTCAGGCCCAGTGGCAGAGCACTTGCCCAGCAAAAATGAAACAAAACAAAGCAAAACGATCTAAGAACTGAACACTAAGCATGAAGTTCTGTTGGTAGACTGCCTAACATGCAGAAAGGGTTTCATCCATCACCGCATGGTGGCACATGCCTGCAATCCTAGCACTTAGAACATAGAAGCAGAAAGATCAAGAGTTCAAGGCCATCCTCGGCTACCAGAAAGGTCCAGGATACCCTGGGCTACATGAGGCTCTGCTTTGAAAAGAAAAGAAATGAAGATTCCACCAAAAGGAACCAGAGAATAGCTACACAGTAGAGATATAGGACTGGGTGTTCTTGTGTGGTGCTGGGAGGATGTGGAGTGGGCAGCCAGTAGAGAAAGCGCTGTGGGCATCCCTCAGCACGGTCGACATATAACGCAGCTGTCCCACTGCCGAGGAAGGAAAGGAAACTGGTGTGTGGAAGCCTTATGTGCACCCAGGTTTATTCCAGCACTGCTCACAAAACCAGAGAAGCCAGGGGCTGGAGAGATGGCTGCTCTTCCAGAGGACCTGGTTCAGTCAGCACCCACATGATGGTTCACATCCATGCCTAACCCTTTTGGTTTCTGATGCATGCACACGAAACGTGGCATACATGCAGGCAAAACACCCATACGAATAAAGCTTATAAAATATTTTTTAAATGAAAGTGAGTAATTAAAAAAGAAGATAGAGGATCTGGCGAGATGGTTCAGCAATTAAGAGCACCGACTGCTTTTCCAGAGGTCCTGAGTTCAGTTCCCAGCACCCACATGGTGGCTCACAACTTTCTATAATGTGATCTGACGTGCATAATAAATAAAAAAATCTTTTTTTTTGTTTTGTTCTTTGTTTTTGCTTTTTCGAGACAGAGTCTCTCTGTGCTAGCCTTGGCTGTCCTGGACACGCTCTGTAGACCAGGCTGGCCTCGAACTCACAGCGATCCCCCTGCCTCTGCCTCCCGAGTGCTGAGATAAAAGGCGTGTGCCACCACGCCTGGCCCATAAAAAAATCTTAAAAAAAAAAAAAAGATAGAGAAGCCTTTTGAGTGTTGAGCAGAGGATAACTCAATAACAAATATCTGTGTTGGAGGAGGTTGCAAGGACAGAAGGCAGATACGAGGGGGGAGGGGAGCTAGGGTACAGGGTGTAAAATACACAAAGAAACAATAAAAAGTTAAACAGAGAGGACTGTTTAAAAAATTAAAATGTGGTAAATGTACACAATGGAATACTATACAACCCTGAAAAGGATGAAAGCCTGTTATTTGCAACAACATGGGGAGCCCAGAGGACACTGTTTTAACTGGAAGAGGCTATGCACAGACAGACAAATATTGCACAATTTTATCCAGATGTGAAATTGAAAAAAATAAGTTGATCTAGATGTTGAGAACAGAGGCCAGCAGCTGAGGAGGAAAATCCGAGAAGGGGAGGTGGCTAAGGCTGTGTTCACAAAATTATGGTCAAGCAGGAAGCTCTGGTGTCCTTTCACTCAGTGGCTATTACCTCTTTACAATAAAGATTTATTTCAAGAAAGCTACAGAAAGACTGTTATCACAGAGATGACTAATGTAATATTTCTCAGGTAGGGTCATTACACAAGGTACGGGAAAATGTATATGGAAACACAGTGTGTAATTTGTATGTGTAATTATGAATGTGTACAATTACCATGTGTTAATTAGAAATAACAAAACTTTCTTTCTTTTCTTTTTTTCAATGCCAGGTACCAGTTTATAAACCATCTGTCCCTGTCCTGGTGTACGTCTGACCAGCCGGGCGGGCAGCAGAGGTGAGCTTATCCTGTGTTCCTCGGCCAGTCAGAGGACTGGCCTTGTGGACAGGAGAGACAGCTGACCAGGTAAACGTGCTCACCGCCAAGACTGACGATCTGAGCTCACCACATGGTGGAAAGAGAAGCCTCACTGCCACAAAGGGACTAGCTCCCTCTGAACTTCAGCTAAGCCCTGGGTGTGACAGTCAAAGGGACCCTGTGCTTGGAGCTGACCTCTGGGGAGAGGGTCCAAGGCTGAGGAAATGCTGTGTCCAGGTTTCCTTGGCTGCAGAATTGGGGGGGGGGGGAACAAGTCTTTGATCAGAAGCAGACACAGACTACAGGTTCTGTAGACACATGACCTGGATATCTGACCTCATGATGGGTTTTTTTCTTTGTGGGAGCCATAGATGGGACCTGCAAGGTGGCTCAGTGGGTAAAGGGGCTTGCTGCAACGACTGAAGACCCAAGTTCGATCCTTGGGATCCACATGGTAGGAGGGAACCAATTCTGTAAACTGACCTGTATGTGCTCTATGTGCCCCTTCTCACACTAAATAAATAAATACATGCAGTTTTAAAGCATCTTTAGCCACTAGTCAAGTCTTTGCTGTCTTTTGCCTTTTTGTTTTGTTTTGGGGTTTTTTGGTTGTTTTTGTTTTGTTTTGTTTTTTTGATATAGGGTTATACTTTGTACCCCTGGCTGGCCTAGAAATTCTATGTAGTCCAGGATGGGCTGAAATTGACATTGCTCCTACCCAAGCCTTTCAAGTGTTGAGGTCTGTACCTCATGCCCAGATTTTAAATTAATTTTGTTTATTATTAGTGTGTATGTAAGGGGGACGGCGTGCCATGGTACATGTATGTAGGACAAAGGACAACTTGTAGAGTCAATTCTCTTCTTCTACCTTAGGTAGATTCTGTGGATTGAACTTGGGTTTTCAGGCTTTCTCTCCAGGTGACTGAGGTGTGAGTGTGTGTGTGTGTGTGTGTGTGTGTGTGTGTGTGTGTGAGAGAGAGAGAGAGAGAGAGAGAGAGAGAGAGAGACAGACAGACAGACAGACAGACAGACAGACAGAGACAGAGACAGACAGAGAGACAGAGACAAACTGACAGAGAGAGACAGAGAGAGAAAGAGACAGACAGAGACAGACAGAGAAGTTGGGGGGGAGGAAATATCCCATGGCACTCATGTATAAGTCAGGGGACCGCTTTTGAGAATCACCCCCCCTTCCACCATGGGAATCTCAGGCACTGAACTCAGGTCACCAGGTTTGGGAGCAGGTGTATTTACCCACTGAGCCATCTTGTCAGCATAGCGTCACATCTGGAATGAAAAAAACAAAACAAAACACTGAAGATTGTTACCCCGCTGTATTATTCAAGGGTTTCTAGAGTAATAGAACTTAAAGAATGAATTTGCTTTCCTACATATCTAGAAAGGGGACTTATTACAATCAATTACAAGTTATGGTCCAACTAATCCAGCAACAGTGTGCTATGAACAGAAAGTCCAAGAATCCAGAAGTTTCTCAGTCCCCAAGGCTTGATGTCATAGCTGGTCTTCATTATACCCCTGGATTCTAAAGAAGTAGTCTCGAAAGCTCGGCGTGGTGGCACACGCCTTTAATCCCAGCACTCGGGAGGCAGA
Organism: Acomys minous; assembly: GCF_964271855.1. Lineage (NCBI taxonomy): Eukaryota > Metazoa > Chordata > Mammalia > Rodentia > Muridae > Acomys > Acomys minous. Next base: position 69,956,500 of record NC_140483.1, on the reverse strand, counting down.
AGCAGGTGGATCGCTGGGAGTTTGAGGCCAGCCTGGTCTACAAAGCGAGTCCCGGACAGCCAAGGCTAACACAGAGAAACCCTGTCCCGAAAAACCAAAACCAGCCAAACAGAATAGCTATCACAACTACCAACCTCAATAGCTAAAGAATTCTATGAAAATATTTTAATTTTACATTTAAATAAGTAAATATATGCTTTCCTTTACATTTATTTGCATGTGTGCATGGGAGGACATGTTTGTGAGTGTGCAAGCCATGGCACACATAGCATTCTCTCTTTTCACCATGAGGCTCCTAGGGATCCAACTCAGCTTGTCAGGATTAGTGGCAAGCGCCTTTCCCCGCTGAGCCATCCTGCTGGCATATGCCACATAATCCTGTCCCCGCCTTCAGGAGTCGAAACCTTGCCAGTACTGAGATGCAGAACTTAGAACTTCCGACGGGAAGAGGGCTGGGCTCTCACAGACCTCCCAAGACAGGATCAGGGAATGGTTGCTAACGAGTCTGCAGAGAAAGGCTTCTACAGGCTTCCTGCAGAGAAATCAGCCCCCTACTGCTGAGCACAGGCCTGTAGCCAGCATGCCAGCCTCCAGCGGGGTCTCTAGAGAGCATTCCTGATTAATAAGACCAAGACCACTGGCAAAAAAAAAAAAAAAAAGGGAAAAAAAACTCAGAGTACAGTCGTGGGAAAATGAGAAATTTGGCTTTTGTTTAAAAAATAATAATAATGTTACTTCATGGAAGCCAAATATTCCTCAAAGGATGATTAAACACAGAATGGTTCTTCTTTCTGACTTGGCCAAGGTCCTGACTCAGGCTGCACATCTTCCCGAGCCAAGTCTTTCTGGAAGGACCCGTGGCTCTGTTTATTGGTCTCGTGGCAGTTTGGGAGGACCGAGGGCGCAGAAGCACCAAGCTGGGAATTCCAGGTATGAAGGCCCACTGGGTCATGGTCAACAGAAGTCCCTGTCAAGCAGGCCTCAGTTTCCCCATCCCCAAAATGGGCACTGACTGAAGAACGTCTTTCACTCGCTAACTCTTGCCACATCTGTCTGGGAGGAGCATCTAGGCCTTTCTCTGAGATCTTGCTGACTGGAGTTGGGAAGATGCAGGGCTAGGGAGGTCCTGAGGGGTGTGTCTGTGGGAGGCAGGCAACGTGGGGGGTGAAGGCAGGCTCAGGACAGAATGGGTAAGAGCCGGCGGGCACGACAGACAGGGATGGATTCTTGGTGGTTTGGGTGGAATTTGACATCCTGCCATTTTCCCTTATCGTCTCATCAGGAGAAAATCAGACAAGAGCGTTAGCTCACCCTAACGTGAGAGCCATTTCCACCTCCTGGCTCCTATCAATTAAAGCCTCTGTCATCTGTTGATCATTTTGGGGTGGGGGGTGGGGTGGGGGGTGGGGGGGCGGGGCGGGGAGACTGAAAGGCATTTCTGGGCCAGATGGCTTGAAACTAATTAGGCCATCGGAGCTTGCGAATGAATGGCTGTCTCCCTCTACAAGATCAGGGAATGGCCTCGCGTGTTCCCCCACAGCCTAACAGGGATCTGAAGCCATGATGTTCACCTCTATAAAATGGAAAGTAGTAATAGTATAGGTCCACAGAGCCCTACACCAGTTGGGTAGCTCCCCTGACAGGTTCACACGAACATACTGGACATCGTGTGTGTGTGTGTGTGTGTGTGTGTGTGTGTGTGTGTGTGTGTACACATGCCTGCACATGTGGGGAGACTAGAAGTCAACCTCATGTGTCAATTCCTCAGGTGCCATCCACCTTTGTGTGTGTGTGTGTGTGTGTGTGTGTGTGTGTGTGTGTGTGTGTGTGCACGCGCACGCACATACACACAGCCATGCATACATGCAGGTGCTTGTAGAGGACAGAAGAGGCTGCCAGATCCCCTAGAGGCCGTTGTGAGCTGCTGGATATGGGAACAGGAACTGAACTCTGGTCCTTTGAAAGAGTAGTACATGTCCTTAACCACTGAGCCCTACACTGTTTTTTTGAGACAGGGCCTCTCACTAGTCTGGAGCCCACCAAGTAGCCTAGGCTGGTTAGCTAGTTTGCCTCGGGGATCCTCCTGTCTCTGCTTCCCCAGTACCAGGATTGTAAACGCACACACCAGCTGGGCGTGGGTGGTGCACGCCTTTAATCTCAGCACTCGGGAGGCAGAGGCAAGCAGATCTCTGTGAGTTCAAGGCCAGCCTGGTCTACACAGTGAATTCAGGACAGTCAAGGCTACACAGAGAAACCCTGTCTCGGGAGGTTGGGCAAATGCAAACACCACAGTGCCTGGCTTTTTGCGAATTCCGGGCATCAGTCTTAGGCTCCCTACTGGTTTTGTGAGCAATGTACTGAGAATTTACTGCCTAGCTACCTCCCCAGTCTGTTCCTTGACACCTTTCTCCCTGATTTGCTCCCCTTTTGCCACTGGCCTCCCTAATACTGTGCTTCCCCATGAGCCAAGCCACAGCTGGTTACCTGCTATAGGGGGACCTTGACTGTATCCTAAGGTTCACCTAAAGCCTATAGCTTTCCTCCCAGGTGGTGCCTTGAAGAGCCTGGAACTTTTAAGAGATCCTTAAAGCACTGGAGGCTTGTGCTTGAAGAGAGCCCAGCCCTGAGCTCCTCTCTCCCCTCTGCTCCCTGGTGATGAAGGAAGTGAGTCTTGCTCAGCCATGTGCTCCAGCCTGGATGCTCTGCCTCACCACAGGCTCGAAACCACAGGGCCAAGTGACCACAGACTGAAGCCATAAGCCTTTATCTGTCGCTCCCTCCCTCCCTTTCTTCCTCCATCCTTTCCTCCCTCCTTCTCTCTCAGTCTGTCTGTCTATCTATCTATCTGTCTATCTATCTATCTATCTATCTATCTATCTATCTACATATCTATCTATTATTTATCTATCTTCCATCATCTATCTACCTCTAATCTGTCTGTCTGTCTGTCTATCTATCTATCTTCTAGCTATCATCTATCAATATATCATCATCTACCCTGTACCTTTACCTCTCTCTTTCTCTCCCTTTACTTCTCTTACTCCCATCCTCATCTTCTCCCTCTTTTTTTCCCCCTTCCATTCTCTTGTTCTTTCTTAAGAGGTCTCAGTATGTACCCTGGGCTAGCCTGGAACTCCTGTCCTCCCGGCCTCAGCCTCCCGAGTACTGGGACTGCGGACACATGCCATTGCACTGGCTGAGCTCTTTTTAAGCTGAATTTCTCAGGTGTGGTTGCTCAGGTTTATTGTCAACTGGATCTAGAATCATCTTGGGGACACATCTCTGGGCGTGGCTATAAGGGGTCTCTAGACTGGGTTACCCGAGGTGGGGAGATCCACTCTGAGCGTGGGTGGTTGTGTTCTGTGAGTTTGGATCCAGGACCAAATTTAAAATAAAGTGGAGCTGGGCCCCCACATTCACCTCTTTGCTTCTTGAGATGCAGTGTGGTCAGCAGCCCCTCACTCCTGTGCCAGGAAGGCGTGAGACCTCAGACAATAAGGCAAATACACCTTCCTTCCTCACTGAAGCTGCCCTTGGCAGATGCTTTGTCACAGTAATAAGGTACTTAGGGCACTACGGCATTTTTGATGAGGACAGAAACTGAGCAAACACAGTGTGTTAAGCAGGAGGCTGTAAGACACACTGCCATTTCCTCCAGGAAGCCCTGTCCCTTGGACAAGAGCCCTCTTCCTAGTGAGTAGACAGACCCTCCACAGCAGGGTCCTGCCATCACACTGGTCTCTGACACACCCAACTGCATCCTAAGATCTCTTGCTGTACTTGCTGTATCTCCCTACTGGCTTCCTGTCTTTGCGGTCATCTTCCGCCTCCTCCTGTCCTAAGTCTCTTTCCCTGTCCCCTTCTACTTTCTTTTCTTTTCTTTTTTTCTTTTTTCTTTCTTTCTTTCTTTCTTTCTTTTTTTTTTTTTTTTTTTTTTTTTTTTTTTTTTTTTTTGGTCAGAGTGTTCATACAGCCCAGGCTGACCACAAACTTGCTATATAGCCAAGGATGACCCCAAATTTCTGATCCTCCTGCCTCCACTTTCAGAATACCGAGATTACAGATGTGCGTCACCATACCTGTTTTACACAGTCTGGTCCTGGACTGAGGGTGTTGCGTGTTCTGGGCCCACATACTGCGAACTGAGCCACATCCTCACCCTAGTTTTTTTTGTCTTGTTTGGTTTCTGTCAGATGATCTTTTAGTCAAAACTTTTCTCCTGTTGGCTCTTAACTAGCTGAGTATCCCACTGCGCCCCTGAGGGCCGGGATCTTGTGAATTCAGCACCATGGCTGCAAAGAACATTCTTGTGTGCACAGATGTGGAAAATCCTTCAGGCTGGAGCCTGAAGGCGGAGGAGTTGCTGGGCCAGATACCACAGGCACCGTTTGAATTTAGGAAAGTTGGTCTAGGAGTGAGGATGTGGCTCAGTTGGTGGTGCTCACACAGCGTGCACGAAGCCCCAGGTCTGGCCACAAGTCCAAGTATAGCCTTACTTGTATATAAGCATGGTGGTGCACTTCTGTAATCCTGGGACTCGGGATGCAGAAACAGGAGGATCACAAGTTCAAGGTCAGACCCGGATAGAACTGAGACTGCCCTCTGCTACCTGAATAAGGAAAAAGTAATGAGAGAGAAGGAGGAAGAAGCCTAAGCAGAGAGTAATTGTATATATATACACACACACACACATACATACATATATATATGTGTTTATGTATATGTGTGATATGTACACACACACACACACACAGACTGGTGAGCTGTGTCAAGACTGGTTGGGTTAAATAAGAACTGGAGCGCTGAGATGCAAAGTCGGTGCCCTCTTCCCTGAGAACAGTGTCCTGCAGTGAGCCCTGCCCCCTCCTTCCCTCCTTCTCTTCTAGGAACTCTAAGGTCTTCCCAGACTCAGAAAGCCTTGTTGTAGGGGGCAGGCCACACCCAAGATGGAGATTTGAGAGAAAAAACCACAGAAGTCATTAGTGCTCAATGAAAAGCCCTTTGTCTTGCGGACAGACCTGCTGGAGTTTCCCACCCGGTGAGCCCCTGGTTTTGTTTTGTCCTTTGGGGTGACTTTGGATGAGGCAGGTGTCCAGGGAAACGGGGGGTGGGGGTGGGGAGGGGGGAATCTGCTGGTGGATTTCAAAGTGCGGTAGGTGGGGGAGCTGGGGCCGCAGCACTACAAAGCCTTGGCTTCACCTATTCATTCCTTAATGCATTCATTGGGTCATACAATTATTTCTGAGCGCTCTCCCTCGCTGGACGCCAGCCCTGGGCAGTCATGGCACACCCCATCCCTTTCTACCGTGTTTTGTTTTGGTTCTTGTTTTTTAAATGTAAACTTTTATAGCATTCGTTCATTCATTCATTCCCTCATTCATTCATTCATTCATTGTGTGTGTGGTTACATGTGCCGTGTTGCACTTGTAGAGGTCAAAAGACAACTTGTGAGAGTTCCAGGAGCCAAACTCAGGGTGGCAGCCTTGGCAGGAAGCTCCTTTCCCCACCAAGCTGGCTTGCTCACCTTCTTCTCCTTCTCCTTCTCCTTCTCCTTCTCCTTCTTCTTCTTCTTCTCCTTCTCCTTCTCCTTCTCCTTCTCCTTCTCCTTCTCCTTCTTCTTCTTCTTCTTCTTCTTCTTCTTCTTCTTTTTTTGAGACAGGGTTTCTCTGTGTAGCCTTGGCTGTCCTGGACCCACTTTGTAGACCAGGCTGGCCTGGAACTCACAAGCTGCCTCTGCCTCCCAAGTGCTGGGGTTAAAGGCGTGCGCCACCACGCCCGGCTTCTTTGTTTTTAAGATAGGACCCCTTGTAGTTCCAGCAGACCTCAAACTCACTTTGTAGCCAAGGATGACCTTGAACTTCTGATCCTCCTGAATGCTTAAATTACAGATGAGACGGAACCCAAGACTTCCTTTGTGCACTGTACCAGCTGACTCGCACCCCCAGCCCCTCAAGAGAAAGCCTCCACCCTGCTGCCTTTTGAAAAAGTGACTTAGCAGGCTGCTAGGGGCAAAACTGCACTGACTCGACTTCACATAATGCCAGGATGCAGGGAGGCCTTCTCTGAGGAGGTGACTCAGCAGCAGAGTTTTGAAGGATGAATAGGAGTTTGCCAGAGATCCAAAATCAAAGAAGCCATTCTGATTGATCTTGCCTATTTTCACCAACACACACACACACACACACACACACACACACACACACACACACACACACACACACACACTCAGGCTGGGAAACCCACTTAGGTCTTCAAGAGACACTCCCAAGCCAGACATGGGTCCTGCTGCCCTTTAAGAGGTGGGTGGGGAAGGGACAGGGTTCTGGCTCCCTTGGGCTCCATAGCACTGAATCCCATGCGATCTGGTTTCTCATTCAGCAGAGTGCTTACTGATTGCTTTTGTCTCAGGGTGCTGATTCTCCCGGGGACTGGAGATTTATTCAGTTCCAGTCTTCGCAGACTTGGCTCTTATTTGCTTGAGGAAATATATTTCTTGGGTTGTTCCCAGAGGAGCAATGCTAGGTCATTACAGTGTGAATTGTTAGTCTATAAAGGAGCCGTCCCTCACTCACCCCGACTCTGAGGCTGGGTCGTTTGAAGCTCCAGTTACCTCAATCCTTCGGGATGTCAGGATGATGGTTTTGCACAGGCAGGAAGTGAGAGCCACTGGTTATTTGTGGATGTACACTAAGTGATGCTCCCCGGCTCCCAGTAGGATCTCTGCTTTCAGGGAGCTTGAGACAGAGGCAGAAGAAAGGGGCTGAGAGGGTCCTCCATGTCAGTCAGGAACTTTCAGTGTCTTGGTTGGCAGCACTTGAGGGAGAGATGAGCAGCAGCCAGTGCCTTGGTATCGATCCCAAGTACACCTCAGGCCAGAAGGAGGGCTGACAGTGTGGAACAGTGGGCAGACATGCGGGTAATACTGGCTTCTGTCCCCAGCACTGTATACACCAGGCATGGTACACCTGTCTGTAATCCCAGCACTTGGAAAACTCCGGCAGGAGGATTAGGTGTTCAAGGTCATCCTTGGCTACGTATTGAGGCCAGCTAGAGCTACTTGAGACACTGTCTCAAAAAGACCAAAATAAAAGGTATCTCTGTCATTGCTGCATAATCTGCCTCAGCCGTACCGTAATGGAGCTTTGATTGGTCAAGGTTTGGACCTGTTTATCATTCACAACCGCAGAATTAGCAGCTGTCTGCCAAGTAGATAATGATGCCCACACAGTCTATGGACGGTGCCTGTGCCCCTGTGGTCTTCTTTCTGTCAGGAGGTGCTGCCCATGGCAACCTGCATGGGTGCATCTTTTAGCCAGCAGCACCACCGAGCTTAAACCTGAGCACTCGCTCCCACTGTCTTCTCTTCCTCCTGCTGTCTGCACGGCAGCCCTGGCATTCTGTGGCCCAGAACAGGCAGCAGCAACATCTTTAAGCCCAGTTCCCTACTTCTCTCAACAGAGAGACAAAGGACAGGAGTCCTGGCCCAGGAAGCCACACCTGTGCCACGCAAGTGGACAGAACCAAAGTTGGCGCAAAGACTGGACTCTGAGTCTCTCACCATCTTCCCAAGAAAACATCTGGTTCAACCTGGAGCCCAGTTTCACTGCTAGGTCAGGACTTCTCCAAAGCAGAGAAGACCTTTGTAGACCTACAAAGTTGTTTGGTGACTCAATTTGGATCATGGGAAAGATGTCAAGTTTAATTCTTCTTCTTCTTCTTCTTCTTCTTCTTCTTCTTCTTCTTCTTCTTCTTCTTCTTCTTCTTCTTCTTCTTCTCCTCCTCCTCCTCCTCCTCCTCCTCCTCCTCCCCCTCCTCCTTCTCCTCCTCTCCTCCTTCTTCTTCTTCCTCTTCTCCTTCTTCTCCTTTTTCCTCTTCTCCTCCTCCTCCTCCTCCTCCTTGTATACTCCATAGGAGAGCCTGCTATTTCCTTCTACAACATAGGACCTGGGGACCATGTTCTTCTGTGACTACCTTACTGTCCCGTTATCATGGTTCTCAAGACTTATCCATGTAATAGCACATGTGAGGACCTCCTGTTGTTTGAGTGTGTATAGGTGCATGTGATATACATGCATGTCTGTATATATGCATGTTTGCTTTTATGGGTGCACATTTGCATACAGAAGCATATTTACGTAGAGGTTTTTGATCCATCTCCATTTCATATACAGAGGCTGAGCCTGGAGCTCAGTGCTTCAGCCAGTCTGGCTGGCCAGCTCTCTCTGGGGATTTCCTGTCTCTGCCTCCTTTGCGCTGGGGTTACAGATGGCCACACCCACCTGGCTTTTCAAACTCTAGCCTTTGCACTTGCACTGACAAGCCTTTTATCCACCAAGCTCTCTCCCCAAGCTTCTTTATGCTGTGTGAATACCAGCCCATCATGTGCCTGCTTGGCAATTCTGTGTATCCCCTTCATCCCTCCAGGGACACCGGGATGCTCCAGGCTGTGTGAACATTGCTGCTGAGCACGTGATGGGTAAATAATCCTTCCGGGCACTTATTCTCAGTTCTTTAGGGGTATAGACCTAGAGGGGCTCCAGTGGCAATCCTCTGCCAGTCTCTGTCCCCAGCAGTCACAGGCAGGCCCCCAGCTCTTTACTCCCACCAGGACTTGTGACTTCTTGCCTTTTGTTTTTCCAGACAAGGTCTTGCTTTGTCATTGAGGCTGGCTTTGAACTCCCCTCTGCTCCCACCTTCTGAGCAGCTGGGACTGACATCCTCACCCCGCTGTGCCTTGGCTTCTCTTCATTCTTTCCTCCTTTATTTTATTTTATATATCTTTTAGACGTATTTATTTTTATTGATGTGTTTTTGAGGGTTGTAGCCTGTAGCATGCACATGCACATACACGGAAGATGGAGGAGGCTTTAGATCCCTTGGAACCGGAGTTACAAACAGTTGTGAGCCATCGTGTGGGTGCTGAGAACTGAACCCAGGTTCACTGCAAGAGCTACAAACGCTCTTCAACGATGAGCCATCTTTCCAGCTCTTAAAGTTTTTAAATTAAATTAATTACTGTCGTGGGAGGGGGCTTGCATGGCACGGCAGCGGCACTCATGCGGCAGTCAGAGGACACTGGAGTTGATTCTCTCACTCCACCTTTACGTGGGCTCCAGGAATCGATCCCAGGTCTCCAGACTTGCATAGTGAGCACCTTCGTCCATCTCTGGTACTGCCCCTCCCGTCCCTTCCCTTCTCCTCTCTTCCCTCCCCCTCCTTTTCTTTCCTAAATGGAGTTTCAGATGGCCGAGGTTGGCCTCAAATTCACTGGACAGCCAAGGGCAATGGTGAACTCTCTCTCTCCCGCCTCAGCCTGTGCCTCTAGACTTGCCAGGATTATGGGTAGAAGCCAACAGGTCTGGTTTATCCCTCTCTGGGTATGGAACCCAGAGCCTCCTGCACATAAGCTGAGCCTTTTATCAACGGGGATCCGGTCTGGCCCTTTCTGTCTTTATTTTTATTTTAAAAGTAATCTTCTGTCTTAATTTTTATTTTATAAGTAATTGTCCTGTGGCAGGAAGACAAAAGACCTGTCAAGAAAAGAGAAAGCATTGGCAGGGGGCATCTCTGTGACAAGCTGGAGACCTACGTCAGGGTCGGCTCCCTGGGTGCGGGGTGGGGTGGTGGGTGTATGAGAGGGTCTCTAGCAGAGACTCCTAGCATCAGGGGCCACAGATGCTGAAGAGGACACCCTCTAACTAGACAAGTCTCCTAGTAGACGGAGGGGACCACCAACCCACCCACAAAAACTTGGACTCAAAATTGACCCTGCCTACAAGATGTGCAGGGATAAAGATAGAACAGAGACTGAGGGAAGGTCCACCCAATGCCTGGCCCAACCCAAGACACGCCCCATGGGAGAGAGCAAACCTCTGACACTATTAATGATAATCTGCTATGCTTGGAGACAGGATCCTAGCAGAGTTGTCCTCTGAGATCCTCCACCCAGCAGTGCCTCGAAACAGATGCTGAGATTCACAGCCAAACATTTGGCAAAGTGTGGGGAGTCCTCTGGAAAAGTGGGGGAAAGGAGAGAGATGCCTGGATGTGACAAGAGCTTCACAGGAAGACTAGGTAGAGCCATCTGACCAGGGCCCAGAGGGGCCCGTGAGACTGAAGCGCCAAACAAGGACCTTGAATGGGCTGGACATGGGTGTAGCCGGCGGGTAGCTCAGGCTTCATGTGGGTCCTCTATTGAGGGGAGCTGGGCGTGCAGGGGGCGGGGATTCTCTCTGTCATGAACTGCCTTGCCAGGCCACAGGGGAAGAGAGCATGCTCAGTCCTGATGCAACTTGATGAGTCGGGATGGATGGGTAAGGGGGGCTCCCCTTTTCTGAGGAGTAGGGGAGGGGAGTGGGAGGAAGGGTGGGAATAGGAGATGAGGAGGGATGGGGTCACACCAGGAAGAAAAGTGAATTAAAAAAAAATGTCCTAATGGTCATGAGAAAGATTCCTTCTGTCATTAGCACCCCATATTCCAGCTGTAAATAAAATAGTAACAGGTCAAAGAAACCAAGTTTCAAGGTTAGGCCTGCCAGTTACCAGTCTCTGAGACGAGGGCTGGTGGAGCAAGAGCAAGCAAGCACTGCGGAGCTAATGTGGTCCTTAAGGAAGCAGGAGGCTGCAAGAGGTTGGGGAGACCACAGCGAGAGAAGAGGACGTGCCTGGTAGATGGAAAGAAAGCCTTAGAGTTGCATGCTCTCACTAGGCCGCGTCAGTGACATCCTCCAGCTGGCCAGCAGGATCTCTCTGCACTCTTGGCTGTCGGCTGCCTGTGGCCTCCTGCTGTTTTCTTTAAGCCTCCAAGGAAGACGTCTTAAAAGCTGTCAGGAACCGCACCGAGTCATGGGAAGATAGCGCGGGAAGGGTGGTATTCTGTCTCAGTGCTGCCACCCAGTGGATGGGCAGTGCATAGCCTCTGTGGGACCTGGGCTTCCTCCCTCACCCAACCTTGCTTTGCCTGGGCCCTTTGTAGTGGTAATTGCCTTTAATTCCTGCACTCTGGAGTCATTAGCAGGCAGATCTCCGTGAGTTCCAGTCCAGCCTGTGCTACATAGTGAGACCCTATTTCAAAATAAATAACAATTGGATTGGAAATAGATGTGCTGGATGCTACAAATGGAATAAGCACAATGTCTGCTTTTTTAAACATGATTTTATTGATGATGATGATGATGATGATGATGATGATGATGTGTGCGCGCCAGTTTGTCCCTTTTTCTTTTTTCCTTTTCATGGATGGAGACATAAAGTCGCTTCTATTGCCTGCTGGACCTGGAAATCCCTTCTCCACTCTTACGGGGCACTCTCCTGGGAAGCTCCCATAATGCTTTCAGTAGCCTAGGCTAGCCTGGAACTCACTGCATAGAGGAGGCTGGTCTTGAACTATCACTATGTAGCTGAGGATAACCTTGAGCTGCCCATCCTTCTGCCTGGACCTCCCCAGTGCTAGTGTAACAGGTGTGTGGTGCCACCACACCTAGTTGGATTGCACCCAGGGCTTCTTGCTCACTAGGCAAGCATTCTACCAACTGAACTGTGTCCCTGGACCCCTAATGCACTACCTTTGGGTACCTTCTACAAAAAGAGGGTTGCAGTGTCTGCCAAATGCTTCATGGAACTCGCAGCTGCAATTGCTTTGCTCTCTCTGTGTTTAGGGTCCAGACCCACTGTGCCGGATGGCACCTGTGGGCCGCAGTGGAGGACTCTATTCTTGGTTCTATTCCGCCCCCTGGTGGTGTAATTTGGAAAGTCACTAGTGGAGGCCGACTGAGGTGGGTGTCCTAAGAGCAGGCTCAGGATTTCCAGATAGAAGTTACTGTGTGCTCCCACCCTTCACCACCCACTTAGCTATTTCCATAGCTCTCATCAGGGCTTCCCCCACCCACCCCGGGTCACCTAGAGTGCTTTAGTGGAATAGACCAACCAGGGGCCTGGGGACACAGGAAGCTTTGTGCCCGTTCTTTCCCAATGGGCCTTGTGTGCCAGAGACCAGGAGGGGCTCAGGCTACAGTAGGGGAGAAGACAAGTGGACAGGAAAGCAATGAAAAGCCTCCGTTGGGGTTGTCTGCTTCTACACTTTGTTGCATTTATTTGTGTGTCTGTGTATGTGAGTGTGTGTGTGTGTGTGTGTGTGTGTGTGTGTGATTCCTAGCATACTGCCATATTGTTTTCTATTTCCTTCAATGAACATGATATAGCTACAAGTGAACACTACATATGTGCAGTCCATGCGTACCACTCATGTGTGACACTGCAGTCTGTAAGTGGTCAGTGAGAATAAGAGCTAGTAAACACACGGCTGTGGCCAGACCCACGGAGGCTGGCAACCTTCAATAGTACACACTATGTCATCCCACTCATTACTATCTGATATTCCATCTGTGTTCCGATTTTCAGAGTTATTTACCAAGTACCCCCCCCCATCCCCACTTTTTGAGATAGAGTCGCCAGGGCACCTTGACCTTGAATGTTCTGTGTAGCTGTGGGTAACCTTTGAACTTGTGATCCTCTTGCCTCTGCCTCCTGCGTGTTGGGATTATGGGATGGGGGCACACATTAGACAAACCTGAGTTACAAAAGGGAGGCAGAGTCTCCATTTCTGAGATGCTAGCGGTAGGAATATGGTGAGCGTTCGTTCACCCTTGGGGCAGGCAAAGAGTAAGGTCCCCAGGGAGGTCCCCAGCAAGCAGAGCAGTGGTCCTCTACAGACATCTGACTAAGGGGCTGGTCTGCAGCTCGGAAGAAGGGAGACACCCTGTGTTCTGTGTGCCATGCGGTAGGGTCTGTGGGTAGCCTCTAAGAGCCAAGAGGCACAGTTGACTAGCGGGCAAAGGCGACAGGGACTTCAGCAGCTCAGTCTCAAGGCCTGGGATTCTGTCCACATCCCGAGTGAGGCTGGAGGGACACTGTGACGTTCCCTGTGGTCTCAGGTCGTTGAACCCTTGGTTCCCAGTTGGGTGGCATCCTTTGGGGGAAGTTCAGGAGGTGTGGCCTTGCTGCAGGAAGTGTGGCACCAGGGGCGGACTTTGAGAGCTTAAAACCTTTTGCCATTTCTGAAAGGAAAATATCAGCTTAGGACACTCAAGACCAAGTTCTCAGCACCAAGGAGATTTGTTGGTCCCAGAGGGAGAGAGGGCAGGGAATAGGAGACAAAGACAGGAGATAGACAGGAGGAAAGGGGATGGGAGGGAGGGGGGGGGAGGGGTCGTAGAGCACAAAGGACTGCCTCTGAGTAGAGAGGAGACAGATGTGACCTATAGAAAAATGGCAGTTTATAAAGGTAAAAGGGGAAGTCTCAGGTTAGTATGAGGTGTTTAATTTTAATTGTGCAGGCTAATTAGGTGAGCCAAAGGGGGCTTTTCATTGCTGGACCTCAATATTTTGATAGCTGGATCTTGATAGTCAGCCTCAGGAGAAGGAAGTGGCCAAATAAGGAAATAGACCTTGGTGGCTAGCTTTAGGAATGTAATCTAATGTTTTGTTGTTTGTTTGTTTGTTTGTTTTAGCAAGGCAGAGGGAATGGGGGAGAAAGGCAAGGCCTGCCAGAGCTGTGGAGCTGCCCAGAGTCTGTTTAATTTCCAGTTCACTCTTTCTCTTTCACCCTTGCTGATGAAGGTGTGAACAGTCCTGCAGGTCCTTCTGCCACGCCTGCCTCTTGTTGCCATGCCTTTGGCCTACCATGTTGAACTAATCCCTCTGAAACCGTGAGCTGAAATCAATCCTCTGTTCCTAAAGCTGCCTTTGGTGATGGTGTTGTAACACAGCAACAGAAAAGTAAGCCGGACACCCCACATGGCTCCAGGTGGACACTGCACGTGGTTCCAGGTGCAAGTGTGAGCACAGGTGCCTGGCCCTGTGGTTTTCAGCCTGTAAGGCCTGTACGCACTCTTTGCACTTCTGAGAGAAATGTGTAAGCATGATTTTTATTTTCACGGTTTTCGGGGAAGAAATCCAGAGCCTCACACGTGCTTGGCGAGTGCCCTACCACTGGCCCTGAGCCTTACCGCCGAGCCCTTTATGAGGCAGGCGCTCATGTAGCCCATGCTGGCCAAGGGCATCGCTGTGTGCCTGAGGATGACCTTGAACTGCTCATCCTCCACTCTCAAGTGCTGGGATAGCAGGTTTGAGCCACCACACATGGTTATGAGGTTCTGCAGACTGAACCCAGGGCCTCGCACATGCTAGGCAAGCACTTCCCCAAAGGTGCCACATCCCCAGCTGTAAAATTAACATATTCGCCTGATGTAACTGTCATCTCTGAGGCTTACAGCCTCCGTCAGCTAACCCAGGCCTAGCTTCTACCCTCTGTAAGATCTAATCTAGGCCGAGAATGTTTTCAGGCCCTGAGACGTACTGCTCTATAAGTTCATCCTTTCTAGCTCTTTCTGAACTCTTATTGGTTCAACTCAGCTGTTCTGGCTCAAACTTCTTTCCTAGCTGACTGATTCAAACTGGCTTCTCTCTCTCGGCCTCTGACTGAACTGCTCTGCTTGACCTCCAACTAACTCTAGCAGTCTGTTCTGTTCTGGCTCCTCGTTCTCTGGCTCGTTCAGTCTTTACCTGTGCCCAGCTTGCTCTCTCTCTCTCTCTCTCTCTCTCTCTCTCTCTCTCTCTCTCTCTCTCTCTCTCTCTCTCTCTCTCCAGCCTGTCTCTGTAAAACTCTGTAAAACCTGTAAAACTACCTCTGAATTTCACAAACTGAACGGCCACAAACTCAACTCCACCGCAGTGCCTCTCGACTCACTGACTGAACTCAACTGACTGACCAGCACTGACTAGAACGCAGAGATCTGCACGCCTTTGGCTCCTGAGTGCTGGGATGAAAGGCGTGCCTCACCACCGCCCAGCTAAAACATGTCTTCTAGTTTTACATGTGTAAACGTTTTGCCCACCTGTGTATATGTGCCCATGTGTATGCAACACCTTTAGGGGCCAGAAAGGTGTATCAGATCTCCTGGAACTGGAGTTGCTAGATGATTGTGTGTCACCCATGGGTGCTGGAAATGGAACCTGGGTCCTCTGCGAAGGCTGAGTGCTCTTAACTGCTGAGCCACCTCCCCATCGCCCCAGGACAAGCATCTTTACCTTCCTCCAGCCTAAGCTTTAGACTCTTGGCTACCCCTAGAGGAACTCGGGGATCACACCATCACCCTGATAACATCCGTTCCCATCCTTCCTCAGGCCTAAGCAGCCACAACTCTTCTTCTATTCCCAGATGTGGCTCTTGCAGCCATTTCCTGTGACTGTATCAGAGCTTGCAAGGTCCTCTGCACCTGGCTCCCGTCACTCGGTGTTTTTGGGGGGCCATCCTAAGGAGCACTACCCACTCCACTCAGCCCTTTCTTGCTGATCCTTCCTTTGCACAAATATACCCCACTTTCTCATCTTCTGTCAGTAGTGGGTGGGTGCTCTGTTTCTGTTTGGGGGGGGGGCACACTGATTAATACCACCACACTCATTTGTAGGTACATTTCTCTATGGGCTTTTCTTTCTCAGCATGTCAGAAAAAGAGAATATTCTCAGTACCCCACAAAGGAATGCATGAACAAGCCAAAGGGGCTCAGTAAGGAGATTTTTTTTTTTTACAAAAGGGCATGCCAAGACCCCAAACCAGGCCAGCAACCAGGGTGGGTGTGCTTTGCGGTGTGGGGAGGTCCACCTCACAGTCCGCTGAGCTTGACTAATTGCTGCAGAGGGGAAGGCCAGCTGAGTCCTTATAGGGACTGCCTTCCATGAAAATACAAAGTGACCAACCTGTTTCTCACAGCAGGCATAAACCAAGCATCCCATGGGCACTTTCAGGGCGGAGAGGGGTCAGGGGTTGAAGAGTTCAAGGCCACCTTTGGCTTTACAGCAAGTTTATTTGTGTCGTTGCTGGCTGAGTTTTTTGAGACAGGGTGTCACTATGTACCGTCGGCTAGCCTGGACCTTGTTGTATGTAGACCAGGCTGGCCTGACTCAGAAGATCCTCCTTTGTCTGCCTCCTGAGTGCTGGGATTAAAGGGGTGCACCACATACTCACCTGTATAGCTGGGTCACGCGAACCTTTATGTAAGAAAGAAAAAGAGAGAGAACTTCCTGCCACAGGTCTGGTACACTCCATAATGCCCAAGTCCTGAAACCCAAAGAGCACCAGGACTCAGTCGAATGCAAATCACAAATGGTCTCATTTATTAGTTAAGCTCAGAGCCGGGACCCTCAGGCCCCTAATGAGGAGGGAAGATGGTGGCCCCTGGTGCTAGGGGAATAGGGTTTCTAAAGAAAAAAAAATGTAGGTGGGGGATTTTTTAAGCCTGAAAAGTTAGAGGGGTACAGAAATGTTGCCTTTTAAGCTGATTGGGGGGCCAGGGCTAAGTGAGGAGACCCGGGTCAGACTGTAGGGAGGAATTTTTTGTTTGTTCTGGTCTCTGTGACCCATAGCTCTGATTGGTTGCCCCCAGGTACAAGCTCCCAGGAACTGTTACTAGCTGTATGTTTGTGGCTCTCCCTGGAAACTCCAGAGGTCGGGGGCGGGGGGGGGGGGGGTGTCAAGTTCTCAGGCCCTGAACACAAAATGGCATTGGTTTGGTCTTTACAACCCCAGCCAAGTGTTGCTACATTCCTGCAGCAACAGGAATGGTACCCACCACACAGTGTGGGCCCAGTAGAAGCAAAGTGAGGCATGGGCCCATGCTGGGATGTGGGGAGGGTGCTGGGATGTGGGGAGGGTGCTGGGATGTGGGGAGGGTGGTGGGATGTGGGGAGGGTGCTGGGATGTGGGGAGGGTGCTGGGATGTGGGGAGGGTGGTGGGATGTGGGGAGGGTGCTGGGATGTGGGGAGGGTGCTGGGATGTGGGGAGGGTGGTGGGATGTGGGGAGGGTGCTGGGATGTGGGGAGGGTGGTGGGATGTGGGGAGGGTGCTGGGATGTGGGGAGGGTGGTGGGATGTGGGGAGGGTGGTGGGATGTGGGGAGGGTGCTGGGATGTGGGGAGGGTGGTGGGATGTGGGGAGGGTGGTGGGATGTGGGGAGGGTGCTGGGATGTGAGGAGGGTGCTGGGATGTGGGGAGGGTGCTGGGATGTGAGGAGGGTGGTGGGATGTGGGGAGGGTGCTGGGATGTGGGGAGGGTGCTGGGATGTGGGGAGGGTGGTGGGATGTGGGGAGGGTGGTGGGATGTGGGGAGGGTGGTGGGATGTGGGGAGGGTGCTGGGATGTGGGGAGGGTGCTGGGATGTGGGGAGGGTGCTGGGATGTGAGGAGGGTGCTGGGATGTGAGGAGGGTGCTGGGATGTGGGGAGGGTGGTGGGATGTGGGGAGGGTGGTGGGATGTGGGGAGGGTGCTGGGATGTGGGGAGGGTGGTGGGATGTGGGGAGGGTGCTGGGATGTGGGGAGGGTGGTGGGATGTGGGGAGGGTGCTGGGATGTGGGGAGGGTGGTGGGATGTGGGGAGGGTGGTGGGATGTGGGGAGGGTGGTGGGATGTGGGGAGGGTGGTGGGATGTGGGGAGGGTGGTGGGATGTGGGGAGGGTGCTGGGATGTGGGGAGGGTGCTGGGATGTGGGGAGGGTGGTGGGATGTGAGGAGGGTGCTGGGATGTGGGGAGGGTGCTGGGATGTGGGGAGGGTGCTGGGATGTGGGGAGGGTGCTGGGATGTGGGGAGGGTGCTGGGATGTGGGGAGGGTGGTGGGATGTGGGGAGGGTGCTGGGATGTGGGGAGGGTGGTGGGATGTGGGGAGGGTGGTGGGATGTGAGGAGGGTGCTGGGATGTGGGGAGGGTGCTGGGATGTGGGGAGGGTGCTGGGATGTGGGGAGGGTGCTGGGATGTGGGGAGGGTGCTGGGATGTGGGGAGGGTGCTGGGATGTGGGGAGGGTGGTGGGATGTGGGGAGGGTGCTGGGATGTGGGGAGGGTGGTGGGATGTGGGGAGGGTGCTGGGATGTGGGGAGGGTGCTGGGATGTGGGGAGGGTGGTGGGATGTGGGGAGGGTGCTGGGAGGTGGGGAGGGTGCTGGGAGGTGAGGAGGGTGGTGGGATGTGGGGAGGGTGGTGGGATGTGGGGAGGGTGGTGGGATGTGGGGAGGGTGGTGGGATGTGGGGAGGGTGCTGGGATGTGGGGAGGGTGCTGGGATGTGGGGAGGGTGCTGGGATGTGGGGAGGGTGCTGGGATGTGGGGAGGGTGGTGGGATGTGGGGAGGGTGGTGGGATGTGGGGAGGGTGCTGGGATGTGGGGAGGGTGCTGGGATGTGGGGAGGGTGCTGGGATGTGGGGAGGGTGCTGGGATGTGGGGAGGGTGCTGGGATGTGGGGAGGGTGCTGGGATGTGGGGAGGGTGCTGGGATGTGGGGAGGGTGCTGGGATGTGGGGAGGGTGCTGGGATGTGGGGAGGGTGCTGGGATGTGGGGAGGGTGCTGGGATGTCGGGAGGGTGGTGGCCCAGCTCCCAAAGGACTCGCTTCAGATTACGTTTTGGAACAGCTTTGTGCCTCTGCCTTCAGAGTTGAGGAAGACTTGGGGTTTGTCTCAGTAGCGAAGTCCTTGACTACCAGGCCCTCGGTTCCATTCCCAGCCCTGGAATAACATTTAAATAATTAAAGAAAAGAAGACAGTACTTGCTTTGAAAGCATGAGTCTGACCCCATCTGAAAACCAGCGGCTTGTGTTTGTAATCCTAGCCCGGGGGATATAGAGGCAGGTGGATCTGCAGGGTCCACTCACCAGCCAGCGTACACACGCGCGCCTATACATACACAAACTAAACAGAACTGAGGTTTGAGGCTGAGGCCATAGGGTCAGCAGTGGAGTACCAGTTGGCCTGCAGCTCCCCACGGCTGGTGCCATCAGAGCTAAGACTGAAACTTATTCATCGTGTCGTCAATCTCCTAACTAACATGTGGCTGTCTCTGTGGCTCTCATGTCCCGGGCAGGCTAGGGAAGTGTCCTGAGCAGGTGACTGGTACCCTGTGGCTCTGCAGCCTAGCAGTCCTTCTTTGTCCCGCTGTGGCATCTCTGTCCCTCCTCTTCCTCTGTGATGGCTCTGTACTCCCCTCTCTTCTGCTGCGAAGCCCCACTCCATCCCCAGGCAGCCAGTTAGTCTCTGCCAGGGGAATCTTCTAGCTCTGGAAGTGTAAACAACAGGTGAGTGGGGGCTAGCCTGGACTTAGAGCAAAGAGGCTATCTTGGGGTGGGCCTGGCTTCAGGCCAGTGGTTAGAACGGCTCGATCCACTAACTCCTAGGAGCTGGGGGGGGGGGGCGGCTGAGTGGCACAGCAGCTACTTCTGTAGCCTGTGTGGCCACGATATGAGGACCCACTTCTTGCTTTGCTGAATATTAAAATTTGCCTCTAGAATGTTTTCCAAAGGCCCATGTGCTAAGGGCCTGAACCCCTTGGAGGTGCTGTTAGAAGGTGAGGTCCACTATGGGTTTTTGAAGGCTTTATGGGGCTTCAGCCCCCTTCTCTTTTACTGTCTGCTTCTTGGAGACTCCTAAACCTCAGGATAAATGCAGACTAAGGGAGAAAACAACTCACAAGTCTCAGGAAGCTCCTTAAGCTTACAAGATTAAACAAGCTATGCTACCAGTAAGGACTTCTGGGGGAAAAGAGACTGATATGTTGAATGGCCTGCCAGTCATGCAGGGCTTGGGGATGGAGCTTTCAAGAGCTGACACCCATGCTGGGGTGGCTTCTCTCTGGTGCAGCTTTCCTTGAGTCATCCATGGTCCTGTAAGTAACCCCTCCCCCATGCTCTGTGAATAACCCCAATAAACTCATTAGCTCACTAAGCTGGATTTGGGAGGAATTGTTCTCTGGTGTGAAGAGACATTGTTCACATCTCTCTATGAAAAGTCAGACAATCAAATGAACAGCGAGCAGTTCACTCTCACAACCAAAGGAAGACCTTTCCCCAGACGGCTCTGATAATATGTCAATGCTCATTTTCAGTGAGCACGCCTGTGGGTAAGGAAGGGGCCCTTGTGGACAGTAGGATGCTTTAGTATGCTAGAGAGCTTGTTGCCAAACATGATGACCGAGTTTTATCCCCAGGACCCTCCTTATAGAGGGAGGAAACTGACTCCTGCACGCTGTGCTCTGGTCTCCATACACACATGTATGCAAGCATGACGGCCTGAGTTCAGGCCCCTAACATCCATGTAAAAGCCCAAAAAGTGCATGTTGGTAACCTCAGTGCTGTGGGTCTGGGCGTCAAAGCCAAAGGATATGAGGGCTACACACACACACACACACACACACACATACACCACACACACACACACACACACACACACGTACACACCACACCACACACACACTACACACTACACACACCCCAAACACACACTACACACTACACACACCCCAAACACACACACACACACACACACAAACACACACACACCACACCACACACACACTACACACTACACACACCCCAAACACACACACACACACACACACAAACACACACACACCACACCACACACACACTACACACTACACACACCCCAAACACACACACACACACATACGCACCACACCACACACACACTACACACTACACACACCCCAAACACACACACACACACACAAACACACACACACCACACCACACACACACTACACACTACACACACCCCAAACACACACACACACACACACAAACACACACACACCACACCACACACACACTACACACTACACACACCCCAAACACACACACACACACACACACACACACACACACACACACACACCACAGCAGATGTACCCAGGGAAACTGTGGTGTGCATTCTGGCCACCAGGTGGTGCTCCAATACCACTGTAAAGCTGTCTGTGTTCACAGCGGCTCTTGAGAAAGGCCCCGGCTCAATTCACTGGTGCCTACAGAAGCAGCCAGGTGTTCTTGGGGCCTGGGCTAGGACAACCCTGTTTCTGTCCACTCTCTCTTTCCCTTTCTTCCTTCTTTCTTGGAATAGGGGCTGGAATCTGGAGCCTCCCATGTGAGAGGCAAGTGCCTGCTCCTGAACTACACCCGCAGCCTGTGTCTCTAAGAATTTTGGGTTTTGGTTTTTTTTTTTAATTTGATTTTAGGGACAGGGTTTCTCTGTGTAGCCTTGACTGTTCTGGACTCACTTTGTAGACCAGGCTGGCGTCAAACTCACAGAGCCCCCTGAGTGCTGGGATTACAGGAATGCGCTACCACACCTGGCTGTCTGTAAGAAAATTTAAGAGCAAGGATAATCCTACCATTTACCACATTTTTTTTCAAAAGGTGCAGTTTCACCAGGTAGCTCAGGTTAGCCCCTGACTCCGGTTCCTCCTGCCTCAACCTCTCAGGCCCTGGACTGTGTCAGCATGCCTGGTTTAATACTTTTTTTTTAATGTATGTATTTTATTATTTTCTGTGAGTGTGTATTTTGCCTGCATGCATGTCTGTGCACCATGTGCATGCCTCGATGTCCAAGGATATCAGAGGAAGCCATCAGATCTGTGGGGCTGAAGGTACAGACAGTTGTGGGCTGCCGTGCAGGTGCAGAGGACTGAACCCCTGTCGTCTGGAAGAGCAGCCAGTGCACTTAAACAGGGGGAAAAACACTTCTTTTCATTTTTCACAGTAATCGACAGAAGGCAAGATGCGTGAGGAAAATAGAAAAAAACAAAACAAAACAAAACAAAAAAACAAAAAACAAGCAGATCTTGTCAAAAAGCAATCAGAAAGTTCAATAACTTTTTTAAAAAGCTGGCTTCTCATGTAGCCAGCGGTACCTATAAGTCACTGTGTAGCCAGGAATGATCTTAACTTCCCGACCCTCTTGTCTCTGTCTCCTGAGTGTTGGAATTACACGCATGAACCACTATGCTCATTTAACATGGTGCCAGGGATGTGATCCAGGCCTTGAGCACGCTAGGCAAGCACTGGACCCACGGAGGAGGCATGTCTGCATCCTTTGCTTGCTTACTTACTTTTTCCCCCCCTTTTCTTTCTTTCTTTCTTTCTTTTAACCGTCAGGGTCTGCTCCACGTGCTCTGAATACCACTGGTTGCTGGAGTTGGCCTTCATTCGGCGGATTCCCATACAAGCACAGTAAGACAAGAAAGCCAGAATTAGCGTGTGTGGTGAGACAGGCTCTGGTTCTCAGGAGCTTCCGCTGACTGAAACTACTATGGTTCTACGATCCTCAGCCCCGCCCCCTCACTCCCCCCCCCCCCCCGCCCCCCTGTGAGTCCCACTCTCTCCCTTTGGCTGCTCTGACACTGCCACGGTCTATAATACCTCAGCTATCATGATAGCCCGAGCTCTCCTGGGGGGCAGCGTTAGTCCTTGAGGAGGGTGGAGGCACTGATAGCCTCTTCTGACTCCCATTCCTCCTTTATCTAAGCAGGAGTGTGCGAGTTCTCCCAACAACGAGCTTCTAAATACAAGGCACAGTGGCTTCTCACAAGGTGGGCGAGATTGAGGGCATCTTGGGAATTTAGGGTGAATTAGCTTTTGCCCTACATAGGAGGCTCATCACTGCAAAGAGGTGGCTGCAGCTTTCTGTGCACACAGAGCCCCTACCTGGAAACCACAGGGACAGTGGGGACGCTTGCCCCACCCCGCAGTGCTCCATCCCCCCTTCATGAGGGGGAGTCTGGAGGACCACTTAGGATAAACAATCCCAGGCCTGAGTTCCTCTGTCTTTCTGGAGCAGGGTAATTAGGGAGAGTGAGGACTCAGTGAGTATGTGCAGTTAGGAGACCCCAGGGCCAATTAGGAGAGGAGTCAAGGCAAGTCCAGAAATGGTCTGGGGAACACGAAGGACAAAAGTGTAGAGAGCAAGGTGCGAGGGGCTTGGCAGGGGGGCAGTACCAGCTGTCTCCATGTGTGTTTCTCCCGACCTGTTCAGGCTAAGACTTGCACCAGGAACTCTGTGTGTGTGTTATGTGAGTGTGTGTGTGTGTGTGTGTGTGAGTGTGTGAGTCTGTGTGTGTGTGTGAGTGTGTGTGTGTGAGTGTGTGTGTGAGTGTGTGAGTCTGTGTGTGTGTGTGTGTGTGTGAGTGTGTGAGTGTGTGTGTGTGAGTGTGTGTGTGTGTGTGTGAGTCTGTGTGTGTGTGTGTGTGTGTGTGTGTGTGTGTAGTCCAGCGTGAGTGTGGAGTCCAGGAGTCCATCCTAATGTCCTTTCTCAGTTTCGTTCTACTTTATTGACACTCTTAACCACTGAGCCGGGGTGGGAGTGGGGTGGGGACGGGGATTCGGGAGGGTCTGGGGGGCCTCTCTCGCCCCATCTCCATCTTCTTTTTTAAGATAGGCTCTCTCACTTTTACCTGGTTTCCCAGATAGTCCAGGTGGCCCGGTCACTGGAGCTCTGACTCCACCTGTTTGCACTGCCTCCAGCAGGGGGCACTGTGATTGCAAGCAGGAGGCACCAAGCCTGGTTTTTGCTTGGGGGGGTGGGGACTGCACTCAAGTTCTCCAATTTGCACAGTTGAACATTTTACCAACTTGGCTATCTCCCCCCCCCCCCGCCCCCGGGGCCTCCTGGGACATTGTTTTAAAAAGTGGAGAATTTTGACCCTAGACCAAGTAGACTCAAAAGTGCAATGGGCCCCTTGTCTGCCCCTCAGCAGCATCCCCCAGGGACCGTGGCCAGGCCTCTCCACCTGTGCCCCAGGCACCCCTCACGTTGAAGCCACCCCGGCCGGCCGGCCATAGGCACACTTGCACATGCGTCAGTCTAAAAACAACATTCCTCTGCAGCGGGCCCCTAGCTGCCCCTAGCTCTTAGGTTTTCTGTCTGTGGGAAGGGGAATTTCTTGTCCAGATTGAGCTGGATCCAAATGAACTTTGCTCCATGGCTGAGTGAGGCCATCTGCGAGGTCTCCAAATGTCTTTCTTTCTTTTTCTTCCCCCCTCCCCCACTGTTCATTTTGAAATCACTTCAGACCTACAGGAAAGTTACAAAAATAGCACAAAGAATCCCCACTATGCTCTTTGCCCAGATTCTTTGAATGTTAACATCTTACATAACCTCTGTGCAACCATCAGAAGCAGGAAGTTAACCCTGGGGCCGTGTGCCCCATCCTCAGGTCCTAGCTCAGTCTGGTCTGCAGAAAGAGTACCTTGGTCCTGCTTAGGGTTAAAAACAGTTGTTATGATTACTGTTACCATCATTGTTTTCCGTTTTAATCATTTTTGAGAGGAGCTCATATAGTGCATGTAGGCTGCCCTCACTCTGTAGCTCAGAAGTCAAGGATGGCCTTGAACTTCCGGTCACCTGTCTCCACCTCCTGAGTGCTGGGATTGTAGGTGTGCTCCACCGTGCCCAGTTCTACTGCACTGGGAGTGGAACGTAGAGTCTTGTGCATGTTAGGTTGTTGTCATCACCGTCATCTTCATCATCATCATCGTCGTCATCATCATCACATCCTCCTCATCATCATCATGATCACATCATCATCCTCACCATCGTTGTCATCATCGTCGTCTTCTTCTTCTTTTTCTTCTTCTTCTTCTTCTTCTTCTTCTTCTTCTTCTTCTTCTTCTTCTTCTTCTTCTTCTTCTTCTTCTTCTTCTTCTTCTTCCTATGGAGTCCTAACTGGCCTGGAACTTGTTATATAGACCGAGCTTGCCTCGAGCTCATGAAAATCTGCATGCCTCCACCATCAGAGTTTTGGGACAAAAAGATATGCATCACCATGCTGGGCATTAATTTTAAAGTGTGCTGGTCAGTTGTTTCATAAAATGTACTCTCTATTGGGTTTTGTATGATGCTCCCTGTAGTGTAACTTGGCTTGTGCATGTCTGGAGTAGTTAAAGGCATGTGTTTTCCTTGCAGGGTACCCACATTCGATCCTCAGCACCCCCATAGTGCCTAACAACCAGCAAAGCCCTCTTCTGACCTCCATGGGTACTAGACACATATGTGGTGCATATGAACATCTGCACACAGGCAACACATTACATGCAAAACAAGAATAAGTAAATCTTTTTAAAAAAATTAAACGTAGCTCAGCAGTGGTGGCACACACCTTTAATCCCAGCACTCAGGAGGCAGGGGCTGGCTGAGTTTGAGGCCAGTCAAATCTACAGAGTTAGTTCAAAGACAACTGGGGCTAAATAGAGAAACCCTGTCTCAAGAAAGAAAGAAAGAAAGAAAGAAAGAAAGAAAGAAAGAAAGGGAAAGAAAAGAAAAGTAAAGAAAAAAGAAAAAAATTAGCTCAAGCACTTTGGGCAGAAAGCTTATGAAAGAGATTTTTTAAAAATGTTATTTCGGGGTCACAGGGTGTCTGATTTCTCCGTATAAAGATATGGTTTTCCCTTTTGTAGTTAATAAGTATCTGTGGTGAGAAAATTTGGAACTAAATTTCTTATCATACTTTTCCTTGCAATTATTCATGTCCACCAATGACCACTGATAATTCCTTTTTGACATTTTGGCTGTGAGCCTAGCCTTGAATGGCTGAGCCATCTGTCCAGCCTGATGATTCTTTTTAAAAATTATGTATTTATTTATTTATGCCACAGCATGTGTGTGGATGTCAGAGGACAGCTTGTGGGGGTCAGCTCTCTCCTTTTACTACGTTACTCTGGGGATCGAACACAGGCTGCCAATCTTGGCAGCAAGCTCCTTTACCCGCTGAGCCGGTCCGACCCATTGATGATTCTTGCTTGAAACAATTATTTGCAAGGTGTTTAGTGACTGTTCTAAATTTAGCCCACCTTCCACACTTATTATGGAAACTTCTTTGGGGGACCAGTCTTGTTTTCTCCCCTACATATCTACTTACTCCTTAACTAGTTGGTATCCATGCAATGTGGTGGATTTTTTTAAAAATTTCATTTTAAAATGTATTTTAAACGGTGTTATAAAAAGCTTGCAAAGAAAATATTACACACAGAAGTTAACCAGACCCAAAGTCTATAAACTCAGTGAGCTTCCAAACAGTCAGAGGAGGCGTTTAGAATGGGCGCTCGTGGGGCGTCTCACTGGCATTGATACTTTCACTATTTTCAGGCACTTATCCAGCACCAAAAATGAAATTTTATTTTACATTTAAGATGCATTTTTATTTTATAGGCATGCATCCATGTGAACATGTGTGAGTGCCCTCAGAAGCCGGAAGAAGACATCAGATGCTCCTGGAGATGGAATTCTGTAAGGACTGCAAACTAACCCAGGTCCTTTGCAAAAACAGCCCGTGCTCTTGCCCACTGAGCCATTTCTCCAGCCCCAGTAGATACTTACATTTTTTATTATATTGATTGATTGAGGGAGTGAGTCGGGGGGCGGGGCATGTATGCCGTGGCACCCATGTGTAGATCAGAGGACAAATCACAGGCTTTGTATCTCTCCGCCTACCATATGGGTTTGGCATCAAGTGCCTTAACCACTGAGCAATCCTACCAACCCCTACAGATTCTTCTTTTATTCTAGGGCCCAGGAGCCATTGCATTCAGTACTCATTCCTCCTTAAAGCTGTTCCTGATAAGGCCATTGGAGTGCCTGTGGAGGTGTCCTTCCTGTCACTTGCCACGTTGTCCTTATCATTTCTGTACTGCTACCCCTCCTGGCTCCACACACAGCCTCAGGCTCACCCTGGGTTCCCTTTGACCAGGCACTTGAAGGAGCTAGCTCTCTAAAGAACTTGGGTCCTTTTGTCGAGGACGGTTATTTAGAAACTGAAATCTGGGCTCTGCGTGCTGGGGGAGGTGGCTCAGTGGGTAAAGGGCCTGTTATGCAAGGCTGAGGACCCGAGTTCAGAGCCCTAGGCTCACGTAAAAGCCTGACGAAGGGCTGCACGTGGGCAACCCCAGTGCTGTGGGGCTGGGGGTCAAAATGGGGAGCGCACTGGGACACACATGCACCCCTACACACACACACACAAACACACACACACACACACACACACACACACACACACACAGGCAGAGAGGAAGATGCTTAAGTGTTGGGTTTGAGGGGGCTCTTAGAAGATTGCAGAAGTCCCTGGGAAAGAAAGCTGGCCTGTGTGACAGGTGCATTGTGTGCCCAGCAGGAACCTCTGTGGGGACCTCTGAGGTTGCTATGCTGTCCAGGGCGAGGCTGGCTCCCTGCACCCAGGAAGTTCTGGCTTCTTCCAGAAATGTGTGCTTCTCTCCATCAGGGAAGCCCTGTAGTGCAGTGTTTGGGATGGATGTGGGAACTTGCATAGTTTATTAGGTAAAAATTTCAGTGTGTGTGTGTGTGTGTGTGTGTGTGTGTGTGTGTGTGTAGTGTATACGTGTGCATGTGTATATGGAGGTCAGAGGTAAACGTTGGCTGTTTTCCTCTATTGATCTTCCCTTTATTTTTTCAGACTGATTCTCTCACAGAACCTGGAGCTCACCCGGTGGTTATCCTGGCCCGTGAGTTCTGGTGATCCCCTGTTTCTGCCTCCTGCTCCCAGGCACTGAGGTTGCAGATCCAGGCTGCATTTTTGTCTGGGTAGCTAAACTCAGATCCTTGTGTTTTCACAGTAAGCACCCCACCAGCTACAGCCCTCCTCCTTAGGGCTTTTGGGTAAGACTCGCCTTCTAACCTTTCAGCTCTTGAGAAATGCCTCGCTGCAATATCTCATATGACCACTAGAGGGAGATGTTATCCCCACAAATTGACCTTGGCGTCCTGGTGCTCTCAGGTCCTTTGCTTGTTTTTTATCAGGCACAGGGCAACAGACACCTGCATTGCCCATCTCACCGGGCCATCTCCGGCCTCTCCCTGCCTTAATAAGTGACTTCGTGGGGACTGGCTAAATGCTGTCAAGGTGATAGTGAAAGATGTCACATAGAACAATCCAGGCCGATTTGGGGAGTGCATCAGGGTGGGGAGGGGGGAAGAGAGGGGAGAGAGGGGAGAGAGAGAGAGAGGGAAGGAAGGAGAGACCACCAAGTCCTTGTCCTTACTGTCACTTCCCCTCTCTTCTTGCTCTCTTCAGGTCTGTCTGGCCTGAGGAACACACGAGGTTGGGTCATGTGAATGCAATTTGTAAACAGAAACTTCTTGTTTTTGAAGGGCAGTGGGTGAGTCATTTTCAGTTTAAAAACCACAAATAGAATTGATTTTTACTTTGCCAGTGCCTCTGTGGGCTGCTGGTTTGTTTTTCCTTTCCATAACTGGGGATCGAATTTACTGCCTCATGCACATTACACGAGTCCTCTGCCCCTGAGCTATGTCCCCAGAGACCCTCTCCCTGCCGCTTTTTGTTTTTGTGCTTTTGAGACATGTAGCCCAGGCTAGCCATGAACTTGCTGTGTAGCTGAGGATAGCCCCGAGTGCCTGATTCTCCTGTGTCCACCTGCACGTGGGGGAGTGCAGGAATTACAGGCCAGCACCACCATTTCTGATTCACATGGTGCCAAGGACAGAGGCCAAGGCGCCATGTGAACTGAGTGCTCTATCAATGCTCCTAAATACTGTCAAAGTGATAGTGAGGGATGTCACATGGAACATTCCAGGCCAATTTGGGGAGTGCATCAGCTCCTAGTACTTTTTTTTCATAAGACAAGGCCTCCCTTAGCTTCCCAGCCTGGCTTTAAGCTCACTCCAGGCAAGCAGCGGACTTGGGATTCTCTCTCCAGCCTAGCTGAGGTTACTGGCCGGAGCCTCCAGGCCTGGCTGGGTGAATTTTCTATAGAAAAAGACAAACAACCTCTTGTTTGTGTTAGTGGTACCACATCCTAGTATATGAGTGCTACTATTAAAAAAAAAACATTTGCGGGGCTGGAAAGATGGCTTGCAATTAAGACTGCACATCGCTCTTGTAGAAAACCCAGGCTTGCTTGGTCCCTAGCACCCACATCAGGCAGCTCACAACTGCCTGCAACTCCGTTGCCAGAGGATCCGACCCCTTCTTCTAACCTCCACGGGCCCAGTACACACCTCATGCCCATAAACTCACACAGAATCATACACATGCACATAAACTATGGATAAATAAACCTTTTAAAAATTAGAAAAAATTTTGTGTGTATGTGTGTATACGTATGCATAAGTGTACATGTGCTTACGTGTGCACGCATGGTTGCATGTAGGAGCTAAAGGTTGGCATTGCGTGTCTTTCTCGATATCACTCCTTACTTTGTTTATGAGATGGGGGTCTCCTGTTGGACCCAGAGCTTGCTGATTTGAAGTATAATTCAACTAGGCAGCTTGCCCCTTGGATCTCTGTCTCTCAAAACCCAAGATTCCAAGTGGGTCACTATACCCACCTGGCCTTAATGTTTTTCTACATGTGTGCATGTGTATATGTATGTACGCTTTGTGTGTGTGTGTATGTGTGTATGTGTGTATGTGTGTGTGTGTGTATGTGTGTATGTGTGTATGTGTGTGTGTGTATGTGTGTGTATGTGTGTATGTGTGTGTGTATGTGTGTGTGTATGTGTGTGTATGTGTGTATGTGTGTGTATGTGTGTATGTGTGTGTGTATGTGTGTATGTGTGTGTGTATGTGTGTGTGTATGTGTGTGTGTATGTGTGTATGTGTGTGTGTATGTGTGTGTGTGTGTGTGTGTGTGTGTGTGTGTGTGTGTGTGTGTACGTGTGAGGGCATGTGCTTGCCATGGAATGTGCATGGCTATCTGGAAGTCAGAGGGCAGAATCAGTCCTCCCCTTCCACCAAGTGGGTCTGAGGCTGAGACTCAGGTTGTCAGGCCTGGAAGCAAGCGCCTTTTCCCTGCCAAGCCACCAATTTTTATACAGATATTGTGACCCCCAAGTCTGGTCCTCATGGCTTGTATGACATGCACTTTATCAACTAAGCCATCTTCCTTCAGTGCTGACATTTTTGCCATTGTGGGTCACATGCTACATTGAACATGCCGTTCCCCTGACCCCCTGCCTCAGCTCCAATTTTCTTATTCCCCACAGCCCGCCATCCCCAACCCAGGATGGTCCTTATTAAATCAAACTGTTGGTAGGATTGGCCAACACCTCTGTGAGGGTAGTGTTGGCTTGGCCCAAGGGCTACAGTTTGCAGGGTATCCTGGAAGAGGGGGTGTTAGCCGCTGGCTCAGCCTCTCCCTGGCTAGAAACCTGCAGAAGGAGTCCACATGCATTGCTGCTCAGTGAGGTCCCCTGTTTTTCATTCACACTGGGTGTGGCCTGCTGGGTCTGGACTCATCCTGGCCAGCCAGACCTAGGTTGGTCTTCATGGTGCCCCGCCCCCTCTTGCCACCTCAGGGATCAGTTTCAGTAAGACCTACCTATGACAGGACCCAAACCCAGACTCCTTCAGGGCACTTGAAGTCTGGGGAAAGTGATGCCGCTCAGAGTCTAGGCTTCTCATGTGGGGCATGGGGACATCAGAGTAGCTTGTTGCCATACTCGGTGTCTGCTGGGAAGTTTCCATTGTGGCACCTTTGCACTCGGCAACATCTGATTAACTGGAAGTGGGCACATGCTGCTAGAAGGCCCAGAGCCAGCTATTGGGCCTTCCCTTGTGTCATGGGGGCAGGGGGCATGGTCATCCCAGGATCTGCACAGCTAGTATGTGAGCCTGGATCTTGGAGCTAGATCCTGGCAACAGTCCTGGTGTCTGAGCCATCGTCCAGGTTGAGTACATGGTGGCTGTGGACTCATTTGGTAAATTTCTTTTTTTCTTCTTCTTCTTCTTCTTTTCTCTCTAGAGCCCTGCCTGTCCTGGAACTCTCTCTGTAGACCAGGCTGGCCTTGAACTCACAGAGACCTGCCTGCCTCTGCCTCCCAAGTGTGGCCCTCATTTGGTAAGACATGAGTGCTGCATAAGCTTGGATTCCCAGCACTCGCATACAAAGCTGAGTGTAGCTGTACACACATGTGTAAATGTAGTGCTATGGGAGGCAGAGGCAGGAGGATCATTTCCTGGCTGTCAATTTAGCTGAGAATTAAAAAAAAAAGAAAGAAAGAAAGAAAGAAAGAATGGAAAAGATGAGATCAATTCAGAGAGATCCTCCCTGTCTCTAGGGAAGAACATAGAGATGAAAGAGGACACAGATTTCCTCCTCTAATCTCTACCAGGCCTCTCTGCGCATCCATGCTCATGCACAGGCAGGTGCATTTAAATACACACACACACAGACACACACACACACACACACACACACACACACACACACATGGACCCACACGGACCCACACAGACACAGACAGGACAAAGAGACACATACAAGAGGAGCACACACACGACAGACACACATGACACACATACATGCACAAACACACATCACATGCACGCGTGTGAGCACATACAGAGACACAGACAGGACACACACACACACAACAGGCACATACACACACACACACATGACAGACACACATACATACACAAACACACATCTCACACCCACACAGACAGGAGAGAGAGAGAGAGAGAGAGAGAGAGAGAGAGAGAGAGAGAGAGACCCACACACACGCACACCAGGCACACTCACACGCACACTCAGGTCCAACAAGTTCGGCACGCTGCAGCTGGGGTGGTAACTACTCAGGGTTGGAACAGAAGGAGGCCTTGGGATCAGCCTTGGCTACCCAGGTTCTGGGAGCCAGAGGACTCTGCACCGGGCCTGTGGCTGTGGACCCTGCTGGCTGATGATGGAATCGAAGGGCAGTGTGGGAATGGATGTGTGTCCCCACCCAAGGAGGAACCGTGGATTCCTACAGAGTTCAGCTGGACAGACTCGGGAGGCTACCTAGACTTTGAAACCGCAGCCCCGGGGCAGTCAGGGACCAGGTTGTGGAAACACATTTGACAGCGACAGCCTTGTGTCCTCATTCCTGTGTCCAGGGCAGGAGCTGAGGACATAGTCAAGACAGCATCCGGGCTCTTTCTCCGCTTCCCCCCGCCCCCTTACCTGTGATAGTTAAGCTACAGGCAGCCAGTTTTACAGAGTTATGGTGGGCCTGGGGATCCTGGGGCACCACGCAGGAGGAGTTAGTCATTTCCCCTCTCCCTGCCCTGCCCTCCCCTTCCCTTCTCTTACCTCTTCCCTCCTCCTCCTCCTTCATCCCTTCCCCTCTCTCCCTTCCTCCCTCCTTCCTTCTCCCAAACATATACTGAACTCCCCCCCCCCCCACCCCTCTACCAGGCCATGCCAGGCTCTGGTCCTTGCCTGGGGTGTGGGCAGTGTGGTAGGAGAGAGGCAAGTGAGTAGCTTGTGCTAACATAAAGGCAAGTCTGGGCTGGAGCAGGAGAGGCTCAAGTGAAGGGAGGCTGGGATGCAGGCAAACAGATAGGCCTGGCCCCTGCAGGGAGGAGGCACTGGCCAGCGCCCCCCCCCCCCCCCCCCGCCAAGGTCAAGTTTAAAGTCCTTTTTATAGTAGATGAAAAGACGGTTACAGAGTAGGCAGAGCTCTAGGCTCCTGTCTGGCCCTTCGTCTCTGTTTCCTGTGGCCGTGGGTAGCGGTGATGAGTGACTCAAGCCTTTCCAGGTATAAAATGGGACCGAAGACACCCACGTGCAAACAGGCGCTTGAGACCTGAGGGGGAGCCACCTGCCTACAGGTGCCAGGCTACACCTGGCTGCCGATGCCCCTCATCTACTTGGCCCCACTGAGGGCGGGGAGAGGAACCCAGGGTCTGCCCTTGAGCCCGAGCAGGAGGAGCCTGCTCTCCAGCTCCCCAGGTTGGTCCCCAGGCCTCCTGGCGCAGAACCTCACTTTCTCAGGAAGGCCAAGTTACCGAAACAGATAAATCAATCTGTCAAGAGCAGCCTTGGAGAAAGACTCTCTCAGCTAGCGCAGCCAAGAAGCTCAAAGGGGAATTGTTCCCGGAGCCCGAGGAGGAAACAACAGATAGTTCTTCGCAGCTCCTCGCCCGCGGCCTCGCTGCCCATCCCCCCTCCCTCTTCCTTGGGCTGTGGAGAGCACCTGTGCGCTGGGGATCAGCCAGGGACAGCACCGCCTCTCCTTCTGGCTTCCAGGGCAGTGCCCAGCCTGGAGGAGCCACCGTTGTGGGAGGAGGGCGCAGAGCCACTGTTTGGCTCGTAGCCCGGTTTTGCCTGGGAGACCTTCTCTGGCCCCCTGTGCTTGGTGGCCCTTTGGCACTAGGAGGGTCACACGGGTGGAGGCGGGGCTGGCAAGCAAACGCCCTTCTGGACAAACTCCCTATTTGAGCTGGAGGCCTGGGAGTGATGGGGACCAGAGGGGCTGAAGACAAGCCAAGACACCAGGGAGTAAAGGAGCCCCGAGGGCATCAGTCCACCGTGAGCTCCCTGAGGGAAAGGGATCGGGCCCTTGTTACACAGGACAAGGGGAATGGGCCCTTGTTACATAGGACAAGGGGAATTCCCTCCCCACCCCCACCCCCACCCCCGCAGTCACAGCCAGCTCTGCCACTTGGCAGCTAGTGACCTTGGGCCAGTCATTTGCCTTCTTTGACTTTCAGCTTAGTGTTTGGTGGGGGGGGGAGGGGGGGAGGCCTGGTGAGGACCGAAGATCTTGGCTTGTTGTACTCTATGCTGGAAGCAACGAGAGTACAAACAAGCAGCAGTGTTGTTTCCCTTGTCACCCACTAAGAAGAGACTCTACACTGTCACTTGGCATCCATGCTCTCACTCTACAGGGTGGGCATCATGGTCCTTACTCCCCACATGGGGAAACGGAGGCTCCCAGTTTGCTACTTGGGTCTAAAACTGTGTTAGAGGGGTTCTTTGGGGGCCCTGAAGCTGGTGTGTGTGTGTGTGTGTATGTGTGTGTGTGTGTGTGCCCATGCAAGTTTATGCACATGTGTGATATTTTTTTGTTTTTTTGAGACAGAGTTCCACATGTGTAATGTATTCACATGTACAATATATGCACATGTATGGGGGTGCATGTGTCCTTGTATGTGCTGAAGCCGAGGAGAACATCTCGTGTTCCTAGTCTATCACACCCTGTCCTAGTCCCTTAAGATAGGGTGGCTTACTGAACCGGGAGCTAGGTTGGTAGCCAGCAAACCCCAAAGACCATGTCCCCGTGCCTCTGGAGTGCTTAGGTAACAGGCACACATGGCCCTGCCCATCTTCCTACATGCTGAGCTTGCTGCACAAGGAAGCAGGCTACCCACTGCACAAGGAAGGCTACCCACTGAGCCCACTGTTGCTGGGTCTGCTGCACTTTGCCAACCAGAACGGGGAGGAACAAGAGTCAGAGGAGACAGGTAGGTGGGACATGAGCCCAGACCCTAGCACAAGGCTCTCTTGCCCCTGTAATGCTAGACGGTGGCCGGAAGCAGGAGAGGATGCGGAGGGGCCGGGAAGAAACGGACATCGGAAAGCAACACACCCCGAGCAGGTAGGGCATAGAGAAGGAGCTCAGAGCCGACTGGAGCCTGTGAGGTGTGGGGCGACAGTACTCAGCTGCTCCCCGTGTTCCCACTGGCTCCAGCAAAAGGGCTCTTGGGGGGAAGAAAGGCATTCAGTGAAAACTGGGGGAAGGGCCCAAGAGAGGCAGAGTGGGAAATTCTCAATAGACTGCAGAATACAGGATTCAGAGGGTCCAAGGGTCCTCACAGGGTAGGAAGGAGAGCCAGGCAGCCAGGGACATGGCTCAACCACCTGGGAAGACACACACACACACACACACACACACACACACACACACACACACACCACACAGAGCTACATCTGCTGAAAAGTGACACATGAAAGGTGATAGCACAGTGTCACCAGCCTAGGAGTGTCAGGATAACGTCATCAGAGCCAGGGAGGGGGGCCTTCGGGTGCGGCACATGCCCCCAGCTTCCTGGCGGGGGTGGGGGAAACTTGCCACTGTCAGGTACACGAAAGAACTGTCAAAGGCACACAAAACGAGCGGCGCGGATTGTGAAACTTAAGCCGCCTTGTGTTTGTTTGGTGACAACATGGAAATCTACAGATGTTCTCTCAAGATGAAAAAGAGCAGCTGCCAGGGCTCTCTTTGTTGTGACCTCCATGGCTTCCTGGGTGTCACCTGCCTGTCTCCTGCTTCCCTTCTCCCACCACCTAACCCCCACCATCAGTTGGACCACACCCTCACCCAGATCCTTGGCAGGAATTACCAGGCAGGACAGACCTCTGGTAGGATTTTATGTGGTGGGACCCAGAGGTCAAAGGTCAGATAGGAGATGAAACGAAGTTTGGAGGACAGAGCTGTGGAGGACCAAAGGCCAAGTGCTTGGCTACCAGATGTCCTCAGGGGGACGGCAGCAGGCCTGGGAAGGCCTTGAGTAAGAGACAGAAATCATAACGAGAGGACTGTGTCATTCCGAGGGCAGATGCTTTCTCTTCATTGTCCCCTGCCTCCGATTCTTGGGATGAACGCCAGCATCTTGATCTTGCACGAGGCTCAGGGAATTGGAGCTCACTGCCATGGCTGCGTATGTCTCCTCGTTTTCCTAATCTAGAAACTTAATCCTCAAGTCATCCATTAGTGCTACTGGGGTATCGGAGAGGTGAGCCCGGGTGCCAAGGCTGTGCCGCCACAAGCAGATTCATCAGCTGTCAGAGAGGCTCGGTTTCAGCTGGGGAGATGGCTCTGTGGATAAAGTGATGGCCATGCAAACACGAGGACGCGAGTACCACGCTGGGCATGGCTTTACATACTTACAAGCTTAGCCCTGGGGAGGCGGAGACAGGAGGACTCATAGGGCTCACTGACAAGCCAGCCCAGTCTACTTGATGATTCCAGGCTTTGTCTCAAGATGAGTAATGTCCGAGGCATGACACTTGGGACCTGTCGTCACGCTTTCAGTGCTGGGATTAAAGGTCCATGCCACCTTTAATGGCATTGGGATTTGTTTCATTTTGTTTTGTTTTTAAATATTTATTTATTTATTTAATGTATATGAGTGCTCTATCTGCATGTACTCCTGCAGGCCAGAAGAGGGCACCAGATCTCACTATAGATGATTGTGAGCCACCATGTGGTTGCCGGGAATTGAACGCAGGACCTCTGGAAGAGCATACAGTGCTCTTAACCTCTGAGCCATCTCTCCAGCCCTTGTTTTAGTTTTTTGAGACAGGGTTGCTCTCCATTGCTTTGAGTGTTTTAGAACTCTCTCCGTAGACCAGGCTGGCCTTGAACTTATAGAGATCCGCCTGCCTCTGCCTCTCAACTACTGGGATTAAAGGCATGCACCACCACTCCTGGTTTACACCCAGATTTTTATGTGGGTTTCAGGGATATAACCCAGGTCCTCATGATTTTGACCTAAGTGTTTCACCAACAGTCTGTCCTCAGCTCTGAACTCCTCTTCTCTAGAAGTTCCCACAGGCTGACAAGATTGTGCCTACAAGTAAGCCCAGTGACCTGAGTGCCATCCCTGGGCCCCAATAGTGGAAGGAGAAAACCAACTCCTGAAAGTTATCCTCTGGCCTCGACAGGTGCATCATGGTGCATGTATGTTCACATGCACTCACACATGCACACTCACACACATGCACACTCACACAGTGCACACAATACACACCTGCACTCACATACCCATACCCACATGTGCACATACACGCACATACACAAACATGATATTATTGTTAGAGTTCTATAAACTTTCCTCTATTGGTTCAAGCACCAGGAACACACACTGGGACACTTTCCTAAGGTCTCACACCTCCCAAGTGACAGGGCTGCCATCAGAAATCAAGTGACCGCACAGTGAGCAGCTGGCCAGAGGAATCTGGGGGATGGTCAGTGTGCTGAGGTGAATTCAGTGAGGTTTGGTTCCTGAGGAGGCCATGCCTGAGGGACGGTATTTGGAGGCACCTGAGTGGTACAGAACCCCGGGACACTGCCTGGGGAGTTCTCAAAGCAGCGGTCTGAGTGCTGACGATGCCCGAAAGCTAGCAAAGCCCTGGGCAGGTTACACCATTTCAAACTCACTACTCTAGAGGAAGACACAGACTAAAGTTAGAGAAAACTTAGACATAAATTCTTTACATTTTTAAAAATAAACTAGGTGTGATGGGACACGCTTAACCCCAGCACACAAGAGACAGAGGCAGGTGGATCTCTATGAGTTCCATGCCACTAGGTACACAGTGAGACCCTGTCTGAAAAGAAAAAAGTCTATTACATTTTAACTTATTTGTTTTGTGTGTGAGGTCTGTGGTATGTGTGTGTGTGTGTGTGTGTGTGTGTGTGTGTGTGTGTGTGTGTGCACGCGTGCGCATGCACATGCCATGATGTGCCTGTGGAGGTGCAAGGACAACTTGCAGTTCTTTTTTTTTCATCATGTGGGGCCTGGTATTCAAACTGAGCTCTCCAAGCTTTGTGGCAGGTGCCTTTACCTACTGAGCCATCTTGCCAGCCCATAAATCTGTGTTTTGGCTTTGACTTTGTTTGCTGTGTGTGTGTGTGAGTGTAGAGGTTAAAGGGACAGCCTCTCTGCACTATTGCTCCTCACACACTTTCTACCTTTTTGTTTCGAGTCAACATCTCTCACTGGTGGGGAGCTTGCCAGGCAGGCTGGTGTGTCTGTCCAGTGATCCCCAGGGACCTGTCTCCCTACCTCGGAGATTATAAGCCTGAGGCATCACACTTGGCTTTTTGTATGGTTTCTAGGCCTCAAAAAACCAGGCCCACCAGGTGAGGAATACCCTGGAAATAAAGCTACAGAAAAAGCTCTTTATGAGACCATGTAGTATCTTTGAAGGATCTTTGTAGCATCATGAGTGCGGAGTGGCAGGCACACAGGGGCCAGGCTTCCTAATGGCGAGGACTCCCTTTAGAAGCAGGGAGGACCTCCCCCCACCCCCCCACCCCCACCCCCACTTTGAAGGTACCATAGTATGCTTCCTTTAACAGCCCACGTATTAGTTATTTGTCTTTTTGCTATCACAAAAACACTTGACAAAGTGACCCAAGTGACTCTGGATTGTTCGTCCCATCCTCTCCTCTTCTCTTCTCATTTTCACTCACACCATGCGGGTACAGGCCATGGCAGGGAAGGCATGGCAGCGTGACTCAGCTGGTCACATGGCACCCACAGACAGAAACAGAGACAAGAATGTTGGCGCTCGCGCTTTCCCTTTTGCGATTCAGGGTGGGACCCCAGATTATGGGATGCGGCTGTGTGCCTTAGCGAGTCTTCCCTCTACACGCTTGCCAGGACTTTATTTCCTAGGCAAGTCTAGGCCCTGTCAAGTTGATGGTCAGTGTCCATCATCAGTGTCCTTGCTGTGACCCCTCTGGCAGTTGCTTCTGCTGCGGCAGGCTCCACAACAGGTGCAGGATTCAGGTATGGGCTCTTGATGGAGCTTAGGGGAAGGCCTGAGGTCTACTCCAGCTGGAGAGACTGTTTCCTCTTTTTTTTTTTTTTTTTTAACTCCACACTGGCCTGGAACTCAGTACGCAGCCGAGGATGGTCTTGAACATTAGCTCCTCCTGCCTCCACTCCCCCACTGTTGGGGTCACAGGAATGCACCCCTATGCCCAGTTTATCTGGTACTAAGGCTCAGACTTAGGGTGTCATGTGTGCTAGGCAAGCACTCTACCAATTGAGCCACATTCTTAGCCCATAAATGGAC
The DNA here is from genome assembly GCF_964271855.1 of Acomys minous. Lineage (NCBI taxonomy): Eukaryota > Metazoa > Chordata > Mammalia > Rodentia > Muridae > Acomys > Acomys minous. The sequence goes on along the minus strand of NC_140483.1, from coordinate 69,918,075 downwards.
TTCTCTGACCCTCACAATTAAGACAGCCTTGAGCAAGGTCAGCCAAGAAAAGAATTTTTATCCAAGAAACTAGAAATAAATGAACAATCTAAAACTGAACAAAAAGAGACAGCAAAATAAACACGATTATAACATCCTAAGGGCTAAAGAGATGGGTTTGTGGTTAGAAGCATTTACTGTTTTTGCAGAGGGTCCAGGTTTGGTTCCCAGCGTCTACAATCTGAAACCCCAGCTCTAGGAGATCTGGTACTTCTTCTAGCTTCTGCGGCCGCCCGCATGTGTGCTTGTGTGTGCGCATAAGTAAACAAACAAACAAACAAATAAACAAATAAATATCCTTAAGAGGGACAATAGAAAAGCGGGTATATGATCAAACGGTTTTGAGTAATAAGCAAGCCGACTTGAAGAAATCAACTCTACCGCCACACATGTCCGTGAAGGAGATACCTAGGTGCGTCAGCCCCTCCCATCCCCCTGTAACTAAACACAGCTTAACGGGGGAGGATTTACTTTGGTGGTTAGCCCCATGCTTTTGCGCAGAGTGAGTGTTAGGACAGCCTGGAACACCTGTGGAGGATGCTTTCCACTTCTCGCTGGTCAGGAAGGAGAGGAAAGAGGAAGACAGAAAGGGCTGGAAGGAGATGCAGCTCCAAAGAGGAGCTTCAGTGAACTGCTTCCTCCGACTGGGTCCCCTCCCAGGCCTCACTGCCTCCCAATACACCATCATCTTAAGACCCCACAAAGAGACGGAGCCCTCATGGTCTAAGTGTGATCTCTGGAAATGCCCTGCAGAGGTGCCCTCCACCGATCCTCTGGGCTGTTCGCCCATCCTCTCCCCTTCCCTTCTCATTTTCTCTTCCTTCCCTGCCCCTCCTCCTCATCTTCCCTTCCTCCCTCCCTCTCTTGTTCCCTCCTTCCTTTCTTTCTGATGCTCACACCTGATTTATTAGACATCTCTTGAACGTCAGAAGGGTGAGTATTGTAGGTTGAGCCATATATTCAGAGTCCATGTCAAAAACAAAAACAACAAACAAACAAACAAAAAGCCAAGCTAAGCACAGCAGTGCACACCTGTAATCCTAGCACTGGGGAGGCAGAGACAAGGGAACCTCTGGGACTTTCTGGCCAAACAATCCAGTAACTGGGTGGAGTTCAAGGTTCAGCAAGAGGCCCTGTCTCGAGGGACTAAGATGAAAGTGACAGAGCAGGGCACCCAACACGTTCTCTAGCCTCTGTGTACATACATGGAAAGATGTACCTACACATACCTGTGTGTATGTAACACACATGTGTGCGCACACACACACATGAGGGAGAGACACACACAGAGACACAGAATGAGACATACACACAGAGACACATAGAAGAGAGACAGAGAGACAAACACAGAGACAGATAGACAGACAGACAGAGACAGACAAAGACAAATGGAGACAGAGAGAAAGGATCAAATCCAGAGAAGAAAATGATGAAGAAGAGCAAGTAATGAAACTCATGGGCATATTAGATCATAGAGACCATTTATCTAAGAAACTCCAGATGAGGAGTTAATCAGATAGAACTGAAATACTATAGAGAAATGTCAAATGGCTCATTGACATTGGAGAACTTTTTTTGATACAGGAGCCCACTCTGTAGCTCATGCTGGACTTGAACATCTGGCCCTCCTATTGCCTTCATGATCTTCTTGTCTGTGTGTGTGTGAGTGTGTGTGTGTGTGTGTGTGTGTGTGTGTGTGTGTGTGTCAGTGTGGGTCTCTGTGTATGTATGTCTCTGTGTGTATCTATGTTTCTCTGTGTGTCTCTGTGTCTCTGTGTATGTCTGTGTGTCTCTCTGTGTGTGTCTCTGTGTATGTCTGTGTGTGTGTGTTTATGTGTCTGTGGATGTATGTGTGTGTATGTGTGTGTATGTGTGTGTATTTGTGTCTTTGTGTATGTCTATGTGTGTGTCTGTCTCTCTGTGTAGGTCTTTATGTCTGTACCTGTGTGTGTGTGTGTGTGTGTGTCTGTGTGTGTATGTGTCTGTTCACTGAGTATGTCTATGTCTGTGTGTGTGTCTGTGCATGTGTCTGTATGTGTGTTTGTGTGTGTGTCTGTGTCACTGTATATGTCTATATCTGTGTGTGTGTTTGTGTGTGTGTATGTGTCTGTGTCACTGCGTATGTCTATCTCTGTGTGTGTGTGTCTATGTGTGTGTCTGTGTCACTGCATATGTCTGTGTCGTGTGTGTGTGTGTGTGTGTGTGCACGTGTGTCTGTGCGTGCGTGCGTGCGTGCGTGTGTGCGTGTGTGTGTGTGTGTGTGTGTGTGTGTGTGTGTGTGAGCCTGGTCTCCCTCAGGAGGCAGTGCTGTTCAGTGGAATCTCCGAGGCCTTAGGGAGCTGCGCCTGTCTCTTCTTTTCCCTCCCTGCCTGCTGCTGGAGCGTGCACAGGCTCCCCAGCTCCGGTCACTCTGCTCTGTCTTCCTCTTGGCTGGAAGACCGATGCTTCCCGTTCAGCTCCAGCTGAGGACCAGGAAGGCAGCACCCGGAATGTGGCACACAGCACGCGGCACGAAAAAAATCTCATTCCGTTCGTTTCCGGGGACTGGACTTGCCCACTGCACTCCGTCAGAAAGGTCAGGGGTAATGAATTCCTCTTCTCACCACCCAGGGGACAGCTGCAGCTCCTTCTCCTAGGCCCCCTCAGCATTACCCGATGTGAATAAATCAAATGGGAGTTTGCCTGAAATTTATCTTTGTGGTATTTACACAGACAGACCTTAAAAAGCTGGTCGATACGGTAAACAAGGGTAATTAAAATATTTCAGAGAAGAAGGTTGAACATTCCAAAGGGGATGAGAACGGAACACTGGAAGCACAGTGGCCAAACCCACCCCTGGGCCAGGAGAGGACGAGGAATTGTTTTTATTTAGTGTGTGTGTGTGTGTGTGTGTGTGTGTGTGTGTGTGTGTGTATGCGCAGTGTCTACGTGTGTGTGGTGTGTGCGTGCTAGGTGTGTGTGTGTGTGTGGTGTGTAAGTATGGGTACCTGTTTGTGTGTGGTGTGTGTGTGTGTGCACTGTGTGTACTGTGTGTGGTGTGTATATGTGTGTGGTGTGTGCGTGCTAGGTGTGTGTGTGTGTGTGTGTGTGGTGTGTAAGTATGGGTACCTGTTTGTGTGTGGTGTGTGTGTGTGCACTGTGTGTACTGTGTGTGGTGTGTATATGTGTGTGGTGTGTGCGTGCTCGGTGTGTGTGTGTGTGTGTGTGTGTGTGTGTGTGTGTGTGTGTGTACACGCATGCCATAGTGCATGTGTGGAGGCCCAGGGACAACTTGTACGAGTGGGGTCTTTGAGGCAATTACTTTTGTCTGATGAGCCTGCATAGCTAATTATCAGTCTTTATCGACACACAAATCATTACACAAATATGAGCGCATTGGCTCGAAGTGGTGACTCCTGGACAAGGTGGGTTAGTTGTACTGCTTGGTCAATGTCCCTTAGAGATGGTGTAAAGGCAGACCTGGGCCCCTCTGGGCCTGGCTCTTCCAGACAGAGGAAGTGTGAAAACAGAGGGAGGCTGTTTCTTGGCCCACTACAAAAGCTATGAAACCTCTTGTGTCCCGTGCCCCTGTGGAGACTATTTCCCCATTTGGAATGTGGGGCTGAAGCAATGCCCTGTTTGGGATTGCCCTCTCTGAGGAGCACAGAGAACCTATGAGGACAGACAGGCCAGGGTAAGGCTCTGTTCCTCCATCCTTTCCCCACTGATGACAGAGGGAGGGCCTGACATTTGCTGAGGACACACCAAGATCTATGTCCCTTCTCTCATCTCTCCTTGGACACAGCCTCCAACCTGGAGGCCATGCAAAACCACCAGCTGGGAGGCAGAGAGGTCACCCCCCACCCCCCCACCCCCCCTCATTTGGCTCAAGCCTAACCCTGCTCTTCCTGGGGCCTTGTTGCTGGTGTCATGCTTCTGTCACAGCAAAGTGTGCCTGACTGAAAATACCAGGCTCCTTTTGTTTTTGTTATTAGCCCAGGCTAGGCCCCAGCTGTCTACATAGCTAAGGATGACCTTGGACTTCTGCTCTTCCTACCTCTACCTTCCAAGTGCTGGGGTCACGGATGTGACACCACACCCAACTTATGCAGGGCTGGGGATCAAAGCCAAGACCGCACTCATGCTAAGGCAATCCTCTACCGACAGAGCTACAGCCCCTGCCCTGCTGGGGCCCTTCTGGGGCTCTGGTGACTTTGGAGCCACAATCCTTAACCTCTCATCCCCTCTCTGCCAAGAGCAATGACCCCAGTTCTTCAGAATTTCTGGATGGGGCACGACTGAAGCTCCCTTGCAGGTGGTGAGTGCCTGGTGCCATGTTTGGTCAACAGAGTGGCTGCGTCATCTGTGAGTGCTTTCATGGTTTGTATGCTGTGCTCAGACATTTTTTTCCTCTGATGGGAGCTGTCGATGTTAAGAGACTTGGGGAAGGAGTAGTCAGGATGGAGAGATGCCGAGACGCTTCACAGGGGCTGGGTAGGGTCTGTGTCCATCTTGCTGAAGTTTTGACCTTCAGGCAGAGATGCTCTTAGGTCTTAATCCTCACTTGGGACAGACAGCACTGAACTCTTTTTCTCCAGTGTCCTCTGCTCCCAAGGATGCAAGTGTGGTCTCTAGAGTCCCCGTGCCAGCAAGAGGAGCACAGGACAGCTGCTCTCTATTCGTGACCTCCCCGTGGAAGAGATGACTAATGAAGCCAATGGCTCGTGCAGGCTCTGTGGAAAAAGGCGCCCATCATCTTAATGGTACCTTGGAGCCCTTGGGCTGACCGCGTGGCCATTTTCTGATGCTCACCCCGCCCACGATCCCTCCATGGGAGCTATTCCTGGAGTGTCCTGTGGTACAAAAGTGCAGTTCATCTTTTCAAGGAGACACAGGGAGGTTGAAAGTCAAAGCCATCGGAACAAACCTTGGCTTTGGAGAGGGATCAAGTGCTTGTTATGCAAGTAGCTGCTTGTCTCCCTCAGGAGAGGCAGAGCCGAGTCCAAGCAGAGTTAGGGGACTTGGAGATAAGGACAAGAAGGGAGCGAGATCGATGTGGTACACAGTGTCTCTGGGGAGAGCTGTGGCTTGTGGGTCATCCTTGTGCGTGGGGCAGCTCTGTCTCCAGCATCGCCTGGGATAACGTGGGTGTCAGAGGACAACTTTGCATCACACTGCCCCGTGAAGACAGAAGGAGAGGCTGATGAAGATGGCTTAACCTGTAGAGTGCTTGTCATACAAGCACGAGGACACCTGAGTGTCATCAGCAGAACCCCTGTAGAGAGGCTGGGTTTGGTGTCACGTACTCTTGTAATCTCAGAAGTGATGGGGGTAAGATAGGTGGGGCTCACTGGCTAGCCAGCCTAGCTGAGGCAGCGATTTCCACACAAAGGTAGAGAACCCTGGTCAATAAACCAACCAGGTCGAGGGGTGGCAGAATGACTCGGTGGGCCAAGGTGCTCTCAGCACAAGCCTGATGACCAGAGTTTGCCCCTCAGAACATTAAAAGTCAGATGTGCGCTCTCTTTCTCTCTCTCTCCCTCTCTCTCTCTCTCTCTCTCTCTCTCTCTCTCTGCCTCTCTCTTTCTTTGTCTTTCTGTCTCTCTCTGTCTCTGTCTCTCTCTGCCCCCCCTCTCTATATATGTATATATATATCTGTCTGTCTGTCTGTCTGTCTGTCTGTCTCTCTCTCTCTCTCTCTCTCTCTCTCTCTCTCACACACACACACACACACACACACACACACATACACCATGTAATCTAAACACTGCTAAGGTGAGAAGGGAGGAGGCAGGAGAATCAGCTTGAAGATCATGGGTGAGCTAGCTTGGAGGAGGAGGAAGCATGGCAGAAACAACCAGAGAGACTGCCTCAAGGTGAAAGGAGAGACTGGATTCCCAAAAGCTGTCCTCTGATGTGTGCTTTGCTATACACACGCACTCACACGATGATGATGAGGATGATGATGATGATGATGATGATGATGATGATAAACCAACAAGGTGTAGAGTGAGGAAAAACAAATGGAGTTGAACTTGACTTCCAAATACTCATGTACCTGTATACAGGTAAATGCATACACACACACGCGCATGCACACACACAGAGGGGGCAGGGAGCTGAGGTTTACAGTGTGGCTTGGCTCCGGAAATTGGAGGCGTGGTCTCTCCTCAGACCTGTGGCCATGGCCTTCATGTACACATTAGAGGATGCCACTGGAAGACAGGGTTAGCCAAGGCTGCTGAAGTCTCTCCTCTGCCTTGGCTGAGTTGAGCCTCTCCATGCCTCAGTGTTTCATCGAGACAACAGGGCTACATGAAGTTCGCTTCCTCTAGCTAAGCTGGGCTGCAAGCCGAGTGGATGCCTGCCCCCCTTGACAGGGATGGCTCCCGGAAGGAAAGGTGTTGAATCCTCTCCAAACAGCTCGCTGGACTGTGAGCCTTGATTGTCCTCTGGTGAAAGAAGAATGTGGAATGTAAGTGCTAGGGTCCCCAGGATGTCTTACATACACACACACACACACACCCCACAGGTCTATGATGTGTCCAACTTTCAAGTGACTGTGGCATAAACCTTGGGCCCAGGAGAAATTTAATGAAGCGTGTTTGGAGATTGGAAGTTGGGGTCCTTGTTCATTTCCCAGGGACAAATGGGGTGTGGCTGAGTTGGCAGAGTGCTCGCCCAGCATGCAGGAAGCCCTGGCTTCCATTCTCAGTATGACATAAACTGGCAGTGGTTGACCCTGTCTTCAAGGTCACTCACTCTTGGCTGCATTTCCCAAGGTCAGCTACAGGAGCCTGTGGCAGAAGGAGATATGGCTGGGCCTCCAACCTTCTCAAAAAGGAGCCATACTTTTCCATAGCAGAGTTCTAAGGATGACCACTGGGACAAAAGTCCTCACCTGTGATTAAAAACCACTGCTAGTAGAACAAGTCTACACATATGCTCGGGGAACAGGCATATGTGAAGCGCTGAGCCGTGAGGGGGACAGCTGCGTCACATACACCCCAGCCCCCCACTCCCACCCACCAAGGCTCAGGAACCATTGTGGAAGAGCAGACAGAAAGACTGTAAGAACCAGCAGTCCTCAGGGAGGCAAAACAACACCTTCTAGACACGGCAGGAGGGCTGTCCTCAGGACCTCACTCACAGTGCCCAGTCAGCATTCCAGCATGGGGTCCTCACTCCTAGCTGAGGAGCTATGGACAGGTGATGGCCCAGGGAGGAAGAGTCAGGATTTTTTTAGGGGGTCCATAGTGGGTTGCCCATGTTCCAGTGATGGCCCCACACGTAGGCAGATATAGGCAGCACTAACTGGATTCAATCAGGTTTGTTTGTTTGATTGTTTGTTTTTGGTTTTGTGTGTGTGTGTGTGTGTGTGTTTTGTTTTGTTGATTTTTCGAGACAGGGTTTCTCTGGGTAGCCTTGACTATCCTGGATTTGCTTTGTACACCAGGCTGGCCTCGAACTCACAGTGATGTGTGTGTGTGTGTGTGTGTGTGTGTGTGTGTGTTTTAAGGCATGAAGGTGGGAAGAGAATGTGTGTGTGGGATCCAGGGGGAGCCAGAGGGGTAGGAAGGGGTGAATATGATAAAAATATGCTGTATGCATGCATGGAATCCTCAAAGGTAAATAAAAATATTTTAAAACCCAAAACACTGCTCAAGACTATAAGCCGCTGGCACTGGACTTGCGGATCTCTTGCAAACCCAAAGGCTTACAACTGCTTTTTAAAATATTGTCCTTTTGCTCATCATCTTAGGTTTCCAGTGCTGTGATGAAACACGACCAGAAGCAACGTGGCGAGGAAAGGGTTCACTCCAGCTTGTCCTTACTTCCCCATCACAGCACATCCTCAAAGAAAGTCAGGGCGGGAGCGCAAAGCAGGAACCTGGAAGCAGGAGCTGATGCAGAGGCTGTGGAGGAGGAGTGCCGCTTTCTGGCCTCAGGACCATCTGTCCTGGGGTGGCATCACCTGTAGTAGGCTGGGCCCTCCCATGTTGATAACTAAGCAAGAAAGTGTCCCACAGACTTGCCACAGGTCAAGCTCACGGGAGCATTTTCTCAGTGGAGAGCCCCTCTTCCCAAATGACTCCAGCTTGCATCAAGTTGACAAAAACGCTAGCTGGAACTTTGCTTGACTGGGCTCCACTGGATGTTTTTCCCTGTGTGGTTGTGATTCCTCACCCTAGAGCGGCTCCCTGGATTCCTCCTTCTTGTAAGTCCCCTTGTGCCTCTGCTGGAGGTGGACGAGAGGTTAGGAGACCAGAGGAGTCGCTCTTTCTCCACCTTGGCTAGTTGTGTGTGAATAGCTTCCAACCACGCTGGGATGTTAACTGTCTTGATTTTTATGCGCAGGTACCACAGTAGACTTAGGGCTCTGCAAACAGATGTCTCATGTGGGTAGTGGCTTCCTCCAGAGCGTGGGATCCAAAAGACCACAATAGAAGATGCAAAGCTTCCTGTGTCTTAGCCTTGGAAGTCTCAAGGGTCACGGCTGTGTTATTCACTAGTCAAAAGCTAAGCAGGCCAGCCATGCTGGAGGGAAGGGCTGGGTATAAATTCCGGGAGGCTGAGCTCAAGGAGGACTGTTCTTGGAATCTTGCTATCTCAGCTCTCTGGAAGGAGGAAGGGGCTGTGCCCCAGTTCGGAGCCACTATCTGAAGCTGGATGTGGGGTGGCGGGGCTGGCTGGCTCCTGTCCCCATCTGCTCAGTGGCCAGAATCAGGTTGACAGTGGGTGAAAAGGAAGCCTGTTCCTTGTTCCCTACCTAAAGATTCTGTTTTGTTCTGTTTTGTTTGAGATAGGGTCTCACGATGTAACTCAGGCTGGCCTCAAATGTCTAATCCCCCACTACCTCGGCTTTCCAAGTGCAGGAGTTACAGTGGTGTGTCACCATACCAGGTGTAAAGAGATTTTTTTTTTAAATGAAAAGCTGGCCATGGTAGCAACATTTTGTAATCCCTGAACTGGAGAGGCAGGGAAAACTGAACCCTATAGCTTATTTTGCATCTATCATAGGAGCTCAAGACCAGTGAGAGACTTGGTCTCCAAAACCAAGCTGAGTGGCTCTTGAAGAACAAGGCCAACGGTTGCCATATGGCCTTCATACATACTGCAGCTCCACCCCAACACAGGTTGCAATAGTTTTGTCAACTTGACACAATCTACAACACCTGGGGAAGGGAGTCACGATGACAGATTATCTAGATCAGGTTGGCCTGTGGGCCTGTGTGTGGGGGATTGTCTTGATGACACTAACTGAGGTGGGAAGACCTATCCACTGTGGGCAGCACCATTCCCCAGGCAAGTTATCTTTTACCATTTAAGAGGAAAAAAAAAAGTGAACTGAGTGCAAGTATGTATTCCTTTCTCTTTGCTTTTGATTGCATGTAATGTGATTAACTGCGTCAAATACTTGTTATTTTGATGCCGCAGTTTTGGACTGTAACCTGGGATTGTAAGCTAAATAACCCTTTTCTCCTTTATGTTGCTTCTGTCAGGATATTTATCATAGCAACAGGAAACAACGGGGAGGGGGGAGGGGAGAGGGGAGGGGGAGGGAGAGGGAGGGAGGGGAGGGGGAGAGGGAGGAGGAAGGAGAGGGAGAGAGAGATTGATTTTTTTTTCTTTTTATAGATCATCAAAATCAGGGGTTAGGATGGCAGTACCCTCTCAGGAGCAGACACAAATCAGCCGGTTCCCTTCCTAACACATCGTCTGCCATGGCTCACGCGCAAGCCTGCTTTCCTACCCTGGCTGAGATCATCACAGCTGACCTCCCATTTCTGATGGCATCATAGGCAAACCCAAAAGCAGGAGCCAGACCACAGGTGAGCAGGGCAGGAAAGCAGAGTTTGGTCTGGTCTTCCATGCTGGGCCTGTGCTAGGAGGCTTCTGGCTTCCTGTCCACACTCTCAACAGTTTCCTCGGACATGGTTCTCCTCCTCCCCCTCCTCTTCCTCCTCATCTTCCTCTTCCTCCTCCTCCTCCTCCTTCTGTGCTGGTACATATTTGTATGGGTGCATGTATGTGCCCCCATGTGCCCAGAGGACAGTCTCAGGTACCACACCTTGGGAGTCACCCACCTTGTTTTGTAAGACAGGGGCTCTCACTAAACCTGAAGCTCACTGATTAGGTTAGGCAGGCTGGCCACCACACTTCTCTGCCATCTTGGTTCTGGGATTACAATCATGTATCACCGTGTTCAGTGTGTGTGCGCTTATGCAACAGACACATGGGGACAGGTGTGTACCACACCATGTGTGTGTGTCTATGTGTATGGTAGTTAGAAGTTGACATTGGAAGTTTTTTTCCATTGCTCCCCACCATGTATATATGTACAGACACATAAACACATACATATATTATTTGGGGGGCGGTCAGGTAGGGAACATGCCACTGTTCGTGTTTGGAGGTCAGAGGTCAGCTTGTTGGATTCAGTTCTTTTCTGTCACTGTGCTGTGTCCTGTGGCTCAGACTCAGGTTGTCAGGCTTGGGGGCAGCACCTTTACACACTGAGCCATCTCACCAGCCTACACCTGTCTCACTGGGCCCCAGGAATCCCTGGCTGACAAGACCCTCTGGTCAGAGAGTGCCAGGATCCGCTTGTGTCTGCTTTCCTAGCTCTGGGGCTCCGCCCAGCTTTTTTTTTTCTTTTCCCCATTTATGTTGCCGGATGGACTCAATGTTTGGCAAGCACTTTACTGAGCTATCTCCAGCCCTAGACACCATGCTTTTTTTTTCATCATGTGAAGGGCCAGCTGGACCCAAATGCCTTCTTTTGCCCTAGCTGCCCCGCTGTCCAGGGCTTTCAGGGACTCTCCCAGACAGCCAGGCTCAGCCATCACTTGGCAAAGCAGATTGCAGGGAATTGTTAGATGCCTCGGAAGCCCCTCTGTGACCATCACCAGGGTGGTCCTCCCTGCTGGTTGAGGCCTGGGACCCCTTTCACCCAGGACATGGTTTTGCACGGGTGAGAAGCATGGGTGAGCCAAGAACTCCGGAGAGCTGGCCTCTGTGTGAATGTGGCAGCTGATGCCAGCCAGAGGCTGTGCCCACTTGGTTACACTAAAGGAAGACCCCCAAGTGGGGAACCCTGACCACAGATGGTCAGTGAGCCCCTCCTCTCCCTCCTACCAGCAGAGAGAGAATCTTCTGGAAGGACAACTGAGAGAAGCCAATGAGCAGTAAAGAGAGAGGGTGGGTGTGAGCGACAGGGTCCCACGGCCCCATGAAAGCGGCTGCCACTTTATCTCAGGAAAGGACCCCAGGGAGTCCTTGAACTCGATGCCATTTTTGTCGCGCACAGGGAGAGGCTCAGGCAAGCGTGTGCAAGGAAAGGGAAATGCGGAAAACACAGTTAGGTTCTGTTAATATTTGATAGGCGGCCAAAGCACTTTTGTTCCCCAGCTCGGCGAGCTACCCATGAAAAAAATAAATTGCTTTTCAAGAACATTCATCACAGTGAGTAGCTCATTTCCTTGTCCTCAGAAAACCCCATTCCTAGGCCCTTTTGCCCATCACAAACTCCTCAGATGTGGTCAAATAAAGAAAGCCAGGGGTTGGGGTGGGGGTGGGGTGGGGGTGGGGTGGGGATGGGGAGCACTTCAGGGAAGGCGGATTTTGGAGGAGATGTTAAGCAAAACAATCTAAAATGCTCTGGAACACTCTAGAAATTCTCAAACATTCTAGAAGATTCTTGAGCATTCTCCATTTTTCTTGTAATAGGGCCCCATTTGGACTCTCTTCCCTGAATGGCAGGCTTTGGGGCTCTTTAGGTATGGTGTTGAGACCCAAGGGCAGAGGCTCTGATCCTCATGAGGATGTCTCTCTAGCATCCCTACTCTTCACGTGGTTGGAGAGAAGCTCTGGACCACCCTCTGCAGGAAGCTCTCCTTCCCCAACCCTTTATGCCCTGGGACCCTGTGGGTTTCCCTTTCATCTAGATTTGTGCTCACTCAGACGTGTTACTATGAACTTATTTGCTTACAGACTCCTCTCCAAGTGGAGTGGCGGATCCCTTGGCTGGGATAGGGACTTGTTGCCTTGTTCACTGGGCTCATAGCAGGTGGATTGAAGGAATAATAAGCCAGTTTCAAATGTGATGCTTACAGCCCAGGGTACCACTAAATCCTGCATCCAGGATGCCCTCTTTCTTCTCCCACATCTAATTCTCTGATCAGGGCAGAGCAGACATCCGTGTCAAGGCCTGTGCTATGAGCCCTGTGGGGAGGGGTGGGCCAGCAAGTTTGAGGGGACTGTCGTTCAGGAGCAGATCACTGAGCTTGGAACCACATTACCTCCCCCAGCTCTGATATTTTACAAGACGAGGTGAGCCAAATCATGTAGAATACAGAGGATGTGGGCGACATGAGCCCTGCAGGAAGCTGTCAACTCAGTACACAATGAGCACTTTTAACTTCATCAATTAGTTAAGTAATCACGTGTGTGTGTGTGTGTGTGTGTGTGTGTGTGTGTGTGTGTGTGTAAGTTAGAGAACAGCGTTTTGGGTAGTTGGTTTCTAACCTTCCACCTGGTTTAGGCAGGATCTCTCCTTCCGTCACTGAACTTCATACTCAGCCTGGCTAGCCCCTGAGCTTTTCATCAGTTCTCCTGTCTCTGTCTTCCGTCTTGTCACTGGAGTGCTTGGCCTACAGATATGCTCCTCTGCTCCCTGCCCTCCTTTTCAAACATGGTTCCTACGATCAGGCTATGCTTGTCAGGCTCTCAAGGCAAAGGCTCTTTAGGCCTCAACCTTTCTGCACAGATGAACATGTAAGTTCCTGATCCTCCCACCTCCACTGCCAGCGTGCTGGGGTTACAGGTGTGCCCCCTCATACCAGGTTTATGCAGAGCTGTGGAGGGACCCCACTGTGTACGCTAGGCAAGCACTCCATGAATTGAGCCATGCCCCAAGCCAAACCTACTTTTATTATTATTTGACAAGCATAGCTCTTCTCAACTCACCAGCATATTAAGCTGTTCATATTTAGCAACTCTGAGCATCTAGAAGGTTCCTCAGGCTTCCTGAGGCTGGCAGGAGCTGCCCTCTCTTAGTTTTGTGAGAATCAAACTAAAGGGTGTTTGGATGGCACCACCGTACAGGCTGATGTCTAGTGGAAGGGAGGCCCTCCTCCCCACCCACCCATCCCCACCCCCGCTCCCTGGGACACATTCTGAGTTCCCTTCATGGATTGGTGGTTATGCTCGCCAGTCAGCTACAAGAATGGTTTTGGGAGCCGGGTGGTAGTGGTGGTGCACACCTTTAATCCCAACACTCTGGACGTGGAGGGAGGCAGATCTCTAAGTTCAAGGCCAGCTTAGCCTACAAGAATGGTCGGGGGAGCTAGAAATGATCATAATGAGTGACTTAACCCAGAAGCAGAAAGACTCAACTGGTATATACTCACTTATATCTGGATACTAGCCCAAGGGATATGTCCCATGAAAGTCTTCACTTACCAGGAAAGTAGGACAGAAGGGAGGAGATCCTATTGGGACTTTAGGTGAGAGAAGTGTGAGAGAATGGGGAAATAGAAGGATCCAGAGAGTCCTAGAAACCTACAAGAAGAACAATATGATGGGTGGATCCGGGCCCAGGGGTCCTGCTCAAACTATGGCACCAGCCAAGGACAATACGTGCAGCAAACTTCGAACCCTTATACAGATCTAGCCAATGGACAGGACATTCTCCACAATTGAATGGAAAGTGGGATCTGACTTTCACATGAATTCTGGTGCTCCATATTTGACCACACCCCTTATGGGGAGGCCTGGTGGCACTCAGAGGAAGGATAGCAGGCTACCAAGAAGAGACTTGATACCCTATGAGCATATACAGGGGGAGGAGGTCCCCCTCAGTCACAGACATAGGGGAGGGGAGTAAGGGGAAAATGGGAGGGATGGAGGAATGGGAGGATACAAGGGATGGGATAACAATTGAGATGTAATATGAATAAATTAATAAAATATATTATTTTAAAAAAGAATGGTTGGGGGCCTCACATGCTATATGTGTTGTGCGTGTGAATGTACATCAGACATGGGTATATGCCTGTCTGTGTAGTTCCTGGGGACACAGTCCCCATCTTTTTTAGGAGGGGTCTCTCATTGTCCTGGAACTCAATGAATAAACCAGGCTATCTGGCTAGTGAGTCCCAGGATCCATCTGTCCCTGCCTGTCCTTGCCTCCCTGGTGCTGGGATCCTAGGCACAGCCTCCACACCCAGCTTTTAAACAAAAGCTCTGGGGACCTAACAGGCCTTCCATCTGCTAGAGGTGACATGCTGTCTCTGTCGGTAGCCCACACATACATTAATAATTGTGTATTGAGTAAGTTCCCAAAGGTGATGGGTGGAGGGTGCTAGAAAATTGGAACCCAGGGCAGCATTTTGTATTTGAAACCCCTTTCACGGTTGTGGTGTCCATTGCCACAGGATCGAAAGAACGGGGTAAAGTTGGCAGCATACCCATTTTGCAGGGGGGAAGTTGAGGACCAGTGAGAGCCAACCAGGTAGACATCCACTAATTCTTACAGAGGCACTAGGAAGTAGGTGGGGGGGGGCGGGGTGGGAACTATCAAACCCAGAGTTTGTGTAACATATGACTACACACTGGCTTAAGAGCACGGCTCAAGGGTGTGGGGGAGGACTCAGTTGGTCCAGTGCTTTGCCTTGTAAACCTGAGGCTCTGACCCATCTAAGAAATAAAGTGGGTATGGTGCTATGTGCCTGTAATCCCAATGCTGGGAAGGGGGAAGATGGGGATCGCTGATCGGCCAACCTAGCCAACTCTGCAAGTTTCAGGCCAAAAAGAATGTGGAAGGGCTGGAGAGATGGCTCAGTAGTTATGAGCACCATCTGCTCTTCCAGAGGTCCTGAGTTCAATTCCCAGTAACCACATGGTGCCTCATAACCATCTATCAGGAGATCTGCATTCCTCTTCTGGTGTGCACGTGTACATACAGGCAGAACACTGTATATGTAATAAATAAATAACTCTTAAAAAAAAAAAGAGAATGTGGAAAGTGCCTGAGGAATGATACCTGTGGATGCCCTCTGGCTTCTACATGTATACACATAGGATCACATGGACTCTCTCTCTCTCTCTCTCTCTCTCTCTCTCTCTCTCTCACACACACACACACACACACACACACACACACACACACACACTCTACATGACTTTACTAGTCAGATGAAATTGGGAGTTATCGAATATGCCATAAGCTGCTGCTATTATTATTATTATTATTATTATTATTATTATTATTGTTATTGTTATTTTATTAATTTTGGAGGAGTTGAGAGAGTGTCTCACAGGCATCCCATAAGCCCTTTGTAGACTAGGCTGGCCTTGAACTCACAAGTTCTGCCTCTGCTTCCCAAGCTCTGGAAGTACAGGTGTGCACCATCACACCTGGCCTCAGGCAGCACTCTAGTTATTGACTAGCCTGCTGCTCGCTTGAAGCATACTCAATAAATGATTTTTAATTAAAGACAGTATTACACTCACTTGTTTTGTATGTGGAAGGGGCACACACTGCAGCCTGTGTGTGGAGGTCAGGGGACAGTTTGATGAAGCTGATTTTCTCCTTCTATCATGTGGGCACTAGGGATTGAACTCAGGCCACCAGGCTTAGATGTACGTGACTTCATCCGCTGAGCCACCTTGCTGACCCCGTTACTAAGCTTTAAAAAAAAAGTTGCCAAATGATAAAGCTGTGGAAGATGGCACTGAGGCCTGATGCCTGAGCATCCTGACCTCCCCCATCTGCTTTCCCAGTGGCAGGGGTGACACCATCATAATTGTCCTGTTAGTTAACCTCTGAGCCGTGAGAATCTTACACTTGAATTATTCCTGTGTGGGAGAGAGTTAATTCCATGGCATGAGTAAGAAAGGGAAACTATCTGGAAATTCCTTTAGTATTATTCACATAGCTTAGCCACCTGCCAGATTGTCCCATTGTCTTGGTATATTCACATTTTTTTCCCTGCCTCCTGCATAGGATGGTCTCATGACGGATGACAGGAAGAATGAAGCAGATAAACACATCAGGGTGGAATACAGTCAGCTGTGTCAACTGACTCTTGCTCTGTCACGTAAGGGAAAAAAATGAAACACCTGGATAACTGACCCTAGAGATATTCTGAAGACATCAAACGAGCTGGAGAGATAGCTCTGTGGAGAAGAGAGAAGGAAGCAGCCTCTAAGGCGGGTGCATGCTCGCTTTCCCAGAACTGAAGGAGGCAGAGACAGGAGAATTCCTGGGCCTCAAGGGTTAACCAGGCCAGCTGGACCACTGAGCTCCTGGTTCAGTGGGAGACCCTGTTTCAAAAGAATACAAATAAGATAATGCCTGAGGAAGACACTCAGCCAGCGTCAGCTCCTAGCTTTCATAGGCTTGTGTGTGTTCTTTCTCTCAAAAATAAAAAAAAATTAAAAATAAATAAAACTAAAAAGTAAAGAGCTATGTGTGGCAGCACTCAGAAGGTGGGTCTCTGTGAGTTTGAGTCCAGTCTGGTTTACTTAAGGAGTTCCTGGACAACCAGGACCACTTACAGAAACTTTTTATCCATTTCCAAATGACAGAAAAAACTTAAAGATGGTTTATGACCATGTATCCATCCTAATGTTTTTGTTTTGGGGTTTTTGTTTGTTTGTTTGGTGAGGGTTTTGTTTTGTTTGGAGAAGGATAAAGGTCCTGATTGATGGGACCTCCAAAAACTCAATCCTAGCTCTCACAGTTAGCAATCACACCAGCAGCTAATAGAGATATAATTAATGAAAGACGTAAAAACGAAGCGCACACAGGTCCTCAGAACAAAAGGGAAGAATAAAGGCTTAAAGAGTGTACTTATATCTGGACACTAGCCCAAGGGGCATGTCCCATGAAAGTCTTCACTTCCCAGGAAAGTGGGACAAAGGGGAAGACTTCCTATTGGTATTCTAGGTGAGAGAAGTATGGGAGAATGGGGAAATAGAAGGATCCAGAGGGTCCTAAAAACCTACAAGAAGAACGTTATGATGGATGGATCTGGGCCCAGGGGTCCTGCTCAAACTATGGCTCCAGCCAAGGACAATATGTGCAGTAAAATTTGAACCCCTATCCAGATCTAGCCAATGGACAGGACATTCTCCACAGTTGAGTGGAGAGTGGGGACTGACTTTCACACGAACTCTAGTGCCCCATATTTGACCACGTCCCCTGGATAGGGAAGCCTGGTGGCACTCAGAGGAAGGATAGCAGGCTACCAAGAAGAGACTTGATACCCTATGAGCATATACAGGGGGAGGAGGTCCCCCTCAGCCACAGTCATAGGGGAGGGGAATAAGGGGGAAATGGGAGGGAGGGAGGAATGGGAGGATACAAGGGATGGGATAACAATTGAGATGTAATATGAATAAATTAATAAAATATATTATTTTAAAAAAAGAGTGTATGTGCTTAGGGGCCACTGAGATGGCTCGCTGAGCAGCATGCCTGCCTCACAAGTACAAGGACCTGAGTCTAGATCCCCAGCACCCATGTGAAAAGGCAGATGTGGAGGCACACATCTGTTAAACCAGCACTGGGGCAAAGGGGCGGGGGACAGAGGGGCAGGGACAGGAGGATCCCTGGATCCCACTGACCGGTCTAGTCCAGTTAATGAGCTCCATCTTCAGGGAGAAAGCCATCTCAAAACACAAGGTGGACATCTGCGTTGACCTGGAGCCAATGTATCTGTAAATATATGCACACATGCCCATGTGCACATGTCCATGAAGACTTCTATCACTTAGCCATGTGCATAGATATTCACACATGGAACAAAACCAAACAAAAAAGGAGAGCCAAGATACATTAAAAAAAGAAAAAGAAAACAAGATGGTGTATTTAAACTCCATTTACTGCTCCTATTAAAGGGCAAAGTTTAAAGACTGGAGGTGCAGGACAGTGAACATCCCATGGGAGGCTGCTGGTCCAGTCTCCAGCACAGAAAGAGAGAAGATTTCATGGTTGGACATAAGAGGATAAACATGTCATGTAGTTTATGAAGCACACTTTATAAAATACTGGAAATAGAAAGGTAGAAAGTGAAAAAACAAACAAACAAACAAACAGTTGCGCCTCGGAAACTCTAGCCAGTAGGAGGTATGGCTGTGTCAACATCAGACAGAGCGGATGTCTGTACTAGTTTCTTTTCTATTTCTTTAATAAAACACTCCAATAGGAGCAGCTTAATGGGGGAGAGTTTATTTGACTCATAGATATAAGAGGATAAAAGTCCTTCATGGCGGAGAAGACATCTCAACAGGCAGAGGAGGCATGGCAACAGGAACAGGAAGCTGGCTAGTCCCGTGACATCACACACGGGAAGCAGAGAGCGAACAGGAAGTGGGACAAAGCAGCACCTCCCTGTGATGTCCTCCTTCCTGCAGCCGGGCTCCATTTCCCAAAGGTTCTATTACTTTCCCCCAAAGCATCACCAGGTGGGGACCAATTGCTCAGACCTCAGTCTAAGAAAGACACTTCATACTCAAACGACACTTGAGAGACAGCCGTGGTAATGGAGATTTTAAAAAAGTGGGTAGAGGGTGTGGCCTGACAACGAAGGGGCTATGTTGATGAGAAGAGGGCAGTCTCATACCTGTATGCCCCTACTAACACAGACCCCACAATACTTAAAGCAGAAAATAAATTTGAAGGGAGATAAGGCCAAAAAAAAAAATCTGTAATCACGACTGGAGATTTCAGTATCTTTCAGCCACGGCTAGAAAAAAAAAAAACCTCATATTTGAAAAGTCAGGAAGTATACAGAAAACGCGAACAACAGGATTAGTCTGACCTTGTAGACGGTAAGGAGCAGTGCGCCCGGCAGCTGGAGAACACATGTTCTCCAGTGAGTGCTTAGCAAAGCAAGCCATGTGCTGGGCCACAGAGCAAGTCCCAACAAATCCAAAGAGGTGAAGTCATGCTGACTGTCATCTCTGACCACCGCGGAACTAAATCAGAAGCTAACGACAACAGAAAAGGCTATTAAAAACCCCATACTTGGACTCTTTTAAATCACATGAAAGATGATAAAAAACAAACATCTCAAACGGGATGAAAATGAACATGCTATACGCCACCAGAGAGACTTACAGCCAAATTGATAGAAAGATTTCAGGGTGACAGCAGGGCCAGAAGGAACCTGGGAAGGAGGAACAGTCTGTTTAAGCTTGCAACTCTCACGTCACACTGTACCACTGAGGGAAATCAAGGCAGGGACTCAAGGTGGAAACCTGGAGGCAGGACCATGGGGGAAGGCTGGTCACTATGCTGCTCTTCATGGCTTGCTCAGCTTTCTTCTTTCTTTCTTTCTTTTTTTCTTTCCTTCTCTCTCTCCCTCCCTTTCTCACTCCCCTCCCCCCCTCTTCCTTCCTTCCTTCCTTTCTTTTTTATTTGATTTTTTTTTTTTTTTGGTCAAGGTCTCTCCTCATAGTCCTGACTATCACGGAAATCATTGTAGACCAGACTGGTCTTGAACTTAAAGATCCTCCTGCTTCTGCCTCTGGAGTGCTGAGATTAAAGGTGTGCACTACCGTGGCCAGTTGGTTTGCTTTCTTATACAACCCAAGACCACCTGCCCGGGTACTGCCTTGTTCACCAGTGGGCAGAGCCTTTCTGCATAATTATTAATCAATAAGACACCCTGCAGTGTCTTATTGATTTGCAGGTATCACCCTGCAAGATACCTGATGGAGGTATTTTCTCAATTAAGATTCCATCTTCCTCGATACATCTGTGTTTGTGTCAAGATGACAAAACCAGAACCAAAAGACAAAATCAATCAGGACACAAGGCACATAGAGTAGATAATTTAAAACTCAATGATCTAGGGTTGGACAGCCCGGTTGTCTCGATTTCCATCTCAAGGAGTTCGAGAAAACACAGTAGCCATATCTAAGTAGAAAGGCAAGAATAAAGAGAGAAAAAAAAAAAAAAACACCAGCGCAGTGCAGGGCAGCTCTATGACAGCAAAGAGTAACAAAGCAAAGGCTAGGCTGCTGTGAAATGCAAGTGCTCAAAGGAGCTTTGTTTTCTTTAAACAGCACAAGTTGCCACTCTCGGCAATCCAAAGAATATGGCAGGGCTAGGGAGATGACTCATGCAAGCGTGGGGTCCCATGTTTGATCCCCAGAACTCGTATTAGGAAATGCTGGGTGTGGTGGTGCACACTTGTAATTCCAGGGCAGTGGAGTCAGAGACAGCTAGATAGTCCTCACGGTACAATGCCTGCTGAGCATGCAAGGTATAGAGCTTGATCATTTGATCCTCGGCACTGGTTAGAGAGAGAAAGAGAGGGAAGGTCTATTATGTATGCATGTATCTGTCTGTCTATCTATCTATCTATCTATCTATCTATCTATCTATCTATCTATTGTGTATGTGTAGATTTATTCATCCACTCATCCATGTCCACTAATCTGTCCGTCTTATATCTATCCATCTATCTACCTGTCTAACTGTATCTGTCTGAGAAAATACATAAACAGTGACAAACATCCAAAGATGCTATTCTATATAAAAAGGAAATGCTCAGCCACACTGCATACAAAAGAATACAGACCAGCCCAATCTACATAGTGAGTTGCAGGCCACCCAGAGCTTTAACGAATAAATAAACTTTTTTTTAAAAAAATTGAAAGGTGAAGAACTTACCAAGAGCAGAAGTGGAAAATCAAAAAGTGACTGAAAACATAAGGAATAGTGTAGTGGATCCAAAGTACGATCATGGAGACTGTCTAGGAGTGTGGACAGAGAGCATGGAGGGTTGGGGAGAGAATTGTCCATGAGTTCGTACGGAAATCCCTTAGAACTAAAGGGATGACTCTGCAACCAAAATGGCCTCTGGGGTCCAGTGCAATGGATGAACCACTGTGTTACTACACATTGTCATAGGGGAGGCACAGAGGCTTCTGGGAGCAAAGTAGGGGAGGGGTGAAGACTTCATGCACAGACATTTACGACTTACAGTTGTTTTGGATTTCACAACAGCAGCCCCAGGAAGCTTGGTGTCAGAGGAAAGATTTCAAACTTGTGAAAAGGCTGAGGAGATGGCTCAGTAGCACGTAAGCCTGAGTTAGATTCCCAGCACCCACATAAAAGCTGGGCACAGCAGCATGTGACTGTCAACCCAGTACTGGGAAATCGGGGAGGGGAGAACTCCTGCAGCTCACTGGCTAGCCAGCTTAACTGAGTTGGTGAATGGCAGGCTAGTGAGACTGTGTCTCACAAATGAAGATGGAGAGTGATTCAGAAAGCTACCTGACGTTAATCTCTGGCTCCATGTGCATCTGTGCTACACCACACACACACACACACACACACACACACACACACACACACACGTACGCAAACACACACACACACACGAATATAACACACACACAATAGGAAAAAAAATCACACACACACAAGCACACATGCAAATACACACCCACGCACGCACACATATAAACACACACACAAGCACAAATACATACACAAACACACATATGCAAACACACACACATACACACACGAAAGGGAAAAAATTCTCCAACTACATTATTGGCCGTCTACCTGTGCATCACAATGAATTGTTCAGAAACCAAAAGGCTTAAAAGGGCATAGGCTTTCTCATAGCTCCTGAGGGTCAGCAGTCAGGTGTGGCTTAGCATGACTTCTGGTTCAGGGCCTCTCACAAGGTTTCACCTAAGACCATACTCATGCATATGGTGTGCACAGTGTGTGGAGGCCAGAGGTCAACCTCAGGCGTCATTCTTCTCTAGGTTGTAGATATCAGAATTATAAGCATGGGCCGTAACTTTTTTTTCTTATGTGATTTTGGGATTATATTCAGGTCCTCGCTCTTGCTCAGGAAGACTACACTGACAGGAGACATCTTCCCGGGGCTGGTGAGCTTGATTCAGAGTTCACTCATGCCGTTGTTGGCAGGATGTTTCCAGTCCCAGGCATGGGGCTGTTCATGTTGTGGCTTCTGAGAGAGAGAAAGAGAGAGAGAGAGAGAGAGAGAGAGAGAGAGAGAGAGAGAGGGAGAGAGAGAGGAATCCAGAGCATCAAACGAACCCATGACAGACTCTTATAATCTAATCTTAGAAGGGACGTTCCACCCCTCCTGCCACATCCTATTAGTCACACAGCGACAGTGGGAAGAGTGCTGTTGCGCAACGATGTGAGTTCCAGAAAGGAGGTCTCACTGGGACCACGGTAGAGGTTGTCTATACTGTCCCAGCCGAGAGCTCTAACTTGAGCTGTAGGAGTCAGGCAAGTACAACTTTAACACATAAGAGCTCAAGGCTTTACCTCTCAAAATCTTTTCTTAGAAAGTTACTTGAGGAAATCTTCCGCACAAGCAAGGGAGTGAATCAAGACATAAAGTCTAGACCAGGAGAGAGACTGAGGGATGCTTCAGGATGACGGATGAGAGAGAACACAGGCGTGTGGCTGTGGGTCCAGCAGAAAGGGCAGGCCCCAGCCTGGTGTGTCCAAAGGTTCTAGAAGGGACTTAGCCACACTGATAGAACTGGTAGGACATTTGACAGGAAGGGAAAAGTACAGAGACAGACAACCAACCATTTAGATCGAATTAACAACAAGTACATGGGAGTGAGGGGTGGGGTGGGGTGGGGTGGGGGGGGAATGAAACAGTTGTTACCTCCTGGGGGTGAGAATGTCCGCAGAAGGAAATGTTGATACAGTTTACCACCTAGCGAGTGAACAGTCACAGCTCCAGCGACCCTGAACACAATGCACTAATTACCATGAATCCTTGCACGGAATTTGAGGAAGAAGGAAGTGTTTGTGGGGACCATGGGCGGCAGAGCTGGAGTAAGGGCACGCCCTAAGAGCCGGAAGTCACTATGTGTTATGGCTTAATCCTGAAATTTCCTTCACATGCTCCGGTTTTCAATGCTGGACCCCCCCCCCCATCATGTGGCTGTATGTTGAGGAATCTCCAGGAGGTGAGGCCGGGATGGCGGATTCAGGTCTCTGAGAGCTGAAGATGGTACCCACCCTGGCACTGTCCACCTTCTCTCTGTTCTCCCCCATGTGAACCAGCTTGCCTCACCTCCTACCCCCACAAGCCAGGCCACTCTGCACATCCTCCCTGCTCTCATGGGATGAAACCATGATGCCAAAAACCAAACTTTCCTCTCTAAGCTGTTTGTGTTAGGTATTTGGGTCACAGCAATATAAAAGTAACAAACTCACTGGAAAATGCCTAGGACACAGACATCAGGAAGCGAAAAACAAAGCAAAACAATTTTGGGGGTGGTAGAGATTTAGAGCCAAAACACACACACACACACACACACACACACACACACACACACACACACACACAAGCTAAAAAGAATCCTAACATGAATGATGACCTAAGGCAAGCAGGAGAGGACAGGGAGAAGGTCTGGAAACTATTATCAAACTAGTTAACCCTTTTATAGCCAGGCATAACCTATAAACAAGTAGAAACAACCTAGATGTTCCTCAGCCAAAGAATGGATACAGAAACTGTGGTACGTTTACACAATGGAATACCACTCAGCTTTTAAAAAGAAGGAAATCACAAAATTTGCAGGCAAATGGGTGGAACTAGAAATCATTCTGAGTGAGATAACCCAGACCCAGAAAAACATGCGTGGTATATATTCATTTATAAGTGGATATTACCATATAATACAGAATAACCGTACCACAATCCACAGATATAAAGAAGCTAAATAACAAGGAGGGTCCTAGGGAGGCTGCTTGATTTGCTTTCAGAAGGCAAATAGACTAGACACCGGAAGTGGTTGAAGAAAGGGAACAGGGCCGGAGCCTAACATGGGTGCCCTTTGAAAGACTCTACCTATCAAGGGATCAAAGCAGAGGCAGAGACTCACAGCCCAACTTTGGGCAGAGCACTGGGAGCCTTACAGAAGAGTGGGGGTATAGAAGGACCCGGAGGGGACAGGAGCTCCACAATCAGACCAACAGAGCCGACAAATCTGGGCCCAGGGGGCCTTGCAGAGACTGATGCACCAACCTAGACCCCCTATTTGGATGTAGCTGATGGGCAGCTCAGTCTCCTTGAGGGTCCTTTAGTAAAGGGAGCAGGGGCTATCTCTGACATGGGCTCTGGTGCCCTTGATTTAATTACTTCCCCCTGGCAGGGTGGCCTTGCCAGGCCACAGAGGAAGAAGATGCAGGCAGTCTAATGAGACCCGATAGGCTAGGGTCAGATGGTAGGGGAGGAGGGCTCCCCCTGTCAGAGGACTAGGGGAGGTGGGGGGAGGGGGAGAAGAAGGAAGGAGGGTGGGAATGGGAAGGGATTACAATTGACGTGCAATGTGAATAAATTATTAAAAAATAAAGCAAAACCACACACACACACACACACACACACACACACACACACACACACACACAAAACAATTGTCACATTTGTATTTGTTTGTATGGGGACATCGGTGTGTGTGTGGGGGTAATGTGTGCTGTGGCATGTCAATGGAGGTCAGTGGACTACTTGCAGGATGCAGCTCTCTTCTTCCACCACGTGGCTTCCCAGGACGGGATTCAGGTCATCCGCCTTAGCGAGTGATGGTTGGTACATTCACCTACTAAGCCATCGTGCTGGCCCTCATTCATAACACTTTAAAAGATTAATATCTTTACTAACAAATATACAGCAAGTTCAAAATTTCAGGTTTTTATTACACGAGTCTTTTTGTTTATATTTGTAACAAGTTAAGTCAGGATTCAAACGAGGTTCACCTGGCTTCTTGTCTGCTCACCTGTGAACCCTGGGAGAGTTGGCGCTCTTCTTCCGCTTTTGTGTGGGTTCTGGGATTGAATTTAGGTCATCAGACTTGGTAGCAAGTGTCATTATCTACTGAGCCACTTCATTAGCCCCAATGACCCCTTAAAACCAGGAAAGTTCTCTGTTCAAGTATAGTCAATATGCCAGACCACTGAGGGATGCTCTGGGTTTCCTGCGGGTCCCTCACTGGCGGCTCTCTTTGCAAGACACTCTTTAATAACACCCTCTCCATCATCACAGTTGTGTGTGTGTGTGTGTGCATGTGCATGCATGTGTGTGTGTGTGTGTGTGTGTGTGTGTGTGTGTGTTTGAGAGTGGCATCAGTTATCTTCTTCAGTTACTATCTTTTTTACATTTTTCAGGGTTCCCCGTGGAATCTAGTGTGCCCCAATTGGGCCAGACTGGCTAGATTGCAGCACGCCTTAGGAACCCGGTCCCTGCTTTCTCCAGCATCAGGATTATAGGCCTTCGCTACTGTGTCTGGCTTTCCCACGTAGGGTGGGAGCATTAAATTCAGGTCTTCGTGCTTGCAGGGCAAGCATCTCCGCAACCTCCCCTCAGTCCTTTGACCTCACACAGCTTCATTTGCGAACCTCTCTGCATGTGCAGCTCTCCAAGAGCACACGGACTGAGAGACGTCTTCTTCATCTACTTCTCCGCTGCGGCCCATGAGGGCAAACGGCTGCTCAAGATTGCTCCACAAGCCAGTGCCAGGGTAGGGGCCAACCTCAGCTCACCTGTAGAGTTGATCCGTCTGATCTTTCTGCTCTGGGTAACATGAGCTCTCCAAGACCCTGTCCCAAGAAGGCGCAGAGCATAGCCCACAGCTCACATCAGTAGAGCACACACTTGCAGTCTGCCCCCATCACTGCAGCCACGGGACTCAATGCGCCTGGTGTGGGAAGCTTCTTGGGTCATCTCTTAGCTTTGTCACTGTCATCAGTCTCTGGGTATGCAGGTCCTATGCACACAGGCCCCTCCGCCTGGTCCCCAGGGTTCTGCTGGGTGTCTTCTTCAATCCCTCTTCATCTTAGTCCCTGAGACAGGATTTCTCAGTGACCTGGAGCTTGCCCATTCTGCTAGCTTAGCTGGCCAGAGGGGCCCAGGGATCTTCCTGTTTCCCCTCATGTGGCATTGTGGTTTTAGAGAGGCATTGCAGTGCCTGGCTGAGCCAGGAAAGCATCATCACCCCAATACAGGGGCAAACGACAAATGGGTTCCTCTCTCCCCAAAGGCCTCATCTATCCAGAGGACCAGGAGGCCATTGCCATCTCCGAGTTGGCTGTCGACTCTCCTCTAGTGAGAGGCTGCCCTGCAGGCTCTGCCCCCCTCTTCCCTCTACTCATGGCTGCACATTTCTTCATGTCTCCCGTAGCACTTGTGCTGCCCTGCATTTCCCATATCCTCTATTCACTGGAAGCACTACCATGGACCAGCGGTCAGCCCTGAAAGCATATATACAAGTAATGTTATATGTTGTACAGGCGGAGCAGGTTGTATTTATGCCTTTAGGGACACATTTGGATATACATATGTGTACATATGCACATAAGTATATGCACATAACAGCAATGAATAAAAAAAAAGAGACACCATGAATTTGAAAGAGCAAGAAGAGGTATGGGGTGGGGGTGTTGGAGGGAGAAAAAGGAAGAGGAAATGATGTAATTGTATTATAATCTCAAAATAAAAGAAACAAGTAAAAAAAAAAAAAACACTGCCATGGTGCTTTCTTGTTATGGAAAGGAGGTTCTCTGCTTTCAAGTCACCTTCCAAACCAAGGCTTTTAAAGACCATGGGGTAGGGTGGGGCTTGAGGCATGTGTCTCAGTCAGTGGAATACATTGCAGGGTGTGCATGATGGCCCGGGCACAGTGATGCATGCCTGCAACCTCTGCACTTGGGAGGTGGAAGCAAACAGAGCAGAAGCTCAAGTCATTCCTGGCTGCAACCTGGACTGCATGAGACCCTGTATCAAAACAAAACAAAACAAAACAAAACAAAACAAAGCAAAACAAAGTACCCACAAATCATCACCTCAAGGAACCTGAAAGAGGTGAGCAGAGGGAAACTAAGTCATCAGATCGGTCATGCCATATTGGAAAAACTTTCTCCCAGCAGTTCTGAATGTTGGGTATCCGGAACACTTGGGTCCCCTTCACAGATGAGGTCTCTGTTGCTAACTGCAATAGCCAGCAAGGCAAGCAAGTGGAAACAAAGACTCAGAGAAGCCACATAGCATTTCATTGGCTTCACTCCCCACAGCTAAGACTCTCTCTGCCCATCTCCCTGTCTGCCTCCCCTTTTGGATGCTTCCCTGTGAGCAGAACACTCACCCCCAGCTTCTTGGGCCCTGGTGAGTGGTGCTTTGTATCACGTTCACCTCTGCCAGGTAGCCAGACAGTCCAGCTTAGGAATTAGGTTATTACGTCTTTAAACAAACACAGAGGTGGGAATCCAACCTGTTTTTATTTCCTTCCAGTAAAACACAGTCCCAAGAGTTTGCCAGTAAGCTTGGAGAGTTCCCGGCTCTCTGGAGAGTAAACAGGGACAAATGACTTGGGGCAAGTCCCTTTGCTAGGGTCACTGCCTATTGCCTGCTCCTGCCCAGCCTCACCACACCAGCAGGCCTGATCTTGGCAAGTGCTGTCCTGAGCCAAGCCGGAAGGGCAAGTGTGCAAGACCTGGCTCCCTGGACTCATAGGCCAGCCAGCCTAGCCGCATCAGTGAGCCCCAAACCAGTGCAAAACCCTGCTCGGAAAACAAGGGGACAGTGTCCTGAGCCTACACACACATGAGTATAGGTACATGTTCACTCAACATTTGTGAATCTATACATGTATGTGCATACATACAGAAAAAGAACATGAAGAGGAAATAAGATATAATTATTTATTTTTACATTCCTAATTTACTATTACGTGTGTGTGTGTGCGCGCGCGCGCGCGCGTGCGTGCGTGCGTGCATGTGCTCACATGAACTCAGGTCATCAGGCTTGGCAGCAAGCACCTTTACTTGCTGAGCCATCAAGTTGGCCCAAGATACCATTTTAAAACACTTTTTACCTCGAGTCTGCTCTAGAGACCTGCAGCATCCACACCTCCTGGAGCCTATTGGAAATGTACAACCTTGGGCACACACGTTGAGTCTGTGTCTATAGCTCATTGAAGGTTTGGGCTAGACCTAACTGGACAACTCTTAGTGTGATGGGCTTGAGGCGGGGCTTTCAGCTTGCTTTCTCTACTGTCTTTTGGAGTGCCCTGGGGCAGTGGCTTTTGGGGCTAATAGAGAACCCCTCTCCTCTTGATCTTGCAGTGTGCCTGTTGAGGTGAGGGCGCTGGCTCCACTTGCAGACAGACCTTGAAGAATGAAAGTATCCATCCAGGTATGACTTCTGTATGAGTGCTGCAAGATGGGAGTCTATGGAGAGCCCAGTGTTACTGAGCTTGTGAGAGAGCTTACTTATCCATGAACTGGAGATATCATATGTAGCAAAATGGGAGGAAGATGAAGCTGGGGCTATGGCCTATGGGGAAACACTCCTACTAGCTCTACATCCTGAGTTGCAGGCCTGGGTCCTGGGAAGGAGAGGGGATGAGGTCTGTGGTGAGTGTGGAGGCAGAGACCATGGAGCTCGTCTTGAGAATGAAGGTATAAGACCTAGATGGGTTCTCAGGATACTCAGTGTGTCTCCGACTTTCATCTCAGCCCTGCCTTGTGGCTCTTGAACTAATTCATTCATACTCAAGAGCCATGAGGCAACCCAGTTGGAGTTCCTAGAACCATGAGCCACTACATGCTATGTTGCAACCTCCCTTCCTTAGGAAGGCAGCAGCTGAGGACATGGTGTGTGGCAGGAGACCTCTGTGGGGCTCAGTATGACTGTTGGCTTCCTGGGATAGCACTTCTATTGGATAAAAACTCCCAGGAAACTAGGCAGAAAAGCACAATGAACCAGTGGGAGCAGGCTGGCACCACCCATGGAGATCTACTGAATAGATTAAAAAAATGTGAGGGATAGCAAGACATGTTTAGTCAGAGAGGGAATTGTTATGTGGCTTTGGCAGCTCCCCTAACATCTCTAAGCCTTGGTGTCCTCCCTTGTTCTGTAATCAGAAGATCAGGATACACCACGGGGTTAATAGGTGGAAGAGAGGCCCCTGGTACAGATGTTACAGAGGTTCAGCCCTTCCTCCAGCTATCAACTCCCTTGTATACAACCCCAGAATCTCTCTGATTACTATTCCTATGGCTGAGAACCCCTCCTTCCAGTGAGCTCCTGCAGCCCTGGGCCCTGATAGGAGAGAGCTGGGGAGCCTGTAGCCAGTGGGCCCACTGCATTGTCTCAGTCCATGGGACATATCAAACCAGGGTTCACCTGAAAGAGGGAGTGAGGATTGGAAGAGACAGAGACATGTGGGACATGAAGCCAAGACAGATTCCGATCAAGGCCCACTTTATTAGAAAGTGAGTATGGTTTATATAATAAGGATGTTATAAGCTCTATTACAATCTCATTTCCCCTAGCCCCCAGGCAAGGATACAATCCTCTGAGCAGTTCCCTATAAGAACTTCCTTAATCCTCTGGGTAGTTCTCTGTAAGAACTGCCCCATTTCTTTCAAAAGTAAACAATCCAAAGGTAGCCTTAGCAGAAGACCTCCTTCAGCAAAGGTCAACAACTCAAAGGTCACAGCATGCAGCCTAAGCACAGGATTTCTAACATGGCTGAATTTAGCATGGCTCCCCAGATGCTTCCCTTCTTTATAAAATTATGAAGAGACTGTCTTAGGTCAGTGAGTCAAATACTTACCCTTACCCATCGTTGGCACATGATTTCCATCGCTCATGTCCTGTCTTAGGTTGGATTAGCTTCAGACTCACTCTTCCTCGTCTCTGGCTTGCCTTCATGTCACACAGGGTTAAGGCAGTGCTTCAGCTCTATACCATGCACACTTGTGCTTGTATGGGCTGCAATTGCTGAGACATGGCCTATGTTAGGCAAGGAAGGAAGCGCAGGTTATAATTTCGAACCCTGCCATCCCTGCCAAGGATAATCCATGATGTAGAATACTGTTAATTCTAAAGAGATTGTATTGAATGCAAATCTAGTTAGATCCTACTCATAAAGAGTCTAGGGAAATCTAGCATGACATTGTAACGTGCTCAGTCATCTCAAATCGCTAACCTCTTAGTTAACGCATAAACAATATTAGTAAAGCAATAGCAAAACAATAGTAGATACAAGAATAATAACAGAGATTTTACCACTCAACGGTACACCACAAGTCCCTTTTCAGTTCTCCAGAGTCCTGCAGATAAAACTGACCCTAACAATTAGGGTGGAAAAGTACTTGTAGAGCTTAAAATATGAGCTTCCAGAAGGGAAATATTCCGGAGGAGTCTCTGTAAAGCATCATCACCAAAGTTCAATCAGGTCTGCAAGGAGGATGCCTTATAGGTACTGAAACACTTGAGTTCTCTTTTCCTCCTCATACACAGGGAAATCAAGCAGTGGAGTGTTGTTGACATACACTACCCCAAGAAACAGGTTGAAGAAAAGGAGGATCAGGAATATGTGTCCAATGAAGCTTCACCTCGAACCTCAGGATCATCAGCAGACTCATCCATGCCAGCATCCACTTGACACACAAGCCTCTCAGGTAGCCAGCATGCAGCATTATGTTCCTGTGAGAAAACACAAACAGAGCCTCGACCCCATATTAACGCAGGGTTGGATTCATTGCACTGTCCAGTTAAAAGATCCTTCCATGTCACTCTAGCGAAGTATGAAATATTAAAGCATTTTAGGTGATTGGGGATACAGCTCCCCCTTCTTTTTGTAAATTAAGTTTTTATGATAGAGTGAGCTCACTCCACCATTCTATGGAAACATGAACACATTTTAACCTTTTAAAGTTAGGTGAGCTTGCCAGAGTTCAGAAAAAAAAAGGAACTTACATCTGCAAGTAACTTAGCTTATCAGCAGGAGGTCACACACTCAAGAGTTCTGCCTGTGTTAATTCCCAAGTGCTGGGATTAAAGGCATGTGCTTCTACACCCTGTTGTTCTTTCATTTCAATTCCAATAAAATCTTTAGAGATCTCAAGAAAAAATTAATCAGGGAAACAAGAAAATTCTAAGTTCTAGGCAGTTAGCTACATTCCCTAGGCTAGTTTAGAAAACTATCAGCCTCCTGGTTCCATCTCTCCAACAGCCATGTGTCTGTACCCATCTCTGCTCTGTAAGAGTCTAGCCTGCAGGCAGCTAGGAGTAGTGTCTGTAAAATTATCTGGCCCAAGGATGTTTTATCCCTGGGCTTGTCTAGCTAGTTTGATCTAAGCTAGAAACTCCTAGCTATAAATGCCTAGTTTCAAGGACAAAACTAATTTATCTCTCCTTTTTTAAATCTAGTAAAAAAATCTTTAGAAATATCTCAAGTAAAAATTAATCAAAGAAACAAGAAAACTATTTTTGGTGGACCTTTTCTAGAAAGCCCTGATAAACGCTTTGTAACTAAGGAACTTTGAATTAACTCCATTCTCTAAACCAGTTTAGAAAACTGTTCATCTCATAGAAGCAAAAAATTAAGAAAGAAAAATTTAAGTTTTAGGCAATAAACTCTATTTCCCAGGCCATACTTCTCCAACCAGCCATGTGCTTGCAGTCATCCCTGTTCTGTTAGAGTTGAGCCCCACAGGTAGCCAGGAGCAGAGTCTGTAAAACGTTTTGGCCCATGGACAATCCAGCTCCACAGGCAGCTGCTATGCCTGGGTCCAGGCCCCACAAAGTGTGGGCCCGCTGCTGGTCAGTGCAGCGCAGAGCAGGACTCTCACCACCTCATGGGCTGTGAGTATCATGCTGGGCCGCACTGTTGTTTAGAAAATTGGCCAGTTAGTAAAGCTTGGCCCTCTCTCAAAATACAGAAAAATGAAACAATATTTAAACAATTAGATAAATTTACAGACATAGACATAAAAATTGACATGATGATCATAAAGCAAGCAAACAGTCTGATAGGCAAGATGAAAAGAAGTAGTTTCAAAACCTTGACAATAAACAGCATATCTAGAGTCTAACCTATCTTTAACTGAAGCCAACAAGCTTTTTTTTAAAAAAGGAACCTTTTTAGTTATAAAAGCATAGTATAGTGTTCCTATAATTTTTTACCAACTCTATGCTACATTTTAAATTAACAATTTCTTCCTCAAGAAACCATGGACATACTTAATTGCCAAAAATCTAAAAACTTAATTAATATTTTAATATCAACGCTAACCCCACGTGTTTGAACTAAATTGCTCTGTCTCACACTTTCATCGCTACCTTACCATCTCTCCATGAAGCGGGTCACTCCGGTGGTGAAACTCTTTTCCACTTTACTTCCCAAGAGCACTCTCAGAGTGATGTTTGTCACCTTGTCCCTCTTTTTCAAGTCCCTGTTCAGGCACCAAATGGTACCTATCAAACCAGGGTTCACCTGAGAGAAAAAATGTGAATTGGAAGAAATGGAAACGCGTGGGGCATGAGGCCAAGATGGATTCTGATCAAGGCCCACTTTATTAAAAAGTGAGTACGGTTTATATAGCAAGGACTCCATAAGATCTGTTACAGTATCTTGCCCCCTGGCAAGAATACAACCCTCTGAGTAGTTTCCTATAAGAACTTCCTTAATCCTCTGGGTAATTCCCTGTAAGGTCTTTCCCATTTTTCTGGGAAGTTCCCTGTAAGAGCGTCCCTATTCCTTTCAAAGGTAAACAATCCAAGCTTAGCCTGAACACAAGACCTCCTTCAGCAAAGGCCAACAACTCGAAGGTCGCAGCATACAACCTGAGCACAGGATTTCTAACATGGCAGAATTTAGCATGGCTCCCCACGCCGCACTGCTCTTGTTCCTTGATTCCACACAAAGGCTAAAGCCAGGAAGTGCTAGGGGCTTGCAAAGACCAGGTCTCACGTAAGCACAGGCCAGAGTCATGGGCGCTGACCCAGGAGGTGACACACGAGCTGCTTTGTTCCCGTCCACAGGCACTGACCGCGGGTGGCTGTGGGCTGTGGGTGGCTACTGGGGCCTGATGGGTAGGAGCAGTCACCTTGGTGGATTGGGCGGATGCCAGAAGGTGTGTGCAGAGGCCTCAGGCCCATGAACACCTAGCAGGGCCCGTGCTTGGGCTTCAAGTTTGGGAGCCCCTAGGAGCCCTGCTTGGATGATTTTGTGGCTACTGTTCTTGTGGTGTCCTTGACCCATCTGTCAGCCTGGACCCAGGACCACCAGGCCAGGGATGACACCACCCACATCGAACTGGGCCCTCCCACAGCTCCATCTTTTTTTTTTTTTCCTGTTTTTTTGTTTGTTTTTTTTTTTGTTTGTTTTATTCTTTTTTTTTTTTTTTTTGAGACAGGGTTTCTCTGTGGAGCCTGGCTGTCCTGGACTAACTCCATATAGCAGGCTGGCCTCAAGCTCACAGAGATTGGCCTGCCTCTACCTCCCAAGTACTGGGATTAAAGGCATGTACCACCATGTTCGGCTGCAGCCCCATCTTCTGGAAGAATTTTCTAACTGAGGTTCCCTCCTCTCAAAGGACTGTAGCTAGTGTCAAGCTGACATTGAAACCAGACAGGACAGAACATTTTATCAAGGAAAAGGAAGGGAAATTAAGACATTTCCTACAGCTCCAAGCGGGAACTAAGCCTTTAACATATAGGTCTTTAGGGACATTTGAGACCCCAACTATGGGAGACATTTGATATTCAAATCAGAACAGTGAGCCGGAGAGGTGGCTCACTGGTTAAAATTGCTTGAGGACCCAAGCTGAGTTCCCAGGTCCCATGTCAGGTGACTCGTAACTGACTCTAGTGCCAGGGGGACTCCAACACCCTCTTCTAGCCTCCACGGCGTGTGCTCCCCCCAGTACACAAATAAAAATAAAATGAATTTTTTTAAAGGAAGCCACAACAGGGAGGCCCGGGATTATCTTAATTTCCCATCCTACGCTGGCTGGTTTTCATGTCAGCTTGACAAACAAGCTAGAGCCGCCTGCAGGTGGGACATGCCTTCACTCTGCAGTCTGCGCACTCAGGAGCTGCTGTGGCCCCGAGCGTGTGGACCACCCAAGGGGTCAGTGTACACAATTCTGTGCGCAGAGCCGAGGGTCCCTCCTCCATATTCCTTTCCTACTCTTTGCCCAGCCACAGAGGTCACAGGAAGCCCACTTGCCAGCCACAGTGTTAGGGCATCGTCTAGTGAGGCTGACGGCTCAACCAGTAAAATGTTTGTTTTGAAAGCGTGAGGACTCCCCAGAATTCACCTATAAAATCTGGGTGCCGTTGCACCTGGCATCTCTGGGCAGGGGAGACGGGCAGGCAGATTGGTTCATTAGCCAGCTAGTCTAGTCTAATCTGTGGGTTTCACTCCACTGGAAACACTATCTCAGGGAAAAATAATAAGTGGACAGCTCCTGAGGAACGACAACTGAGGTTGACCTCTGGTCCCCACATGCATGCACCCCTGTGCACACACACATACACATAAACACACGTGCACACACATGTAGATGCACATACACAACACACACATATGCACACATGTATGTACACAGACACATACAGACACACACACACCCACATACACACACCCTAATGGTTTTAGAAAGGAACACCACACATGTACCAGCAGCTGAGTGGATTCTGTATCATCTTCGTCTACTTAACTGTTTGTGCATCTTCTTGGGCCTTTGAGAGAACATAAAAGATGCTCGTGGGTGCTTTTTGTCCTTAACTCATCTGTCTGCCCAGTTTCAGGGCACCTATGGGTCCAGATTAATGGGAAACCTAGCAATGAGGCCAGCTGGGTTCAGGCCCCCCTGAAAGGGCTCCGAAGCAGAAGGAGACCACCCACCACATGTGTAACAGGTCTCCTCACACTCACAACAGGGCCCCTCACTGTCTCCCAGCACCTCCTAACCCTTACTCGTTATTTGAGCAGGAGAGGGCTGGTGATGGGATTTGATTGGTGGTTGAGGAAACCAGGAAAGCTCCCAGGACTAGAATGGCCTGTCACTTAGTAACAGTGACTTCTGAGGCAGGGACTGGGGCTTCAGGCTCAACTGCAAATCAGAAGCAGGGGGAAGCCTTTCTTCCTCTGCAGGCCTCCCCGCTGGCTCTCCACCTGTCCTGTCCTTGGGCCGAGAAGGTCCTAGACTAGTTCACTGACTAAGAAGACAGAAGGCCACTCTTGCTGGTGGGACCCAGAGCCTGCACACCCCTGCTGTGCTGGATGCCTCCGTATGTCTGCTGGACTGGCTCTCTGCACAGGCAGGCCAATCCTCTCACTGATTTTGCTCCTCCCCCCACCACCCCATCACCCCCCTTCCTCCCCCCTCCCCCCCCACCCGCATGCTCAGTGTGTTCTGGATTCGAAAAGCCTGAGAAATGTGAACTTGCCTTGAGGGGAGGTTGAAGGTCTCACCTTTTGAGCCTCAGACTCTTTCTCTGAGTTCTGGCTTAATAAAGGCTCCTGGACTAGAGGGATGGCTCAGCCAGTGAAGCCCTCGCTTTTGCAAGTGTGAAGGCCACAGACCTGTGTTATTACAGCCGAGCACCTGTGGGTCCAGCCTGTATCCCAGGCCTGCGATCCCAGCAGAGATGGGAGGACCCTGCTCAGCCAAGCCTGGCCAACTTGGCAAGGCCTAACGTGGCGAGAGATTTTGTCTCAAGACAAAATGAAGGTAGACAGTACTTGAGAAATGACATGAGAGGCTGTCTTCTGGTCTTCACACACACACATGAATATACACATATATCCACACACATGGAAGGAAGGAAGGAAGGAAGGAAGGTGGGTAGTCCTCTCCCGCTTCCTGTTTGGAATGCACCAAAGGTGAAGGTTACAAAGGCAGTTTACAGGGCAAGCCTGGGCCTCTCACCTGGGAACGGGGGGTGGGGGGGGGGAGAATGGCAGTAGCAGTGCCCGATGTCTGCCTTTCTGAGTCTAAGGTATCCCTGAAGGAGGTCCCCAGCCTTAGTGTCTGCACCAACTAACCGCTGATGGGTCTCCCGAAAGGTGAGGAGCAAGGTGCTTGTCTCCCACAATAGCAGGTGGGAAACAAGAAAAACTCACAGCCTAGGGAACGAGCCCCACTGCGGAGTCAGGACCTGGGCCAGGCCATCTTGTTCTTTGTAATCCCAGCATCTTTCTCCTGAGGAGCCCAGGGAAGGGGTAGTGAGGGCAGATGCTCAGGTTAGACGCTAGTCTATAGCACCAGGACAGCCTCCTACCTCTGCACAGGGACCTAAGTTATCACCTTAGGCTATGGGCATCCTAGTCAGACAGGTTTCCAGAAGGTCTGAATGACCGAGATAAATTAGTAGGAAAAAGAAGATTGTTTATGATGAAAAGGAGGAGACTGGGGTCGGGTGGGAGTGTGTGTGTGTATGTGTGTGTGTGTGTGCGTGTGCACGTGTGTGCATATATGTGTGTGTGTTTGTGCATGTGCATGTGTGCACGTGTATGTGTGTGTGCATGTGTGTATGCGAGTATGTGCATGTGTGTATTCGAGTATGTGCATGTGTGCATGTGTATGTGTGTGTGCATGTGTGTATGCGAGTATGTGCATGTGTGTATTCGAGTATGTGCATGTGTGCATGTGTATGTGTGTGTGCATGTGTGTATGCGAGTATGTGCATGCGTGCATGTGTATGTGCATGTGTCTCAGTAAAGTATTTGCTTTGCAAGTATGTGGATCTGGGTTCAGACACCCAGATCCCCTATTTTTAAAAGAGAGGCAGCATGTGGTGGCCTGTACTTACAGTCGCAAAGCTGTGGAAGTGCAATAGGCAGACACCGGAATTCGCTTGCCAACCAGCATAGGCAAATTGTTGAGTTCCAAGCCAGGGAGAGACTCTACCTAGAAAAGAAGGTGGACAGGTTCTGAAGAGTAACACTCAGAGTTGACCTCTGGGCTCCACATGTGGGTGCGCGCGCGTGCGCGCACACACACACACACACACACACACACACACACACACACACACCACCATCACCACCACCACCACCACCATACCACACCACACACAGCGGGATGAAGTAAATATTGTGGGTCCTGGGAGTCTTCTTGCTCCTCCGTCAGTCCTGGGAGGGAGGCCCATGGTGTCTGCTGTTGGGGAGGGGAAGGTTCCTGTGGGCAGCTAGGGACCCTGAGCAGGAAGGCCAGTTCAGCGGAGCAGCTGGAGGAGAGACTGCACCCTTGGTCATCTCGGAGAGCAGCCAGGACCAGCAGGAGGGAGGCACCCAGCCACGTTCGGGATGGCATTATACAAGAGGGTGTTGGAAAGAGAGCCCCTGCCTCCCCACCCCTGCTGCCGTGAGGATGGGGCCAGCGTGTGCAGTAGCTCACAGGACCAGGAATGTGCAGTGGTGGGAGGAAGCCCAGCAGCATTGGGACAGAGCTGGGCAGGCTGCTGTGACCTCAAAGGACCTGGAAGGACCCTCTGAGTGGCCTGGAGGTCAGCCCATCTGAATACCGCGTAGCAGAAAGACCACTCAAGTTAACGGAGCTCCTGGAGGGCCCTCCATGACTCAGAGCGTGTTCCACCCGCTCCTGCAGTGCTGTGAGCAGCCGTCCCTGGCAGAGGCATCACAGGCAGAGAATTCGATCCATATGCCGCTGATTCCTTTACTCTGAACTCATAGCATGCCCCCTTTAGAGCTCTTTGATGCCCAGCAGGACTCGTGGGCCTTTTACGAGCTCACTCTCGGCCGCTCGCCCTGCTATGCGTAAGGAAGGGAAGTGTCTCAGGCTCTGAATAGACACAGACTCTGAGAGGCTCCGGTTCTGAATTCTAAGCGTGTTATGTCCCCCGGGACGTAAATTCCTGCAGCCATTCTCTTCCAGCCTTTGCATGCAGAGACCACGGGCCCAGTGGTAGATTGTACAAAGGGCTCTGGTCCTTTCTCCTGACTCCACACCTGGGGCTGGCCTCGGCTCTGTCATGGGCAGAGAGAGGGTAGGTGATGGAGGGGAAAGAGTTCGCCTGGGCCCACCTCTTCCATCAGCCATCATGTCTCAGCATGGTTTATTTCCTCTGCATCAAGGCACCAGTTTCTGTGTTCCTGGTAGCCCTGCAGATGCTTAAGACTTCTGGTAGGAGGCAGGGGAGATGGCTCACTGGGCAAAGTGCTGCTGTACATAGCCCCAGGACCCACATAAAAGCCAAGCATGACAGCTAGCCCCTGTAATTCTAGCACCGAGGAGCCAGAGAGGCAGCCAGTCTCCCCAAACTAGCACACTCCAGGCGCAACGAGAGGCCATGTTTTTTTTTTTAAAGATGAGTCTAAGTGACATGGCTCAGTCAGTAAAGTGCCTGCCCCACATGCTTGAGGACCTGAGTGTGGATTCCCCAGCACCCAGGTGCAATCTGGGCATGGTGGTACATCCCTTTAATCCCAGCAAAAGCAAGTGGATCTCTGTGAGTTCCAGGCCAGCTAGGGCTACCTAGGGAGACATAGTCTCAAGTACCCCACCCCATCCCACTGAAGTCAGTTATGGAACGTGTAACCTCAGTGCTGGTGGCGAGCTTGGTTGGGGTGGAAACACGCTGATCCCTGGGGTTTGCCAGCTAGTCAGTCCAGCTGAACAAGTGAGCTCCAGGTTTAGTAGGCGACCCCGTCTCAGACAGGTGGAAGGCTGGAGAGATGGCTGAGTGGCTAAAAAGCACTTGCGGCTCCTGCAGAGGACCCCCGTTTGTTTTCCAGAACCCACACGGTGGCTTATAACTATCTGTAACTCCGTTCTGAGGGATTTGATGCTCTCTTCTGGAAAGCTAGTTTCTGCTGGCTCCAGGGATGCACATGGTCACAGACATGTATTCAAGGAAAATGCTTATCTACATAAAATAAAAATCATAAACCTCTGAAAAATAGAGTTTAGTTTTTAGCTCTCTGAGCCGCACCATGGCAGCCAGCAAGAACAAGCACTTGACAAAAGGCAGCAAGAAGGTAGCAAAAAAGAAAGTGGTTGATACATTTTTAAAGGAAGAATGGCATGAATTGAAAACTTCAGCTATGCCCAATATTAGAAACATTGGGGAGAAAAACACTAGTCACAAGGACTCAAGGAACCAAAATTGCATCTGATGGCCTCAAGGGCTAGGTGTGCGAAGTGAGCCGAGCTACACAAGGAAAAAGTTGCATCTAGATAACTCAAGCTAATTACTGAGGATGTTCAGGGCAAAAAAAATGTCTGACTGACTCCCACAGCATGGATCTTACCCTGGGACAAAATGTGTTCCGTGGTCAAAAAGTGGCAGACCATGATTGAAGCTCATGTCGATGTCAAGGCAGCCGATGGTTATTTGCTCCAACTTTTCTGGGTTGGTTTCACTAAAACAACACAACAACCAGATACACAAGGCATCATGTGCGCAGCGCCAGCAGGTCCGTCAGATCTGGGAGAAGATGATGGAAATCATGACCCAAGAGTGCAGACAAATGACTTGAAGGAAGTGGTTAAAATTAATTCCAGACAGCATTGGAAAAGGCATAGGAAAGGCGTGCTGGTCCATCTATGCTCTTCATGATGTCTTCATGAGAAAAACAAAAATGCTGAAGAGACCCAAGCTTGCGTTGGGAAAACTAACGGAGCTCCATGGTGAAGGCGGTAGTTCTGGAAAAATGACTGGTAATGAGACAGGTGGGTGCTAAATAAAATCGAACGAGCTGATGGGTATGAACACCTGTCCAAGAAACTGTTTAAAAATCCAGATTTTTAATAGTGACAAATAAAAGGTCCTGTTTATGATGATTAAAAAAATAAGTAAATTACAGAGCAATTGAGGAAGGACAATGTCAACCTTGAACCTACACACATGTGCACACACACACATGCACATGTACACACACACACACACACACACACACACACACACACACACACACACACACACGGGGGCTGGAGATACACGAAAAGAGGAAAAGAGAAAAGATTATGTGAAGAGTGATCAAGGAAGACACCAGATGTTGAGCTCCGGCCTCACACACAAACACACACATATGGATTCACACACACACACATCATCATCATCATCATCATTGCCATAGCACCGGCCTTGAGGAGAGAGGCAAGAAGAAGGGAGAAGGAGCCGCCCCAATTAGGTCTCCTAAGCAGACGTGACCCTGCTTAGTGTCCAAGATCAGCCAAGATCACTCGCATTTGTAATGGTGTAGCCGGGGAAAGGAGGCGGGTGCACACTTGAGTGCAGCGGGGTGGCAGCAGCTTTCAAGAGGGAATTTGTGGGGACACGTCAGCGTTTTATCAGGGAGGAAGGGCATCTGGACTGTGTCTCAAAGTCTTGGAGACTGGCTTACATCTTACAAGTGTGTCCAACATTCTGTCTGCTGTCAAGCCACATGTGGAACTGGATAGCTATGAATGTGACCTTATGCAAATCATAAACCTACTGCAAACATTATGAGCTTTTCTCCCCTCCTCTCCTCTCCTCTTCTCTTCTCTTTTCTTCCTCCCTCCCTCCCTTCATCTCTCTCTCCCCACCCCTCTCTCAGCAGTAGCAACTGGGTTTGGGGTGGTGTCCAGCACAAACCTTGAAGATGACACTGTGACACGGTGTTGTCATCTGCAAAGCTCATGTTCTGAGAACCACACAATCAAGTTGCAAAAATATCCAGTCCTGGCGAGATGACTCACAGGAAAAGCATCTGCCACCAAGCCTGACAGTCTGGGTTCGATCCTGGGGACCCACGTGGTGGACGGAGAGACTCTACTACTGAAGGTTGCTTTCTCCATATACAACATAAATATGCAAAAAAGTGGTTGTTCAAAAAATAATCACAAAAGGGGGCTAGAGAGATGGCTCAGCAGTTAAGAACATTGGTCTGATTTTACTGAGGGTCTCGGTTCAATGCCTAGTTCCCACATGGTGGCTCATAACCTTCTGTAACTCCAGTTCTAGGCGACCTCTTCTGGCCTCTGTGGGTACCGCACACATGTGGTGCATAGACATTAATGAAGGCAAAACATTCCCACACATGAAAAAATTTAAAACTTACACACACACACACACACACACACACACACACACACATACACACACACACACACACACACACACACAGCCTCATGTTTGAAGTGGGTTTACAGTTCTGTGTTGGGCTGCATTCAAGGCTATCCTGGGCTGTATTTGCAGCAGGTTGGGCATGCTCATACTTGTGCCGTATTATACTGTGTGTAAACTATTTTGCAGGCTCCCTTCTGCTCCGTGGAGGACATGAGCTAGGAACGGGCTAAACGCCCGATGCAACCATTATAACTTATGACTAAAGACCAGTCTAGTTCTGATGTGGCATTAGAAGTGTTTGCAGTGGCTCTCTCAGTGCCAAGGGCTTGTAGAAGAGGGGCAAGTCCAAGGCTGGCTTCAGCCCTGCCCATGTGAACCCTCAGCTGGGATGCAACACAGGAGGCAGGGCCTATTCTTACCAGTGCACATGGAAACCAAGCCCATGGATGGCGTTGGTAGACCAGGGCTCACCAGGAAGTCAGGTAAGCACACACCCAATGGGGCCAAGCAGGGTGTCTCGTGGCTCTGATGGCCTTTCTAATTCTGGGACTAGCTGGCCAGAATCTTGCTTCACTTTCGATGAAACTGTGGGCAGCTCTGCCAGGCACGAGTGACCCCCTGCCTCTGCCAGTACAAATATACCACCTCAAAGCAATCATATTATTGTGCCATGTCAAACAGGGCATTGGCAGCCGCGTTCACACTGGATTTTACTCGAGTTGTGCCACACTATACTAAGGCAGCTTTGGAGGTGGCTCAGGGGTCAGTAAGACAGCTGGGAATCAAGTCTTGCTACCACGGGTCACTTACATGGAGGGTCCCCTCCTAGTACTGGGTTTCCTAATCCTCAGGGGCACCGTGGAGGGCACAGTGGGACAACCTGGGAGTGATGGTTAACGCTCACTGTCAAGCCGATGGGATCTACAGTCACCATGGAAACACGCTTCTGGATGTGTGCATGACAGTTTTCTAGATTGGGTTCCTCAAGGCAGCCATCTTCACCATGGGCAGCATCATTCCATGGACTGGGGTCCTGGGTTAAATAAAGAGGCAAGCTGAGCACCAGGGGGTGTCACTCCCTGCTCCCTGTCTGCAGGTGTGATGTGGCCAGCTGCCCCAATGCACCTGCTGCCGGGACTTCCCAGACATGGTGGACTGTATCCCCTTAAACTGTGAGTCAGAGAAATCCTGTCCTAGGTAAGCTTCTACCGCTGCGATGAAGACCGTGAGCAAAAGCAAGCTAGGGGAGTGGAGGGTTTATTTCACCTCACAGGTTGCAGCCTGGCATGAAGGGGCGTGAGGGCAGGAACTGGAAGCAGAGCCCGTGGTGAAATGCTGCTTACAGGCTTGAGAAGAGACAGACAGACAGAGCTGCAGGAAGGTGTGCCGGGGTGGTGAGGCAGTGTGTACCAGAGCCCTGGGGTAGATTCGATGGCTTCCGGGCCTGTGTGGCTGAAGGGACCCTGGTAAGCAGAGGCCAAAGAATCAAGTAGGAAACTGGCTCTCAGCCCAGTGGGCCACCCTCAAGGAAATCGAATTGTTTTGAGCTTTGTCTGGGCTCAGTTAGTATGAATCTGTGAGACCTCCATGGTGACATGTCTATGTGCAGGGTTCAGATACGGTATCCATGTGGCAGAGGTACATGTATATTGTGTGCATACATGTGGTTTGTGTCTTGTGATGCATTTGTATGATTTATGTGTCCACATGTGTCATATATATGTATGTGTGTTTGCGCTATTTTGTGTATGTGTGTGGTTTGTGTAGCTGTGTATTGTGTATATGCATGTGTTGTGCATGCTGTTACAGGTAGTTTGTGTTAATGTGAATGCTTTCTATGGTGTGTTTTAGGTATACATGGGTATCATATGTATGTTTCATGTGTGCATACTGTGTATGTAGATTGTTGGCATATGTATCATTTGTACATATGTGTTGTGTATGTACTATGTGAGTATGGTTTCCTGGATGTACACAAGCTTTTTGGTATATGTGTAATCTGTGTGTATATATATGGTTTGTATATTGTGTATTATGCATGTTGTATTTATGCAGTTTGTATGGTTTATGAAGTGTGTTATGTGTGAATGTGTTTAATTTGTGTGTGTGCTGTTATGTGTGTATTTCGTGCATATGTGGTTTTATAGTGTGTGTTGTATGTAGATATGTGTTGTATTTGTGCTGTGGATATGTATTTAGCTTGACTATGTGGATATTGGACTGTGTTATATGTCCACATGTATTGCATGTGTGCTCTTTGTATGTGTGTTATATACGTGTGTGTGATGAGTAGAGTGTGGATTGGGTCTAATGTGTGTTATATGTGTGATCTGTGTTCTTTGTGCATGTGTGTGGTGTGCTTGTGTGGTGTGTGTATGTGTGTGCATTCTATATACTGCCTTCTACGTATGCATATGCTGTGTGCATCGTGAATGTATGCGTATGTACTCTATGTAGCATATATATAATATGTGTAGTGTGTATTCTATGGCTCCATTTGAAGTGTTTATGTATAGTTTGTGTATATATGTATATAGTCTGTATAGTGTGTGTTCAATGCACACAAGTACTGTGTGTATGTGTAGCTTGTGTGCACATATGTGCTCTGGTGGTCTGTGTGTGCTCTGTGTTCAAACCAGTGTAGC
The DNA here is from genome assembly GCF_964271855.1 of Acomys minous. NCBI lineage: Eukaryota > Metazoa > Chordata > Mammalia > Rodentia > Muridae > Acomys > Acomys minous. Next base: position 69,874,511 of record NC_140483.1, on the reverse strand, counting down.
CCTGGTGAGAATGGCCTTGCCCCACTGTGCAGTGCCTGCCCTTTAACAGGCATAGCCCTGCGCCTATCAGGAGGGCCCCTTCCACCCAACGTCTCTCCTTACCTCTTGCTGTTCTGTCTTCCTGTTCTGCCCTTGGCCTGCCCTCCAGAACCTTGGAGGGTTCTCCCTCCTCACCTTCCTGCACCCCATAGCCAGCAGTTCCGGCCTCAGCCCTTCCTCTTCCCCTTCCCCTCTCACTCGGGCCCTGGGCAGCTCACCTCAACTTGGCCCTGGCACCAAGGCATCAATGACATCTCTACCTGGCTGTCCCTTTGTCGTGGAGTCCCACAGTAAGGGTGTCATGGCACGTCCTTGGCAAGCCTTTTTGGCTCCCACTGATGGTGAGTGTGGAGCATTGGTCCCTTACAGGGTGCTGGTGACCAGAACTCTTTTTCATGGTGTCCTAGTTAGGGCTTCTGTTACTGTGATAAAACACCATAGCCAAAAGCAACTTGGAGAGGAAAGGGTTTATTTCAGCTTACTAGTCATCATCAAAGGCAGTGAGGGCAGAAACTCAGGGCAGGATCCTGGAGGCAGGAACTGATTCAAGCAATGAGTGGCTCCTTACTGGCTTGCTCCCCCTGGCGTGCTCAGTCTCCCGTTTTGTTTTGTTTTGTTCCAGACAGGGTTTCTTTGTTTTAGCTCCAGCCGTCCTGGAACTACCTCTTGTAGAGTAGGCTGGCCTTGAACTCACAGAGATCTGCCAGCTTCTGCCACCTCCCAAGTGCTGGGATTAAAGGCATGTGTCCCCACACCCCTTGGCTTCAGTCTGCTTTCTTATAGCCCCCAGGACCACCAGACCTGGGGTGCCCCCACCCACAGTGAGATATGCCCTCTTGTATCAATCATCATTCAAAAAAAATGTCCCACAAGCTCACCCACAGGCTCACTCTTTCGGGGACATTTTTCTCAGTTGAGGTTCCCTCTTCCCCTAATGACTCTCTCTAGCTTGTGTTGAGTTGACATAAAACCAGCCAGCACCTGCAACCTCCTCCAGAAGCTGCGCAGAAGCATATACATTGTCTGCTGCTTGGGGCAGGGCTCATCAGCACCATGGGGTGGAGAGGTGAGAGGTGAAAGAGACAGAAGGCAACTGCAGTGGGAGGTTCTGGGGGAGGAGTCTGTTCCTGGGGTCACAGGTGTCTTTTGGTCATGAGGACAGGCTCTCCTCAGCACTATATGTTGTCACAGGCCCCTTGGGAAACAGCTTGCTCCCACCCCCACCTTCTCTCCTGGTGGTGGCGAGCAGCCAGTTCCTCTACTTGTGTGTCTCCTTAGTTGCCATCCATCTTTTGTCACACTGAGTCTCTCACTGGTCTGGAACTAGCCAAATAGGCTAAGGTGGCCAGCCCTTGATCTTTGGGGATCCCCTTACATTTATCACCTCAGCACTGGGCTTACAATCGTGTGCCCTCACACCTCGCACTGGGATTACAATCGTGTGCTCTTGCACTTTGCACTGGGATTACAGTGATGTGCTCTCACACCTTGCACTCTCACACCATTTGCTCTTGAACCTTTTTTTCTGTGTGTTCTGGGGGTCAAGCTCAGATCCTCAGTTGGTAATGCTTTACCAACTAAAGCATTTTCTAACCCTCTCTCTCCCCTTCCTTCTGTCCTTCCTCCCTCTCCTGCCCTCTTCCTCCTCTCCTTTCTCCGTATCCTCTCCCGCCCCTCCCCCCTTAGTTCTCTTCCCTTCCTCATCTCCATCTCACTCTGCTCTCTGCTGGGCTCATCCTGGCTGCAGGAATTGACCCCAAAGAAGGCCATAAGGTAGGTAGGGGTCAGTGGGCCTTGCTGACATCTTGAGAAAGACTAGGAGAGTGCAGTGGGACCATGAGATCCAGGATGAGGTTGATTTTGTCATAAGTGAGAACATGAGCAGTCAAGGGGGTGAACTTTGGAAGCGGACTCTTTAGTTACTCAATTGGACAAGACAGTCACAGGCGAAGGGACAGAGAAAAGTGCTGTGTGTCTAAGGAAGGGGAGCAGAAAGTTGGTGAGTGTGTGGGGGGGTCTCCTCTTCCCTGGGCATTTGGGGGGCTGGGTGGGCTGATGGCCACCAGCCCAGAAAGGCAAGAGGAGCAGAAAGTGAGGTGCAGGGCTCAGAAGAATGATGGAGAATGACCTCTGGGAATAACTTCAGAGAGACAGTTCAACTTTATTTGGGGAGAACAAAGGCCATATAGCCCTTGGGGAGTGGGTGGGTAGGTGGCTCCCAGAATAGGCATACATAATTGGTTAGACCTAGGGACTTTAAGGATGCTTGATTTGCATTTGACAGCATGCTCCCATCATATGAACAGAAGCACAGTACCCAATTATCCTATAGGCCCAGGGAGGGGAGAGCAAGCTGGGAGCTGTGCCAAAGGCCATATATCAAATGTGTTTAGGGGCATCTATGCCCAAAGGTGCTCTTGGGTGAGGTCAGGCAGAGACCCGGGGAGGCTCTGGTGGGGATAGGGAGTCATCCATCCAGTGCTAAGCTCAGAAAGGCTATCCAGACTGAAAGGGCTGCAACCTCAAACGCAGGGTCCTTCCAACAGGTGAGGGGGGCCTCCAGTGGGCTCTGGAGAAGCTGGCAGTGGGTAGAGGCTGGGCTAGAATCAACGTGGCCACTCTCACATGTTCTTAGGGGGTCTCTTGTATCCCATGTGATATATCGCTGTACGTGGGTGGTACTTGACACGCCTAGCACTGATAGTGAAATGTAAGAGCTGAGAGGTGGGCAACCAAGGACAATACGTGCAGTCATCATCAAACCCCTACCCAGACCTAGCCAAGGCACAGGACATTTCTCCACAGTTAAGTGGAGACTGGGGACTGACTTTCACACAAACTCTGGTGCCCCAAACGTGGCCATGTTCCCTTGATGGGGAGGCCCGATGGCACTCGGAGGAAGGATAGCAGACTACCAAGAAGAAACTTGATACCCTTGCATCATATTCAAGGGGAGGAGGCCTCCTTCAGTCACAGTCATAGGGAAGGGGAATGGGGTGAAAGTGGGAGGGAGGGAGGAATAGGAGGATGCACAGGATGGGATAGCAATTGAGATATAATATGAATGATTTTATTTTTCAATAAAAAATTAATAATAAAAAAAGAGCTGAGAGGTGGGCCAGTGAGATGCCTGTAGTAGGTAAATGCTTCCAAGCCTAATGACTCGAGTTTGATCCTTAGACTTACTTTGTGGAAAGAGAGAACCTCATCCTCAAGTTGTCTTCTGACCTCCACATGTGCACCATGGAACACACACACACACACACACACACACACACACACACACACACACACACACACATCTCCTAAAAAAAAAACTTCACCGTTAAAGTCTCCAAATATCATCCAGGATGGTCTAGAGTCCCATGCTGGCCTTGAAGATCTTATAGCCAAGGATAACCTTGAACCTTCTGAACCTTCTGTCTCCTACTCCAGAATCCTGGATTATATGGTATGCACCACTCTTGTAAGGGATGGATGCCAGAGCTTTGTGTATACTAGCAAGCACTCTAACAACGGACACACCATCCCAATCCTTCTCTTATTGCTTCTTGAACTGGTCCAGATCCCTTTCAGATCCCTTGTCCATGTTCCCCGCTGCCTGCTAGGTATCGTCTATGTGGCTGACTCACTCACTTTATGAGTGTGCCTGCTTCTTTGAGCCACCAGAGGAACCTTTCTTGACCCCCTTGCTTACAACATCACTGCTGGCCCTGGGAGTCAGAAGGGAGGGGGCTCACTCAGTTGGTAACATGTTTGCCATTCAAGGACAAGTCTGATCCCTAAAACCCATGTAGAAAAGCTGAGGTGAAAGCTGTTGGGAGCTCAGTCAATCAGGTGCCTTTCTAGCAAGCTTGAGGCCTTGGGTTCAGTCCCCAGCACCACAGAACAGGGTGTGGTGGCACACAGCTGTCATTCCAGTGTTTGTGAGGTAGAGACAGGAACATCAGAAGTTTAAAGCCACCCTCCTTATAGAGTTCAAAGCTGGTGTAGGCTACATAAGACTCTGTCTCAACACCAGCACCAAGAAAAAGTCAGATGTGGTGGTACAAGCCTACCATCCCAGTCTTGGGGAGGAAAGATAGGTCAACTCTTAGGACTAGCTGGCCAGCCAGCCTAGCAGAATCTACGGGACCCAGGCCAATGCCAGAACTTGGTCTCAAAAATCAAAGATAGTGTCTGAAAAACAGTAGCAGGATTGGTCTTAAACTTCCTATGCATGCACACTGGCACAACGCAGGGACATGTACACATGCACATGTGCACATGCACACACTCACACAGACATACTCACACATGCACAAACACACAGACACACATAAATACACTCACACACGCACAAACACACTCATACTCACGTGTACACAGACACACATAAACATACTCACACTCACATTTACACAGACACATTCTCACACATAAACACATTCACACACACAAACACACTCACACACAGAAACACATGCACACACTCACACACTCACACACTCACACAGACACACTCACACACAGACACACATAAACATACTCACACACACAAACACACTCACACAGACACACATAAACACACACACTCACAGACACACTTACACACAGACACACATAAACACACTCACACATCTACAGACACACTCACACACAGACACACATAAACACACACACATTCACCTCTTGTCTTTGTTTCACTTCTGTTAGGCTGATAAAATACTCTGACAGGATGAGCTTAGGGAAGAAAGGGTTTATTTTAACTCCTGATTCCAGCTGAGTCCTTGACGGTGTGGGAAGGCGGTACGCCAGGAACTTGAAGCAGCTGGTGGCACCCACAGTCAAGAGCAGAGAGAAAATGAATGCACACTGTGCTCTGACCATTTTCTCTGACCATGTTTGTTTTGTTTTTTAGTCTGGGACCCAAGTCCAGGGAATGGTGCCCCCATTTTTAAACTGAGTCTTCCCACTTCAGTTAACGTAATCAAGACAATCTCCCAGAAACATGCCCACAGGCCAGACTGACCTAGGCCCTCATCGAGGGTCTCATCCCAGCTGACACTAGATTGACAAGGAAACCAACTATCCCTGGCTGACAAAGCTAACTAACCATCAGTCATATGCTTGTTCCTGCTTCCCCCACACCCCACTCTATCTTCCCCATATTACCTGAAATGACATTTTCTTTGTGTGTCGTAACTTGCAATGTTTCCTACATCAGTCCTCCTGTGTCTCAGGACAGGGTCACGGTCCCTTCTGCTGGATAATCACTGTGCACACATAGCAATGGCTCCCAACATACTTGTGGAATGACTGTGAGGGAGGACGGACGGGAGGGCGGGTGGGGCAGGCGTGGCTGCTGCATCAGTGCGGGGACGGGGTTTCCTAAGAAGAGGGGAGGCGAGGGGGGGGAGTCGCTTGCCAAACACATTTCAGATGGCTAGAGGCCGCAAAGGGGAAAAACAAAGCTATAAAACCACTAGATGAAAAGACAGGAGAATATTTTCATGATCTTGGAGGAGAGACAGCATTCCTAAGCAGGACATGAAATCCAGAAGCTAGCAAAGAAAACCTCAACAGGCTCGATTACATAAAAATAAATGCTTCTGCATGGCCCAAAACACGATAAACAAAGTTAAAAGACCTGACCAGGGGAGAAATTTAAAACATGTGTAATGACCAACAGATTAATGTCGTAACGTATAATGAGATCCCATGAGGCAAGAAGAAGAAGAAGCAGAAGAAGCATACGCAACCTGGCAGGAAAACAAAACAAACAAATGAAAAAAAAAAACCCAAACTGAAGGCTGGGGTGTAACTCAGTTGGTAGAATGCTTGCCTAGCGTGCAAGAAGCCCAGAGCGTCAACCCCAGCACAGTAAAAACTGGGTGTGGTGGTGCAGGCCTGTGACTCCAGCCCTGGGGAGGTGGAGGCAGGAGAAACAGGAGTTAAAGGTCATCTTTAGCTCCGTAGGAAGACCCAGTTTGGACTATGTAAAGCACCATGGGTGGAAAAGAGGAAGAGAAAGGAGAGAGGGCGGGAGGGAAGAAAGGAAGAAGGGATGGATGGAGGGGAAATGAATAGAAGAAAAGAAAAGAAGACCAGGCAAGGGAAGACTTGAGAAAGGTCTAGAATCGGGAATCGGGGCTGGAAAGCTGGCTCAGTGGTGAAGAAGTGCACACTGTTCTTGCAGAGGGGCTGGAGTCTGCCCACTATGCAGGTTGGGGGTTCACAAGGGCTTGTAGAAAGAGCTTGGGGGATCTGACGCCCAACTGCCTTAATATGGATATGTTCCCGCCCCCAAAAAGACATACACATAAAAAAAGGAAAACTAAAATAATTAGTCTAGAGTTCTGAATGGCTGAGCAGCCGCTGCCTCCTCCGTTGCCAGGAATCAATACGACGCAGGCTCCAGGGTAGGAGTCCAGGGTGTGGGGCTGTGGGACCATCTGTGACAAGGTGGACATGGTCCCTGTGGAGGGCAAGAAGGTGGTTAGGGAGCTGAGTGACCTTCAAAGCAGTCACTCCTCAGGACCCAGAAATGCCGCTGCTAGGAGCTTATCCTTGAAAGCAGGCAGATTTTCAGTGTCTCAGGGTTTGTACCTGCAGAAAGGACAACGTGAAGTGACCCGGCTTCCCCAGAAACAAGGCGATTGATGACAGCCACCTCTGTAGCCCTTGTCGGGACTCTACTCAAGCAATGGTAAAATTCATCCAACTCGCAGTGTGCAAACCAAAGCATGACACGCGGTAGGAGAATAGTGTAGTCTCAGAAGGCTAACAATGGTTTAAAGTATTATTTATTTATTGGGGGGGAAGGGGGAGGTGAACATGCCAGGGTGTGCAATAGAACATCAGATCACAGCTAGTGGGAAGCAGTTCTCTCCTTCAGTCATGTGGGTCCTGGGAGTTGAACTCAGGTTGCCAGGCTTGCCCACAAGGCCCTTAATCTGCTGACGCACACTCCTGTAGGTAGCATTCTGAGTGAGAGACACCACTGTGCCGCTATAAACAGTAGGGAGTTCTAGAAGGAAGGGTGGAACATGACTTACAAGTATCCATTATTTTTAATCATAAAACTATAGCAACTAAAATAGATTATTATTGAGGTCTTTTGTTTTGTTTTGTTTTTTTGTAAAAAGTCTTACATGTAGCCATGGCTGGCCTAGAACTTGATACGTAGATGAAGCTGGTCTCAAATTTACCACCATTTTTCTGCCTTATTTTTGTCCTGAGTGCTGGGATTACAGGTAAGTACCATTACACCTGGCTATTGTAAGTGTGTGTGTGTGTGTGTGTGTGTGTGTGTGTGTGTGTGTGTGTGTGTGTGTGTTGTATGAGTTTCTGAGGGATATATGCACACATGTATATATACATATGTATATATGTATATATTTGAGGAATGATGCTAGAGTTTGACTTGCAGCCTGGCACATGCATATACATATATGTGCACGGGAACCATCCAAGATAAACACACCTACGAATAACAGCATTAAAGGGGCCTCTCTGCTCATCCCTGTCCCAGAGTCATCTGCATCTTCTCATGCAGTGCCAGCCTTGTCCCTGAGACACAGTGGTGAAGGTTGGAGCGAAAGGATTTGGCCGTATTGGGCGCCTGGTTACCAGGGCTTCCTTCATGTCTGGCAAAGTGGAGATTGTTGCCACTTTGTTGACCTCAGCTACACGGTCTGCATGTTCTGGTATGACTCTACCCATGGAGGTTCAATATCACAGTCAAGGCTGAGAACGGGAGGGAGGCTTGTCATCAACGGGAAGCCCGTCACCATCTTCCAGGAGTGAGATCCCGCTAACATCCAATGGGCTGACGCTGATGTCCAGTATGTTGTGGAGTCTACTGGTGTCTTCACCACCATAGAGAAGGCCCGGGCCCACTTGAGTGGCATGGCCCAAAGGGGTTGTCATCTCTGCCCCTTCTGTGATGCCTCCACATTTGTGATGTGTGTGAACCATAAGAAATATGGCGACTCGCTCTGCTTAGCACCCTGCCCCCCAATCAAGGTCATCCATGACAACTTTGGCATCATGGAAGGACTCATGACCACAGTTCATGCCATCACTGTCAAGACTGTGGATGGTCCTTCTGCAAAGCTGTGGCATGATGGCCGTGGGGCTGCCCAGAACATCATCTCTGTGTCCACTGGTGCTCCCGAGGCTGTGGGCAAGGTCATCCCAGAGCTCACAGGCATGGCCTTCCATGTTCCTACCTCTAGTGTGTCCACTGGGGATCTGACCTGCTGCCTAGAGAAAGCTGCCAAGTATGATGACATCAAAAAGGTGGTGAAGCAGGCATCTGAGGGCCCACAAATGGGCATCCTGGACTACTCTGAGGTCTCCTGCAACTTTAAGAGTGATGCCTGCTCTTCTGGGGCTGGCATTGCTCTCAGTGACAACTTTGTAAAGCTCATTTCCTGCTATAACCAGGAATATGGCTGAAGCAACAGGGTGGTGGACTTCATGGCCTCCAAGGAGTAAGAAGCCCTTGACCACTCAGCCCAGGAAGAACACGAAAAGAAGAGAGAGGCCCACAGCTGCTGAGGAGTCTCAGTCCAAACTCAGCCCCCCAACACTGAGCATCTACCTCTCAGACTCCATCCCAGAGCCCCCAGAAGAAGGCAAGGAGCTTAAGGAGCCCTAATCTCTTGAATACCATCAACAACATTCACTGCACCCACAAAAAAGAACATTGAAGGGTGTGTCTAGGCTCCACGATACTGTTAGGCAGGGACAGGAGAGCCTACGTTTGTGGACTGTGGACCTTCTGGAGCTTATGCTGTAGCCTCATGATGAGATAAACACCAGACCCCAGTGGGGTCAGCCATCTCTTCTTCCTGGCCCCAGAATGCTGTGGGGCAGACTATTTTGTAGTGAGAGTCTATCTGTAGTTTCTAAGGGTCTGGAAGAGGCACAAACCAGGGTCAGCCTTACTAGGTGAGTGCTGACGGACACCTTACCTCTACTGTCAAGGCTTTGGCAATGCTGCCTGGCTGACACTTGGCAGTTTAATATCCAATGGTCTCCTTTCCACCCAAGTGATTTCAGGTTCCCTCCTTAGGGACAAGGACAATCTTTTTTCTTCTCACGGTGGCTTCTGCGCACCCCATCCCAGGTCCTAGATGACTAGGGGCCTCATCTATATATGACACCATCATATAGATAGATGTAGACCCTCACATGGGTGTCAAGCTGGTTAGTCAGGGGGGAAAAGCCCCTGGAGAGAGACGGTGGAGTGGGACATGAGTCGGTACTGTGTATACAGACCCTTGACCTCTCTCTAGAAGATGGTAGCAATGGCACATCCATCGTGGCTGCTTTCATGAACCTGACTGTGAGGCTCAGGGAGGTGATACACTTTCCCAAGATGATCAGACAGCACCCACAGCTCGCCAGTTGCCTCTTATTGATTGATGTCTGCAGTATTTTCATTTCAGACTCAATATCTACCCCAAGTTCTCTTTTCTTCTTTTCTTTTTAAGGCAGGGTTTAAACCTCTATGTAGCCCTGACTGTCCTGGGACTCATTATGTAGGCAAGGCTGGCTGTAGAAACCCACCTGCTTCTGCCTCCCTAGTGCCGGGATTTAAAGCATGCACCACCATACCTGGCCGGTGTCCTGGCTTTTCATTTGTCTGATTCTCCTCGTGGCTGCTGACCGTAAGGCCTGAGAGCCTTCCTGCTTTGTCTTTATTCTCTCTCTGATCTTGGTCCTTGAGATTATGGGCCGATGAGGGTTGAAACTGGGAATTGCTAGGAACCTGGGTGCCAAGTTCTGAGACAATGGGCAAAGAGTACCCATGAGGTCCACTCCGTTGGCCACTGATGATGGGAGGCTGAAGGCCAGGGCAGTCTGTCCACTCATATGTCCACGGGTGAGCTTCCAATCCAGAGAAAGGAAAGGATTACACCCAGGCTGTGGGGCTAGTGCTTCCCAACAAGAGCAGCATTGACTCACTCGCCCACGTGCCTAATAGATTCCTCGACATCTACATAGGATCTAAGGTCACAGAGGAAGGGGAGCAAGGTTCAGCCAGGCCTGTCTGACTTCATGTCTCACTCTTAGAGCCTCCCAAAGGCGTTAACCACACCCCCATGTGTGTATGTGTGGGTATGGTGTGCTGTGATATACATACTTATGTGTGTGTGGTGTGTGTGCACGCACGTGTGCATGTGTGTGCAGGAGGGCATGTGCATGTGCACGTGTCCATATGGAGCCCAGAGGTTGACATAGGATATCTTTCTTCCGTTGTCTTCTACCTTCCTTTTATTAAAAGAAAAAAAAATCTTATTTTTTATTTTAATCGTGTGTGTGGTGATGGTGGTGGTTTGTATGTACATGAGTGTAGTACCCAAAGAGGCCAGAAGAGGGCAGAAGATTCACCTGGGGCTGAAGTTACAGACAATTGTGAGGTGTGCAGTGTGGGTACTGGTAGCTTAACTTGGTTCTCTGAAAGAGCACTACTTGCTTTTAACCAATGAGCCATTCCTTCAGTGTGTGAGTGTGCCTGTGTGCGTGCGGGAGTGTGCACATGTGTGAGTGAGTGTGTATGTGTGTGTGTGTGTGTGTGTGTGTGTGTGTGTGTGTGTGTGTGTATGCATTTTTGAGACAGGGTCTCTGAACCTGAAACTCATCAGTTTTGCTAGGCTGGTTGGGTACCGTGCTTCAGGGGTCCACCTGTCTCTACTCCTTCCTCACCCCCTGGGTTGGGGTTGCAACCCATGCTGCCATGCCTCGTTTCATGTTTGTGTACGCATACAGATAATGTGTGAGTAGGGACTTGAGTATGCCATGCCATGTGGAGGTCTAAGAAAAACTTTCAGCAGTTGGCTCTCCACTCCCACTGTGTTGAGACAGGAGCTCTCTTGACATTTGTTTCTACAGCTGTGATGTGCACTCCTGGGTAGCTGCCCATGCACACTGGGCCTCCTGGGTAGCTGTCCATGCACACTGGGCCTCCTGGGTAGCTGTCCATGCACACTGGGCCTCCTGGTCAGCTGCTCATGCACACTGGGCCTCCTGGTTAGCTGTCCATGCACACTGGGCCTCCTGGTCAGCTGCTCATGCACACTGGGCCTCCTGGTTAGCTGTCCATGCACACTGGGCCTCCTGGGTAGCTGTCCATGCACACTAGGCCTCCTGGGTAGCTGTCCATGCACACTGGGCCTCCTGGGTAGACACCCATGCACACTGGGCCTCCTGGTCAGCTGCTCATGCACACTGGGCCTCCTGGTCAGCTGCTCATGCACACTGGGCCTCCTGGTCAGCTGCTCATGCACACTGGGCCTCCTGGTTAGCTGTCCATGCACACTGGGCCTCCTGGGTAGCTGCCCATGCACACTGGGCCTCCTGGGTAGATGCCCATGCACACTGGGCCTCCTGTCTTCACCTCCCATCTCAGGGGAGGAGTGCTAGCATTGCAGAGGTTGGCCATCACATAGGACTTTTAGGTTGGTTCTGGTACTGAGCTGGAACCAGATCGTTCTGGGTGTCGAGCTTTCCTAGCTGGGTGTCGAGCTTTTTCCTGAGAAGCAACATCCCCAACTCCCATGCCTGGCTTTTTATGTGGGTGCTGGAACCCCAAACCCAGGTCTTCATGACAGGCACCTTTCTGAGTGGCCCATCTGTGCAGCCCCAACAGCTCCAGTCTTTTCTACTTGTGTACATTTGTGTCTCCTTTATGTTCTCCATTGGTCTTACAAGAACGCTGTGAATGAGTTATCCCTGACTCCATTTTACACACCAAGGACCCAGATGAAGGCTTCGGAGAGTCATGTGAGGTCCGCCCAGGTATAGCTGCTGACCTTTTGACACCAAGACATGCTATCCACACCCACAAATTTCACATGAAGAAACCATGAAATCAAATTATATTTCCATTTCTCACATATATGATGCACACATACACACACACACAATCTCGAAAAAATTTTAGGTAAGCTTAGTATTTTTTGTTGAGCTGCATTCATGGCTATTCTGGGGCACGTGTGGCCACAGCAGCAGGTTGGACACGCAAGCTTGCATTTAGATGCCAGGCTGCTTTTCTACAGGCCCAGCCAGAGAGGGGCACAGGGAACTGTGTGGATATAGTACACATTTCTCAAGATGGCGCCCAGGCACTTTTCTGGTTTTATGGTATTTGATGGATTCTTATGTGACAGCTGCCCCCTATTTTGGTTTATTTGAATTGCATCCAAGGGGCTGTCATGACGTTCTTGCCTGGCACAGCATGCACATCAAAGCTTGTACGAGAGAAAAATCCTAGGACCTGCAGCAGGCAATTTTATAAGGAGAGCGTATACACGCAGCACAGATGTACACTACACTAACACACACATACTCACCTGCACACATGTATACTATGCTTACACATGCAAATGTTAACACCACACATCCCTACATGTACACTATGCTTACACACACATGCACCCCACACACATATACTCACATGCATACATGTATACTATACTTGCATATGCCCACACCCCCACATTACCCACATTACACATGTACACTACACTCACACACACATACACCCCCATACCTACACATGGTTTCATGCATAGATATATATTATATTTACACATACATATACCCCCACATCCACACTTGTAGACTATATTTATGCATACATACAATACACACATATACATGCATTCACACACATGTACACTATCCTAGCTTTCTTTCTGCTGCTGTGACAGAACATTCTTATTAAAAAAAAATAACAGCTTGGGAGGAAGGGTTAATGTGGCTTATTCTTACCGATCACAACCAGCCATTGTGGGAAGTCAGAGCAGAAGCCATGAGGAACGCTCCGGCACACACTGCTGGTGTCCTTATGCAGGCCAGGCCCGCCGGCCCAGGCATGGTGCCTCTTTCATCAACCATGTGCCAAGACAAGCCCTTACCCACTGGGCACAGGCCGAGCTGATCTGGGCAATTTCTCAACTGCAGTTCCCTCTTCTCAGGTGATTCAAGATTTTGTCAAGTTGACAAGAAAAACTAGCCATCAGTTAGGTGTGGTGGTACACACACTTCACCGCAGCACTCAGGAGGCAGGGGCACGTGGATCTCCATGAGGTTGAGGTCAGTCTATTCTACACAGAGAGTTCCAGATAAGGTATTTATCATGAGACCCCACTTACAAGCAAAACTAAACATTGCACTACAACATACACACACACATATACATGCATATATACACATACACACATATACATACATACACATGCATATGCACACATATATACACATGTTATACACATGCATATACACACATACATATACACACATACATGCACACATACATACACACATGCATGTACACACATAGGTGCATACATATATACTGCATTATACACATGCATATACACACATGCATACACATACATGCATATACACACATACATACACATACATGCATATACACACATACATACACATACATGCATATACACACATACATACACATATACATACATTATACACATGCATATACACACATGCATATACACACATATATGCATACACATATACATACATTATACACATGCATATACACACATATATATACACACATGCACGCATACACACATGCACACATGCTTGTGTGCATCTGGGTTCCATCTAAGACTTATCCTCTCCATCGTGTCCCAGTCACCTCTGGCCTAGATTCTGCCATTTTGCTTTGCCAGCCACTCCGTGTGTGGAGGCATCCGTGCGTGGAAACATCTGAGGTTGCCAGCGCTTACTCACTGGGATATTTTGGTTCTTTCTCCCATTTAAAGGAAGATCTTGCCACCGCCCCACCCTCCAGATTGGAAAGTATGTGGCCCTCACGCAGTCGTCCAACGGGACACCTCAGACCAGATTTCCGAGCTCTGAGGAACAGAGGGTAGCGGTGGCCAACACATGCTCCGGACAGCTGGGGATGACACTTTGTCCTGTCTCTTAAAAAAACAAACCCTGAGTGGCTCAAAGGATTGCTTTCCCATCAAATATTTGTTGGCACCAGCCTGTGTCCTGTTGGTTAGAAAACATATTTTTTTTTTCTTTTTTAAATTAGATTTCCCTGGAAAGAACAGTAGACTAGCAAAGCAGACAGTGTTTGGTGGGGCAGAAAGAACCCCATCTTTGGCCCAAAGAGGTCTTGTAGTCTGGTGAGCAAGCAGCTCCAGTTCCTCCCCTGCTGTCTGCTGCCACAGATGGGGCTCACTGTTTGTCAAGGACAACAAAGCCGTTGCCTGGTCCTGGGAGGTCCTGGGAGGTCCTGGTGGAGGACACTCCCAGGACAGCGTTGGAAGTGGCTGCCCACATCTCTTGGTCTTTGACCTGGGGTGTCAGAGGGACTGTGCACCTAAAGCTATCTGCAACGCCAGGCCTTGGAGGACTGGAGAATTCTCCCAAAGCGCCAGGGCTGCCCTGGCAGAGGCTATCTACTTTGTGTACCCAACTGCTCCAGCCACAGCTCATGAGACAAACGCTCTGAGCCTTGCCCCCTGGCAGCTGTTGGTAGCCTGGCTAGGGACCATGACCCCCAGCCCCGGGGCTACCAGCCAAATAGATGCTTCTCCTGTGATGTCTAGGACAAAACATGCAGAGAAAGATGTGGGGCACGCGCGCGCATGCGCGCGCGCGCGCGCGCGCGCGCGCGCGCACACACACACACACACACACACACGGAAAGAGACAGAGACACAGAGCCACACAGAGAGACAGGGAGTCAGAGAGACACAGAGACAGGAAGCAAGGAGAGACCAGGCGAGACAGAACCAGAAGAGCAGGCAGTAGACTGTACCAGATGGGGGCAGGGAGCACAAGGGACTGAGGCCTTTGTGAAAGGTCTGAGACCTGAGGCCAGCTCCCAACCGCGTCTAAAAACTGGTCAGCTCTCCAAACTGCCACCAGGTGGCCGGTGACGCTGATCACCCTCGGCAGCTGCTTCCTCCTGGCACACTGAACTTCATCTGCCCAGATAATGTTACAATGTGATGTTCAGACATGTTAGAAGAAATTTTATTTTTACCACCTCCTCCAGGAAGCTATCCCTGATTGCTCCCCCAACGCAGGTCTCATGCCTCTCCTTTTGGAGGATCCCCAGAACTTACCCCTGAGTGCTCCCACCTCCCTGCCTTAGTGACTTCAGTCACTAAGTTGTGTTTGTGGCTCCCACTGTAGTTTTCCCAGAGGCAGGGGTGTGTCTGACCCTTGTGGGTCCCCTATAGCATGGGGACCCGAGTCACAGCAGCAATGAGTGCATGCTCATAGCCTGGAGCTGAAGGCTCCACCTCCGTAGCCCCATGTGCAGGCCCAGTAGCCTACAAGGACAACCATGGTGCTCTCTGCCCGCTCCAGGTGTGAAAGCCTAAAGGGTGTGCATGGAGGGGTGGGAGCCAGGACAGCTGTGGTGGAGGTTCATGCCTGCTGTCTGCTCCTCCCAGCTGAGGTGAGCTGAGCTGCAGGGCTAGGCACGGGAAGACTTGATTTGCTGTGGCCACAGCAGGAGGGGCGGCCAGGCTGAGGTGGAATTCAGAAATACAGGGAACTATCTTGGGGGGCATGAGAGGGTGGGAGGTGAAGAGCTATTTCCCCGGGAGTTTGGTGGAAGACCCTTGCTAGCAGCCAGCAAGAACGCCAGCGCAGTTAACAACTGGTTGACGCTCTCTCCCTTCCCAGCCATGAAGCTGTGAGTTTTCTAGGCATCTTCTTACTTACAGGCAAGGACATGTCCTAACCCACTACGCAACTCCAGTGGCTTCTATTTTTGTTGTTATTGTGTGTGTGTGTGTGTGTGTGTGTGTGTGTGTGTGTGTGTGTGTGACTATAACTCCGTTCAAGGCATCAGTAGAGCCATTTCATCTCACTAATCAAAAGAAGCATTTTTAGCCACTTGAAAACCACCCAAATAGCGTATGTGTGTATACACACACATACACACACACACACACACACACACACACACACATACACACACACACATATATATGGCTAATGCTAGCACACTTCCTTGTGATTGGCCCTGGAGGAGCCTCATACACTCTCCTAGATATGCTTATCTTCTTGAGTGCCTTTCTTTCTTGCTTTTTTATTGTTTTTGTTTTTCGAGACAGGGTTTCTCTGTGTATCCTTGGCTGTCCTAGACTCACTTTGTAGAGCAGGCTGGCCAAGAACTCACAGAGATCTGCCTGCCTCTGCCTCCTGAGTGCTGGGATTAAAGGTGTGCACCACCACCGCCCAGCTGAGTGCCTTTCTTTCTAAATATATATATTTTAAGTTGAAAATGTTTATTATTATTGTATATGTACATGACGTATATGGGAGCGCCATGTAGAGGTCAGAGGTCTTTGAGCCCCTTCTGACCTTCCACCTTTATGTGATTTCCAGGGATCAAACTCAGATTTTCATTCAGGCTTGTGACACAAAAGTCTTTAACCACTGAGGTATCTTACCAGCCCCTCTTTCAAAGTATTAAAAGAAAGAAAGCTAGAAAGAAAGAGGGGGCTCTAATTCAGCTTCATCATACTGGCTAATCCTCAATAATTTTTTTTTAGCTTCAATATCCTGAATTTCCACTTGGCCTGGATTGAGGTCCCTGAAAGATTAGAGGAATGCCTCAAGCTGCTGAGGGTGGCATCAGGAAACTGTGTCCCTGTCCTGTCAGCACTGGCAAAGCCTGCAGTGAACTCCATGGCTGTGGCCACAGTCTTTCTGCCCTGCCAGCGGTGTTTCTGTGGCTCTGGCTCTCCCGCTGCACAGCATCCCTGGGAGAGTGGCTCCCATCCCAGAGAGCACAGAGGAAACTCAGGCTTCCTTACGCAGCATCTGCCTGGATCCACTGGTTGCAAAGCCCAGGACATAAAAGTCATCATGTTATTGTGAGCCTGGGCAGGCACAGGGGCCTTGGCATGGGGATAGAAGATGCTCGTGTTCTCAAGGGGTCCAGGTAGAAGAAAAAAGAGCCATCTTGCCTCTCCAAACTCATTATGTAGATGAGGTTGACCTTGAACTCAAGACTCTCTTGCCTCTGCCTGGCGGCCAAGTCTTTAGATAACATGCTTGCTCTCTCTCCCCACCCGTGTGTGTGTGTGTGTGTGTGTGTGTGTGTGTGTGTGTGTGTGTGTCTTCATCCTGTTGTCTCCTCCTCCCTTTTATTTATTGTGATTATTTTTATTCTATGTGTACATGTGCTTTGCCTGTGTTTGTCTGTGCACCACGTGGGCACCCACAAAGGCCAGAAGAGGGCATCAGGTTCCCTAGAACCAGACTTACAGACAGTTGTGAGCCACCACGTAGCTGCTGGGAATTGAACCTGGGGTCTTCTAGAAGATCAATCAGCTCTCTTAGCCGCTGACCCATCATCTCTCCCGGCCGGCCAGCTTCCTCTCCCACATAAGGACCGATCCTATGGGATTAGAGCCTCGCCTTTATGATTTCATTCACCTTCATCTTCTTTCTTAAAGCCTTTGCTTCAAACAGTCAAGTCAAAAATTAGAGCTTCAGCAAAGGTTGGAGGGAGCCATGATCTCCTCACAGAGCTAGGGGATGCCCACAGTTGGTTTTCTAGTGTCACGTGTGTGAATATGTGCACATGCTTGTGTGTATGGGCCCGGGGGAGGCAGGGGTACGTGCGTGAGAGAGAGCACACTTCTGATGTTTTTAGTCATTGTCTTGAGGCTGAACAGGTGTCCCTGCAGGCTACCCTTGTTCTCACTGCAGTACAGGCACACCCGGCAACTGACTGTTGTGATTCAGAAGCGGGTGACTGGACTCTGGAGGCCAGGCTTATGGCTAGTGTGGATTTCTCATTGGCTCACCTGATCAATTTCTCTAATCCAGGGCTTTTTCTACTGGCATCACAATTCTTTCACAAGGCCCCAGAGGTAGGTGTGGTAGGTGAAAGGCGGAGGCTCAGAGAGAGAGCGGGTCACACAGCAGCTCGGAGGCTGCCAAGCTTCAGGGAGGGGTGGACTTGAAGTAGGGCTCAGAGCCGGGCGCTGGTTCCCTTCAAGGCGTCTCAGAGTGAGCCGAGGTGAGCCCAGGTCCAGGCTGGTCAATTCAGGGGGTGTGCGGGGTGTGGAGGGGGGGGTGGAGATTTGAGTCACCCAAGGCCTCCGGACTTGTTTGTGAGAAAGTTCCTAGGTTGATTAACTGAGGTGAGAGGCCCCACCGTAAATGTGGGTGGTAGAGTGATACCATCACATGGGCTGGGGTCCTGAGTGGAGTAAAAGGGCAAAGTGAGCTGAGCCGGCCTCCATCTCTCCGCTTTCTGACCATGGAGGTAACACAGCCAGCTGAGATGCCTCACACACCAGCCCCCATGCCATCCTCACCTGACGGACTGTGCCCTCAAGCCGTGAGCCAAAATAAGCCCCCGTCTTTTTCAGTTGCCCTTCGTCCGGTTTTCAGCTGCAGCAATGAGAAGAGTGCCCGTGTCTCTGTTACCAGTTGCTTCCCTCACCCCTTAGTGCCCCCTTAGGTCCTAGAAACTTCCCACACCATCGACAGCAGTGATTCTTAGCCTTCTTAATGCTGTGCCCCTTTAAAACAGTTTCTCATGTTGTGGTGACCCATGCCCCCAACACAAAATTACTTTCGCTTTTTACTTCATAACAGTAATTTTGCTACTGTTATGAATCACAGTGTGAATATCTGATATGCAGGGTATCTGATACATGATGCCTGTGGACCATTTCACCCTCGGGGGTCAAGATGTCTGATCTACAGGCATCTCTTCCGTGTGTGGCCTGTACGTATACTCTGTCCCCTTGTAGAGGCTCATTGGCATCTGCTAATGGATCTTGCTAAGCACACGCTTTGATCCGAGTGGCTCCCCCAGGCCAGACACCTGCATGTGTTTCGGGTGTGTGTGGGGGAGTCTGAGGACCTGAGCTCTGGAGCTCCTGTGGGTAATTGACACCACACGCAGCCTGGCTTTACACTGGTGCGCACATCTGCCCAGCAGGGTGATGGAAGGTCTTTGCTTCAGGCAGGAGGCTGGCCCAAGAGGCCTCAGGTAACCTCTCTAGCTGGGAACAGTAGTGGAGCCATTTTTCTGCACCCTAGGACCTTGACGTCCTGATGGAGTAGAAAGATGGCCCAGGCCTCTTCTTTCTGTACAGTGGTGTTATTGTTCCATTCTCCTGTGTGTAGGGGTGGGGTGGGGGAGGGTGGGGGAGGGTGGGGTGAGGGAGGGTGTGTAGAAGAGCAACAGGACATCAGTGGCTTTCTCTATCACTCTCTGCCTTATTTCCTTGAGACAGAGTCTCTCACTGAACCGGAAGCTTGTCATTTTGGCTAGGGCAGCTGGCAAACACGCTCTTGGGATCTGTCTGAATCTGACATCCAGGGTTGAGATTACAGACCGGTGCAGCTGCACCCAGTTTATTTATGTGTGTGGTGTGGTGTGGTGTGGTGTGGTGTGGTGTGGTGTGATGTGGTGTGTGTGTGTGTGTGTGTGTCTTCTTGTCTATGAGTGTACCATGGGACTGCATGTTGCATGTGCCCACAGAGGCTAGAATAGGGTGTCAGATCCCCCGGGACTGCAGTTGCAGGTCTTTGTAAACTGCCTAATGTGAGTGCTGGGTACTGAACCTGGGTACCTGCAAGAGCACATAATACTCTTAACCACTGAGTCATCTCTTCATCCCTAATGCCCAGCTTTTTATGCGGGCACTAGGAAGGAGGACTCAGGTTGTAGAACCAGCATCCATATCCACAAAGCCATCTCTCTAGCTCCAACCCACTACTGAAAGGATCATAGCTCAGTTGGCTGAAGGCCTCAGCTTGTAAGCACCAGGATAGGAATCCATGGCTTTCTAGAATCCATGTTTTTTTTTAAAAGCCAAGTATAGCACCTTGTGCTTGTAAACCCAGCTCAGGGTAGGCACAGTCAGGTGTGTTAGCATATAAGCAGCCTCATAAAGCTGCCCCCAGGCTGCCTAGCAACCTGTGATACCATCACCTGCCAGCCACTAGGTGTGCCAGCTGCCCAGGATATAAAAAGGGAAAACTCACCTTCTCTCTCTCTCTCTCTCTCTCTCTCTCTCTCTCTCTCTCTCTCTCTCTCTCTCTCTCTCTTCCTCTCTCTTGCTTTCTTGCTGTCTCTGTCTTTTTCTCTCTGGGCACTCCTTCCCCCTTTCCTGCTCTCCCAAGCTTCTACAGTAAAATTCTCCATATCATATCTGTTGCCTGGCATCTAGTTTTTCATATTTACCAAGGTGGCTCCCTGGGACTTACTGGTCAACCACCGTAGCAAGGCGGTGAATTCCAGGCAAGACGATTGGTGACTAAAACACAACAGCAAAGGTTGTCCACACATGTGTGCACTCACGGTTACATGAACTCACTCTCACCTGCGTGTGCACCTTCCAGTTCTTGATCCTGGGAACCAAGTTCAACTGTAGGCCTTTAGGAAACTCTCCTGAGCCAAACTCCAGCAAACTTCTCCCTTGCCCTTTTTTGTTTCTTCTTAAAATACTCATCCTGACTGTATTCTCTGTCTTCATCTATCTCCAGTGCTCAAAGTCTCTGGACCTAACTTTCAAAACAAAGGAAGAGGAAGAATTTCTCTTTAACAACTTTGCGTCAAACCTGGGGTCATCACGTTGGGCAGTGTATCCTTAGGGCACTCATGAGGCTCCTGGTTCTTGGAACCCCATAGAGCTCACAGTCTGTTTGCCATGAGGGGCAGGTTGAGCTTAAGGAAAGAGCCTCTAGGAGTCTCTGGCTGCTGGGTCAGAGTGAAGAGCAGGCTGACCTGACACTTAGCTCACTAGGGCACAGAGCCCTTCCACATGGGCCTTAGCAGTCGCCCAACAAATCATATTTATAGGGCACCTGTCAGCCCATAAACATCCTTTGTATCCGAGATGCACTTAGAGCTGATAGTGGGGCCTCCTCAAACAGTCAACAGATGCTTCAGCGATACTATATGCATCATGATGCTCGTTAGATTTGAGTCATGGTGATGAGCAGCGGGAGCTGGCTGGGCAGGGGTCTCTTGTAAGCACCCACGATTTTATATCTGGTATCCATAAAACTGAACCACGTGCTAAGCTACCTTCTGCATGGTGCTGGCTCAAACAAGATCAGGCCTTGGCTCACTCAAAACTGTATTAGATATTATTATGATGATGATGATGATGATGATGATGCTGATGCTGTATCTTTGTTGTGCATGGTATGTTTGTATGGTGTGGTGTGTGTGTGTGTGTGTGTGTGTGTGTGTGTGTGTGTGTGTGTGTGTGTGTGTGTGTGTGTTGTGCATGTGATGTATGTATGAACACGTATGTAAAGTCAGGGACAACTTCCTGGAGCCAATTCTGCCTTTCCGTTTTTTACATGAGTTCCATGGACCAAACTTGGGCCACCAGGCTGGCATAGCAAGCGCTTTTACCTGGTGAGATATCTCAGTGTTCCTCAGTCACTTTGACTCACGCAGGCTGGCCTTGAACTCCCAATGTAGCTGAGGATGACCTCTTTCTGCCTCCTGCTCCCGAATGCCCTGCTCATGGCCACTCCATCACACCTGGTGCCTGGCTCAAACAGGGCTGGGGCCAGAACCCAGGACCCTGTGCATGCTAGCCAAGCACTTTGCCAACTGGACTGTGTCCCCAGCCCCTTGGCTGTCTATTGCCACAGCTGTAGCCCGAATACAGCTATGGGCTCTCTATCATGCTGCCTGAATTTCTGGAGTTTGCCTGGTCCCACTTCACACACCTGAGTCCACTCAGCAGGCTCGGCTGATGGAGACCGGGCATAACCAGAAGTCTAACTTGGTCACGTGGTCAGATTATATCCAGCTGCTAGGAGTCTGGGTGATGGGGTCTGTTTGAGGGACATCAGCCAAACCGAATATTGGAAAAAGACTAACTACTGGGGCGACAGGCCGTCTCAGGTGGAATTTGAGATGGCTACTGTCCTGGTGGGACATAGACAGCAAGAGAGACAGAATTGCACTCCTGTGAGGCAGCAGGGTGTTGTAGTACAGGTCTCCTGCTGGCCTTGACACCAGAGCAGAGGATCTTGGGCCAGGAGTGATGGGAGGAGCTGGGAGGCAGAGGAGAATGTGTATCTCAGGGTCTAAGATACAAGTCAAGATAATAACAGGGAAAAGGGCAAGTTGGCATTCTTGGAGTTGAGTGGGCACTGAGCTGAGCCGCCAGGCAGTGCCAGGCCAGGTGGGGCATGAAGCTGAATCAGCGGAGATTCTCCTCAAAGAAGAGACACAGCCAGTCTATGACACAGCTGTGGTTTCAGCCACTCTACTTAAGTTTCGTGTTTTTAATTTTTTTTTAAATTTTATTAATTTATTCATATTACATCTCAGTGGTTATTCCCTCCCTTGTATCCTCCCATTCTTCCCTCCCTCTCATTTTCCCCTTACTCCCCTCCCCTATGACTATGACTGAGGGGGACTTCCTCCCCCTGTATATGCTCATAGGGTATCAAGTCTCTTCTTGTAGCCTGCTTCACATCCCCTGAATGGGGAGACCTGGTGGCACTCAGAGGAAGTTTTGTGTTTTTTTTGTTTTGTTTTTGTTTTTTACATTTACGATTTATATGCATGTATGTGGCCACTCACAAATCATGGTGCATCAGTGGAGATCAGAGAACAACTTTGAGAAGTCAGGTCTTTCCTTCCCCCATATGGGTTGCTGGGATCCAGCTCGGGTCACCAGGTTTGCTGACAGCCACCATTACCTCCTGGGCAATCACCAGGTTTGCTCTGGAGTCTCTGGGGCCCAGGAAAGGTTAGGAGGGGGACTTCCCTCTAGCACCAGAGCGAGGGTAGTCTCAGAGCTTTATAGACTTGACCTCATGCCTGTCAGTCTGTCCTGTTACATGCCTGTCACATCAAAGCCACAGAATGTCTTGTCCAGCCCCAGTGGCAGGTTAAGGAAGTTGGAACCTGGAGAGAGGAAAGAGGCTTGCCTTCTTTGCCTTCACCTTGAAGGGCATCGGCAGAGCCATAGGCATCCTCCTGGCTCCATCTCTCCAGTGCTGGGATTAAACTGCGTGCCACTGTATATGACTATTCTATGAGGGCTCTGAGGGTTGAACTCAGGACTTCATGCTAGCTCAGAGCTATCTCCTCATCCTTTACTGGTGAACTTCTAAAACCAACCCGAATCTACACAGCTGAGGGGCACCTGGACCCACCATGGCCTGACGGCTGGCCAGTCGGATCCTCCTGTCTGCTCACAGTTGTATTAGTGGCACCAAGAACAAATGAACACAGCGGCCAGGCACCCAACTTCATGCCACCTACTGGGCTCTAGGCTACAGCTGCCAGCCTCTCCCAGCATTTAGGCTGCCCAGGCTCTCCAGCTCCCCAAGTTCACGGTAGTGGGGTCCTGTGAGGGGAGAATCCTCACATATCCATCATGGAGTGCCACTGGTCCAGTGTAAGACACAGGGCAGGGCAGAACGCAGGCATAGCCAGGCAAGTGACATGCAAAATCTCAGAGTGAGCTGAGGGCTGGAAAATACAGGGCCCACAGTTACTTACTATATAAGTCCGTGCCCACACTGCATAGGCAGAACAGAGCCCAGAGAAGGAAGTGCTGAACACACAGCACAGGACAAGCTTGGTTTCCTTGTCAGACAAGGCTTGAGTCTACACATCAAGCTCTCATCTCTGAGCCCCTTCCCTTCCCTTTTGTGGTGATTTGAATGAGGATGGCCCATAGAGACTCATATATTTGAATGATTGGTCCCCAGATAGCGGAACTATTTGGGAAGGATTAGGAGGTGTGGCCTTGTTGGAGGAGGAGGCGTGGCACTATGCACTTTGAGGTGTCAAAAGCCTGTGCCATTTCCAATTAGCTCTCTCTCTCTCTCTCTCTCTCTCTCTCTCTCTCTCTCTCTCTCTCTCTCTCTGTGTGTGTGTGTGTGTGTGTGTGTGTTTCTGTCTTCCCCCCTCATGCCTATGAATCAGGATGTAAACTCTCAGTTACTGCTCCAGCTCCATGTCTGCCTGCCTGCAGCCATTCTCTTCCTCATCATGTGACCCCCAAATAAACTCTTCCTTTTGTAAGTTGCCTTGGTCATGGTGTCTCTACACCGCAACAGAAGAAGAAGCAACTGAGAGGCTTACCCTCTTTTGCTCTATCTTTTTTTTTTTTAACTTGATAGTGTCCCTGTAACTGAGGATGATGACCTTGGGCTTCTGATGCTCTGGTCTTTCCCTTCCAGGTGCTGGTACTGCAGGCATGGACCACCATTTCTGTCTGGCACGGCTTGGGCGATAGAACCCAGGGCATGCTCGCTAGCCCCGCAGCAATGGAGCTGCATCCCCAGCGCCTTGAGTCTTTCTTGCGTATTCTTGTTTGTTTCACTGGCCACCGAATCCTGGGCATTAGCCAGACATCAATCCGTGCTAGGCACTGTATTCAGGCAGCAATCCTAGTGGGTGGGAGAACAGAGCTGGGAGCAGGGTGGGTGAAGAGGACGTCTCAGAAGGGGTGTACCACGCCGCCGGCAGCACTGGGGAAGGCTGGCAATGTCAAAGGAGCCGCTGTGGCTGCAAAGCGCTGCTCCCCCTGTCAAATCCCAGTCCCACTCCCGGGGTTCTGACATCCACAGACCTCAGAGACTCCTGCTCCTTCCACCCCCCCCACCACCATCCCCTCACCTTCCCCCCCCACACCCCCACCCCCACCTCCCCACCGCTGCATCCTGGTTCCTCACAGAACAAGATGGAGACAAGAGCTCCAGCCATCATGCCCTTGTGACAGGTTAGTAGGATGGAAAAGCAAACAAGAGCTTGTCAAATGATACATGTTCACAAAACTGTATGTGGGGCCAGGGGTGACTGTATCTGTAAGGTGCTTGCCTGGCAAGCATGAGGACCCGAGTTTAATTCCCAGACCTTACTTAAACAAACAAACAAACAAAAGCTAGGCATGCTGGCATGCAGTGAGCTGGGAGGTAGAGACAAGGCTGAACACTAGAAATGTAGCTAACACTACAAACTTTCACTCATTAAGCGGCAAAGCCAAGGCTTTCAGCACAGCCTCAGGGCAGCCAAGGCTGGGCGGGAGACTGCTCTGCCTTGGTTTCTCCAGCTGTCAGTGGTAGCTGCCAGGGCTGCCTGAGAGATTTTAAGCATGCATGAAAGTTGAATGTTGACTTCAGTCAAGACTCACACAGCATTGAGAGGGGACACCGTCTCCTGATTATCTGACGTAAGCAGTCTAGAACTATCCTTCCCAGCCACAGGACAGGACAGAGACCTGTTGCTTATCTCATGCTGTACAGCTTTTCAGCTGCCAGGGCCCCAAGTGCCCCCAGGCTTCTGGGTCACAGGACCCACCCTCACCCTGGGAGGCGGCTCTGGCCTGATTTTCATTTCCACAGATAAACACACAGTGGGGACCCTGACCTCACCACAAAGAAAAATACCTCTGCTGCTTGCCCTTGTGTGTGTGTGTGTGTGTGTGTGTGTGTGTGTGTGTGTGTGTGTGTGTGTGTAGGGGAGGAAGGGGGGTCGATTGTCAAATGAGCTGATTTACTTTGTTTTACATATTAATTGTTCTAAATGCTACCCACTTTGGGATCAATTAAGCCCTCTAGATCAGGGAGGCCTGGGGGTCAGGGGCTGGCAGTGTCTAAGTGGTAGTGTACCTCCTCAGGGGCACGGGGTCCTCCAGGATGCCTGCACCCTGCCTCCAAAAGGGCACACTTTGAGAGAGGCCCCAGGCAGGCCTGTCCACCTAGTGGGCAGGTAGTCTGGGTGACAATCTGTCTATCTATCCTCCACCTCTTTTTTTTTTAAACAGGGTTCCATGTAGCCTAGGCTGGCTCTTAGTTTACCCCTCTTCCTTCATCCCAGTACTGGGATTATAGACATAGGCCACATAGCACATTTAAGATGCTGGGAATAGGCTCCAAGGCTTTGTGCATGCTGGGCAAGCACTCTATATACCAAGCCACATCCCCAGCCCTCAAACTGACATCTTTTATTTTTGAGACAGCTCCTCATGCATTAAGCCCTGGCCTTGAACTTGCTCCCTAGCTGAGGATAATCTGGAGTTTCAGATTGCCTAGCTTTTGCCTCCCAAGAGCTGGGATGCCAGGCATGCACCACCTTTCCTGGTTTATGCAGTGTTGAGCAAGCACTACAAGTACCACAGAGCTGGGTTCCTGGTTTGCCCCTTTGATCAGATCTAGGTGCAAACAGGTGGGGTCGGCCTCCTTCCTAGGAAGAGGCTTTGCCTCGCTTCTCTGGGCACTGCTGCCAGAGCAGCTGGCCTTCCTGTCCACCATGGCTGGGGTGTGGAGTAGACATGCCAGTGACACCAGCTGTGACGCCATGATCGGCCACACGCCCTCATTGGCTTCCCTGGTGGCACAGTAGAGGATCTTCCTTCTAAACCCAGCCAGTTGTGAGCGCCTCCTTGAAATGGCTTAGCAACATCCACACTTGCACGCTCCCGAGATGGGCTACACACCGAGGAAGCTCTCCTCCTTGACACAGGAGGTTTTGCCCTCACCTTTTGTCCACAGTTTTTACAAGTTCTGTGGGGGCCAGTCCCACTACAGATGTGTCCAGCTCTCCTTTTGGTTGTTCCTATGACCCTGACATTTCCCACAGGTGCTACAGCAAATCACGCCCCGCCCCCCCGTGTGTGTGTGTGTATGTCTTATGTGCATATGTGTAAAGTATGCATATCTGTTCCTTTTTTTGTTTGTTTTTTTTCGAGACAGGGTTTCTCTGTGTAGCCTTGGCTGTTCTGGACTCACCCACTTTGCAGACCAGGCTGGCCTTGAACCTTGAACTCACAGCAATCCACCTGCCTCCCTAGTGCTGGGATTAAAGGCATGCGCCACTGTACCTGGCTGCATATCTGTTCTTATGCTTGGATGCCAGAGGAAGATGTCCCGTATCTTTGTCTATCACTCTCTATTCCTATGAGAGAGTCTCTCACTGAGCCTGGAGCTAGGCTGGCAACCCCAAAGGTCCAGCGATCCTCTGGCTTCAGCTCCCCCACCCCAGCATGGGGATTCTAGGGATACATGCCTCCACTGGGGGCTTTTATGTTGCTGCTAAGGCTAGGACTCAGACCCCATGCTTTCCTAGCAAGTGCTCTTATCTACTGACTGAGCCTTCTTCTCAGCTCCCTAGCAGCACTTTATTGTATATTTTTAAAATTTTTTATTAATTCATTCATTTTACATCTCAGTAGTTATCCCATCCCTGGTATCCTCCCATTCCTCCCCCTCTCCCACTCTCCTCCTACTCCCCCCCCCACAACTGTGACTGAGGGGGGCCTCCTCCCACTGTATATGCTTATAGGGTATCAAGTCTCTTCTTGGTAGCCTGCTATCCTTCCTCTGAGTGCCACCAGGCCTCCCCATCCAGGGGACGTGGTCAAATATGGGGCACCAGGGTTTGTCCTAGAAGCATTTTAAGGGACTAGGTTTAGTTTGGTTTCCTCAGCCTCCGCCATCCCTGCATCTTCACACACACTTTGTGCTTGTTGTGACCCACAGAGAACCCTGAGATACTGTATTAGTCACTTTTCTATTGCTGTGAAGAGACATCATGACTAATGCGACTTCGAGAAGAATGTGTTGGGACTTATAGTTCCAAAAGGTTCCGAGTCTATGCCCATCATGGCTAGGAGCATGGCAGCAGGCAGGCATGTATGGTGCCGAGGCAGTAGCTGAGAGCTTACATCTTGATCTACAAGCATGAGGTAGAGAGAGAGATTACTGGAATTGGCAAGGATTTAAGAAACTTCAAACCCCAGCGACACACCTCTTCCAACAAGGTCACACCTCCTAATCCTTCCCAAACAGTTCCACTGACTGGGACCAAGTACTTAAACATCTGGTCCCATGAGGGTCATTCTCCTTCTAACCATCACAAAGACCATGGGAAACCGGGTATTTACAAGCATCTTGCCAACGCCTTTCAGACTTGCCACGGTAACACACGTACTCAGGAGGTAGGAGTGGGGGTGGGGGGTGAGTTCTGTCAGACTTGTTTATCTAGTTCCAGGGTCACACAGTGAGACTATCTCAAAACAACAACAACAACAACCCTCTTTCAGGAGAGCAGATTTAGATGGAAACCAGAAACGTGAGGAAGAAGACAGGTGAGACAGAAGGAAACCCTGAGGCAGCAAAGTTGCTGGCTGGTTCTAAGCTGCCCTAAGCCCTCTGGGCCTTGGTAAGCAAGACACACATGCAGAGGTAGGAGGTGGGGGTGGGGTGGGAGGTTGAATGGAGGCCAAGTCTGCAGAGGAGGCATCTGGGTTCCATGGTCACAGGCATGTGATTCCCATTTGTGTGGGCATGAATGAGGAAGTTTCCTTAGCTCCCTCTACAACAGCTCCTTTGCCCGTCCTGATACCTGCATGCTGCCATCTGTCCCCAAGCCCAAATTCCCTCAGGCTGGGCCCCTTCTGCACCCTCTGCCACTATTCCTTACCTAGGTAACACAAAGCTGTCCTCTTCCCATGGCCCGCAGCAGCAGTAGCCTCACCCCTGCCCCCATGGCCCACAGCAGCAGTAGCCTCACCCTTGCCCCCATGGTCACCCATGAGCATAACCGTGAACCCCCATGGACTCTGGGCTTCCTCACTCCCCTTCGCCTGCCCAAGGGCCCAGAGAATCAAAGAGAACCCCCCTGGTGGGCCAGTCCTCCGTCCTCCAAAGGGCAATGTCGCTACTGTTTGTTCCCTGAAGCAATAGGGACCTGGCGCCACCAAGGTTTTTAGACATTTCAGAGAAGGTCTGAATTCCAGATTTTTTTTTATGTGAAAGTTCCCAGTTTCAAAATATTGGATCAAAACCAAAAACTTCTTAACACTGGCAGAACCAGATAAGTCACATGTAACGAATGTGGTCTAAGCCCTGCCGGTTATAACGGCAGCCTGAGATGGCATCTACTATATCATCCATCCACCCGTCCATTCATCCATCCATCCATCCATCCATCCATCCACCCATCCAGACTTCATCTGTGGTCCACAAGATGCAGCAACTGCCTGCTGCTGAGCCTGAGCTAGGAATAAAGGCCAGCTAGATGAAGGGCTGGCTCCCATTGCCTCTGCCTGCCTCTTCTGGTACTTTAAGGGTTTCATGATTTCCTTTAAACCTTTGATTCATGTCGATTTATTTTGGTATAACATGTGAAGTGAGGTTCTAAATTAATTTCTTTTACAGATGGGCAGCCAATTGTCCCAATACTAAATGTGGAGAAATCCTGTTTCAAATGCCAACTGGATCATATGGTAACTTCCTATATATATTGGATGACTTCCAGTAATTTCTAAATTATATGGCTATTCATATACTTCCTCTATAGTTCCAATTATTTCAGATTTATAATAGATTTTAAATCTGTGTAAATAATGGAAAGGGTTCTCCCTGCTTCTTGCACTGCTGTTTTCAAACTTTCCCTGGGTATGCATGCATGTGCATTTTTCCATGTTTTCTTGTCTAGTTCAGTAAAGCACCCTGTAGCCATTGTTCAGTGTGGTCGTGTTCATGTGTAGCTTCATTTGAGGAGAGCTGCTGTTCTCCCTAATGTTTGAACAGCACCGGAACTCATAAAGTTGTTGATTTACCCATAGGTTGCATACGTTCACATTTGTATTCTTCAGAAGTATGTAAAAGGTTTGCTTCCCGTGGATTTTGGCACATCTTCAAAAAAAACCACCTCATTTGTAGGGCTGGGGAGATGGCTCAGTCTCCGTAAGCATGAAGACCCGAGTTCAAGCCTAGACTCCACTTAGGAAGAAAAAAAAAAGCCAAATGTGATGAGTGCTTGTAATCCCCAGACTGGAGAGCAGAGGCAGGGGGATCCCTGGAACTGGGCAGCCAGCTAGCCTAGCTCAGCTGCTAAGTTGCCAGCCTTGTAAGAGACTCTGCCTCAAAAAAAAAAACAAGGTGAATAGTTCTGAAGGAGTGACGTCCAGTTTGACCCCAGTTTTCATAGGCCTACACGTTTATTCCCACGTGTGGCACACTCACAAACAAACACCTACACACGTATATACGCACAGAGACAAACCCTTAAAAGTAAAAGGTTTTTTTCCTGCTGATTTTATAGTTTTTCAAGTTTATTTCTAGGTTGTTTTATAATTTGTATCCATCATATTTTAGATTTGGCTGGTCTCTGAAGTCTTTGAAAGCCACTGGTCATAGAGTACTTGTTTGGTACAGAGTTATCTTACACAAGTGTTTTGTCATTTTCAGCCTCCCCCGACCCAGTTGAGGCTTGTGGGTTTTTAGGTAAATATATTGGACGGTGAAAGGTCTCTTTTTCTTTCCCAGTACAATGTCTCAGTCCAGCTTTATTGTATGAGACCCAGAACAATAGTATTGGTGATGACGCTGACTCCGAGATTAAATGCATAAATGCAGGCGACCTAAGGAATGATGCGGATGATGTATCCGTCTAGTCTAGTTTATTAAATTGAGAATCCATATTGAGCTTTTTATGCCCTCCTCTCCCCCCCCGCTTTTTTTTTAATCATGAGAGATAAAGAAGATCCCAGAAGCTCTGAGAAACCGAAAAAGTCACCCAACAGAAGATCAAGACTCAGGATGGCACTGGGCTATTTCTCATCAACCCACATGCCAATAAGAACCGCCTTCAGAATGTGGAGTGGAAATGATTTCCAAACGAGATTTATACAGCCAGCCAAACTGTCAATCAAGGATCCAAAAACTGAAGTTCCCATATGCAGTTTTCAAGGAAGCTACTGGCATGTATATTATAAGTAAAAGAAGAGAGTAAACCAGGCAGGATGGTGGCTTCGGATCCAAGCATCAAGGAAGAAGAACAGGAAAGAGGTTAAGGGTTTTCCCAGGATAATGGTGAAGGGAAATTTTGGGATATCTATGGTGCAAACAGCTAGGAGGACATCTGGCCCACATCAGGGCAAGAGGACGACGGGCTTTAAGAAAGAAACAGAAGTGATAGGTTACCAAATGAATCTTACTGCATTTCTAGAGAATTTAAAACTTTGTGGACATGTTTATGGGAAGAATTAGTAACAAGGCTTTAATGTAAGTGAAACACAGAGGCAATTACCAACTCCAGGGAAAAACAAAAGCTGCACAAGTTAGCAGTTACACCTATATATAATGCTGAGATTTGGTTATCAACTTGATAGAATCTATAATCACCCAGAACACAAGACTCCACGCACACCTGTGAAATGTTCTCTACATTAACTTGTGGACATGTCATGAGGGATTTTCTTGATTAGTTTAATTGAGATGGGAAGATCTACCCCAAATGTGGGTGACACCATTCCCTAGGCTGAGATCCTGGATTTTAGACATGGAGAAAGGGGGGGCTAAGCATCAAGCATCACTTCTTTGCTTCTTGACTGTGGACCCAGTGTCACCAGATGCCTCATATACCTGCTGCCGTGATGGACTGTGAACCCTTGAACTGTGAGCCCTTGAACTGTGAGCTGAACAAACCCATCCTTCCTTCCTTCCTTCCTTCCTTCCTTCCTTCCTTCCTTCCTTCCTTCCTTCTTTCCATTGCTTTGGTCAGGTGTTTTACCACAGCAATAGGAAAGGAAAACCAAGAGACTTTGCTTAGCTGCTAATAATATGTGGGTGGACCAGGTGAAAGTAGACACCGAGTGGGCATCTGTGATGGGATCGTGTTGGGAGAAGAAATGTGTGTGTTTGTGGGTGGTGGCTGCTGTGGAGCCAGTGGTCTTCTGTAGGAGGAGGCCAACAAGTAATATGTGAAATCAGAAAGGGATGGTATTTAGAAATACGAAAGTAAATGTCAGCGGGAACGGGGCAAGGACGTGAAGCCATCTCCTCTGAGGAGAGGTGGGGTGGCTGCTTTTCATTATCGGTTTCATGCAACTATTTGACTTTTACAATCTCATAATAAACTATTGATCAAAATGGAAATTTAATTTAAAAATGTCCCTGTATTTATGACCTAGTTCGGCTTTTGAACCTCTCCCGCTGCTCAGGAAATGAGCTGACCGGAATTTTGAAGATCAAGGGTACAGGCTCCCAGCTCTGTAAATTACTAGCTGTGTGACCCAAGGCCAGTTGCTCTGTCTCTCAGAGTCTCCATTTGCTCACCTGAAAAGTAGAGATAATTCTAGTATCTACTTCGTAGGGTTGCTCAAAGGATGACATAAGATCATGCCTGGGCCTGACACTAAGGAACACACACTAAAAGACGCCTCCTGTTGTGATGTTCCTGGGTGGTTTTAGTTTTTCTGTTTCTTTTGGTGTGTGTGTGTGTGTGTGTGTGTGTGTGTGTGTGTGTGTGTGACTGGGCACCCACGTGGAGGTCAGAGGACAGCCTTGGGTGTCAGCTCTTGCCTTTCATCTTGTTTGGTGCAGAATTTCTTCACTTCATATACCAGGCCATCAGGCTTGCAAGCTTTTGGGTTCTCCTGTCTGCCTCCCATCCAGCTCTCTGTGGGAGAACTGGCATTGTAGATGTGCACTGTTGAACTTGCCTCACAATGGTTGCTGTTTTAATTTCATTCAGTTCCATTCCTAAGGGATTAACTGTGGACAAGTTCTCTGAGCTTCACCTTCTAAACTAGCAGGAAGTATTTTGAGCTACTGAGCAGGTAAGTGGTAAAGAGGCATAGAACACCCGGTACCCAGCATCCAATCTTCCTAAAAGTATGATTTCCCATTAGCAAAAAGAGGAACCCCTTTCAGGGCACCATGCGCATTGATCCTGGCAGAGTTCTGCTCCATTTTGACACGCATTTATCTACTCAACAAAGCAGCCACACAGAAATAGGGGAAAATCTAGACACCCATGGCTGCACATTTGCTACTTTTCTCGTCCCTGCAACCTAGTGCCTGTCAAGACATAATCTGCACGTGGACAGGTTTATTTAGGCTCACATCTTGAGGAGAAACAGTTCATTAATAGCAGGGGAAGCTAAGGTGATGGGGTGATGGTGGGAATATGAAACTGCTTGCTACAGTGCGTTGACAAAGAGAAAGCTGTCACTAGAACATGTAAGGGCACCCCCAGTGACCCACTCTCTCCAGCAAACACCCTCAAGCAAGTGTGTCCAACCCTTTCTTTAAAATATTTTTAATTTATGTGTGCCCACATAGATGTCTGTGCACCACATGCACTCTTGGTATCCAAGGAGGTGAGAAGAGGACATAGAATGTCCTGGAACCTGAAATGACAGGAAGTGACGAGCCTCTGTGCGGGTTCTGAGAGCATAATCAGGGTCTGCTATGAGATGAGCAAGTGCTGTTAACTGCTGAGTCATCTCTCCAGCCTGTTATGTCCAACCTTTGACATTGCCACCCAGTGTTGTCATCTATAAAGTTTCCAGTGGGCAACTGCAGTTGAGTTACAGGAGGAAAAAAAAAAGGAATCTCATGAGGCTGGAGAGATGGCTCAGCAGTTAAAAGCACGTGCTGCTCAATCATGAGGACCAGAGTTCAGATCCCAGCACCCACATCAAGGAGTGTATGCCTGTAACTCCAGCTCCCAGAGATCTGATGACCTCTTCTAGTTTCTTGGGCACATGCACGCTTACACACACACACACACACACACACACACCTCCTAATATTTTAAATAAGCTTCTCATTTATGTTGGGCTGCATTCATCTTCTCCTTGGTTGCATGTGGCCCACAGGCTCCATGTTGGGCACATTCAGGAGGTTATAACCTCCCTAAACAGTGTTGAA
The DNA here is from genome assembly GCF_964271855.1 of Acomys minous. Taxonomy (NCBI): domain Eukaryota; kingdom Metazoa; phylum Chordata; class Mammalia; order Rodentia; family Muridae; genus Acomys; species Acomys minous. The sequence goes on along the minus strand of NC_140483.1, from coordinate 69,840,791 downwards.
TTCTGGGGCTTCGGTGTTCAGATACATGAACCTATGAGAACTGTTTTCCTTCTTATAGCCTATGGACCGCATGGGTGAGTGTGTGTGTGTGTGTGTGTGTGTGTGTGTGTGTGTGTGTGTGTTGGAGGAGAGTTCCAGTGCACTTTTTTCTGTTTATTCCTAGATACAGTGGGTTGGGTAGCTCTCAGGGATGCTTTTCCTTTTGCGACGACTCTGTAGCACTTCTAGCCTTCACTAGGAACTCAGGTGTCCATGATGGGTGATGCTGGCAGGGATGGGCTAAAAGGTGATCACTGGTGATTAAGCGTTGCTACCGGAAAGCATCATCAGTTACTCCAGTCACAGTTATTGAGTAAAGAGAGTCATGTGATCACCCTGAGTGGAGCTGCCCTCTAGAGTGCCTGACCACTTGGGTAATGGGGCCTAGGACAGGAGAGGACACTTTACCTTGCATTTGTCGGGTGCGAGCCTCGTGGCCTGTGTTGAGCTGTTCGGCAGGGTGCTTTTGTCTCCTCACATCACATTGTGACTCGTCTTTGAACACATGTGGCCTGCGCAACACAAACTGAGGGAAAGATTTCAAGTGGCTGGTGACACTCTTTCTCTCTCCCTCTTCTAATTTAGGGAACTGTGTGTAGGTGGCGGGGATCCAGGCTTTCTGGTCTTCGCATGTCAATGCTCAAAAATACATCTCTCCATCTTTCCCCTCCTGGCCAGCCAACATGGACTCTCCCTCTTCTTATGGGGAAGCTTCTTATGGGGCAGACCTGGGGTGTCATTCACTCCAGAAGTAACACGTCTGGAGGTGAGGCCAAAAGAGCGCCCTGAACAACTGCCGGGTTAACAACTGCACATGTGGGGTGCGGCTGCACACGACTCTGCTGGGGCCTCCTTGTGCAGACAGTCAGCCGGTGGTGTTAACGTGCTGTGTTAAAAGTGACACCAGAGCGCTGCAGGCGCCACTGTCAGCTGTTGCTGGAGATGACACCCCGGCCTGCAGAGTTGGGTGCGAGCTCGGAGCAGCAGCCCTCCCCCTCACTTGGGTCCCAGGATCCCTGAACCCCACCGGAAGGGGTTTAGGAGAGGCAAGCAGGTAGCCTATTTAAAAGGAGTATTTTGTCCCCAGCATGCGAAGAGTGGGACACAGGCTGTGAGAACAGTGAGGTCATGAGGCTAGAGGGACACTCGGGCCAGGTAGGAAAGTGTCCATGCTGAGAGAGACCTCAGGGCTCTTTCCTCTTCAGGTTTTCCTTCTTTCCTTCCTTTTCTCTTTCCCTTGGCCCTCTCTTCTTCCCTTTCCTTCGCTCTTTCTGAATAAGAATCTCACTAGATCAGGCTGACCTCAAAGCTGCTACGTAGTCCAGGATGATCTGCAATTCCTTATCCTTCTGCCTTCACTTCCCAAGTGATGAGTTACAGGGTGTGTACCACCTTGCCCAGTGTATGAAGCGCCAGCGATTGCACCTAGAGCCATGTTCATGCCAGGCCAGCACTCTACCGACTACTAAGTCACACCCCCGGCCCTCAGACTCTCTTCCTGGTACCCCCTCTGGGCCTCCATAGGGCAGCTGTGATTTCCAGGGAAGCTATGGACAGCCTCTGAGGCTTACAATTCAGTCAGGGAAGGGTTACTGACAGACTTGGAGTGACTAAAAAGGAACTCAGCAGCAAACACTCCAGTGTGGTGTTGGGATGAATGGGCAAGTGCCCAGGGTTTCAGAGGACTTTGAAGGAGAGTGAGATTGGGGAGGACTCAGAAGCATAGAAGCCCAGAGAAGGGAAGAGAAAGGAAGCGGGTGGACAGGGTAAGAACTCCCGTCCCCGAACCCATTTTGCAGGCAGGGAGACCTGCCTTAGGTTAGCTAGCTTTCTCCTGGGGGCAGATTTGCAGCTACGATGGTGTAGCCTGCGTGCTTTGTGCAGAGACTCCCTCCATTTGCCCTCGTAGCCCAGGAGGAACATGTTGGACCTGACCAGTGCCCACCTCACACCTCAGCTACGGGAGTAGCCTAAGGGTCAGCAAAAGTGAAACCCAAGAATATTGCATCTTTGGGGATGTAAAACAAAACAACTCACATCATGCAAACATGAGGACCTGAGCTCGGTCAACAGTACCAGATTAAAAAAAAAAAGGCTGGACACGGTGGCACGCGCCTGTAATCCCAAAACTAGGGCAGAGGGGACGAGTGGATTCCTGGCCTTGGGAACCACCCAGCCCAGCGTGATGCTTCCAGGTCAGTTCAAAATCCTGTCTCCAGTACATAAGGTGGATGGTACCCTGCGGGATGGTTCCAGGGGGTGACCTCTGGTGTTTGTTTTCCACACCTACACACAGAGGTATACACATGTGAACACACTAACACACACACACACACACACACACACACACATACACACACGCACCCCATCTCTTCGTAGAAGGAATTTCTGTCTGTCTGTCTGTCTGTCTGTTTTTTTTTTCCTTGTAACTATCTTGACTAAATCATTAGGACTTCCACTTTGCAGTTTGGGAAACTGGGGCTGGGAGAGCAACTGCTGCATGTTCAAACAGTTCTTTAGGAGAGATGGAGCTCACTGCAGTCATTTCAATGTCATCAGCTTCTGGTGCCAAGTCACACGTCACTCAGGACATCCCCAGTGTCAGCGAATGTCAGCTCATTTGTTTGCTAAGCCCCATTTCCTCTTGGAACACATCCTGTCCTCCATGATCCTGCCCTGGACGAGGAAGGGTTTGGAGGGAGAGACCTGTTGGCTGGCTACTAGCCAATCAATTACTCCCTCTAGTTCTAGCCTCAGTGTGCATAGGGAACTAAATCTGGAATCCCAGATTTGAGATGGATGCTAGGTAGGAATCTGACATTGCCTGTATTGAAAATCCTCAGAACTGCCCTGCTTCCCCTGTTAGCCCTACCTTCTCTTCCTGTCCCTGGGAGCCTGGAATCTGTGAGCTCTGAGATTTTATTTATCTTTTCCTTCATCCACTCAAGGGTTCCCTCTTTTTGAAGCCAGAAAACCAAAGGTACCAAGATGGGTAAACCTATTGCAGTTCTGTCTCCAGCAAGTCATCTTCCCCTGTGTGTGTGTGTGTGTGTGTGTGTGTGTGTGTGTGTGTGTGTAGAGAGAGAGAGAGAGAGAGACAGACAAACAGACAGACAGACAAACAGATGGGGGAGAGAGAGGGAGAGAGGGAAAGGTTAACTAAATGCTCTTTTATGTCAGGCATGTTCCACAAACACATGTCCTATTATTTTATGAGTATGTGTGTTTGTGTTCTTGTGGAGATCAGAGGTCAATGTTGGGTGTTATATGCAGTTCTTCTTCTTCTTGTTATTGTTATTATTATTATTATTATTGCTATTGTCATTACTACTATTTTATTATTACTATTATTACAATTATCTCGCTGAGCCTGGAGCTCACCAGGCCACCAAGCCCTAGGGATCGTCCCATTCCTATCTCTCCAGCCCTGGGATGCGTACTACTGTGCCACCTTTTTCACTTGGGTCTGGGGAATCAGACACAGGCCATCAGGCTCACCAGGCAAGCAGTTGACTGAGCCAGCTCCTCAGCCCCAAGCGCGAGGTTTTAGATCGTTCACAGCTTTTACCCTGTCTACCTGCCAGCCTTATTCCTTGACTGTGGCTCCAGACCTCCTCTAGACTAGAGTTTCTGCTTCCGTCTTTACCATTGTGTGCTAAAGCATCTGTCGTCCCTTCGGCCTTGCAGCTCTGGGGTGAAAGCCACCAAGACTGTCTGATTCCAGCTAAGGTTTTGGCTCACTCTTGCTCTGTATGTGTACTGAGTGTGCAGACGTGGGCTTGACTTCCTTCCGCCAGACTAGGTCTCACAAAGTACGGATGGCCACTGGTGATAATTAGCTGAGATAGGCTCCCGTGGGCTAACCCTGTTTGCCCCGCCCCCTCCAACCTTAGCTGTGTGTAGACCTGTGTTCCGTCTATGTCCTGCCCATCCATCAGATCTCCTTGGCTTGACTGTAAAACACCTCTGAAAAACTCGCTCCCTGCGGCCAGCTGCATCATCACTTCTTTCCCTCAGCCATCCTGATCTGTCGCTCCTTGTACCTTGTCAGATGCAGCTGAACCATTTCTACCTCTGTGAAATCCTTCCACAGGTCAGGTTCCCTTCCTGAACTATCTGGGTCATAGTATTCCTCCATCCCATTGGAATATTGTCCCCCACAAATCTTATTCTCTCTTTCCCTGACCACACCTTAATTTGCCTAAGAAACACACAGCATGTGCCCAATTTAGAGGAGGCAACACTGAGGCTCAGACAATGTAAGCGGCTAGTGGGCTAGTGGACCCACAGCTAGGAAATAAAAGGTGTGGATAGGATTGACCCCAGGTCTGATAGACGTCTCACCCTAGCTGGTGTGTGTGTGTGTGTGTGTGTGTGTGTGTGTGTGTGTGTGTGTGAACGCACACATGTCGTGTGTAAATGTGGAGACCAAAAGTCAATGTCAGTTATCTTCTGAAGTCAGTCTCCACCTCATTTCTGAGCAGGCTCCCTCACTGCCCGCCCGGGACCTGCTGATTTGACTACACTGACTGGCCATTGAGTTCCAGGTGATTCTTCCCTTTCCAAAGCTCTGGGATGACAGGTGTGTCCCCACGCTCAGCTTTTCACATGGGCGCCGGGGCCGACACTCAGGTCCTCAGGCTTGTGTGGCAAGCGCTGTGCAGAGTGAGCACCACCCCGGCCCTGCCTCACCTCCCAAGCATCAGACACTCAACCTTGCAGGGGACCCTGGGATCCCCCCTCCCCCTGCTTGGCTGCACATCTGGTAGAGTGTTCTCGCCCCAGTTTAAGCCACAATGTCATTTCTTCTCTGTCATGTTTCTGTCATGACTGCCTTCATGTATCTCTTCTTTAGAAGTCATCTGGGGGTTCCCTGTGGCCTGGTGCCATTTGCTCACTCTCCCCTCGGGCTGTCAGTTTGCCTTCACTGTAGAAGTGCTGGCCCTTTAAGGAAACTCACCCTTTACCATATGCGTGTTACAAATATTTTTCTAGTTTTTAAAAAAATATATATGTAGTGGGATTTTAATATCACATATAGTTGAATTTCCAATATTTATTTTGTGCTTGACATTTAATTTCAACCCACGTCAGCTTTCTTTGGCAATATTCTGCTAAGGTTTTGTGGGTGTAAGGTCTCCACTAGGCATGCCCCAGCTGGGGTGCTGGATCTTACCCATGCTCAGCTTGCCAGCAACTGGAAAATGAACCTTCTTGTTAATATGTCCTTGACCTTGGCCCTAAACAGTATAGCTCACATGTGCTTGTGGTCCCAGATCATCTGGGGGACCCATCTTCCCAGGGCACTGCCGCAGTACCGTGGTGGCAAGAATTGAACATTAAGTTTTGGGATGGTAGGTCTTTCTAATGGGGCTCACAGGGGACATTGAGGCAGATGGTCCTTTTGGGTAAGAAATTTATTGGAAGAATTATTAATTCTATGGGCAGACAGACAGACAGACAGACAGACATGTGGTAGCACAACAGCAGCTCTGTTGAGAGCTTAGGTGCAGAGTGGAAAGGGGGAGTCCCTTCTCAGCGGTCTCAGAAAACAGGTTTACAGCCATGAGCCTGCAGGCAGGCTGCCCGTGATTCTTGTGACCTGATTAGCACCTAGCTTAAATGTACCAGAGGTTTATGGTAAAAAAAAAAAATCATTTAGGAGACTTGGGAGGTGGGTAGAAGATAAGATTTCTTACCATAGCTGAGCAAGGGGCAGGCATCCCACCCTGGAGCTAGGAAATGACCACAAACAAGATGAGCCCAGTGGGTAAAGTGCTGGCTGAGCAAACAAGAGGATCTGAGGTTGGATTCTCGGCATCTACAAGAAGATCTGGGTGTGGCTATGTCTGTAAGGACTGGGTGTGTGTTTGAGGAGGGGAGTCTGAAGATCCCTCGAGTTTGTTGGCCAGTCCAGTTCCATCAGTGAACTCCAGGTTCAGGGGGAGACCTGGTCCCCAGAATAAGGTAGAGAACAATTGAAGAAGACATCGTTAACATCGACCTCAAGCTGTCTTGTGCATGCATGCATAAGACACACACACACACACACACACACACACACACACACACACACATGGACACACAGGAATCTGCAAACGTGTATATACTACATGCACACATACACAAAAAAACATCGCTAAAAGATAACCTATTTGGAAGGCACATCTGCCTTAGAAACTTCAGGACAGGTTCCCTGGAGGGAAGAGAGCTGGAGAGCAGGCTAGGACACCAAGGCCATTGAGCGGGCAGCAGGAAGCCTGCCAGAGCTCATGGCACAGGAGGGAAGGTTCCCTCTCCCACCTGGGGTCCTTGGGACAAGGCCTCCTTGCGAAGGGAAGGGTGGAGTTTGGCAGTTCTACTGATGCCCTAATTAAGCCGAGGGTACGTTTCCCAGCCCAACTGTCAACCAACGCGGCTGTGCAAGCCAGGAATGAATATTCCCAAAGCGCCAACAGAAGGAAGTGCTTCACAAAAAACGGAGCCCGAGGGCGTGAAGGGAAAACAAGCCCTGTTCACACGCAGGCAGACAGCAGCCGCTGCTCAGCACAGCCCGGAGGAGGCGGAAACGCGAACTCGAGCCTCCAAGCAGAGACAGCTCTGCTGCTGCACCGCTAGTCCCCAATCCCAGGCACCACCAGCAGGTGTGGAACTCCTGGGCCGCAGATGCGCCCTTCCCAGTTCTCTGTCCCCTTGGCTGACCAGTCAAATCCCATGTGCCGGTAGCCATGCCCTTGGAGGGTGGGTTTATGGGGATGGGACAGGTCCAGATCAGATGGCTGGCCTGAGGCTTGGATACCTTGCTAGGGTATCCTTGCCCCAGCCTGGGTACCGCCATCTCTTCTCCCTTCATCCCTGCTTCTGTCACCTTGGGCAAGACATTCCTTCTTGGTGCTTCTTTTTCCTCTTTGGGGAAAAAAAAGGGAATTGATAACACTTCAGGGTGGAAGACGGCTGTGTATTTCCTGTTCAAGCCTACCTGTTTCTGATCTGACTGTCTCAGTCCCAAGGTTCAGGGACTATCAGGTTGCCCCTATGCTCAGGTTTATGTGGGGCTGGGAACCAAACTCAGAGCTTCCAGCATGCTAGGAAAGCACTCTACCAACAGAGCCCCGTCCTCAGCCTCCAAAATGCCTTTTTTACAGGAAATTCCTCCTTTTCCTGGTGTGAGAGTTTGCCTGTGTTCTCCCAATCATATGGGGGCCACAGTGGCTGCTGGGACACTATTATCCAAGAAAGAGATAATCTTGTGACACCTTCTTTCCCAGCTCCATTGCCCACCAAGCACTAGTTAGCTTTCTGGGATGACAATTGCCCCTGGAGTGGGCCAGTCATCCTTGGCTACAGGGGACTTCTGGGCACACAGGGCTGGTCCTGGTTCCAATCTGGTAGTTCTGGGACTAACTGTCATTCTTTGCCATGTCACTAAGGGAAGCTGGACTGAGCTTAAGGACCAGTGCTAGGGTTCCTGCCAACTCCATAGTCCCAAGAGAATCTGGCCCTCCAGGGGCAAACGCTGTTGTTATTCTTGGTGCTTGCTCTAAGATGCTCCCTCAAGACCCGTGCCACCCGGCAATGAATGGAGATCCAGGGCTGTGGTATCCTGTCTCCTGCTGCAGCCGTGGGTCAGCAGCTTTCCTCTTCTTTCATAGTTGGCCAAACAGAGGCCTCTGTAGGTCAAAGACCTCACTGGCCTCTGTGTTGCTTGCTTGTTGGAAGCAAGACATGAGTGGACAGCAGGCCAGTTGGGCTCTTAGAAGCGCTGGTCCAGCCCTCTGCTTGTTTTTGGAGATTGCAGGAGCCTAGAGCATGGTGGGAGTTTGCCTGCTGCTGGCTCACAACAAGTAACAAAGGCAGGACAGGAAGTCGCCGCTAGTGCTTCCTAGCCTCTGTTCCTTCAGGGGCTGTTCCCACAGAGACCCTGGAGAGCAGCTCTGGCTACAGGTAGGATCGTCAGAAGGCCCTGATGTGTCCTTGACCTCAGGGCCCATCTTTGAGGGCCGCCTCCTACAACTTGGCAGGTTTGGGCACAGCATTCGCACTTTGAGCTCTGCTTATCTCCTGGCAGGGTCAATATTGGCTGTTTAGATGTGTGCCATTGGTCTGTGTTTGAGGCTTTGAATCTTGCCCTCGTGTTTGGCATGGGGCAAGGGAATCTGGGGTCAGGGAGACAGCCTGGAGCTCCCAGGCATTCCTGGGAGGAGGGCAGCCTGGGGAAAGAAATGCAGTCTGGTTGGGATACCCAGCCACTCCATTTCTCAGAGCTCCTTCCATGTTGCTGTGAATTTACAACCTCACTCACATTTGAGTCTCCTTTTAAAAATGTGTGTGTGTGTGTGTGTCTGTGTGTGTTTGTGTGTGTGTGTGATGCATGTACAAGTATGCATATATGTTGTGGCACATCTCACATGTGCAGGTGGAAGCCAGAGATGGATACCTTCCCTGAACACTCCCCACTTTATTTGTTGAGGCAGTGTCTCACTGAACCCGGAGTTCACTGTTTAGGTTAGGCTGGATGTCCTGAAAGCTCCTGGGATCTGCCCATCTCCACCCTCAGCCTCACCATGGAGGCTACAGGCGCACACTGCCAAGTCTGACATTTTGTTGGTGCTGAGAATCCAAACCCAAGTCCTCATGCTCATACAGCAAACGCTTCGCCAGCTAAGCTCCTCATCAGTCCTATTTGAAATACTTGATATGTGTGTGTGGTGTGTGTGTGTGTGTGTGTGTGTGTGTGTGTGTGTGTGTGTGTGTGTTCATATGTGTGAGTGCATGTAGAGGCTAGCAGTTAACCTCAGGTGTCAACCCGCTTGGGTTTTTTTTTTTTTTTGGTTTTTTGTTTGTTTGGGTTTTTGTTGTTGTTGTTTTGTTTTTTGTTTGTTTGTTTTGATACGGGGTCTCCCTGGTTGGTCTGGGGCTGCCCAGTGAGCCCCAAGGTTCATCCTGTTTCTGCCTCATTCTAATATTGAGATTATAAGTGTGGAACATCATGCTGCCCTTTTCCTTCTTCTTCTTCTTCTTTTAAAATGTAGTTCTAGGGATTAAAGTCGGGCCCTTGCGTTCGTGTGGCAAGTACTTTAACAACTGAACTGTCTTCTCACCTGTGCTTGGATTTTTGAATTTCCACCTTTTTCCATTCGAGAAGTCTAGAGCGACCCTTCTGTTCTTGACCTTCAGCTGAGTCCTCAGTAAATTCCGAGACTGATAACAGCTTCCAGTCGGATGACTTCGCCCACTGAAACCTAATGGAGTGCACTGAGTGTAGCCGGGAAGGCTGGGCGAAGCTGTGTGCTCGGTAGGTCAAAAGCAGTGAGCCTTTTGACTTGAAGATACTTTCTACTTGAATGGTCTACTGGGCACTATCCCATCCTCTGCACCCGAGTCAAGTCTTGAAGGTGAAACAAAACTGAGTGGTCCCCGGGTGGAAGGCACAAGTGTTTTGGATGCTTTTTTTCCTATGGAGTCTAAAGGCTATGCCCATTCCTTCATTCCATGGGCTTTCTGCTTGTTCTTCTTCTCCCTGGCAAGCTGGAGCCCATATATTCTTCCACACCCAATACATAGGTTTGGGGTGGGACTCATTTTCATTGGTTGGGGAGGGACATGTCTGAAGTCAAATGTGGGTATGAGGTGGACCAATGACACGCCAGAGCCACAGGAACCGGGACAAGATCTTTCTCTGCCCACTCACACTGTGCCCCTTCTCTGAGGGAAGGAATTAAGTTTCATCATTTATCACCCCCTGAAGAGACTCTAATAAAAAAAAAAAAGACAACAGAGAGGTGATGGAAGTATTGGGTCCAAACATACCTTAAGTAGGCCTGGCGGGGGAGGCATCTTCAGTCTCTCAGCTGAGCAGCTGTGGGGCTGAGGCTGGAGAGCCTGAGGTGGGACGGAGAACTCCCTTTTCTTCCGTTTTCTTTTGGGGGCTGAGCATGAACTGTGGGAGCAATCAGCAACCATGCAGGGAAACCCTGGGCCCCAACAGGTAGCTAATTAGCACTGTGCTCTGTGCTAACTCAGTAACCCACACCCTTACGTCAGTGAAGCCTCAACAACCGTTGCGTCTGTCTGATTCCTGTTGGCGTCTGGGCCACACCAGAGCTATGTGACTGGACTTATGGTGTTTGGGTTTCTTGTTGTTGTTGTTATTATCTGTGTGTGTGTGCATGTTCGGGGCACACGTTGAGTGAACACCTATACACGAATGTGTAGGGGACATCAAGGACTTTTTCTGTCACTCCCCTTAGGCAGCGTCTCAGTGGCTCAGCAGCTCATTGATTTTGGCTATGCTGGCCAACCAGCAGGCTCTTAGGTCTGAATGTCTCACTTCCCCCAGTTTTGGAGTTACAGACAGGTCAGCCATACCAGGGTTTTTTGGTTTTTGTTTGTTTTGTTTTGTTTTTTTAATGTGGGTGCTGAGGATTTTAACTCAGGCGCTCGCTCGTGCTTGCAAGGCAAATATTTTTCCTGAGCTCTCTCTTTTCTTCTGAAAGACAACCTGGTACAGCAAAAAGGAATCTCACCTTTTTTTCCCCTTTCCGATCTTATTTATTTGTTGATGAGACAGGGTCTCATGACTCTCAGACTGGCCTCAAATCCCTTACATTCTGCGAAGGACCTTGAACTCCTGCTGCCCAGTTTCCCGAGTGTTGAGTTTACAGGTGCGGGCCACCACACCTGGCCTGTGTGGTAGACAGGAAGGGACTCAGTAGGTCGGACTAGACCAGCTCCTCAGCTTCTGTCATAAGCACCTTGGGTGACGGTGGGGACATCTAGAGCTGAGATTCTATGCTTTTGGGTTAGTGTCTGTGAAGTCAGGTGAGTGGGGTGGGGTCTGGGGGTGGGGGGAACCATTACAGGCAGATCAGAAAGGCCACACTCATAGGCACAGTGACGAAGCCCCAGCCTTGGAGTCGGATAACATGCTCTGAATGTGGCCCTAGCCACACACACTGGTTGATGACCTTGGGTAGGTCATTTCACCTTCAGGTGTCCAGCTATCCTCCTCTGCAAAGTACCACCAAACCTGCACGTTCCTAAGACTCTCTTCCTCCCGTCCTCCCTCTCTCTCCCCCTCCCTCCCTCTCTGGTTTCTCTCTGTCTCTCTCCATCTCTCTCTGTCTCTGTCTCTCTGTCTGTCTGTCTCTGTCTCTGTCTCCCCCACCTCCCCACCCCCACCCTCTCTCTCTCTCTCTCTCTCTCTCTCTCTCTCTCTCTCTCTCTCCCCCTCCCTCCCTCTCTCCCTTGCCCCCCTCTCTGTCTTGCAGCTCAGGCTGGCCTTGAACTTTCTATATAGCCAAGGATGCCCTTGACCTTTCTGATCCTCCTGCCTCCGCCTCCCAAGTGCTGGGATTACAGGTGTGACCCTCTGCACCTGTTCTCTGCAGTCCTCATAACTGAGGGTTTTGTGCTTGCTAGGCAAGCCCTCCACCGACAGACAGAGTTACACCTCTAACCCCAGGGTTCTCAGCCTGCCGGCAGAGGAAGTGTTAATGATGACTGTGTCCACTGAGTGGAGTGGCCAGTGGTGAAAACACCAGGCTATGATGATAGGGCTGAAAGGGGCTATTTTCGGAGGCCAGCCACATGGAGTAATAGGATTGGGGCGGAGGCAAGCGTGACCAGAGGCGATGTTCTCAGCTACCGAGGCAACGGCAGCAGCCACCTTGCCAAACAAAACACTCCTTGCTTCTTTTCTCCTCCCCTCTTCCTTGGGTTTTATTTTGACCTTCTAGAAAACCACCCTTGCCAGCAGCAAGGAAAAGATTGTTTTGATATCCTAACTGGTGGGTGTCTCAGAACCATTGCTTGCTGTACCTTTTGCCTTTAGCTTTAATGTCCATGGCACAGCGGGGGAAACTGAGGCAGGATGGGGCTAAGAAACTGGTCACCAGGTGATCTGCATGGGAAAGTATTTTAAATTCCATCTTACCTTTATTCTCTCAATCCCTCCGTCCTCCCTCAAAATCCAGCAGAAGGGGTGGAATTAGGGGGAGCCCCCCCCCAACAACGCCTGCAGTTTTTTCTATTATATTATCTTTTTCCTATCAAAATTCTTGCTCAGGAGAGTCATTTTGTGCCCTTCACACCCAAGGGCAAGTACCATCAGCCTCTGCATTGCTGCTTTCGGGGAAGCAAGCCAGCCAGAAGGCAGGGCAAACTCCTGTTGTCACAGCGTGTGCCCTAGCTGGCCATTAAATGCCTGCACAAAGGACATTTGGTTACTGGGTAAGAAGTGACAGGGACCCCTTGCCTGCTAGCCCAGGTGTTGGCAGAATCCCAGGTCCAGGTTCATTGGGGGGGGGCATCTTCTCCTGGGGCCTTCCCTCTCAGGACTGCACAGAGTGGATCGGCAAAAGGAGCAAGGTGATACATTTTGAAGGTGTAAACTCAGCTCTGGGATCGTGTCCCCCCCCCCCCACTCCCGTATATGAGTCTGTCAGGGGCTCTCAGTTCCTATACAGAGTTAGGCTGGTGTGACAGCTTCGGCTGGTTGTCAGCTTGACGCACCTGAGAAGAGGGGGCCCTCGACTGAAAGCCTCCATCAGATTGCCTTGTGGGCACGCCTGTGAGACAGCTTCTTGATTGTTAGTTGATGTGTAGAAGGGCCCAGCCCACAGCAGGTGACACATCCCCAGACAGTTGGGGGGCCTTGGCTTCGTAAGCAAGCCAGCCGGGTGACAGTGATGCTGAGAGCAGGCCAGGAAGTGACCTTTCTCCATGGCTCCCACCTCTGCTCCCCCTTCAGCTCCCTCAGCAATGGGCAGTTAGTTACCTGGAACTGTAAGGTGACAAAGCCCCCCCCCCCTAGTTCATTTTGGACGTGATGTTCATCACAGCAACAGAAAAGCAAAGCTAGAGCAGATAGTTGGTGATAAGACAAAGAGAAAGTTAAGTGGGGGTGCAGGAAGATGGCCCGGTGGGTAAGGTGCTGGCTGTGCAGGCATAAGGACCTGACTGGATCCCTCAGAACCCATGTTAAAAAGGCGCTGGCTTGTTTTTCCACCATCTTGATACAAGCTAGAGTTGTCTGAGAGAAGGGAACCTCAATCAGAAAAATACCTCTATAAGAGCAGGCTGTACAAGCCTATAGGGCATTTTCTTAATCAGTGATGGATCGGGGAGGGCCCAGCCCATTGTGAGTGGTGTAACATCTGGGCTGGTGGCCTATCAGCAGGCTAGGCAAGCCGTGAGGAGCAAGCCAGTAAGCAGCACCCCTTCATGGCCTCTGCACCAGCTCCTGCCTCCAGGGTCCTGGCCCGTCTGAGTTCCTGTCCTGACTCTCTTCAAGATGGACTACAAAGTGGGAGTGCAAACAGAATAAACCATCTCTTCTCCAAGTTGATTTGGCCAGGGTGTTTCATCACAGCAGTATTAACCCCAGCTGAGGCACCAGGCGCCCCCCTCTAGCAGTCCTAGCACTGGGAAGATGGAAATAAGCGGGTCTCTAGTGCATGAGGGACAGCAAGACTAGCAGAATGGTTGAGCCCCATCAATGAGAGAGCCTGTACCTGGCTCCTGAGGAGGGTTGCCCTAAGCTTGGGTGAGTTAGAAAAGATGCAGATTGTGACAAGTGAGTCGTGGCCCTCGGGAGTGGGGCATCGGGAGGTAAGACTCAGCTGAGGATGTTATGGGACCCAGGTCACTGGTACACAATGCTGGACCCCAAGAGAGGGAAAACAGAAACCTCACAATTCAAAGAGGGGTGCTGAGGCATGTGTCATACCACACTCTGAAAGCAAAGTCCCCAACCTCCACAACTGGGGCCCACTCCTAAATTAGCACCTGTGGTTGGGTGGGGTGGGGGGGAACTGCTAGCAACTCACATGTTAGGTTCCCAGCTGTGTCAGGAGACCAACAGGGAGCTGAGTGTGGCAGTAAACCTGCAAGGGCTCCCTTATAGTCAAGGACTGTAGAGCAGCCAGCTGTCCTAGGAAAAAAACAGCGGCCATAGGTAGACCACAGCAGCCTTGGAATGGGGACTCAACAGCAGGCTCTAGGGGAATGCCCTTGCGTGGCTTAAGAGCTGTAAATAGACCCTGATGGGATGGGGCCATCGGACCACCTAGTGTTTGGCAAGCAAAGATAGTTCAACCCAACAGTCCAGGGCACCAGCAGGTCCCTGTGCTGCCACCAGGCAGTGACAGAGAGGAAGGAACAGGACAATCGCATGCACAACTAGACCTTTGAAAAGTCAAAGCTAACTTGACTTGCCAGCTGAGAGGTCAGGAGCGATGCTGTTTGTGAGTACCCGGGAAGCCCCTCTGTGCCCCCCCAGTCTTAGGGGGGTGTGGCAGGCTGTGTGGCAATCGCCTGCTGGGGCAGAGTTTACCCCCAAAGCTCTATCTGAGGGGGCAGGTTTGCTGAGCAAATGAAGAGTGCAAATAGAAATGCAGTGGGATTGTTTAAACTCACTTTTAGTCAAACAAAGTGATTCAGCCCTCCCCCCCCACCCCCCGCCGCCTCCCCACGGACTCCCCTGGAAGCACCTATTGACCGGCAAACAAAAGATGCTCTAATTTAGCTATTCACCAAGACCTCACCCCCATGGGGCCCTCGCCCCTCCCCTGCATCTTCAGCTCGATGCCACTAGTTAACCTTGATCTTGCTACCAGCGAGAATTTGGCTCTTTGCAGTCCCTTCTCCACCATGGGGGAGGGCAAATTAAATGGGATGCCTATGTGCCCTGCTTCCTCGTGTTTAATATGCGGCAGAAGTCAGAGTCGCTGAAGAGCGACCCCGTGTCGTCCGGGCTTGTCCAGAGGGGGAAGAAATTGGCTGATCTGGAGGTTTTTTGTTTCTATTAATATCCCAGCACAAACGCATTGTGACTCAGCCTCCGTCCTGCCCAGTTGCGCAGGGCTGGCTCTCTCCTTCCATCGCTCCCAGGATCCCGCAGTGACTGCCTGGCCCCTCCGGGGTCACTGGCTGGGCTGAGAGCCAGAGAGCAGGTGCCTGTCCCTATCCGTGGAGGACCAAACTTTGCAGTGGCCCCAAGGCAGCATTTTACTAAGCATTCCTGGTGGCTTTGGATTCTGAAGCTAGGAACCTCCCTTCAGTTTGGGCACCAAATATCTTTGGCTGCAGGCCTCAGAGAGTGAGTGCTGAGTAGGAGGAAGAAGAAGCTTGCTTGGTTTGTTGGGGGGGGGGTCTACACACACCCCCTCTCCATAGGTGACCTGTCACTTTGACCCACATGGGTATAGGGGTAGATTAATGAAATGATCCTCTTTAAAACTTGCTGGAGTGCTAGAAGCTCTGAGTTCCATCCCTAGTAGGATCCCCCCAGGATGGGAGGCAGGAGGATGAAGGCTTCAAGGTCGTCCTAGCAAGGTAGGGAATTGAGGCAAGGCCAGAACACTAGAGACCCTGTCTCAAAACCAAACAAAAACTTAGCTGAGTGCTTGACTCGAGTTCTGGAAAAGGGAGAAGGATTGATAGTGTCTGATTTAGCTTGACTTGTCAACTTGACAGTCACCTGGGAGGATTTGCCTAGATCAGACTGGCCTGTGGAGGATTGATTGTCTTGACTGCTAATTGATGCAGGAGGGCTCAGCCCACTGTGGGCAGCACCATCCCTAGGCAGGTGGTCCTGGGCTTTATAAAAAAGATAGCCATGAGCTTGGAAGCAAGTGTAGTTCCTGCTTTGAGTTTTTAAGTTCCTACCCTGACTTCCCTCAACAATGGGTAGACTGTGACCAAATAAACCCTTTCCTCTTCTAAATTGTTTTTGGTCATAGTGTTTGTCACAGCAACAGAAAGGAAACTAGAGCAGAAATAAACAGTTTTATGGAGGTAAAAGTCACATAGATGCCAACACTCTGCGCTGTGTAACTTGGCTACATGGGAAGTGGCCGGGCAGGAATGAAGGTCTCTTTGGTTCAAAGAGAGACATGAAAGAGGTATGGGGTGCCAGGGCCACCATGTTGTCCAGCACCCTCCCAGCTGGCCCAAGGCTAAAGTGTCCCCAGCTCGGGGCAGGAAGATAGTTTAACAAGTAAAGTGCTTGCTCTGCAAGTGTGAAGACCTGAGCTTAATCCCCAGAATCACATTAAAATCCTGTGTGGTAATCTCCAGCAGTTTTAGGAGAATGAAGACAAGAAGATCCTTGGAGCTCATTGGCCAGCCAGGCAAGCCAATCAGTGAGAGATCCTCTCTGAAAACACAGTGGATCGTAACTAATGACACTTAACATGGACCTTCATCTGCCAGCTTACATGTACACACATATGCATACAGATTTCCTACAGCTGCTGAAAGGTCTCCTCTTCCCTCCTTTCCTCAAACCCTCATCTCATCATGTGTCTGTTAAGGGATATGCACAGGTACCTGCTAGGCTCCACTATATGTGTGGTATTCGTGCAAGGGCCAATGTGTGTGTGTGTGTGTGTGTGTGTGTGTGTGTGTGTGTGTGTGTGTATACATGTGTCTAAAATATTCTGTCTGACTGCATATGTATTTATATGAATATATATTTACGTATATCTACACATGTCTGTAAGATTGCATGTATGAACATCCTTGAACATATGTGTATTTGTTTGTGCAGGAATGTGTGTGTGGATATGTTTGTCAGAATGTGAAGCACACGTACAACATATGCACAGGATGCATGCATGTGTCCAGTTTTGCAAGGGCACATAATTGCAAAGATCTCTGTATATATGAGTGTATTTTCTAGTGCATGCAGACACGTGACAAAACACATGTGTTTGTGCATGTGGGCATAAAGACGATTCTGTGCCTAGGAACTCTTTGAAGATGCCGCGTGAATAATTGCAGGTGGGAGACCTATGTACAGGAAAGCAGGCTGCCAAGGAGAGTCAATTGTATAAAGGATACAGGCGCTTTCAACCTAGAGGGATGCCCTTCACCCTGTGGTTCCTGCGGAAAATTAGGATCCTAATGAATATTAACAAATCTGTTGAGTACTAATTAGGCATCAGCCTAAACATTTTGTGCTAGCATTCTGAGTGGAAACCTGTGTGAGCAGTGTCCCTCCATCTACAGGACAAATAAGAGCCCTATTTCCAGGGCTCTCAATCTAGCCTAGCACACTCACTGAGGGCATAGCCTCACATGGGTACCAAAATGTACGTTCCTCACTTCACCTTGATATCTTAAAAGAAACCACCATCCTCACTTATACAGGTCACCTAGAGCCCAGGGGCCACAGAAGAAGGAAGGAGGCGAGAAAAGAGGGTGCCCCCACCCCCTGGGAGCCCAGCCAGAAGCAGGCCAAGCCACTGAGCCTTCCAGGCTGGCTGCAAACAATTAGGGAGACCGAGACATTACTTCAGACGCTGACGTGCTGGTCAGCAAGCATGGGGACTGAAGGCTGATCTCCAGCATCCAGGTTTTAAAATGCCAACTGAGGTGGCATGCTTGTAACCCTAGCTCTGAGGAGGCAGAGACAGGCAGAGTCCTTGATCTGATGGTCAGTCCACTGGCTGGCCAGCATAGCCTGTTGGTGAGCTTCCAGCTGGTGACACACACATCTCAAAACACAAGATGGATGGTATCCTGAGAAATGACACTGAGGGTGAGACCTCTGATCTCGGAGAAGCAGGGACAGAGCTAGAAGAATATGTGGAAACTTAAGGGTGGAAACAGAGTAGGGTGGGACCTCAGCCTGTTGTACAAATGATATCAGTCAGCTGATTCTTCAAGGAGACCCCAAGTAAGGATGACCCCTTGAGGAGTCCTGAGTTTGCAGGAATGAGATTTAATATCTCTGGTGGTTGAACAAGAATGTCCTGCATAGGCTGGTTTTTTTCCCCCCCTTAAGATTTATTTATTATTATGTATACTGTGCTCTGCCTGCATGTACACCTGCAGACCAGAAGAGGGCATCAGATCACCTTATAGATGGTCCTGAGCCACCATGTGGTTACTGGGAATTGAACTGAGGACCTCTAGAAGAGCAGTCGGTGCTCTTAACCTCTGAGCCATCTCTCGAGCCCCGCTGCATAGGCTCTTATGTTTGAATATTTGGTCCCCTGTTGGTGGAACTGTTTGGAAGAGGTGTCCTACTGGGGTTGGGCTTTGAGGTTTTGAAGGACTCTTGTAATGCCCAGTGTTCTCTTTCTGCCTCATGGTTGTGGTTCAAGATGTGAGCTCTCAGCTATTCCTTTGTTCTGCCATCATGGATTCTGACCTTCTGAAGCATAAGCCAAATTAGCTGTGTTCGTTTATAAGTTGCCTTGGGCACAGTGTTTTATCACAACAATTAGAAATGGAGCTAAGACAATACTTAACCCTGTGCTGCACAGGCCCCGCCACCCAGCTGACTGCAGAAGGTATGGGTCTGTATAGTGCTGCCTGGAGCTTGGGAGGGATCCAGCGAAGGAAGACAATACAGGTACCCGAGGAGCTCCTGTACTGGTGAGGGGATCCTCAGCAGGTGCTCAATGGCTTTGAGTTCAGCCTCACCACAGAGGGTAGGCATTAGTCGCTCAGAGCACCCGTGGCCATTGTCAATGAGCCCAACACAGCACCTCCTGCACTGGGTGATCATCATTCTTGTGGCCAGGGTCTTATTACTGATGGCATGCTGATCTTGTAAATCCTAGAGAGGATGCTCTGCCCCACCTGCCCTTACCTTGTGGAGTTGGCTGCTCATAGAATGCTTTTGCCAACTCTCTCCCTCTGAGTTGTCAGCTTTTGTTTGTTTGTGTTTGTTTTTGGTTTTGTTCTTGTTATAGAGAAGGTTTCTCTGTGTAGCCTTAGCTGTCCTGACTTGCTTTGTAGACCAGGTTGGCCTCGAACTCACAGTGATCCGCCTGCCTCTGTCTCCTGAGTGCTGGGATTAAAGGGGTGCACCACCACACCCGGCCATCAGCTTTTTTTTTTTAAAGATGTATTTATTTATCATTATACAACATTCTGACTGCATGTGTCACTGCCCTCTGGAAGAGCAGACAGTGCTCTTTACCTCTGAGGCATCGCTCCAGGCCCCAAGTTCTCAGCTGTTATAGCCTGGCCTATGTTTTCATCCACAGGGTCACTTTCAGCTGATGTGAACTGTCACTGGACCCTGTCATGGCGGCTGAACGGTGTCTTCATGTCTCCATCCATATGTTTGAGTTCTAACACACACTCAAAGAAATGACTAAATAGGACACAACTTGGACTTAGGCACACATAGAAGAAGGAGGACCAATTGGAGACCCAGAGAGAAAGCGGCCTCCAAGGGCTCAGGTTGGGAGCCTGGGTACACCCTCCTCTCACACTTTCAGAAGGAGCCACTCTTCTGACGTCTTGAGCTTGGGTTTTACACCTCCAGAGCCATGAGGCACTATTTCTAAGCTTGCCAGTCTGCAGTTCTTTGTCGTTTGTTTCCAAGCTAAGATGTACGGTAAAGGCACGTGTTGCCATGTTCTTACTCTGGATACGGCAACCTCTGGTGAGGAGTGGTATACCCTATAAGGACAGTTGATCTCTCCTGTCTCAAGAAGCAGGGATATACGGGGTTGGAGAGGTGCCTCAGCAGTTAAGAACATTGTCTGCTCTTCCAGAGTTCCTGAGTTCAATTCCCAGCAACCACATGGTGGCTCACAACCATCTATAATGAGATCTGGTGCCCTCTTCTGGTGGGCAGGCACACAGGCAAACAGAATAAATATATCTTTGAAAAAGAAGGAGAAAAAAAAAGGAGGAGGAGGAATATAGATGATTTTCGAATGTGTGGGGGCGGAGTGGACTCTGTCTCTTCCATGCTCTGTGCTGTGTTTTCTGAGATGTGTGTTTAGTCTTTGGGCTGTTGGAGCAGAGTAGTCTGGGAGGCCTCATCTGAGGAGAGGACATTTGACCTCCTGGTTGAAAAGGCACCAGACCCGGGTAGCACCAGAGAACGAGCAGCTCTTGTTGACCTGGAGCTGGGAACCGTGCACCCCATTGGGACTCCAACTCACTGACAACTGGCCACTGACTTCGATGTGCAGCCCAAGGCCACCTGGGCTGGTGGCTGCCTTCAGGCAGAGCCAGGCGGCCATCCAGCCTCCGCAGCTCATTACATTTGACTATTTTTCTATTCCTGGCAACATCATTAGGAGAATATGCAAATAAGAGAATCAACTGAATTTGTTTCACAGAACAAAGAACGACATTTAATCAGCACAATAAATACATGTAGCCATTTGCTGCATAAGATGACAGTTAATGAAAGAAGGCTGGGAGCAAGGGAAAGTTTGGAGCTGGAGAAAAAAAAAAAAGAACAAGGAGAGACTGGGGCTGTACCAACAGAAATGATGAGCGACACGAAGGCTTGAGAGACCCCGAGGTTGCGCATTCATTCAATTATTCATTTGCCAAATATTTATGGAGCACTTGTGAGGTTCAACTATTAGACATTTGAAAACATTGAATTGAGGGTTGTGATGGCTCAGTCGGTTAAGTGTTTTCCTCACAAGCATGAGGACCTGGGTTCAAGCCCCCCCCCAATCTATGCAAAAGTAGAAGGCTGATTGATGTGTGCTTGTAACCCCAGTGTTGAGGAGGCAGAGACAGGGGGATGCCTGCTGTTCACTGGCCAGCCTGCCTAGCCTAGTTTTCAAGGTCCTGGCCAGTGAGAGACCCTGTCTAAAAAAAAATCAAGGTGGACAGCTCCTGAAGAATAACAGTGGAAGCTGTCCTGTGGCTCTCACATGTACATGAACACACACATATGTACCTGCATATACGTGACCACACACACACACACACACACACACACACACACACACACACAAAGGTAACAACGATCAGTACAGATGCTGCTCCTGCTTAAGTGGGGCCCACCTTGTCTTGAGAGAGGTAGGCATTCCTCAACCAATCCCAGGAAGACACACATCATTAGAGATGCTAGCAAGGTGAGAGGGGGTCTGTGTTCAGCAGAGTTCCATCAGTACAGCAAAATGCCTTAGCTATCCAACTTATAAAGACAAAAGGTTCGCTTTACCCACAGTCCCAGAGTTCTTGATGAGTGGAACCCTTTCCTTTGGTGAGATAGCACATTATGATGTGATAGGGTAAAATAGCTCACGTCCCAATCAAGGACCCGGGAAGAGGCTAAAGGTTCAAACTCACCTTCAAAGACTAAAGACCTCCTGAAGGCCCTACGGCGTAAAAACTGCCTTTCCTCTCTGGGGACTGCTCTGGAGACCAAGCCTTTGACATATGAGGAATATTCTAGATCAAGCTGTAGCAGGTGTAGAGGCTGAGAGGAGAGGCGTTATGAGGTAGTTAGGATGAGTACGAGGCCAGGAGACAGAGGTTGAAATGGAGGATGTGCATCCTACACAGAGGACAGTACCTTTGTTTTTCTGGTACTGTAATAAAACATCACACACTCACTCACTCACACACACACACAAATTAAGGGGAAAGGAAGCGTACACTGGTTCGCAGGCTCAAGTCTGTAGTCCATCACAGTGGGGAAGTCAAGGTGCAGGGGCTTGAAGCAGCTGGTCACATTGCATCCACAACCAGGAAGCAGAATATGCCACGAGTGAGTGCAAGTGTTTCTCTCGCTCACTCTCTCCACTTTCCATAGTCTAGGATCCTCTGCCGGGCTAATGGTGCACAAACACACACACACACACACACACACACACACACACACACACACACAGAGTAAGATGATGTTCCCACCTCAGTGAACTTAATCTAGATAACGCCTCACAAGCATGCGCAGATGCCCACCTTCCAGTTGATCCCACTGTCCCTGTCAGCCACAATTTCAGTTACCCATGATCTCTTGTGGCTCCAAGTATTGTCTTGGTTCATGTGAGTGTGTGTGTGTGTGTGTGTGTGTGTGTGTGTGTAGGCCAGTATTTTCCTGAATGCCTTTTCACCTTAGTTTTTGAGACAGGGTCTCTAATTGAATCCAGAACTCGCCAATTAGTTTTAGACTGATTGGCCAGTAAGGCGCAGAGTCTCTAACTGTCCAGTGCTGGGATTTTAGGTGCAAGCCACCATGCTCACCTTTAAAAGATCTATTTATTTTTATTACACGTGTATGAATGTTTTGCTTGCATATCTTTGCACCACATGCATGTCTGGTGCCCACAGAAGCCAGAAGAGGTGTTGGACCTCCTGGGCAACAGTTATGGGTGGTTTTTAAGTCGTCCTGTGGGTCCTCAGCAAGAGCAAAAAGCTCTCTTCACCCGGAGACTTCTCGGCAGCCCCCACACCCAGCTTTTTCCCATCACTTCTGGGAACTGGACTTAGATAAAACGGCCTATCGCTTGCAAGGATGCCATCGTCCCCACCCCACCCCCACCCCAGACTCTGTCTTGATTCTTTTAAGAGAGACCTTATCTAACTTAACTTACTGCAGGCTGTCATTACACTGTGCCGTTTTATTCCTGGTTAGTATTGAGCCTAATTTAGAAATTAAATTTACCCAGGTATAGAAAGAAACATGAGAACTGGCAAGGTGGTTCTTAGAATAAAGGCACTTGCTTCCACACAATGGGAGGAGATAACTGAATACCGGCCTTTAACTTGCACACATAAGCGCATGGTGTGTGGCCCCATCACTAAGCAAATAAGCGGAATTTTAAAATTCAAGTTGTTTTAAGTGTTTGACTTTTAACAAATTTTTTAAATAAAAATATTTAAATTTAAAAAATTTAATATCTTTTAAAGATGCCCAAATTTTAACTCTTTAAAGCTTTACATGTGACATATATACACATTACATGTATATTTGATGTAGCTCTGTGTGTGGTTTCAAGCACGCACTGGGATCTTGGCACATACTCGCATGGAGAAAGGGGCAACTTCAGTTATGTATTGATTTGTCATTTTCATTCAAGAGCATATCATGCATCCTGTTAGGGCTTTTCAAAAGCAGATGCGTGAAATGTGAATTTTAAAATACTTGTCTCTCTTCCAGGCCTAATGCTGTAGCAAGCCCTTCCACCAGAATGATTCCATACTCCTGCTGCAGGCTGAATAGCGTCTCTCCAAAGCTATGGCCAAGTCTTAACCCCCAGGATCGTGCCTGTAGCTGCATTTGGAAATAATCTCTTTGCAGATGGAACCAAATGGATGTGGGTCCTACTGGTTGTGGGTGGGTCCACATCCAATAACTGATGTCCTTTTAAGAGAGGGAAATTGAGGCATGGACACCCAAGAAGAACGCTATGACTGTGGCGGAGGAGGGCTGGGGAAATGGCTCAGAGGGTAAAGTGCTTGCTAGGCAAGCTCAAGGACTGGAGTTATGATTGCCAGTACCCATGTACCCAGTACCCAGTACCCATGTATCCAGTACCCAGTACCCATGTATCCAGTACCCAGTGCCCATGTATCCAGTATCCAGTACCCCCATGTATCTAGTACCCAGTACCCTTGTATCTAGTACCCAGTACCCATGTATCTAGTACCCAGTACCCAGAAAGATCTCCGTGCAGCCCATGCCTGTAGCACCACCACTGAGTGGCTAAAGGCAGGAGAGTCTCAGGGGCTTATGAGCCAGCCAGTCTAACACGAACACACACACATATGGACACACAGAGACACACAAACATAGAGACACACAAACATAGAGACACACACATACAGACTCACAGACAACATGCACATAGATACACACACAGAGACAACACACACAGATACACATACGCATGTGGGGGAGGGCTGTGAAGCAGTGGGTTTTCAAGCCAAGAACTACCGAGCTCCCCTACAGTAAGGAGAGCATTTTCCCTCTAGCCCTCGAGCTGGTTCTTGTAAGGAGTCAACCCTGCTGACACCTTCAACTCAGGCTTCTGGCTTGCAAAATCGCATCCTTTGTTCCAAGCCATGGGGTCACTTTTGATGGTTGCCCCGGAAAAGGAATGAGACCAAACCTCAACTCCCTAGAAATTGGGCTCCCACTGTGTCAGACGGAGGGTGGGTTGTGTCTCTTGGTTGGTAAGTTCAGGGGAGAAGCCATCTCCTTCCCCTGGAGCTAAGAGTTGCTATGGTTTCAGTACTCCCACATCCCCAGGCTATCCATCAACATGGTTCCCTGCACCATCTCTTCCTTTTGATACGGCAACCTCATCCCTCCTCAACCCAGCCCTGTCAAGCTCCATCATTAGTTAAGTCGTTCAGATGGCAATGTCTGTCCATTGGAAGGATGCTTGCTTAGCATCCCAGAATCCCCCAAACTGGCTGTGGTGGAAGGCGAAATACAAGTGTAATCACAGCACCTGAGTGGAGGCAGAAGACTTAGGAGTCCAAGGTCATCGCTGACTACTTACTGAGTTTGAGGCCGGCTTGGGCTACATGAGATAACGTCTCAAAACCAACCAAACAAAAACAAACCAAAAGCCAAACCAAATCAACCAGCCAACAAACCAAACAAAAAACACTGATAACTTTGGTCATGATGGATGATGTTTTCATGCTTGCTTTGGTTTCTAAAATCATTACTTGCATTTTTTTTTTCAGGGAGATTTTATTTGCACCCAGGCAAGAGCTGCAGCAGCTAACTGCTGTGCGATGTGCATGGCTTACCTATGCAGCCAGGGAATCATCGAGAAGGATGACTCGCACTCAGGGCTTCCTCTGGGTCTCTTGCCTCACTGGCTCTGAAGGACGCTTGCGGTGAGCAGCAAGGACACTGAGCCATGGAGCTGCATGGAGAGACTTGCCTAGGCCGGGACTACAGCTGCAGCTACATCCTGAACTAGTCTGCAATTTGTGACAGCTGGGGCATGCATCCCGACCAATGGGAGGGTAAATGGCACATACAAGACACTGCAGTCAGACTGCCAGGTTGCTTACAACCCATATTGAATGCAGTCGTCCCCATCTCCTTAGGAGCCATGGAAACATGAGCAACAGAAAATAGTGTTGTTTCAAGCCCCTGAGTTTGGGCTGATTTATCATATAACACTGTAACTAGTAGAATTATATTCTTCAACATCTGCAAGGGTGCCCCCTTCCCCAATCAGTCTCGTGAATCACCACATTTCCCCCAAAAGCTTGCCTGGATGCCAAGAAAGCTGAGTTAGGTGCCACTGACATTTCTGTCACTCTTAAAATGGGCCTTTCTCTTTCCGTCCTTTTCGAGTCTCAGTCCCATGCTTCCCTCTCCTCGCATGCTGCCCTGCACCCTCAGAGCAGCAGCACCTCCTCCGAAGAACCTCCCCTGACTCCTTCACTGTGTCAGGCATCCTCCTGTGTGCCCCGTTAGCACCCATGTAGTCCTTCATCGGGGGCATCATGCTGGAAGAGACACTGCCTTTCCTCACTGTGTGAGTTCCTGGCTTTGTCCACAAACACCTCTCAGGTGATGGCTAACAAGGGGCGGGCTGTGCTAGGAGACAGTGAAAGAAGAGGGGCCTGTGATCTCTGGAGCAGAGAGTCTAGAACAGGCAGAATGTCCGAAGCAGCTGGCACACTATTTCAGGTAGGGAGTATGGTTGCAAGGAGGGCATCTGCCCTCAGGGTCCTCCATGAACATCATCCCCAAGTATAGCTTAGGTTTGGTGCCAGGAAAGAAAATGTGCATCTGCAAACTCAGCATCTGGTAAGGGCTGGGTAGGGACTATGATAAGCTGCCTGCTTCCAGCTTAGTGACCATCCTTCTAGAACCTTCTAGAACACACACAGGCAGCTGTGTTTCCTTGGACCTCTGTTTTAGAAGTAGATTCTAGCTTAGCATTCCTCTCTTGAAGCCATTCTTTATTTTGGAATCTGTGTGTGTGTGTGTGTGTGTGTGTGTGTGTGTGTGTGTGTGTGTGTGAGAGAGAGAGAGAGAGAGAGAGAGAGAGAGAGAGAGAGAGAGAGAGAGAGAGAGAGAGAGAGGAGTGTTAGAGAGGGCAACCTCAGGTAGTTTTCCTTAGGATGGCATCCACATTGTTTTTGAGACAGAGTCTCTCACTTAGGCTTGAGTCATAAGGGGGCCTACCTGTGTCCACATCCTCAGCACTGAGATCATACGCATGTATAACTCTATCTGACTCTCTTCAGTGGAGTCTAGGAACCAGATTCACATCTTTATGTCTGCAGGACAAGCATTCTACCAAGGACCCATCTTCCCAGCCCTCCTTGCACCATGTATCATTGTAACTAAGCACTCCCCGGTAGGAACTATCTCAGTTCCCCCCCCACCCCCACTCCCCAGGGGCCGCACCTGGGCCCATGCCCAGCACTTGGAGGATGTTTTACTGCTGTTTGCTGGAGGAATAGATAATTGCATGAATAAATAATGTTAAACTCACCCGGCTTGCAGAGCTCTGGGTTCCATAGGGGAAGGAAGGTAATTGTGTGTGAAAATGAATGAATGTTGTAAGTAATGCACATGCACATCGGGTACTGTTGGGAGGAAATAAGCAGAGAATGAGCTAGCTAATCCATGCTGTGGGCTGGCTGCTCAGTGGGACCAAGCTACACCTCCCTGCGCAAGAGACATCACCGAGGCGTCTCCATCTTTGGTCCCTGAGTGCTCAGGTGGTCTAACCGCATTTCTTTAGCTCAGCCACCACAGAAGGCAGTGACATCCACTTTTTTCAGGTTCTTCTGATACTTTCCACATGTCCACGGGTGCTCTGAGTCCAGACTTCACTGGGCTACTACACTTCCTTATAGGTGAGGTTGTTGAAATCCAGAGGACCAGGCTTGCCTGTCTGCAGAGCAAGTGTACAAAAAAGCTCGGGACCTGATCACTTTTCTTCTCTCTGCGCTGCCCACACCACTACCTACAGAGGGCAGAGTTCAGGAGCAAAATAGGCTCCTGAATTGGGGGTGGGGGTGGGACACTCGGCTGCCTCCTCTTCCCTATGGGACCCTAACAGAGAACAAGGTTGGACTCTGGCCCAGCTTATGAGTGGCTTTTGTTGTTTTGGGTTTTTTTCCCTGTAGAAGCCAACTGTGCCAAAGGTCAGGATCTCGGGCAGGCGGGTCAGAGTGAGTGGGAAAGTTAACATTCCCAAGGGGCTTAAGGCAATAGCATTTCCTGACCTGGGACTATTACCTCTCTCACACTGCATGGCCAGAGCGACTTCCCGCTATTACACCAAAGAATGAAGGCACAGTAGGAAGAAGTGCTCTTGGCACTGGGCTTTCAGGAGGAAGTAGGACCAGGTTCACTGCCCACTGGAGAGCTGCGGGTCTAGACCTGGCTCAATCCCCCTTTGCCGTCAGCTGAAGGGAGCAACTCCAAACTTCTGAGCCTCAGTTTCCCTTTGTGTAAACAGAGAGAGAGAGAGAGAGAGAGAGAGAGAGAGAGAGAGAGAGAGGTTGGGAAATAGAGCACTTACCCGGGGACTTGGAGATTCCTTTCCTGGTCAGATGAAATGATATGTTTGCAAACTGAAAAATGTTCTTTGTGTCTTTCCCCTTCCTTCTATCCACCCTTCCTTCCTTCCACCCTTCCTTCCTTCCATCCATCCTTCCTTCTATCCATCCTCCCTTCCTTCCACCATTCTTCTTTCCATCTTCCTCTAGGCTAATCTTAAACTCTGTATGTAGCCTTGAGCATCTGACCCTCCTGCCTCTACCTCCCGAAGGCTGAGATTACAGGTGTGCACCATCCTGCCTGCCTTACCCACCTGGGTCTGGGGCTAGAGCCCAGGGACATACCGTGGCTGACAGTCATGCCCTGCGCCCCTCCTGAGTGTGGTTCTTTTCCCATAGCTTGGTGACTTCACTTGACCTTCAACTGGCAACGGCTTAATTGCCTCCATCCCAGTGTTCCCTCCTTAATGAAGGCCAGCCTGGTAGCAGGCTGGTCCCCCACGGACTCTAGTCTACTGAGAGCTCGCTGACTGATATGCCACTCCTTTCCCCATCCTCTCTTTAACTTCCCAGCCACAGGATGAGGATGAAAGATATTGCTCTGCCACATGCTTCCGCCATAATGCACTTGAGGCCTATAAGCAATGAACGAGTCCTGATGGGAGCCAGAAACTCAAAACTGTGGGACCAAAGCAAGCTTTGTTCTTTCTAACTTAATTACGGCCCGCTATTTGTTACAGTAACAACAGCCAAGTAACACTGGTGTTGCCTTGTCTAGTCCCTCACCCCCACCCACCTCCACCCAACCCCACCCAGAATTCAATTAGTTACTGTGCTTTACAGAAAAGAGAAATGTTTAATGAACTTGCGGAAGTTCACACCAGGAAGAAGTAGCTTGACTGTAGCTTGACTGTGGCCAGCACCCAGGTCTGACAGTCCCAGCAGGCTTCTCTGCAGTGCGTGGGTTTCCCAGAGTTGAAGGGAAAGATGGCTCAGGTCATTGCATTCTTAAGTCAGGTCGTCTTACACAACATGGTGGGTATTAAAGACAAATGTAACATCCCAGTGGTGTTTGGTCTGGTCCCACATTGGCAGTAAATAGTCTGTGTCCAGGTGGAATACATTTCAGAAGATGTGGGCAGAAAACTATATGTGTATGTGTTTCAGGTGCGTATGTATGACTGTGTTCCCATGTGTGCATGCGTGAGGGTCGGAGGTCAACGGAAGATGTCTTCTCCAGTTGCTCTGTGCAGCTTGGCATCTGGACTCAGCTGGCTGGCCAGTGAGCCCCCAGATCACCCCACCTCTCACAGGCCACAAGACCTAACTTTTTACATGGGTGCTGGGCATCTGAACTCAGGTCCTCATCCTATTGTACCAAATATTTTGTTTTTGTTTTTAAGACAGAGTTTCTCTGTGTAGCCTTGCCTGTCCTAGACTTGCTTTGTAGACCAGGCTAGCCTCAAACTCAGAGTGATCTGCCTGCCTCTGCCTCCTGAGTGTTGGGATTAAAGACGTGTGCCACCATGCCCTGCTTGTACCAAATGCTTTACCCACTGAGCCATCTCCCTGGCCTCAGAAAAGTGGATTAAAAAAAAAACCGAACTGAAATTAATTTGTAATGAACCAAGCACCACAAACTCAACCCAGAGCAAGGTGTATCATATAGAAGGTCAAATGCCCTAACCACACAGTTACTTTGTAACAATAAGAACAAGGAAAGGCCGGCGGATCGCTGTGAGTTTGAGGCCAGCCTGGTCTACAAAGTGAGTCCAGGACAGCCAAGGCTACACAGAGAAACCCTGTCTCGAAAAAAAAAAAAAAAAAGAACAAGGAATGGAGAACGAACACCCCATCTGACACAGCTTACCCTCAGCTAGTGTCTTACCATAGACACGTTAGTCCCCCAGATGACTTCTCCTGTCTCCAGAGTACAATAGCTCCAGCGGAATTCTGAGCTCAGATGGGGCTCACATAGATAGAGGCCTTTATTGCAGGAAAGCATTAGGCTTTCTGTACAGTCACTCCCAAGAATGAACAGGGACTGTCCCACCCTTCGAGTGAGGTCCTGGATATTCACAGACCAACTCCCAGTGTGATGCCTTGGCTTGGGCAGTTGGGACATTACCCAGTAAAGAGAGCCAGGCACAGTCTCTAGTCTTTCCTGCTCTGTGAATCTGATCAGGCTGTTCAGTAATCTCAGCATTTGCCCCATCCCATAGGCAGTGGGAGAATCACCTTTCCTTTGTTTGGATGGCCTAGGGCCTTAGACTCCAGCATCATGATAGGCTGTGTGTCTGTGTCTCTGTGTTTGTGTGTGTCTGTGTGCAGGTACATATATGATTGCATGCATGTAGAGACCAGGGGTCAGCCTTAAGTATTATCAAGACCTTCTGCCTTATTTTGAGATGGGGCCTCTCACTGGCTTGGACCTTAACAAGCAAGCAAGGCTGCCTGGCCACAAGCCCTAGGGATCCTAACCCCCCCCCCCCCCCGCCCCGCCTCTGCCTCCCCAGTGCTAGGATTTCAAGCACTCACTCCCGCACCAGCGTTTTTGAGGGTTCTAAGGATGGAACTCATGTCTTTGTGTTTGTAGGGCATGGCTCTACCAGCTGGGGCATCTTCCCAGTCCTGTTTTTGGGAAATGACTCAACTGAGAGATGGGTGGGGGAAGGATTGCTTTGCAGGGGATGGGACGCGGCAAGGGACTGCTGCACTCCTAAGATCCATGGACTTCCTGGCTCCCTACAATGTCATCTCTATCACTGAAGGCAGCTTCTGAGGCCTGCACTCCTCACACGCCCTTTTGGCCAGCTCTCCACCGCCCAGAACATCAGTCAACATTTCACGAAAGAGCAGATGCTAAGAAAGAGGCATGTGTGGCCCAGAGTCTCAGTTCTGATTCCAAGAAGCTTAAAAGCTACCTGGGAGCAAGAAGGGGTGTGTGTGTGTGTGTGTGTGTGAGAGAGAGAGAGGGGGGGGAGAGAAGGGGGGTGAGCATGTGTGAGTGTGTGTGTGTGTGAGGTGGTGAGCATGTGTGTGTGTGAGAGAGAGGGGTGAGCATGTGTGAGTGTGTGTGTGTGTGTGAGAGAAAGGGGGTGAGTATGTGTGAGTGTGTGTGTGTGTGTGTGGGGTGAGCATGTGTGAGAGTGTGTGTGAGAGAGAGGGATGTGAGCATGTGTGAGTGTGTGTGTGAGAGAGAGGGGGTGAGCATGTGTAAGTGTGTGTGTGAGAGGGGGTGAGCATGTATGAGTATGTGTGTGTGAGAGAGAGGGGGTGTGCATGTGTGTGTGTGTGAGAGAGGGGGTGAGCATATGTGAATGTGTGTGTGAGGGATGTGAGCATGAATGTGGGGGATGAGCCTGTGTGTGTGTGTGTGTGTGTGAGAGAGAGAGAGAGAGAGAGAGGGAGAGAGAGAGAGAGAGAGAGAGAGAGAGGAGGGGTGAGAGTATGAGTGTGTGAGAGAGAGTTTTCTCAGACCCTGCACTTCACTAGCAGGCACAAAGAACATCAGAAATGGGTGCTTTTGTTTATTTAAGGGTTTTGAGAGAGCATAAGTGTTTGCTAACCAGTGTGTTGACATAGAAATAAACGCTCCAGGCCTAAGAGCTGGCTCCGCGGTGAAAGGCACTTGCCACCAAGTTTGATGATCTGAGTTTCATCCATAAGATGCATGTCATGAAAGGAAAGAAGCTATTCTTGCTTGGTAAGCCGTTTTCTGGCCTCCACGCTTCTCACTGTGGCAGATCTAACTATCCCCAGAGAAAGAGTATGTAAACGTAATATGGTTTGTTTTTTGTTTTCTTTTTCTTCTTCTTCTTTTTTTTTTTTTTAGAAAGCTTGTATTAGTGGAAAAGAAAGACTTAAAGCCTTTGTATTGTGTAGATTGGCTGCACTACCTAGTGACACCCCAGGGTCATGTCAACTAAGAACTCCAAAAGCCTGGAGCATTTGCTTCCTGCCTCTTCCACACTGCAGCTTTTGCTGTTGGTGGTCTGGGGATTTGTGTCCATTCCTGGGAGGACTGGCAGCTAATTTCCAGTCTCTGTCCAGTAAAACAAGGGCCCCCTCCACCTGGGCTGCATGCAGCACAGTTGGTAGAATACCTGTGCACTATGCGCTAACCCCAGGTACCACATACACTGGATGTGCTGGTGCACACCAGTACTGCCAATACTTGGGAGTTTGAGGCAGGAGGACCAGAAGTCCATCCTTGGCTACCCAGTAGGTTGGAAGCTAGCCTGGGCTATAATAAGACCCCCCCTCTCAATAACAAAATATCTACGAAAAGCACCCTCACTGTTGTGTGTGACTCAGTGATCCCAAATGATCTTATCTGTAACAGGGGCCGTTAACAAGCCACGAGCAGGCCAATTGTTCCGAACTGGAATGTTCTGGACTCTGATGTGTGATGGACCTTTGATAGTTGGATGGAAGAAAAGCCATATCTAACCCGATTAAATCTTATTACATGGGGTTGAGGAGGTGTCTGTCAGTAACATGCTTGCTGAGTTTGGTCCCAGAGCCCTCGTAAGAAGCCAGGCGTGGTAGAGCATGCCTGCAATCCCAGCACTGGGAGCCAGAGATAGGGGGATCGCAAGGGCTGGCTGGCTAAAAAGCCCAGCTGAAGATCTGAGTTCTAAATTTAAGGAGAAACCCTGATTCAAATGATAAGGTAGAACATTGACCTCTGTTCTCCACAGGCACACACACAGGTACTCACACAGAGACATGTATACACACACACACACACACACACACACACACACACACACGGGAGGACAGGGGGAAAGTGTGTGCACACACCTGTGTACATACACATACATGTGTGTGTAAACACACATAGACACTACGCACCCCCCCCCCAAATATGAGCCAGTGTCACATAGTAAGAGGAAAGCTATTGGTTTTAGTTCCGGCTAAAGGATGCATTTTGTGTAGTGGCGTTTAAACTCCGGGCCTCAGCTTCCTCGCCTGCAGGGTAGCAGGTTTTACTTGCCAGAAGACAGGCTGAACCCAGCAAAGTCCCAGTCCTGGTTGGCCAGTGTCTCCCTGGGGCCAAACAATCAGTTCTGACTTGCAGGCGTCTGACACATTTATGCCCAGTGTTAGGTTGAGGTGTGTGACCCTGATTTAGGGGCCTCTAATCAGAGGGGTTTGCTCAGTCGTAAATGAGCCAACACTCTCCCCTGCTCCCCATCTCAAAGGTGGCAATCCAAAAAGCTGCCTCTTAGATATCAAAGCTGGCAAATGACCCCAGGGAACGGCCGTGCCAGCCTCAGGGCAAAGGAATCCCGGGTCAGGTGGGTGAGCACATTCCGCAGGGGCTCTCTGCCTTGAGAGCACCTCCCTAAGCCGCCTGCATTTTAGCTAGTGCCATCTGCCTTTCTACTGGCACGCGACTTTCCCAGAGTCTGCTGGCTCTGAAAGGAGGAGACAAAGAATTTTCCAGAACTCCTAACACAGCTGTGTTCATTTAACCTTTCAGCTGAATTTCTTATTGTCCCGATGGAGAGTGTTTAATCTCATAGTTAAAAAGCCACTGAAAGGAGGGTGAAGAAATTGCTCACAGATTGGGGACTGCAGTCGGGCGAGGTGGTACAGACCTGTAATCCCAGCACTTGGGAGGCAGAGGCAGGAGGATCTCAGTAAGTTTGAGGCCAGCCTGATCTACAAAGTGAGTCCAGAACAGCCAATGCTATACAGAGAAACCCTGTCTCGAAAAACCAAAATAATAATAATAATAATAATAATAATAATAATAATAATAATAATAATAATATAATAATAATAATAATAATAATAATAATAATAATAATAATAAAAAATAAATCCAGACTGCCCTTGCAGATGACCCAAGTATTCAAGTTTGTACACAGCATCCATGTTGGGTGGCTACAAACCACCTGTGACCCCAGATCCAACAACCTCTGGCCAGCAGTGGTACCTGCATTCAAATGCACACACACACACACACAAACACACAACATAAATATAATTTCAAATGATGTAGTAGTAATAATAAAACTGTAAGAAGCTTCCTTTCCCCCTCTGATTGTGCAGGGAACGGCATCTCCAAGCAAATTCATTTGGCTTGGGGGCCCTCAGGCATTGAAGGAATTCAGTAGGCGGCTTGAGTCAACTTCCATTCCAGGGTTTGGACAGTGATGTCATTGCCTGCCTGTGAGTCTCATCTGGGCAGCCCTGATCCCTGAGCCACCCACATCTGGAACTAGAGATGGACAAGGCCAGCCTTGCCTCTCTTCCACTTCACTCTCAGCCTTGAGCCACAGGGGCATTCAACCCTCTGCACATTCCCACGTATACACACACACACACACACACACACACACACACACACACACACACACCATCCCCCTCTTACCTACGGCACATCAGTTGTGAATTCTGACAGCTCAGGCAGGTGGGTGAAAGCTTTACCAGGGCACTGTTCCTTGCACAGTGCTGGTGGAGGCACCCAGCTATGATGAGCCACCTCTGGTCTGGGTTCAAGGAGCAGGGACCCCTATTACTTGCTTTATGGCTACTCTGGGAGCCTGGCAAGATGGCACGCCTTCCCCACCCTCTTGCTTCATTCCTTGGACTTTGACCCATTTATTTACTGTGGCATCTGCACCACACCAAACATCTGGAAGGAAATATGGTGTGTGTCGGGGTGGGGGTGGGGCATGTGTGTGTGTATCCACCAGGAATTTAAATGTTTGCTCTGCACGGTATCGTTGAGCATGGAGTCAGGGAAACTTGACATCTTTAGCCAATTGCTTGGTGGTGTGCAGACTGAAGCCAGCATCTAATCCGATAAAAGATGTCCCTCCTTGCGCTCTCTCCAATCATCGCTGGACAGCCTGGGAGCATTCTCTTGTTTCTTCTCAGATGTTTCTAGAGTCCATGGGAGCCAGCAGAGCAGTTGCTCAACCAGCCACACTCAGGGTACAGTATCTGAGAGCCAAGGCAGTTCAGAGGGAGCATTCTGGGTGTCTGTGGCAGGTCTTCCACATCGAGCTTTCGTTCCCTTGATCCCCCAGAGTTCACGTCTTCCATATTGACCAGCACAGGGGCATCACATGCTTGAGGGGGGCCTATCACCCCTGAAACACAATGGTCCTCCTGCCCATTGCTCCTCTGGCCAAGTGTGGCTCTTTTCTCTTCAAGGAAACAAAAAGTCAGAATGAATAGAAAACCTGAGGGTTACATCATTTTAAAGAAGAAATTTTCACACTTAAAGGGCTAAGCAGGCCTGAAGAGACAGATACTTCATTCAGTAAGGCTGTACCTGAGCTTGATCCCAGGACCTCTGCAAAAGACAACTGGCCATAGTGGCACATGCCTGTCATTCCAGCGCTAGGAAGATGGACACAAAGAAGCCCCTGGAACTCACTGGCCAGCCTGCCTAGCTCACCTGGCAAGCTTCAGGCCAGTGCGAGATCTGGTTTCAAGAAAAGGGTAGACGGTGCCTGAAAAAGAAAAAGTTCTCCTCTGGTCTCTACACACATGTACATGCATCTTCACACACATGTGCATGCATGCACATACGCACACACACACACACAAACACACACATGTAAATACACAAAGATGAATCAGGTTTCAACACTAAGGAGTGAGCACTCTTCTCCTCTCTTCTCTTTGCTAACACCAGGCATCAAGGGAAGCTGTGAACTTAGGGTCTTATCTATGCCCATCTCAAGGCTGGTCCCACATAACAAATACTTGAAGTCAAGTGTACCCAACCCAACGTGAGGCACAAAGAGACCACCCTGGGGGAGGAAGGGCTCTCGACTCAGGCCTGTGGGGGCCGTAGGAATAGTTTGCAAGTAGCATTCTTTAGACAGCAAGCCTAGTCCTATGACACGGACAACGTCAAGATCATAAGACTCCTTTGTGACTCCCAGCTTGCTGAAGCTTGAGACCTTGTTCCTGACCAGGCTGTCTTCCTTTGTCCTCACTGGCTGTTCTAGAATGTTCTGGTGTATGCCAGTGCTCAAATACCTCCTGCGTGAGGTGTGGTCTTTCCAGCAGACAAGGCTGGTTTCATGGACCGATGCATGACCTGTGCTATCTCCCAAGAAACATCCTGAGCTGTTGATGCCTTCAAGGTCACGGTCATTTCCAAATCTCTGACCTTGGGCTGGAGAAATGGCTCAGGAGATAAAATGCTTGCAGGGTGGGGCGGGGGTATCAGGCACTGAGTGTGGGCCTCCGGAATCCACATAAAGCCAACTCGTTCTGCCATCCTGTTGTTCCTATGGTGAGATGGAGAAGGCCCGGAAGCTCCTGAGCCAGCTGGCCTGGGGAAGGCAGGCGCAGACACCCAGAGATCCCGTGTGAAGCAAGGTGGAAGGGAGTGACAAACACTCATGGTTGTCCTCCCATTGCTGTAGGAACGCCCACACTCGGAACACACGCCTCTCTGATCTTAAGCTCTTTAAGTAAAGCCTAAGGTGACAGCAGAGTCTGGGAGTGAGCAGAGATGAACTGCCGCCTTGGGACGCCAAGGCGTGTGTACAGACTGTGCCTGAACACAGGGTCCTAGAGCCCACAGCACGGGAGACATCAGCAATCGCTAAGTACAGGGTCAGTGCGTCATGACTGCCTAAGTGACAGGCCCAGAGGCCACCCTTCCTCTTTGGATCAGAGCCTGCTCTCAGGGCAGAAAGACAGAGGCCCCTGCATTCCCAGAAAACAAATGACCGAAGAACCTACCACCACATCCTTTTTCACTTGTATGACGTCGCTGGATTCCTAGCCACTTAGGCTGGAAGCGATGACCAAGGAGGAAGGGGAAAGACAGGGCGCCCAAAGTTCCTCTTCCTTTACGTCTTTCCTTTCCCATCAATGGTCTCAGGGCAGACAGTGTGTTGTGCAAGACACGAAACGGTGGCAGTGACCTGAGTGTCCTGCAGTGTCTGTTGAGGACGATAAGCCCTGGATAACCACCCCCGCCCTGCCTCCCCACTGTATTAAATAAAGACTGAAAGTGGCATGCATGCTAACAGTAAAATGTTGTATTTATTTAGGATGACATGCATTAACAAGCAAACCCATCGATGAGTTGAAAGGGGCCAGTAGAGAGGAAAAAGTGTAAAATGTTAAATGTTAGTTTTAATGATGCTGTCCCCTGCTCTTTAATGAACAGGGGTACCCATTTTCCCCTTGTACCGGGACTCAGTAATGCAGTCCCAGGCTTGAGGGTGTAGCTCAGTGCTAGAGCACATGGTGGCACCTGGAGGTGGTGATTCTGAGTTCTAACATTGCCAAGTCAATAAAACTGGGAGACGAGGGAGGTGGCTAATAAAGTGTCTGTTACGCTAGTGTACCTGAATTCACACTCCCAGCTCCGATGTAAAGAGATGTGTGCCGCAGCGCTTGTCTCGAGTGGACAGACAGGCAAGGCTCCAATGCTCTCTGGCTAGCCTCTCTAGCCAATCAGTGAGCTCCAAAAGCTGAGGTGGAGAATGGCAGTGAAGAACCCCAGTGTTTGGTCACAGCAGGGAAGAGTAACAGACACCAACTTTAACTGAACCAATGGCAACACAGTAGCAGGGGTGGAGGTTAATCATGGACCACTGGCAAGCCGATCAGAGGTGGCAAGAAGTGCGTGTGCGCGTGTGTGTGGGAGCGTGTGCGCGCGCACACATCTGTGTGTGCACATAGTGTGTGTCTCTGTGTGTGTGTGCGTGTGGGTGTACATGCATGTGTGCATGTGCATGTGTGCACATGCATGTGTGTCTGCATGCATGTGTGCATGCATGTGTACATGTGTGTGTGTGTGTGTGTCTGTGTGGTGTTCATTTGCACTCACATGATATGGAATAGGTGTGGTAGTCAGGGACAACTCGAGAAAGTCAGTCAGTTTTCTTTTTCTATCATGTGAGTCCCAGGGACTGACCCCAGGTTGTTAGGCTGTGTAGCTAGTGACCTTACCTGCTGAGCCTTCATGCCAGGCCATGGTGAATCATTAATACATCATGAGTAAGCCAAACCTTCTAGCGTTTCTCCTGTCTGGCAGCCAAGACCAGAGTCTACTGTGAAAGGTGAGACATGACACAGAGCCACTGAGGAATCCAGGGACACTACTAGGCACCCAGTCTGCTGCTCCAATGCTGCCGACACTGGAGGTAGCAGGCGGCTATACCCCAGTGTCTGCCAGGTTGCTTAAAAGAGGAGCTGGAGGCTGCAGCACACAGCAGCTAACTCCAACATGGCCTGTGCTCTGAAACTGCAATCAGGCAGTGGCACCCTCCCCTGACCTCAAGGAGCATAGTGGCGGGGAAGGATGGAAGTCCGGTTCACTCCTACCTGGGTGGACAGTCTCATAGTCACACAGGACCCCAAGGTCACCCTGGAAGGCTGAAAGGTCCCCGGTGAGGTTGATGGAAGGACACTCTCACCAGGGTCAATAGGAATCTGGCAGAGCTGAAAGCCCTGTGCAGAAAGTCTCTGGAAGGCTGGCAGGGGCTGGAGGCAGATGCCACTGCCAAAGGACCCTGCCCTGCAGTGTGCAAAGATTTCTTTATCCCTACCCATGTGTGTGTGTGTGTGTGTGTGTGCGCGCGCGCGCTGTGGTCCATCGGATTGAATGACGGCTGTTCAAGGCCAAGACTGTAGTTGCTCAGTCCATGAGACTGGCTGTCTCAGCTGGTCCTCAGTCTGTGTTGGAGTTCTGAGGAAGTGGGTTCTAACTCCATCAGAGGAAGGCCTCAGCAGGGCTTGCCAGAGAGAGTGAGGGCAAGCAGACACAAAAAGCAAAAGCTTCCTTCTTCCATGTTCTCTCATGTGGGCTGCCAGCACAAGGTGTTGTCCTGACTCACTGTGGGCCTTCTCACCTCAAGTGGTGTGGTGCAGTCGAGAAGATTCCTCACAGGCCCGCCCAGCTGCTTGGCTTTTAGTTGATTCCAGATTAGTCACCACAGTGTGTAAACACGTACACAGGCATTGTTTGTGAATATGAGGATGAGCTCACCTGGGTGTGAATGTGTAAATATGGAGAACCTCGTGTGTCGCCCCTCAGAAGTTCCTGGGCTTTTCAAGAAAGAATCTCACAGTGTGATCTAGGGTCCCCTCCAAATAGGCCAGTCTTCTGGACAGAATGCCCCCAGGGAATCCACCTGCCCTCCGTTTCTCCAAAGTTTGACCCACAGACTCATGCCTCTATTGGGTTGCTGTTGCTGTGACTAAACACGAAGATCAAAAGCAACTTGGAGAAGAAAGCGTTGACCTGGCTTTCATATCCCAATCACAGTCTATCACAAAGGGAAGTCAGAGCAGGAACTTGAAGCAGGAACTGAGGCAGAGACCATGAAAGAAGCTCACCTGCTTACTCCCTATGCCTTGCTCAGCTTCTGTCGAGATACATATATATATACACGTATATATACACATATATATATGTATATATATATTTTTTTAATTCAGATTACATCCTGAATGTTATCCCCTCACTTATACCTTCTCATTCTCACCCTCCCTCCCTCTTCTGCCCTATTCCCTTCTCCTAGATCTCTGACAGAAGGGGACCTTCTCCCCCACCATATGACCACAGGCTATCAGGTCTCATGCAGATAGCCTGCTTCCCCTTCCTCTGTGTGCCGCTGGGCTTATATACCCCAGGACCATCTGCGTAGGGGTGGCGCCGCCCATAGTGGGCTCTGCTCTCACATATCAAACATTAATCAAGAAAATGCCCCCATGAGTTTGTCTATAGGCCCATCTGACTGGGCCATTTTCTCAGCTGAGGTTCCTCTGCCCAGATGATCCTAGCTTGTGTTAAGTTGACAAAATAAAATAAATAGCTTGCATCTTTTTTATATATATACAGGTTTTGAGGATTAGGCTTGCGCAAGACAAGCACTTTATCAAACCGCCCCCCATCCTTCCTTTGTTCTTTTTTCTTAAGTTTATTTAATTTGGTGTGAGGGTGTCAGATCTCCTAGAACTGGAATTACAGACCATTGTGAACGGCCATGTGGGTCCTGGGAATTGAACCCGGGTCCTCTGGAAGAGCAGCCGGTGCTCTTACCCACTGAGCCGTCTCTCCAGTCCCCTCCAGCCCTAACATCAGGTTACTTAACATCTCCTGACTTTTATTTCTCCCCCAATGGAATGGATATGTAAGCTTGTAGACTTAACCTTGGTGTTCAGACTTCATGGGCATAACACCAAAAATAATTCTTCTTCCAGGGCAGATCCTTGACCACTTGGCCAGCTCACTGTTTACCCCTCTGGATTTATCTGCACCTCCTGTTTCCCCCACGTGTGCCTGGGTGGTGCAGAGGCATGCAGGAAGGGCAATCAAGTCCACATGTTCATTAGCGGGCACAATGTCTCCTAGAAGACATTTTTTGACTGCATCAGTAGTACGCCTCACTCCTCTACTCTGGGTCAATTGTACCACTGGACAAGCTCCCTGGTCCCACCACCCAGTGCTTAAAGGGCGGCTCCTGGCTCTCATTCCATGGTGGCACACTGTTGCAGACAGGACACAGATGTAGAAACCAGCAGTCAGAACCACTGCGTTGAGAACTAGTGGCTTAGGTGTCAGAGTCGGACTGTGAGGCCTGCTCTTGGCTGTGTGGCTTTGCACAGGCTCCTCCGGTTCCTGTCCCATCTGCCTCCTGGGGGTCGTCAGGGCTTCTGTGCTGGATTTTCCCCTCATCCAGAACCCTTCCCTACTGTCCCCTACTGGTGTCAGACACATGTAACCTACCACCTTGCTTCTCCCTGCAGGAGGAGAAAGGTGTTGCCTTGTCCCGGCTGCACCTCCTTCCCCTAACGGTCTCTCTATGGGATCCTGGTCATTGAATCAATGATGAGGATGGATGAGGACCAAACACCCAGCATCCTGGCTACTCTGCCCATGTCAATCATGCTCCTTTGAGTGCCTGTGGAGACCAGAAGACCACCTGGAGCTGGAGTTCCAGACAGCTGTGAGCTACCTGATGTGAGTGCTGGGAACTGAACTTGGGTCCTGGGCAAGAGCAGGAAGTGCGTTTAGTCTCAGAGTCCCCTCTCTAGCCCCCATGGCTGCATTTTATAAAGGCGCAGTGCAATTGAGCCCCAGCTTCCCACGAGCACACACAATAATGTGCTCCTGGGTAGGGTATCCGACCTCCTCTTTCTCTAGTCCTTGGTAACTGGCTCCAAATGAACTACCTGCATGCCAACCTTGGCTCAAAGAAACCGCCTCTATGCCAGCCATGGCTCTGCTCCCAGGAAGCCTCGGCAATGATAGCATGCCATCACGCAATGTCAGTTTGTGTTGGGGGGAGGGGTGGGCAGGGCATGAACGCAGGCACACCCATGCTATGACATGTGAGTGGAGATTAGGAGACAACCTTAGGTGTAGGTCCCTGCCTAGCACCCATCCGAGACAGGCTCTTGTGGTATTTGCTCCCGTGTCACCAAGCTAGCTAGCCACGAGCCTCCCTCGTCCTGTCTCTGCCTCCCACCTCTTGGGAGGAGTGCTGCGATTATGGACGCTTTTGCTGTGTGGCCAGTTTCAAGTGTATGTTCTGGGGATTAGAACTCATATCTTCTCAATTGTGCAGCCGGTGCCTGTATCCCTGAGTCATCTCAAGTCTTTGGAGAGAGGATAAATTTTTGGAATTTTCACTTGCACATTTTGAGTTTGTAGGTTTAGCTTCAGCTTTGTGCAACCCCGGGGCTAGCACAAGGCTCTTGTCACATTTGATTTTTTTTTTGTCGGAAACAGGAAGGAAATAGTGAAAGAAGGATGCGCCACCCTCAGCTCTCTAAGCCATAGTCAACTTTCACTGACTTTTCTGGATGCCCGGTTCAGGAGAGTGATGAAACTTACTGTTTTGAAATAAATTCAGATTGACAAGAACTGCAGAAGTAGCTAGGAGTTCCTGACGCACTCTTCAGAGGAGGACGGTCTATTCTGCTTCATGCGGAGATGATTTCCATGTGAAGTGGGAGGCTGCGCTCATGCTACTCAGCGCAGCAGTCTAGCAAGCCCTGGCAGAGCAGTGTCCTCTGCCATTGGCCAGTCTGTGAATGGGCATGCTCCTACTTGTTAGCCGCAAATCTTGGGGATCTTGATCACGAAAGAGAGAGCCACTGTCTCTCCTTAGGCATGCCTGAGTCTCTCTTAGCTACTGTGATTAAATACCCAGATAAAAGAAATAGAAAGAAGGAAAGGAGGGAGGGAAGGAGGGAGGAAGAAAGAAGGGAGGGAGGGAAGGAGGGAGGGAAGAAGAGAGGGAGGAAGGGAAGAGGGGGAAGGGAAGATGGGAGAAAGAAAGGAGAGAGGGAGAGAAAAGAAAAGAAGGAAGAGAGTGAGAGAGGGAAAAAGGGTTTGCTGCTGTGGCTCACGGTTTGAGGATTCACAGTCCATCACAGTGTGGAAGGCAGGATAACAGGAGAGTGAGGCAGCTGTTCCCGGGCACCCACAGTCGGGAAGCAGAGAGAGAGAGAGAGAGAGGAAGGCAGCAGCTCACTCATGTTCTTTTTATTGGGTCAAGACCTAACCAAGCCCATGAGATGGGGCTTACCACAGGCTGCAGTCAACCTATCCAAGGTCACCCCCAACAGGTGCACCCAGAGACTTCTAGATGATTCCAGACCTGCCAAATTAATAGTACTAGCCATCACATTCTTCCTGTGACGTCACCCAAGACCAGACCTAGGAGGCACCAAGGGGAGACGTCCATGGAGAGGGATGAGGATTCTCTTGGCCTGTCTGTGTGTTGGTACTGTTAGCTTCATCTTTAAAGCTTTCTTTTTAGTATTATTTTATTCTGTGGGTGTGTCCATATATACGTGTGAGTTCATGTCACATGTGGATGTGAGGGAAGGGATGTGAGTACGCACTTACCTACGTGGAGGCCAGAGGTCACCTGTGGCTGTCATTCTTCCATGGCCCTGTTTTGTGAGGCATGATTTATCCCTGGTCACTGAAGGTCCCTGAGTAGTCAGTTTAATGGAAGCTCTGAGCTCCTCGGTGCTGGGTTACAAGCACGCATCACTGACTAGCATTTTACATGGGTGCCGGGAG
The DNA here is from genome assembly GCF_964271855.1 of Acomys minous. Lineage (NCBI taxonomy): Eukaryota > Metazoa > Chordata > Mammalia > Rodentia > Muridae > Acomys > Acomys minous. Next base: position 69,798,502 of record NC_140483.1, on the reverse strand, counting down.
TCAAACTCTGGTCCTCAGGCTTTTGTGGCAAGTACTTTACCCCAAGCTGGCTCCCCAGCTTCTGTTAGCATTGTCTCAATGGTGGTCTGATGTTGTCTTATTTTTTAGCCTAGTTTCCATTTTCACAATTTTTTAGGCTATTCTAAGTATCTTTGTGTATAAAGCTTTGCCAATATTTTACCATTTTATCTAGTTTACATATTTGTGTGTGTATAGGTGTGTGCATACAAGTGTGTGTATAAGTGTGTGCATACAAGTGTGTGTGCATGCATCTGTGTGTGCATGTGTGCACATGGCACTGCACAAGTGTGGAATTCAGAAGAAACTGGTAGACAGCCTTTCTCCTTTCCATCTCGCGGGTTGTGGGGCTCAAACTCAGGTTGTCACGTTTAGTTGCAAGCTCCTTTACCTGCAGAGCCATCTCACTGGCCCAGCTTGGCCAAGACTTTAGAATCCCTTATGTAGAACCACTGGGTCGTAAGAAACAACATTTTAAGTTTCTTGATACCTGTCAACGTCAACAGAATGGTACCCAGCAGCTAAGTGCGCAGGTGCTAACCTCATTACAGCAACAGCAGCGTTGAGTTTTCCCATTAACAGAACATTGTTGTCACTTGTACTCAGAGCTGAAGTCTCACAGAGATAAAGAATAGGACTGTGGTTGCCAGAAGCTGGGAGGGATGAGGGAGAAGAGGATGCTATGTGAGCCTGTGTCATCTGATGAGAGGAAGAACTCCCCAGCTTTTGTAGCCCAACAGGGAAGCTGTGTCAGGCAGCTAAGTTATATTTCAAAATAGCCTGGCAGGGGCTAAGGACATGGCTTGGTCAGTAGAGCGCTTCTGCATATGCACAGGACTGGAGTTCAAGTCCCCTAGGACACACAAGAAAACATAGTGTGGTGGATGTTCTAGCTTACCTGATGAGCTCCAGGCCATGGAGAGGGCCTATCTTTAAAACGAGGGTGGATCTGGGGGTGACGGCATACACCTTTGATTCTAGCAGACAGGAGGCATAGGCAAGTAGATCTCTGAGGCTCACCTGGTCTACCAGTGCTGTTCCAAGCTAGCCCACACTGAAGAATAGAGACTCTGCTTCAAAAAATAAACAGACAGCAAACAAACAAACAAAAACAAAGTGACAGAAAAAGGTACTTGATGCTGACTCTGGCCTACACACACACACACACACACACACACACACACACACACACACACACACACACACACACACACACGAGCGCCCCACATAGGCAGGTGCATGGATATTTACACACAGGCACAGAATTTAATGGGGTTTTACAACTTAGTCCATAGCAACAGTAGGGCCAACGAGATTGGTCTGACAATGGTAACACAAGCTTGTGGTCCTCAGTCTTTACTTTGTGAAGCCCCTCAACAGAGCCTGGGCTACAATGAGCATTTAGCACCATCTCTGCCTGTAATAGCTAGTGACCTTGGGACAAAAACTTACTCTAAGTCTTGGCTTTGTTGCCTCAGAGCAGTCTGAGTGTCGCTTGATCATCTCTGTGAGGTCCCCATCGCTCTCTGTCATTCCCTTCTTGAGGCAGAGGCCACGGCCTGTGTAACCATTGAGGGCACCTGGGCATCCTATGCATCCAAAGCCATAGAGCAAGATGCCTTTTCAACTGATGGCAGGGCCTGCCAATATGTTAAGTGCTTAATGCGGCATGGATCCTGTCCTGGTCCAGCCTGTTTTGGATCACCATACAGAGTGAGCCATCAAGGTTGCAATGCACATTATGCTTTTCGTTTTGAGGAAGCGCCCATGTATCCAGGCTGGCCTCAACTTTGATACATAGCTGATGATGGCCTTGAACTCCTGAACCTCCTGCCTCTGCTTCTCCAGTGCTGGGGTTACAGGCATGTGCTAGCACACCTACTTATGTGACAGTAGAGATGGAATCCAGGGCTTTTTACACGTTAGGCAAACACACTACCAACTGAGCCACATCCCCAAACTGGAGGATTATTACTATGATTCACCATGCCGACTGTGAAGACCACACCTGCCATGGCCCGTCTTTCATTGCCGCTGGATACTCCAGGCTCCTGCTCTCGGCTCCCAGGGTGGGAGGACACCCACAAAGAAAGCCTGGACGAGGGATTGCTGCATCAGGACAGCCTGTGGACACGTCTCTGGGGGATTATCGTGACTGCCTTAATTGGTGTGAAGACCCAGCCTAAGTGTGGTGTGGGCGACACCATTTCCAGGGCTGGGCTTTGAGCCCTGTAAGAGTGGAGAAGGTGAGTAAGCCATTGGAGGGGTGTGTTGGTTCTCTCTGCTCTTGGTTGTTGATGGGCTGTGGCCAGCTGCTCTAGCGTCTGCCTCCTGCCTCGACGCCCCTGCAGTGATAGACTCTGATGGGACCAGTGAGCCTACTAAGTCCGTTCTCCCCTAAGCTGCTTTTTGGTTCATGATGTCTTTCCACAGAAGTGAAACTAGGGCAGATGTTTGTTTCTGCCACATCACCCTCCTATGCTGAACCCCATCACCACCCCATGCTGAGCGCAGTGCCAGGCACATTCCAGCTGTCACCCTGCTGAGCCTCCAGGAAGCCCCATGGAGGCCTCCTCCTACTCTGAGTGTATCAGCCCAAGGGCAGAGGTTGAACGGCTTTATTTGGGCTCCATCCTGGAAGATGCCAGCACCCCTGTCTCTCCAGTTTGTCCTGTGTGCACTATGGGGTGCCCTGGTATCTGACATTCACCACCTGTACACGCTGGCTCCCTGTGCCTGCCTAGGTTGTCCTCTGAGAGGGCAGTGACTATAGTGCCAAGTCAAATGTCACCTCTTCTGGGACAAACAGAGCTGTGTTTGAACTTGGTAAACGTGTGTGTGTGTGTGTGTGTGTGTGTGTGTGTGTGTGTGTGTGTGTGTGTGTAGGTCAAAGGTGTCACAACTCAGGCACTGTCTACTTTTTTTTTTCTTTTTTGATTGAGACAGACACTCTCATTACTCTAGAGCACGTCAATTAGGCTAGGCTGGCCAGCTAGGGACTCACAAAGAGCTCTGAGTCTCCCCTTCCTTTGTGGTAGGATTACAAGCACGGGCCACCACACCTCACTTTTTCATGTGGGTTCTGGGTTTGAACTCAGATCCTCATTTTTGCCTGGCAAACACATTACCAACTGAGCCATCATCCAGCCTTGGTGAGCCCGTACGCTGCTGACCAGTGGCTCTGAGGGTTCCATGGAGGTTGGCTCCTGGCAAATCCTTCTTGTAAGTGGCTTCGGGCTCTTGTCCATGATGAAACAATCCTAGACGAGGGCATATCTGTCCAGCCTCAAGGGTGGATTTTGCCTCCTGGCCTCCCTTTGGAAGGCATCAAGAGAAGGATGTGGCGGAGACCTGGTAGGTCTTCCCTAGGGATGGAGTTGATTAACTACATCGGTCAGGAAGAAAGGCTATGGCTCACGTCCACAAACACTCCCAGGGCCTCCTGCAGAATGAGACCACCGGTAATGACAGTGGGGCTTTTCATAAGCAAGGGACAAATGGCCAATTGCCCTGACTGCGCATCTGAATGCAGGTGGCCCTGGCTGCTGAACAGATGAAAGCCATGGGGCAAGTGAGATGGCTCAGGGGGTAAAGGCACTTGCTTCACAAGCTTGGTGACAGTAATACGATTCCCAGAACCCACACAAAGGCAAAAGAACCAACAGACTCCATAAAGCTGTCCGCTGATACACCCTGCCCCCTGACACCATGCACACACACAAATAATAATAATGATAATAATAATGATAATAATAATGATAATAATAATAATAATAATAATAATAATAATAATAATAATAATAATTTATTTTAAGAAAGAAGGAGGAGGAAGAGCAGGAGGAGGACTTGCTAAGCACCTTGGAACCAGCCTACCAACGGCTGCAGATGCCTGGCCTTTGTGTCTCGCTTCTAGTGTCAGCTGGCCATTCCTGCCTAAGTCTTGAGTGGTGCCCTGATTATTTGGGGAGCCTCATTTGTGCTCTAGTTGAGAGCCCCAGTTACTCTACCGTATCCCTTCTGGGTAGGCCTTATAAACAACCATGATGCGTCCTATCTCAGCCATGCCAGAGACTGTGGACAGGGAGATTTCAAAGCTCCCAGAAACTGTCCTATCCAGTCATAGGCAGAAAACTGCAGCAAGAAGCAGGTGACACAGGCCCTAGGCTGCTCACACTGTTGCAAGTAGTTCTCAGAGAACTGGGTAACCCAAGGAAGGGGCAGCGGGCTAAGACATACAGGCAGGAGGAGAAGGTGACAGCTCTTGATGACAGCCACAGGGAGGCTTCAGGGGCTGAGCTAGGGACAGGTCACCATGGTTGATTCCATTTGGGACCAGCTCAGCTCTCTTCATGGAGCCCAGGGGAACCCAATCTCGCCAGAGCTTCCGGTGCCACTATGAACTGACAACCCCAGGAGCAGACACTTTATAGCGCCCGTCCCCAGGGTGCATACTGGGGGAAGGAAGGCCAAGAGGCTGCTCCAAGCTGCTCCATCTCAGTCAGAGGATTTTTTTCCAACCTCTTGTGCTCCTAGATTACCGCAGGCTGATCCCAGGAGCCCTGGCCCAGCCAGCTCCAACTTCCTAATCTGCCTCCCTGGGAGTTTCTGGAAAGCAATCCACCCAAGAAAGGCTATTGGGCTCCTTGGAGCCACTCTGGTTTAGGAAATGGTCTCGGCTGTTCACGGACAGGTCAGCCATCCTGGCATTCGCATCAGATGCCAGATACGTGTCTGAGTAGATGGAAAGAAGGCTCCAGTTGGGCAGACCTCTGGAGGAGACCTCTAACACTCAGGGATGGGAACCCCCACTGGGGTAGGGGAGTGGCAGGCATGCCTGAGGATATGGGGTGCTTAGTGACTGGAGGAAGCCTTTCTTTACCTACTCATGTCATCATGGCAGGCTTTCTGAATTAAGCCCACCATGATGTTTGTTCTTCCACATGCCTTCCATGTCATCGAAGCAGAGAATTTGAGGCCTGGTTGCCTTGGATACAGCATCCCCCCCAGCCTCTGTGCGGTACCTATGTATGTATGATAGGACCATTCCATCTGCACCTCACCACGGCTCAGGCTCACCTCAACACTGGATCTCTCCTTACCACAGATGACACCCCACCACAGCCAGGGACCTCATCTTTACAGCTCCTCTAAAAACTAAGGACACATGGAAAGGGGGAGGCGCTAGCTTTGAACCTGTGACAGTGCTGTAGATGGCCAAATGGCCTCCCTCTTTCAGCAAAAGGACCTGCATTCAGATACCCTAGAGCCTGTGTTAAAAAGCCAGTGTCACATGCCTGTAATCTCATCACTGGGGAGGCAGAGGCAGGGGGTTTTGCTGGTGGACCAGCCTCACCTAATCAGTTTCAGGGAGAGATACTGCCTCAAAAGCTAAGATGGAGGGTGCTCGAACGAGACCCCTGATGTCCACATAGCTGCTTGCACAAGTGCAGTCACACTCACGAGAACATATGCGTGCAAAGTTATAAAGCAAGTGCAGAAAAAAGTCACAATGCTGGAAATAAGCATTCGATTTTCTATTCGGCTTCATTTGAAAAAAGTTTATTATTATTATTATTATTATTATTATTATTATTATTATTATTATTATTAGTTATCCTGAGCTACAGACAGCCTGTAGACATTCCTGCTGCTGGAACGCATTTCTTAGGAGTAAGATTGTAAAGTGGCATCACGTGTTATATTGTGTAAGTTACCTAACTGCTCTGTGTCACAGCATCACAGTTCACAAATGGGGATATAATGTAATGCCAGCTCATGGAGGGACTCTGGGTGACATGAGGCCATACCTGTGAGAGCCTGGAGGGAATTTAGGGGCAGCCTTTGTTCATCTTCACTGCACTGCTATTGGCCCTGTCGTCATGTGTGCCTTTGGCTTTTGTCTGGGGAACACTGGGTAACTCCTCAGAAGGACTTACGCTGGATGCTTGCCCGTAGAGAACATTGTATCCGGCTCTTTCCTGTCACTCATGTCCTCTCTCTGACCTCATGGTTCCCAAACAGTGAATCTCATGACTGCCCGTTTCCCAGCCTGCACCTTCAGAGGCTTCCCCCGCTCCTTTTCAATAAACCAACGGCTTCCTCTGGAACCGGTGAGCAGGACCCCCTCTCTAGCCTCCTGTAGTGCCCCTCTTCCCTAAATGAGCATACCCCTGCCACACCGGACCTCAGGACACCCACCACCCTAGTGTTTTCTTTCCTTTCCTCCTTCTAAGACTCGCCTCCCTTTGGAGCAGCCGCCACTTGCCATCAGCTTAAACCCATTTCCTCCCAGGCTCTGTTTCAACCTCGGTCCATCCATCCCTTTCAAGCCCTTTCCACAGTGGAGTTATGGACAAGCTTTTGGCTTCTTACTTAGCTGTGTTCTCCCCACAGAATAGTGTTTTCCAGAAGGGCAGGCACTGCACATGCTCTACTGTCTGTGGGCTTCCAGTATCTCATATGTAAAACAGGCATCGATAATCTGAGGTTAGGGGAAACTGAATTAAAAACCAAGCAGCAGATCATGTGGTGTGGTGCGGTGTGGTGTGGTGTGGTGTGGTGGCACACACCTTCAATCCAAGCACTTGGGAGCCAGAAGCTGGTGGAACTCTGTGAATTTGAGGCCAGCCTTGTCCACACAGTTACTTCCAGGCCAGCTGGGATGACATAGTGTGGTCCTGTCTCAACAAACAAACTAACTAACTAACTAACTAACTAACTAACTAACCAGACAACATTTGGTAGCTCAACTGTCACAGTCACTTTTCTATTGTTGTAATAAGACACCGTGTAAACGCCATTTATGGAAGAAGAAGTTTATTCAGGGTTTACAGTTCCGAACGTTCAGAGTCCAGGACAGTCATGGTGGAGAATGTGGCAGCAAGCAGGCGGGCACAATGCTGAGGCGGTAGCTAAGAGCTTACACCATGATCAATAGCACAAAGCAGAGAAAGACAGAGATAATTGGGAACTACATGGGATTTTGAAACGTCAAAGCCCAGTAACACACTTCAACTCCTCCAACAAGGACACGCCTCCTAACCCTTCCCAAACAGTTCTACCCACTGCAGACTGAGCATTCAAATACATGAGCCTAGGAGGCCCATTCTCATTCAAATCCCCATGGCAACGTTTTTGAAAGATGGAGATCAAGATCTCTGTCTTAAGCAGAGGGTGTGGTTTGACGTGTTGAGTAACTCAACATGGCTCAGCTGTGATTGGGGCATGTGGACTGCAACCTCCCAGGCGCAGTGAACATTGTGGAGAGGAGGCAGAAAGAACACAGCCAGGGAAAGGGGTGGGGTGGTGGGCAACACTGTCCTCAGGCACCATGTGACCATTGCATTTTTGAGCTCACAGCAGCTATGACTACCAGCACATGACCTGAGAAAGCCTAGACCTGTTACCATTCCATCCTGGAGAGGGGAGGTCCTCCCTAAACTCTGCATGCCTCTGATGACTGATAGGAAAATTAGTGGTTGCCAGAGTAGTGAGAGACATTTTCTTCAGTGGTGTAGCCACTGGTAAGTTGCCCATGGTCTTGTGAACAACCCCTCACTGATGCTCCTTTAAGCAACCCTAATTAAATCCATTGGGGTGGGCAGGCACACACACACACACACACACACACACACACACACACACACACACACACACTGAATAGGGACTCTTTAGGAGGCAAAGAAAAATCATTGAGAGGGTGGGAGGCAAGAGACGGTAATAGGGGTCAATATAATCAAAATGCATTGTATACAAGTATGAAAAATGTCATGACGAAACCGATCTTTGTATGGAAGTAATATAAGCTGGTAAAAACGTCAACAAGAAGAGGATGTGGCTCAGTTTGTGGCAGCAGTGGGATGAGCCACGGATTTTCCCCAGCCATGCGTAGAGGGACTGCAGAGGGTAGACCCCTCTACAGCACACAGGAAAGAGAGATAGGAGAAAAGAGACTGGATGAGCTGAGAGATGCAGGGAGTGCCTCCTACTCTCTCCGCACTGGGGAGACTGAGGCAGGATGCCAGGTAAGAAGGCTGCAATGCAGGACAGCAGGTCATGATAGTCAAAGCGAATTGTGACGAGAGGACTTCCTAGAGAAGGTGAGAAGGATGGCCTGAAGGAGCAGTGGGGTCCTGGAGGTTGCCAGGCAGCTCACACAAACTGGAAGCATTGGAGGTTTCTGTGGGCTTCCTGGCCCTGGGCTCAATGCAGAGCCCCAGGGTGCCCTGGCTCTGGGTTCTGTGGCCAACCCGGGAACCCCATCCTTCTGTTGGGATTCAGACTAGCCAGGGACACGTGGCTGAGATGCCTATTTAACACACCAAATTGGATCTGGCCTCCAGGTTCTCCTAGCATCCCTCAGTCCCTACCTGAACTCTCCAGGTCAGGGGCTGGGCCTCCTCTCCCCCAGAGGCTCTTCACTATATAGTCAGACATTTTGGCTCTCTCTTTTCTCCCTCCCCCCCCTCTCTCTCTGCATGAGGACACCCTCTGTCCCTGCTTTTCTGTCTCTCCCTCTACATGGTGACTCCCCTGACCCCACCATTCCTTGGGACCAGTGAACCCGCCAGAGAGCTGCCCAACACCCCCCCTCCAAATAAACCTGCTTTTACACTTTAATTTGCCTTGAACTGGCTCGTTCTGTTTGGCAGAGAACACCTATCAACTTCCTCCCTTCCAACGATACGGGGCAGGCCACATGCTTCTTCCTTCCAAGCGGATATTCTGGCGAGACCAGGCCCTGTGCTTAGGGGCTGAATCATAGGCCACTAGGAGCAGTAGGGGTGGGGGCTGCCAGAAAGGAAAACACTCTAGAACCCAGCGTTCCCATGAAGCCTCACCAGGGTAGAACAGCGTCCCTTCCTCCACAGAGCACCCTTTATTTACAACAACAGCATAAACATAGCCACCTCCCTCGGGGCAGCCACTGTGTGAATGGACAGGTCCCTGTGCGGGGCAGGTACTGCGTCATTGTCCAGAGGGACAATGCATCCCACGTGGGAGCCTGGGTTTGGCGGGAGCCCACGTCTGTCGTGGGAAGAGGCCTTTGGTCTGCAGAAGGAGTTTCTGAGGCTGCGATGATTGCACATCTTGGCTTGGACCTGTGATGGCGAATCACGCTTGTGAGTTCAGATCCAGCAAAGATGCAGTAACTGGCAGCCATTAGGCCTTGGCTCTTGGACCTGGGAAACCTCGGTTTTGCTGGCCTCCTCCTTGACTCCCAGGAGCCCTTGTTCTCTGAGGTATCTTGAACGTTTCCCGTGAGAGCATGTGACGGTCGGCCACAGTGGTGCTCCGCCACCAGGCATGGCTCCAAGTGAGGAAGCAACATGGGATTCCCCACGCAGTTGCCTGGCTCCTGTCCAGGCTCCAGCACTACAGAGAAGCCTCACCTTGGCCCTTGGCCTTCCTGACACAACTTCCGAAGAAAAATACAGAGTGACCTCAAGCTCTGCTGGGCCACGCTTGCAAGGAAGGTCGTAGTTCCAAGGGAAGGAAGTTGTCACATGGGAAAAGTAAATAGACTCTAGGTGCCCTGTGGCTGGATCCTGCTTCTGTCCCACTCTTTTGTGTGGCTGTGTTCATGGTGTGTGGTTATGTGTACATGTAGAGTCAGGGGAGGTCAAAGTGAGGTGGTTCACGGGAGCTCAGTAGCCAGCCACGGCCTATTCAGGGATCCCCGAGTTCAGTATGACCCTGTCTTAACCTAACTGGGTGAAGAGTGATTGAATTCAACCTATTCAACCTTCAACCTATGCTCTACACACACACACACACACTCACACTTGAGCATGCACACACACAAACATGTATATACACATACATAAACACATGCACACACATGCACTCACGCATGCACACGAACATGCACATACACACACGCGCGCACACATGCACTCACACATGCACGCACACACACAAGCATGCACACACGCACGCACACATGCACGCGCACACGCACGGGCAGGCAGAGGCAGAGAGACGGCTTAGAAGAGATGACAGGAAGGGTTTTTGTGTAAAGAATGGCAGCGGTGGGCCTTATCCTGTGGAGTCCAAGAGCTCTCTCTCCAGCCTTAGCTGTAACTGGACCTTTGAACCATTTGCTTAATCTGGCAGCCTCAGTTTCCACATCTGCAAGTGAGGTGCCCTGTGCCCTCCTAGCAAGGTTACTGTGAAGGTTAAAAGAGACCGTCTTTGTAAGTACCCTCCTTGAAGCCAGGAAGTGCACAAATAACCCGTAGGGCTCCCCACAGCTGCTTTTCCAAGGACCTTGAAGACTCTAGGCGTTTGGACCGAGTAGAGTGACTGTGAGAACAATCCTTGGAGGCGGGTGGGGGAGGTCTTGGTGCTGGGGGCCTGTTTTCTGTCTGTCTGTCCAGAGGGCCTGGTTCAAAGGTAGCTGCATCCCCTAAGAGGTGTTGCTGATGCCAGGACCCTTGACTCCTGTCAGCAAGATCCCAAGGCTGTCCCCTCTCTACCTTTGATGGCTGACTTATAGCCTCGAGGTCGGGCACGCACATCAAAAAGGCAACAAGGCTCGGGGCGAGTAGGGTGGGGGTGGGGGTGGGGGCGAGGGTGGGGGTGTGGGCAGTCTAAGGCACATCCAAGCCCAGGTCTGGGAGAGGAGCAGGGACTTAGCCTCCAAATCCAGCCCTTGCTTCCAGAAACACTCTCTTGTCTTTTATTGTCTAGGAGCTCTCGTTGCATTTCATTGGTAGGGAGGGAGGGGGTGGGGGTGAGAAGAGTGGGGGGGCTTCCTTGTCAGTTTACTTCTCATTTATCTGATTATTGGATCCATTTTCTGTGCTGTAACCAACCTCCACAAAATGGATGGCTTAAAGACATGAAAATTTGAGCTAGGTGGATTTCTCAGTCGCTTAACTTATTACTTACACTCACACACACTCTCTCTCTCCTTTCTCTCTCTCTCTCCCTCTCTCTCTCTCTCTCTTTCTCTCTCTCTCTCTCTCTCTCTCTCTCTCTCACACACACACACACACACACACATGCACACACGCACGCACGCACGCACGCACGCACGCACACACACACACAGGTGCCAGAGCCCTAACCCTCGTGTCATTAGAACGTGACCTCATGTAGAGAGCTGATCTTTGCAGACGTAATCAAGTGAAGACGTGCAGATCCTCTGGAAACAGAGTCCTAGTTCCTTCCACAGGACCCCTGTCCTTAGATGATAGGCAGCCACTGCAGAAGGACATTATGGTGTGGTGACATGGGTGGAGATTGGAGTGCTGTGCCTACAAGCCAAGGAATGCCCAGAATTGGGATGCCCTCTCTCTCTCTCTCTCTCTCTCTCTCTCTCTCTCTCTCTCTCTCTCTCTCTCTCTCTCTCCCTCCCTCTCTCCCTCCCTCTTCCTCCTCCTTCTCCCTCTCCCTCTTCCCCCCATCTCTCTATGTGAGTGCACATAGGTGTTCAGAGGATAACGTAAATTGTCATTCCTCAGGAAGTGCCTTCCACCTTGACTTTTGAGACAGCATCTCTCATTGAAGACAGAGTTTGACAACTGTCTGGCCACGAAGCCCCTGGCATCTGCCTCCTCAGTGCTGAGGCCACACCACGCCCTGTGTATCAATGTGGGTACTACTGGTCCTCTGAACTCAGGATCCCATTTTAAAATGTGCAATCTGGGGGCTTGAAGTCAGGTCACATAAAAACACTTCACCAACTCTCTTTGGAGCAAAACAATTCAACTTATGAGTCTACAGAAGGCTAAGAATTTCTTATCAGAAAGCTTAGTATCGATGCAATAAAGTGCTCATTTGCTTCAAGGACCATTCTATAAATTTCACATATATTAATGAACTGAAGTCTTCCCTCGTCTTGACATTTGCTCCCACAGGGGACAATCACTAACTGTCACCAATGATAGAGATCTATCATTTTCAAAAAGTCTCTTGAAGGGAGACAGAAGGGACAGTTTAGGGGGAGCCCACCTAGGAAGCCAGGGTCATGTTCACATTTGAGGGTAAAGGACCTCAGGCCTGCTCTTTCCTAGCCCTGGCCCCATCACCATGCCAGATGTCTCCAGGAGATGGCCCGTGGTCAGCCTGGAGGCCAGGGAGGACAGATCTGCCGCGCTCCCCCTCGGACAGGGATTTCACACCCAGGAAAATCATTTCCTGGTAAGGAGATTAGAAGGCACGGGCTGCTCTCCGCAACAGGATGGGGCCGGGTAAGGCAGGAGAGGAACAGCGGGAGAGGTCAGGGGCAGGCGGGGGCTCTCAGGAGGAAGTGTCACTGTCAATCAGGGCGCTGACCCATCTAATCCAGCCTCCCGGCTCTCTTGATCCCAGGGACAGATGCCAGGCAAAAAGGTGCAAACACAGAGGGCCCAGTCCTCCCTGCAGGCCTGCAATACGGGCTTCTCAGCGGAGAACCTGCTTAATCTTGCCAAGAGATAAGTTGTCCAAAAGGCTTGTTCCATGACTCTCCTAATGCTTCCGCTAGGCTTTATGTATGGAGATGTGGTCCACTACGCTGGGGACAGTATGTCCCCTTCAGCCAGGGAAAGTGATGCTCCTGTTAGGGGCTGCAGCGATGGGAACAGAGGCAAACACTAGAGGGCCTTCTCTTGGTCCTCAGTGGAGAGGTCTCTCCCAACCCTTAATCTGATTTCTAGCCCCACCCATTCATTCATTCATCCACCCATCCATCCATCCATCCATCCATCCATCCATCCATCCACCCATCCATTCAATAAGCACTTCCTGGGCCCCAGGGATGGGTTAGTCTGTGTTTAGTTAGGGTTTCTATTGCCACGAAAACCACATTGACCAAAAGTAACTTGGGGAGGAAAGGGTTTATTTCACCTTCTAGCTTGTAAGTCCATCACCATCACTGAGGGAAGCCAGGGCAGGACCCTGGAGGCAGAAACTGGACCAGAGGCCCTAGGGGAACACTACTTACTGGCTTGGTCTCCATGGCTTACTCAGCTTGCTTTTCCTTATAGCACCCAGGACCACCAGCCCAAGAATGGCACTGCCCACAGTGAGCTAGGCTCTCTCACATCAATTATCAATTTTTAAAAAAAACAAACCAAGCCAACCCCACAGCTTTAGTCATGGGCCAATCTGTGGGGAGCATTTTTTCAATTGAGGCTCTGTCTTCCAAAATGACTCTGGGTGGTGTCGAGCTACCATAAAATCAGACAGTACAGTCTGTAAAGTGCTTGCTGTCAGGCAAGGATAAGGACTTGAGTTTACTATCTCCTCCCCGACTACAATGTACATAGTAACCCAGGTGTGGGGCTACAGAGGTGGCTTAGCACTCAAGAGTGTTTGGGGCTCGTCCAGAGAACCCAAGTTCAGTTCCCAGCTCCGTGTCAACATTTCACAACTGCCTGTGACTCCAACTCAAGGGGACTCACTGCCCTATTCTGGCTTCCATGGGCACTGCACACATATGGTAAACTTGTGCACATGTGCACACACACAGACACACATCCTGAGGGGGGATGGGGGGAAGGGGAGGGAAGAGAGGGAGAGACATTAAAACAATACAAGTAAATATAAAATAAACAAACAACAAAAGCCAATAGATGTGGAAGCTCCCTTGCAACCCCTGGCCTGGGGAGATGGAGGCGGGAGGAGGTGTGAGGCTCACCAGCCAGCCGCCTTAACTGAATTGGCCAGATCCAGGTTCAGTGAGAAAACCTGGCTCAGATAACAAAGTGGAGAGCAACTTCAGAAGACAACCAAAGTTGATCTCTGGCCTCTGCAAACTTGTGCACCTGCACTCACCCGAATGAGCATGTACACACACACACACACACACACACACACACTCACCTGAATGAGCATGTGTACACACACACACATATATACACACCTGAACGAGCATATACATACACACACACTCACCCGAACAAGCATGTGTACACACACACACACACACACACACGCACACACACACACACACACACACACTAACAAATGAGCAAATGCTGCTTACTGATCCAAGGTGAGCCAGGCTCAGATGGGTTCACAGCCTTAAAAAAAAAAATAAAGTAGATAACTGCTCACGACGGGACACTATCTTCCTTCCATGTGTTTGTCTGTCCATCCATCACATATAAGGGTTCCCATGCTGATCAGCTGCTTCCTGACTGGGTGCGAGGGAGCGGCTGCCTTGAGTGGATGCCGCTACGACTTTCCACCCTGGTGAGCTGTGCCCTTGACCTGTGAGTGAAAATAAGCCTTGACACAAGCTGCTTTTGTCACAGGGTTGAGGAAAGTAACCAATACAGGCCCCAGCTTACAATGTTCTGAGTGGTGGCTTTGTGCTTTGCATTAGTACCAAAGTGAGCCACACTCAGTAGGAAGCGGACTTTGAAGCTTGGTTTTCCTAGGCTAGCACCGCACTCTCTGATCTTCATGTGGTTCTGGGCTAAAGTAGGAAAGCAAAGTTCCTTTGTAGCCATGAAGTCATGCTAGGTTGCTGCGTCGGGAGGGTCAATGGGTGGCTATGTCCATGCATTTCCTACATATGACATTTTCAGTTTGTGACCCCGTAGGAAGCTGAGGAATATCTATGTGGTTACAGATAAAGTGGGGGCCCCCAACCCCTAAGGCCTAAAGTGATGGACTGTGGACATAGGGCTTTGAGGTGACTCAGGTGCCCATAGAGAGGACCAGCAGTAAAAGTCATTGCCTAACTAATGCTGGTAACTTTGTGGTGGTGAAGAAAAGACCATATTCATATATTTGGTGGAAACTATATTTTGAATTTTGATGTTTTCCTGGGATAGCTACAAATGTGGCCTGCTCATAAACTCAATGTTATGAGATTTTCACATGTGTACATGTATTTGCACATGTGTGCATGTACCAGTGAGGGAAGATACACATGAATGACTGTCATTCAGGTAGTGTCCACCTTTTTTTTTAGAATTTGCCAAGTTTGCTGGATGCCCAGCCATCTCCACAGATGTGCTCATATCTGCCTCTACAGCACTGGGACTTACAGTACCTGACACCACGCTTAGCTTTTTCACATGTTCGCTGGGCACTGAATTCTAGCCTCATGCTAGAAAAGCAATCACTTTGCCAATAGCCATCTCCCCAGCTCTGAAATTATAAAGCTTTATTTGTTTTGCTTTGCTTTTCAAGACAGGGTTTTTCTGTGTAACAGCCCTGGCTGTCTTAGAACCAGGTTGGCCTTGAATTTACAGAGATCCATCTGCCTCTGCCTCTGACTCCCAAAAGCAGACTAAAGGTGTGTTAAATCGATTCCTCCAGAGAACCCTTACTTCCGTCTCACCCAACACAAAATTGTAAGCTTACTAAAAACAGTGTAAGAGCACTAGAGAGACGGCTCAGAGGTTAAGAGCACTGGCTGCTCTTCCAGAGGTCCTGAGTTCAATTCCCAGCAACCACATGGTGGCTCGCAACCATCTGTAATGTGATCTGATGCCCTCTTCTGAACTTCAGGTGTACATGCAGGCAGAACACTGTAAACATAATAATAAATAAATCTTAGCTGGGCGGTAGTGGCGCACGCCTTTAATCTCAGCACTCAGGAGGCAGAGGCAGGCGAATCTCTGTGAGTTCAAGGACAGCCTGGTCTACAAAGTTAGTCCAGGACAGGCAAGGACAGAGAAACCTTGTCTTGAAAAACTAAACTAAACTAAAATAAAATAAAATAAAATAAATAAGTCCTAAAAAAAACAAAAACAGTGTGAGAGGGGACTCATTTTTTAGATCACAGGGCTCTTGCCTATGAGATTTATAAATGGCCCCTTGTCTCGAAGACGACAGGTTGAATACAGCTGCAAGCTATACAGGACTTCTAGACTGAGGACATTTGCTGTGGAAATTGGATGCTCATGGAGAAATGGAACAAACGTGTCCTGCTTCTTCTGTCATCATCTTCTATCCCTATTTTCTGCAAATGTTACTCATTCATACATGTGTATTTTGATCCTGGTCCATTTGGCAGGATCTAGAATCACCTAGGAGACCAACCTCTGGACATACATATGAGGGATTGTCTAGGTTAGGTCAGCCTTTGGGCAAGACTATCGGGGAGTTATCTTGATTATGTTAATTGAGATAGGAAGATTTACCCACTGTGGGTGGCACCATTCCCCAGCCAGCATCCTGGTCTGTATAAAGACAGGGAGGAGCTTCCTGATTGTGGGTGTGATTCCAGCAGCTGTTCCAAGCTCCTGCTGTGGTTCCTGCCCTAGAACTGTGAGCCAGGATGAGGGGTCTTTGCAGGCATCAAGGGAGGCAGGGATCCATGAGGAGGTGAGAATGAAAACTTGCTTCAGACTGACTTTGTCAACCTGGAGGCTGCTGGGAAGAGGGGAAGGGGGCAGGGGGGGAAGAAATGGGGGGCGGAGTGGGGAGGGAGCGGGTGGAGTTTCCCGGTGTAGTACAATCAATTCTCAGGGTACAAAGAAGCATAATTACACTGAAACTCGGGGTTGTATTGTTTCTTCCAGGAATATGGGTTCTAGAGATAGGCTACCTCTGTTAGCTTAAGGGCCTAAGGAAAGATCTGGCTTGATCTTGATCATACAGATAGTGTAGGGGTCATTTGGACTATTAGCCACTTGTAGTCCTGGTTGTGAGAGCTGGGTGGGGGAAGCCTCTGGCTATACAGATTAGGTAAGGGTTGTTTAGACTATTAGGTATTGCAGGTCCTGATTGTAGACTGATATGGCCTGGACCAACAGATAACAGGTCACTGGCTGTTGATAATCTACAATCCCCAGCTCTGTTTTACATCCTTTCCCATTGAAAAGACAAACCTGGGTTCTTAACATCCCTGGTTTCCCTGGTGATCAGTGGGCTCAAGGACCTCTGTGCTCTCAACTCCAGGATAAACCCTTTCTCCTTTAAGTTGGGTTTTGTCATAGTATCTTGTGAGGAAAAAGGCAACTAAAACGTGACCATCATTCCATGCAGCCCTCAGCCCACGTCCCCTGTTCCCAAGGTGCTCACAGCAGGGGGAAGGAGACTTCCAACCAAGGGCATCTCATCATGCTGATGGAACTCAGAGATCCTATGAGGGGGCCCCCAACCCATCAGGAGTTAGAACGCTCCCTAGGAGAGGTAGCAATGGTGTGTACCTCGAAGATCAGCAGGACTTACTGAGGTCAAGTGGTCATGAGCTCTATCTCAGGCAAAGAGCAAAGGCCGGGGCAAAGAAAAGCAAGAGGCAGCTCTGTTCATGGGGGTCCCCGAGCCTGCACAAGCATCCTGGCAAGTGGCAGGCTGTCTTCTGACAGGCATACCCACCCTTCCATGTCAGGATCAACAGTTGCTGTCACTCAGATAATAATGACATGACATTGGGGTTTCAGGCCTTGGTGATAGCTTGCGTGGCCCCCAGGCATCCTCTAAACTGGAGACGTATCTGAGGCAGGCCCTGTAAGGTATCTCTGGGCATCTTGATGACTTTTCTGCATGGCTCACAGCTGTGGGCAGCTGGTGGCCCACCGAGGAACTTCCCTGAGCCATACAGGGCAAACTCACCTAAAATGGCCAGCGCCAAGCATAAAGGAGTTCCCAGGTAGTAAGCTAGAATCAGTAAGGAAATCAGGAAAAGGCTGGTTTCTTGAAGTATTTCCTGGATCCATCTTGGGGACATTAAAGACTGGGCAGGGTGAAAGGCCCAAGATTGTATGGTCAGGAAATGTTTAGGTGGCCTTGGGAGTAGAGAGATGGTTCTTCATGGAGGGCTGGCCTTCTCTAGTTCCCCCAGGGGGAAAGCATGCCAGCCCACAGAGAGGGACAATAATTCAGAAGAGTGACTAACACCGAGCACATCCTGTTAGAAACATGATGCCTGCTGTGCTTCTGAGCCTGAAGGGCACCCTCACCTGGCTAAGCGCATTGAGGGTTGGGGTTGTACAGGCTCCTCATCTGTCCAGGAAAACGTGGCTTGGGACAAGTGTGGGTCTGGATGGAGTAGGCACTGGGTGCAATGATTGTGGAAGAGGCAACTCAGAGAGCAAATAGGTGGACCTAGCCAGGGCCTTGTGACCATTGTCCTGTGCAGGGCAGGAGGCAGCCAGGGGCTGTTCACACTCTGAGGCAGAGGCAGCTTTGGTGTGACACCCAGACATGAGCACACCCCCTCTCTCTCCCTGTTTTGGTGACCCAGGCCCAGGCCAGGGCCAGGGCCTCGGCCTACTTAGGATACAGTGTGTGCTTTCACTGCACCCTAAAATGCATAGTCCTCAAAGTGGGGATCCACTTCCCCCATAGCTATAGGTCACCAAGCTTGAAGGTTGCAGTTCACCGATCTTCTGCAATGTAACGTAACCACAAAGCTGACAGCTGGCTCATGGGAAACGCCATGTGGCGGCTTTGAAACATATCGTAGAGACGCCTTCCCACCCCTTCCCCTCCATTGCCTTGATTTTTGCAACAGGCCAGATTGTAGGGGTGTTCTAGTTTCACTTCTATTCCTGTGACAAGTACCTCCCAAATAGCAACACAGGGGAAGGCAGGGATTTTTTTTCTTACCCTTCTAAGTTATAGTCCATTGAAGGACTACAGGGAAGTCAAGGTGGGGACTCAGACAACTAGTCACACCACAGTCATAGTCAAGAGCAAAGAGAGGATAAATGCAGCCTTGTTTGCTTGGACTCCACTAGTGTTTGCTATTCTTACGCAGTTCCGGGACTCCTACCTAGGGAATAATGTCACCCACAGTGGACTGATGTTCAATATCAATTAACTTAATTAAGACATCCCCTCCACACCCAAAGGCCAACCCAATGTAGACAATTCTTCCATTAAGACTATCTTCCCAGATGATCCCAGCTTTCATCAAAGCTAGTGTGAGACTTCAAAACTAACCATCATGGAGGGCAGTGATGCTTGGAAAGTCCATCTTGGGAATGGAGACCACATTCGGTACAGCAAAGAACTGAACGGAATTAGAGCTCTCAAGGACTCTGTGGAGCAGAGCTGCCATGACAGCCCTGGACTGTCTTAGTGCTTTTTTCAATTGCTGTGATAAGACACCATGGCCAAGGCAACTTATAAAAGAAAGTGTTTCCATTGGGGATTCAGAGCTCTAGAGAGTTTAGTCCGTGACTGTCATGGCAGGAAGCATGGCAGCAGCCAGGCAGGTATGGTGCTGGAGCAGTAGCTAAGAACTTGTATTTGACCCGTAGGCAAGAGGCACAGAGAGGGGAGGGGAGGGAGGGGGAGGGAGGGAGGGAGGGAGGCAGAATGGAAGGGAGAGAGAGAGGAGAGAGAGAGAGGAGAGAGACAAGAAATAGAGAGGAGAGAGAGACAGAGAGAGACACACAGAGAATGCTAACCTCAAAGCCTATCCCCAGTGATCCCTCCTCCAATAAGACCACACCCAATCCTTCCCAAACAGTTTTGCTACCACAGAAAACACATTCAGATATTTAAGCCTTTGTGGGGGGCATTCTCACACCCACCTTTGGATTTTTACATGAAAGAGAATTTCAGTTCTTTTTTTTTTTTCCTCTGCTTGTTGCAATGTTTTCTCCTTTTGTTTTTTTGTTTGTTTGTTTGTTTGTTTGTTTGTTTTCCTTTTGTTGCTTGCGGCCAATGTTTAGTTGTTATCTGACCAACAGCTACATGGTTTAACATTTGAATCACCACTGTTGGACAGTAGGAGGCAGGCAGAGCCTAGTTTGTACATAAGCAGTTTGAAAACTTAATGATTACATCTCCCACAATTGGCCCTCATCCCTGAACAAATCCAAATGGACTAAACGCAGGTGTGTGGGCACCTGTGTGTTTACGCACATTTAGGCTGTATGCTATCTGCATGTGTACATGTGTACATACTAACACACATGCATACTGTAAATATGTGTGTCAGTGTTTGAGTGTGTGTGCACTCGCACATGTGCACGCATCAGCAGAGAAAGTGTGTTGCCACCCAGGGTGGGTGCACAGGAGTATGGGTCAGACTTCCTGAGCCTGGGCCTCCCAAACAATGCAATATAGGAAGGCTCGTCTCCTTCCCTCTCCACCCATGCACATTTTGCTTGTTCCAGCCCTCTCTGGCCCTTCCCAGCTCATGCTGCAGCTGTCTTCTGTGACCAACCAGACTCAGGCCACATGGCTGCTTATCACAGTGACAGCAATTAGCATGAGTGGAGGCCATGTTTATGCCTCAATTGTCAACGGTGGTCATTATTTATTTGAAGTAAGGCCCTTCTCATTTGCTGGGCACCATTCCTATGAGTAAGCCCCTGCTGACGACTTAATCATTTTCATATGGTAGGGATTGGAAATAGGGAGAGCCAAACCTCCTTGTGGTAGCTAGGAGGAGGGTGGTCCCATGGGGGCTCTGGGCAGAAAAGTGGGGCTAGCAGATTAAAAAAAAGGAATAGATAAGAGGTGCTTGGCTACCCCAGCTTTTTGGCCCAGACAGATGACCTCCCGGGATACCAAGAGGATTTGCAGATGTGAGCTCAGACTCTGTGGGGATCTCGGAGGTTGACTACATATCCAAATATATCATTCCCCGAGCAGAAACTAGTGCATTTTTAGCCACTACTGCTGGTAGGAGGCAGCATGATGTTGGGGAAAGAGAGCAGGGTTTGGAATTAAAAAGATCCAGGAGGAGGCCATTGAGATGGCTTAGCAGGTAAAGGTGCTTGCCTCCAAGCCTGATGACCTGAGTTCAATCCCCAGGACCCACAGATAGAAGGAAAGACACAACATCTGTAAATTGTCCTCTCCGTGGTACCATTGTAACCAAACACATCACACACACACACACACACACACACACACACACACACACACACACGGAGGGAGAACACTGGGAGAGTGACCATGTGTGAGCATCTGACTTGGTTTCCTTCCTCTGTAAAATAAGGCACGTCCCTCAGGCTGGGCCTTGAGTGGAGCAACGAAAGCAACTTTCCAAGACAGTCAAAGAAAAGACTTTGTTTCCTCCTGCTTCTTGAGGTCAGAGGCTCTCGGCCGAAACCTGGAGGAACATTTGGAAGGAATGTTAAGGAGGCTCGAAAGTGCCTACCACACAGGCACAAGACTTAACTTTGGGTCCACGGTGTGCGTGTAAAATCCCAGGCATGGGCCTGTAAAGTCCGCACTGGGGAACCGAGGCAGAGCCACGCCTGGACTTCACTGGCCAGCTAATCCTACCAAATCTGTGAGCTCCAGGTCCAGTGAGACCCTGTCTCAATACGAGGGGGGGCAGGTAGAAAATGCAGGGGGAGGTAATTGATGTTCGGTATGAGGAGATGGACCACTGGGTCAGAGCAGTTGCTGCGAGAGCAAGAAAACCTTATTTCAAATCCCAGCACCTGGGTGAAAGCCTGGCGCAGCTACATGTGTGGTCAACATTACAGCGCTCAGAACAGGCTGATCTTGAGAACTCACCGGCCAGTAAGCCTAGTGGATAGGTGAGCTGCAGCCTCAGTCTGTCTCAAGAGCAATACAGAGAATGGTAGAGGAAGACACACAACATGTTCCTCTGGCTTGCACACCAGCACATGCACAAATGTGCACACACACACATACACACATTCCACATACACGTACCACAAACACACACATACATACACACTCTCACATGCTTTCATGCACACTCACAAACACCATACACATGCATACCACACACACACACCACAAACACACACATACACATACCACACACACTCACACACACATACAGACTTTCATATGTTTTCAGGCATGCTCACAAGCACACACTCTCACATGGTCACTCTCTCTCTCTCTCTCTCTCTCTCTCTCTCTCTCTCTCTCTCTCTCTCATTGTCTCTCCTCTGAGCAGGCTATGATAAGTTCAATTCGTCCCTTCTCAGGACTTAGGAGATTCCAAGGTCAGAAGAAGCAGCTCACAGAAAGGAAGTCAATTTCAAGCCAGTGTTTGCCAAAGTCTCTCCTGTGAGAGGTGCTGGACTCACCGACCATTCCCAGGCCCCACTGGGCTTGTGGAGGAAGTTAGGAAGCTCAGAGGGAGTAAAAACAGGTCACTGGGCCTTGAGTTGGTTAAATAATTGTATTCGAAGAGAAATGACTACTGGCCCCATTTCAACCTGGAGGTCTCCCAGAGTGACATGGCTGCAGCCATATGATCTGCTTCCAGAGCATTATAGCCGAAGCATTCAGGGAAGGTTGGGAGAATGTGCTGAAGGACAAGGTAACAGAAGGAACAGCTAAGCAGGGGGCAGAAGCGCAGTTGGTACAGACCCTGCCTGGCATCCATTGAAGGCCTGGGCCCCACCCGCACTACAACACAGGCAGACTCAGTGGCTTGGGAGGTAGAGGCAGAAGTTGCTGGTCATCCATCTCAAAAACAAACAGACAGACACAAACAAACAAGCAGCAAACAAGTAAGCAAACTCCCTAAAAGAAAATGCCACCATAACAAACGTTTTTAAATTTTTACTTTTTGGGCCCAAAGATAGCCCAATAGAGAGCCTTTGTTGTTGATGCACAGGACCTAAGTTTGGTTCCCAGAACTCACATTGTCTAGTTCATAACCACCTAAAACTCCTGCTTCAGGGTATCTGATACCCTCTTCTGGCCTTCACAGACACCAGGATATATATATATATATATATATATATATATATATATATATATATATATGTGTGTGTGTGTGTGTGTGTGTGTGTGTGTGTGTGTGTGTGTGTGTGTGTGTGTGTGTGTAACAACAACAACACACAAACACCCACACACTAATCATCATCACTATCATCATCATCCTCACCACCATCATCACCATCATCATCTTTTTTAAGAACCTGGGCCTCAGAGAGAACAAGCTCCTCACATGTGGCCACCACTTGAGAGAGTCTGAACCAGAACTTGACCTAAAGCTCCACACGAATACACCCTCTTATGGTGCACCCTAAACTCTCTAGAGTCTGAAAAATGCAGCCAAAGCAAGTGCTTTCTTGGGCTCTTAGCCTCCTTCATTCATCTCCAAAGTAGACGTGGCTGGTGTATGCCCAAAAGATGCTAGTTTTTTGTCACAAAGAGAATGAGACCATCAAGGGATGTCCTTGTAAGGTGGTATCAGGACGTTGCTGGGGAAAGCCGATAATCTAAAGATACGCAAGAAAGGGGCTAAGGAGATGGATTAGTCTTTAAAGTACTTCCCCATAAGCAGGGGGATCTGAGCTCAGCACTCATAACTCAGTAAACGCCAGGCCCAGCCACCCCGAGCATTGGGAAGGCAAAAACAGGATAAACCCAAGCACCTGAGAAAGACACTGGCCTCTGGCCTCCCCAGTCACAAGCACATGCCATCGTTAGCACTCACATAAACACATGCAAAACTGCACAAGAACGTGAGTTAGATAATTTTAGGAAATAACAACACAGCGGGAGCATTGCTTAAGTGCCAGGCACTGTTGAGAGCTCTGCATGCACTTCTTAATTTAATCCTTCTAAACCTTCCAAGGTGACTGTCATCATTAGCCCCACTCTCCAGAGGGCTTCCATGTCACTGTCACGTGGCTCGTGCTGCAAAACGTCTGCTTACTTCTAGACCTGAAGGACACCTTTCCAGCTCTCCAAAGAGGAAAAGAGACCTAGGTGGGCAGTGCTGACTCAGGTTGTGTATGTGTTAGTCACATTTCTCATTGCTATAAGTATCTGTTGAGGACTGGCGAAATGGCTTGTGGGTAAAGGTGCCTCCTCCCAGGACTGGCAGCCTGAGTTCCATCTCCGGGACCCATGTGGAGGCAAGGTGACAATGACTCCAGTGAGTTTTCCTCTGACTCTGGCATGCCCAAGTACACACTGTCACACAAATAAATATGATTGAATTTTCCTTTAGTCTGATGGGGATAGAGCCCATAGTGGTAAAAAATAAAGAAAGAGGGATGGAGAGATGGCTCAGAGGTTAAGGCACTGTATGCTCCTCCAGAGGTCCTGAGTTCAATTCCCAGCAACCACATGGTGGCTCATGACTATCTATAATGAGATCTGATGCCCTCTTCTGGTCTGCAGGTGTGCATACAGGCAGAACACTGTATACATAATAAATAAATCTTTTTTAAGAAAAAAAGAAAGAAAGACATGACAACAGAGCATGAAGTGACTGGACACACTAAATCCACAGTCAGGAAGCAGAGGGAGATGAATGCTGGTGCTCAACTTTTATTCTTTGTATGCAGTTTAGGACTCCACATCATTAGGTGGTGCTCCCTAGACCCCACACCATGAGGTGGTGCTCCCTAATTCCCACACCATGAGGTGGTGCTCCCTAATTCCCACACCATGAGGTGGTGCTCCCTAGACCCCACATCATGAGGTGGTACTCCCTAAGCCCCGCATCATGAGGTGCTGCTCCCTCAACCCCACATCATGAGATGGAGAGGGATTTCCCTCCTCGGGTAAACTTTGGTGGAAACACTCTCGAAGACACACATGGTGTGTTTCCGTGTTGACTCCAAGTCCAGTCCAGTTGACAGTGAGGAGTAGCCTCCACAGGAGATTGCAGAAGGCCATGCCCACGGGTGGTGATGTTAAACCTGAAGGCCATGGGCAGACAGCGGGGAGCACCCACAAGAATGAGCTATAGCTCTGCCTGCAGGATGCCACACTTCTGTTGCAGCAAATACAGAATGCTGTGGTCCAAGGGGTAACAGTGGTTACCACTGAATGCTGAGAGAAAGATGGACCAGATCTGGGAGGATGTGAGGGCTAGTTTTATATGTCAACTTGACACAAGCTAGAGTCATTTCAGTAGAGGCTCATTTTTTTTTTTTTGGTATGGAAGGGCCCGCTCACTGTGGGTAATAGCACCCCTGGGCTGCTGGTCCTGTGTGCTATAAGAAAGCAAGCTATGGGGAGCAAGCCAGTAAGCAGCACTGTGGCCTATGAATTGGTTTCTGCCTCCAGGTTCTTGCCTTGCCTTCCCTGGATGATGGATTACAAGCTGTAAGACGAAATAAATAAACCTTTTTGTTTCCAACTTGCTTCTGTCAGTGGTGTTTTATCACAGCATTAGAAACCCTAACCAAGATCAAAAGCTTTCTGAAGGAGGCACCTCTGGTGTGAAAAGAGCCAGAAGCTGTGGGAGCTGACTAGCAGCTGCAGAAAGCACGGCTGAAGGGTTTGTGCCCTGCTTACCACCTCAGGGTGGACGGGCAATAATCACAGGGTGGAGACAGGCACCCCTGCGGGCTCTCAGCTGGCCTGTACCACTTGCAATAATTTTACCAGCCGTGAAAATGAGAGCTGCGTTGTCACTGTGGGCATGCACCTTCCACTGGGATAGGACACTGCCTCGTACCATCAGGACATCTCAGTCGCATGCTTGTCAAGGAAGGAAACAAAGAGAACTCGGTAGCCTCTTCTTTAAAGATTTAACTTTTTAAATCACTATGTACACACACACACACACACACACACACACACACACACACACACACACACACTGTCTATGTGCACGCATGTGAAGGCCAGAGGACTATTTTCAGGAGTCAGTTCTCTCTGTTCACCATGTGAGGCCCCAGGATCAACCTGGGTTTGTCAGGCCTGTGCAAGGACCACCCTTACCTCCTGCGCCATCTTGTGCACCCATCTGTGGTTTCTTTAGCTCCAGTGTCAACAAATATGAAGAGACTTTGCATTCGAGTCCCCTGTCCGTGGGGTGGAGGCTTTGAAGACGTTGAATGCGCCATCTGAGCTGAGAATGGAGCCTAATTTGTGACATGCTTGTCTAGCATGCCTGCCGCCTTGGGTTTGAGTCTTGGCCTGGTATAAACCAGGCTATAATCCTAGTATTAGGAGGTGAAGACAGGGGGATCAGAAGTTCAATGCCATTCTCAGCTCCAAAGGGGATCTCAGGCTCAGGTACAGTAAGACCCTGCCTCTAAATCCAATACTTAATAAATTTTGTCAAACCAACTGACTAATTCCCAGCTTTTGGAAATTCACCATAGAGCTGTCACCACCAGGGCAGCTGGGGGGATGGTTACTATGAACCTCACTGCACTATTTTTGCAACTGTGTGTGTGTGTGAGCCTGTAATTATTTCAAAATGAAATTTAAAAAAAAAAAAAGAAGAAGAAAAGAAAGAAAAGAAAAACAAGCATGTTCTGGAATAATCACACTGAGCCAGTTCAAACATCACATCTGACACAAAAACAAATGTCCATCATGGAAGCAACTGTTCTTTATTTCACAATGCTAAAAAAAAAAAAAAGAAAGAAAGAAAGAAAGAAAGAAGAAGAAAATGCTTATAGGCCTGGAGGTGTAGCTCAATTGACAGTGTTTGCCTAGCCTGTAGGCAGCCCTGGTTCGATTCCCAGCATGGCATACACAAGATGTGGTGAGGACAGGCCTACTATCCCAGCAGAAAAGTCACAAGTTCCAGGGCCTGTTTGACAAGTTCAAAGCCTGCCTGGGCTCCATGAGGCCAGTGAGATGGGCACGCGGGTGAAGGCACTTGTCACCAAGTCTGGCAGTCTGGATGGATTTGATGTGCAGGGCCTATGTTATAGAAGGAGAAAACTGATGAATGGACACCTGTGATTGGCAGATGGATTACCGCGTGAGTACCGTGACACACTCGCATCCACCCACCCACTCTCTTCCACAAATACGTTAATGTAAAAAAAAAAAAACCTTACATAAAAGACTGTTGGTGGCCTCTTGTGTAAATTTGTAGTCCATTATGCTATAAGCTATTTATTTTTGTAGTGGGGTTTTTGAAATAGAATGCTACTGTCTCTCCAGTGTTCCAGAAGGCTCCTCTTTATTCCAAAGTATTAAACACTTCCGGTGTGATTTACAACCTGGCAAAAGCTGGGAACTTCGGGTGGGAGGATAAGGCTGTGGGGGAGCCTGGGCTCAGAGAAGCTTGAGAGCCGCCCCACCCCCACCCCCCCACCCCACCCCCCCACCCCGCAGTTAGAAGGTGCACCCAGGAGCCGAAAGAAGTGTGCCCGGGACAAGCGTCTCTGGATACGTTTCATTTACATTTTTATTACATTTTAATTAAGTGTGCGTGTGCGCACATGCGTGCATTGTGTGGCCATGGCTTGCGAGTGTCTGTTCTCTTCCTCACAGTGTTGGCCCTGAGGATCCATCTCCCACAGTCAGACGTGTCATCAAGCTCCTTTCCCTGCTGTGTAACCTCACTGGCTTTTCTGGGTGCTTTTCTGAACAGCGAAGACTCCTGGCCTAAAGACAGGGTTCTACCAAGACAGCAGGCTCTTCCTGAGCTGAAGAGCCCATATGTCATCTTCTGCCTCCTGTCTCCATCCTAGAAGACAGACCCCAGATCTTGCCTACCTACAGATGACCGGTGGCCCCCTTAAGTACCTCTCCAGCAGCTACGCTGACCACGGGGCTGCCAGCAAGGTACTCCAAGGCGTGCCTTCTTGAGAGGCGGGGCCATATGGTGCTAGTACCTCCTGTGCCACCTCCTCACACCCATGCCTGGTCCTCCGGGAAGCTCTCCATACCCATGGCCCTGGCCAGGGCTCTTGCAAAGCTGACCTGTGTGTTCAGTGCTCGGCAAGTCCTCAGGGCTTCACCCAAGCCCAGGGTCTGAATGGAAACATTATCACAATTTAATTACCTTTCAGACGGGCAGCCTGGGAAACCCCACTCCTTAGCCAGAATGCCAACCTCAAATGGAGCCAGGGCTAAGCGGAAGCCGTGCTCCCCCAGGGGTAAGGGGGACAGCCTTCAGGGGCTTCACACCCTTTAACGAAACTTCCAAGTGACCCCCCAGGCCCCTCAGCACTCTTGGGGCCCATGAGAGTTCTTCCTCAGCCATGCACCACAAAATCTAGAGCCAGGGCAGGCACATGGGGTTTTGTTTGGACCGTCCTGAGGGGTTCCCCCTCCTTTCTTTCTTTTTCCCTCCTTCTGTCTTTCTCCCCCTTCTTTTTTTTTTTTTTTTTTTTTAATAAAACGGGTGATAAAGAGTCCTGCCAGGGACCATTGTCTTCCCAAGTCTAAAGTGTTCGAAATTAATTTATCCGCCTAGGATGGTGTATAAATTTCTCATTACGAGTGTCAGTGATGAACAAGAAACCATTCCAAGAAATGTCTCGGGCCCTTGCCAAGCCCCGGGCCCTGGGTCCCTCGCAGAGCCGGTGCCGGCGACAATGGGCTTCACACAGTCAGGAGTGTTAACTATGCATGCTTTCGCGTTGCCCGGGCTCAGCCAAATGTCCTGTGAGAACGACACGTCCACACCCGGTTTTACTATTCTACACAGATGCTGGCTCGTTGTGTGTCTCCAGTTTGCGGAGTACAATGTGGGGTGTTGCGGGGGGACATTGTAGTTGTGGTGGGTATGTGCTATTTAGTTTACTCCTCTCCCTCACTCTTACTTTGTGTGACCCACACCCACTTCCACCCCCCCCCCCCAAAAGCCTGTGGGGACCTGAGAGAACAGTCCAGAGAGACCCCTGGAAGAATGATAGGGCGGGGGAGGAGCGAAATGAATCAATGAATTGAGCCCCTTTGAGGTGTGTGCAGGGGGAGGGAGTGAACCCAAGAAAAAAATGAGAAGGGGAGGGAGAAATTAAGTCTTGGGGTGGGGGTGGGGGAGCGGTGTGGGCAGGAGTAGGCGGGGGCGGGGGCGGCGGCGGGGGTAATGGCATCCTTAGCCCTCCGCTCTGGACCTGAGTGCCAGCTACCAGGGGCGGGTGGCAGGTGGAGGTAGCAGGCCCTGGTTCCACCTCCAAGGTTGTCCGAAGGAGCCTGGACCTTGGAGAAAGGAGCCTCCAGGATCTTCCTGCCATGTGTCGACCTCTAATCCCCACATACAACCTGCATCCTGAGACCGGAAGGGCTGGAATGGGGTGGCAAAGTGGCATGGGCAGACGAGGTGGTCTTTCCTCCTTCCCCCTGCAGCTGGTGGAAATCTCTCACTCTGCAAAGCGCGCCACCCAGTGGCCCAGGGTGAGGCTCTGCACCCCTGCGCCTGCTCAGGTCGGCTCTGTCTACCGGCTCTTGCCCTAGGCATCACGCCAGAAGCCCCTGGCAGGTCTCTTGCCTAACACACTAGGTCTCCAGAGCTCTGCTAGTAGCCACAGATCCTGGCCAGTCAGAAGAGGGTAGTTTTCCAGAGCCACTGGAATGGGGTTAAATTTGAGACCCTGGGGGAGCGGGGCAGGGGAGAAGCAGAAAAGCTAGGCAAGGAGCCAGGGAACCCCATTTGAGTCTCACCTCAGTCACCATCCCTACGTCACCCAGGCCCAGTCTGAGTCTTGGAATTCTTTTCTGAATACAAAGCCCAGGGTCCCTCACAACCTCCAGTGATGGTCTTTAGGATGAAAGTAGTGGCTACAGATGCTGACAGCAGGACGCCGGGGTGACTCGAAGGGGCTGGGTTTTGAGGCTGACCACCAGAAGGAGCGTGTGCGTAATGCAGCCTGCAACATCTCTGGGCCCTTAGGGAGCACACAGAGGCCTCTTCCTCAGGGGTCTTGGCCAGAGGGTTGGGCATGCTCAGACCAACAGGCCACTTTGCAGAAGCACCAGGCTTGGCAGGCAAGCTTATGCCTAGCCTCTGTGCCCGGCCATTGAGGGCAGGGCCTCTGCAGAGTGGCTTATTTGGGATGCCTGGCAAGTCACCGGCCCCGGGCTGCGGGCCAGCCTGCAGCCCTGCGGAGGTGGCCTCATTAAAGGACTCATGGTCCAGTGGGCAGGGCATCAGACTGGACATCTGGAGGTTTGGGGCCGGGTCCAGCTTGCTGCAGCTTTGCTGGGTGACCTTAAGCAGATTACTCGGCCTCTCAGTGCCCCACCTGCTGCCTGCCTTCTTCCTGTCTGGCAAGGTTTCCTGGAGGGAATATTAATGGGGTAGCTTCAGAGAAGCCTGGATTCTACAGAGCCTCACTCTGAGCCATTCCTGTCATGCCTGGGGTGGGTGGGGTCACCAGGAGCCTTCCTGCTGATGAAAGGGCACCACCACCCAGGCCTGCAACAAGGTGACGCATGGACCCTCGAAGGAGGCCGTGGCATCAGAGCAAGCCACAAAAATTCTTTTACTACAGTGGGAGAATTGGTCCAGGATCCAGAACCACGGAGATATGGCTGGGCTGGAGATCTGAGCATCTGGCCTCCCGCGTCTTCTTGTTCTCTTCTAAGCTGTTCCCTCCAGCCTCCCTTTCCAGACTCAGTGAACTCCTTCAATGAAGAACGAGAGAGATGGCTCGGTGGCGGCTGAGAGCACTTGCTGTGTGCAAGCCCTAAGATGTGAGTTTTGAGTCCTAGCACCAACGTAAAACCTGGGTGTGGCTACATGTGTGTGCAGTGTCGGCACTGGAGTTGGAGCCGGAGGGGGGGGGGGAGGGGCGCTGACATAGGAGGAGGGCTGGTGCTTGCTGATAGCCAGACCCAGACTCTTCAAGGCTAAAATGAAGCAAAAAGCAAACCAACCAACCAACCCCTGTGAGATCCAGGTTCACTGTGAGACTCTGTCTCAAGTGAATAGCACAGAGAGTGATAGAGCAAACGCACAAAGTTCTCCTTTTGCCTCTATAATTTACATGGGCACACACACACACACACACACACACACACACACACACACACAATTATGTCCCTGCAATGAACATATCCTTGGTGATCTGCTGTCTTGCAGGGAATCAGGCCCCTCCTCTGGTGTCTGACCCCTCTCCGCAGCCTGCTCTGCTGTATTCTGTTCACCATGCACCAAAGCTTACCGACCGACAGCTGACCTCGGGACCTCCTGCACTCACACGGGACCCCAGATCTGCCCATGTTGGGCCTGCTGCCTGGAAAACCTCCTCATACCGCCTCCAGGGTGGACCAATCACCCTTTCTGACTATAGCCATAACTCCTCTCCGCATGGCTCCTGTTCTAAACTGTCCCCAGGAACACAGCCCGGCTCCTTCCTCTTTGGCCCAGAAGCATCCTCTTACGAGAACACCACAGATCGGGCCTACCCTACAGCACAGTGCTATTCCAGGATAGACCCGGGCTTGGCTACAGGAGATGCTGTCTAGATGAGCATTGAGAAAATGCCCAAGAAGTCAAGGCACGCATCCTGGCCCCTCGCTTTCTGTAATCTTCTTACTTCCAGAACCTTCGAACTATGCCTGATAGTGCTTGGCTCAAAGAGCAGCAATTTGCCCAGGCTTCTCCTATTGTTCTGAGGCCTTCTGGGATGGCTAGTGATGTCAACTTGACAGGGTCTAGAACCATGTAGGGGACAAGCCCCTAGGCCTGTCTGTCATCTAGGCCGCACCATCCCTTGGTTTGGAGCTCTACACTGACTGCATAAAAGGAGAAAGCGAGCTCAGCCCCAGCATCCTTCTCTCTCTGCTTCCTGACTGTGGATATACGTGACCAGCTAGCTGCCTTGGGCACCTGCAGCCATGCCTTCCCCACCACTACAGACTGTTACCGCAAACTGAGCCAAAGCAAAGCCTTTTTCTCTTCCATTGGCTGTTGTCAGTCATTTTGTCACAGAGGTGACAAAAGAAATTTATTTGACGTCACACCTGGCACTGCAGGTCTAGTCTGGGCCCATCGACGTGAAGCTCCTGTTTCTCATAGGTATGACGTGATTCAGATACTTGTGCGTGTTCCTGATGGGAGGTGCTGGCCAGTGGACTCCGGGGACATGGATTTCTCTGCCTCTCCAATGCTAAGAATATAGATATGCGCCACCATCCATCATGCCTGGCTTTTAAGTAGATGCCAGGAATCTGAACTCGGGTTCTCCTGCTTACATGGCAAGCTCCTTGTGGACTGAGCCGTCTCCCCAGCTCTAGCCTTTCTTCTCTACTGAGCACCAAGACAATAGTGATGATGATTATAGCTGTATTATTTCCTGCTTCCTATAAGCTTGCTTTTTTTTTTTTAAGGTTCGCAGTACATTTACTCCTGCAAGCAACCTCACCGCTGACACATATCTAAGGGAACCAGGGCTCAGATAGATTAAGTGGCTTGCCTGGGGTCACACAACTGGTAGAAGTGGAGCTGGGAGCCAAGTCCAGTGCTGTAAAGCACGCAGCTCAGGCTCCCACCCCCACCAACATCTGCTCTCCCCTCCAAAGCCTGCCAAGGCCGCTCGCAGGCATGGCATCGGCACAGTTGCGAAAGGCCAAGAAAGGATTTCCTGGACGACTCTTTTCCCTTGGCAGTGGTATTTTAAGCAGTCTTCACAGCCTACCCCAAAGTAGGCTCAAGGGTGGGTTTTTCAGACACCAGGATTATATAATGTCAAGCACTCATAGTCGTACCTACGGCCAAACGCCCACAGTGGACGTGCCCAGTTCATCCTTTTCCGCACCTCACCATGGCTAGATGCCCACTCTGGACATGCCCAGTTAATCTTTCCTCTACTTCACCACGGCTCGATTGAATAAGACACATTTTATATTGTTGCGTACGATGGTTAATCTTGCCTGTGAGCTTAATTGATTCTGAACTCAGCTAAGAGACACACGTCTGGGTGGGTTTATGGGGGCATTTCCAGGAAGAACTCACTGAGGGGAGAAGACCCTCTGAAAGAGCAAGTGGCACTTTTGGGCAGAAGCCCAGATAGAGAGAGGCTCAAGGGAAGAACAGTGTTATCTGCCTGCCCAAACTTCTTGCTGGCAGGCGTGTCCATACTGCCGTCCTCATTGCTGCCGCAGCTGCCTGCACCCTACCCTGACATTAGACCCCAGCCTCTTCTGACTCCAGTGCATCTCTGGGCAGCCTCCAGGCCTCCAGCATCACATCAGGACCGCTGAGGTTTGGAGCTTGGTGGACTGACAGCTACTAGGCTCTCAGCTTTTCCAGTCTGCAGATGGCCACTGTTGGACTGTCCATCCCTTTATAATACGTATTTGTCCTGCCAGTGCTGTTCCTCCTGAGAACTCTGACCCACACAATGTGTCGATCAACTTTCTTCACCGTGACAAAAACATTGAGAAAATCAACTTATAAGGAAGAATGTTTTTATTTTGGCTTGCTCTTTCGGAGGCATCAGTCCATGGTGACTTGATCCTGTTGTTTTGGGCCCATGGCAAGGCAGTTGGTCATGGTGGAAGCACTTGGCAAAGCAAGCTGAACATCATGCTGTGGGGAAGACAAAAGAGAGACACTCCCCCAATGCCCCTTCAAGACTGCACTCAGTGGCCCAACTCCTTCTACAAGGTCCCTCCTCTTAGATGCCTCACCACCTCCCAGTCACGCTACAGGCTGCAACTGAAGCCCAACCCATGAGCCAAACTAGAGCAATTGACCTTTTCAAAGGTTGCCTTGGGGGACAAGACCAGAAATAAAAAGGTGAGAAGCTGGAGAGATGGTTCAGCAGTTAACAGCACTGACTTCTTATTCAGATTCAGTTCTTGGCACCTTCACCATGGCTCACAACCATCTGTAACTCCAGCTGCAGGGATCTGATGCCCCCTTCTGCCACCCTCAGGCACTGCATGCATGTGGCACACAGATATACATGCAGGCAAAACACCTATACATATAAAATAATTTTTAAAATTTTAAAGAGTTGATTAAGATCTTTACGTTTATATGATATTGACTGTCTTCCGATTTGTCTCCAGATTCAATACAATCCAACTGAAAGCTCTATCAGGACTCTTTAAACATAGAAAATGCACAGGAGTTAGAAGAGTACAAATTGGCTTGGGATGGGGGTTGGGGGAGACAGCTTAGTGAGCACAGCACTGTCCTGCAAGCACAAGAACTTGAATTTGATCCCCAAAACCCAGCTTACATACAGAAGGCTGAACACGGCACTGCACATTTACAATCCCTGTGAGGTGGAGACAGGAGGGTTGTTGGTGCTCACTGCCAACCAGCCTCACTACTCAGTGAGTTTCAGGCCAGTGGGAGGCCCTATCTCAAAAAGGTTGACTGCATCCTAAGGAATGTCCATTGGACTCCACAAGCACACTCCCCCAAAACTATATGCACATGCATGCATATTTACACATGTACAACATGCTCACACACACACCAGGTAGGGATGGGGAGATGACGCTTCCCGTTTGCTCATTTTTACTCATTGTAGGACACTGGTTCGTGGAATAGTGCTACCCATATTCAGGACAGTTTTTCTCCTCTCTGGTAATCTTCTCTGGATGTGCCATCCTCACAAACACACCCAAAGGTATAATTCACTAAAGTCCTAGGGGAATCCAATCAAGCTGTCAATCAAAGTTAGCCATCATGAGTTCTCCCCACTCCTGACGCCAATTTTCTCTATCAGTTTCTCATTGCTGTGATGGGACAGGAAGCAACTTAAAATAGAAGTCTGGTTCGGCTTACACTTTGAGATAAGGCGGTCCATTGTGATGGGGGTGGCATGGCAGTACTTGATTTTGTGGTAGTGGGAACATTCAGGTGGAACTCTTCACCTCTCCGTGTCTTATCAGAACATGGAACAGAGGCCAGGCAGACATCAAGGTGAGACTATAAATCTCAAGGCCTCACCTCATCTTCCATGACCCCACAAGATAGCCACAGCAGCTGAGGCCAAGTGTTAAAACACATGATCTTACAGGGATAGATATTTCATGTTCAAACATGGCATACCGTATCCCAAACAAAGTCTAATGGTCACAGACAAACGGTAGAAAGTCTAGGGTTCACAATAATATGACCGACATTTCAAAAGAGGAAGAAGAGAGCTTTTCAGATACAGTTGCTGTCTTCTAGACATGACATGACTGTTATGGTCATGAACTCATTGCAGCTGGAGTGACATACACAAGACCTGTACAAGTCAAGCCAACCCAGTCAGCCAACATTCCACCAGGTCCAGCATAACGGACTCAGTGAGTTACAGGGGGCATAATGGGGAGGAAGGACATATCAGGGTGTCTAAGGGACCGGAAGAGGGGAGCTGGAGTAGATATCATCAAGATACATTGTCCACATGTATAGAATTGTCAAAGAATAAATGAAAGATGCTCTCTCTGTCCCTGTCTGTCTGTCTGTCTGTCCGTCCGTCCATCCGTCTCTCTCTCTCTCTCTCTCTCTCTCTCTCTCTCTCTCTCTCTCTCTCTCACTGTTTTCTGAGATAACATTTCTCTGTGTAGCCTTGGATGTCCTGGAATCACTTTGTAGACCAAGCTGGCCTCAAACTCACAGAGATCCACCTGCCTCTGTTTCCCCCGAGTGCCAGGATTACAAGCATGTGCCACCACGCCTGGCTAAGATATTCTGTTTTTAGAAG
Source organism: Acomys minous (assembly GCF_964271855.1). Taxonomy (NCBI): domain Eukaryota; kingdom Metazoa; phylum Chordata; class Mammalia; order Rodentia; family Muridae; genus Acomys; species Acomys minous. The sequence goes on along the minus strand of NC_140483.1, from coordinate 69,763,322 downwards.
TTCTCACAAAGAAATGATAAATGTTTAAGAGCATGGCTCTGCTAACTACTATAATACCTTGTTATGAACTATACAATGTATTCAACTTCAAAATATCATCTTTCACCCCCGGACATGTGAACAATTTACTGTGTTGATGGGTATACAATTTTTAAAAGCAGACCACAGAAGTAAATATGAAACTAAGCTCAAAAGCTATCTAGAAGAAAGCAAAAAATTCTCAGCTGCAGCACAAAAGTGTGTCATGTGAAGGGTAAGAAGTTGATAAACTAGATTTCACCAAAAGGAAAATGAAAATTCCTGGGCTTGGGAAATGCCTAAGTGGCTAGTGTTTTGCAGGCAAGAATAAGACTCTGAGTTTGCATCTCCAGAATGCACATAAATGCAGCCTGTAGTAATTAGTACATGTGCAACCCCAATACTCCTGCAGTGAAACAGGAGGCAGAGTTAGGGTAATGCCCAGAAACTCACAGGCCAGCTAGCCTGGTGCCTGAAGCTGTGAACAGCAAGAGGTCCGGCTTCAAAACCAGGCAGAAAGTGAAGGCTGACCCCCAAGGCTGTCCCTTGACCTCCACACGTCCCATGGCACACAGGCATACACACAGAGAACTCACACATAACATACACAGACAGACAGACAGACAGACAGACAGACAGAGATCACATCCTGGGGTACTAGGGGAGAAAAGAGAAAGAAAATGCAAGTTCTTAGTGAACATGGTGGCACATCCCTGTAACCTTAACATTTGGGAGGCAGAGGCAGGAGGATTTCAACTTTAAAGGCTAACCTGGGCTATCTGTAATGAATGCCAGTCCCAGAAAAGAAGTAAATAAGTAAATAAAGATAGCTGAAAGTAAATAAATTATTTTAAAACTAAATTGAAAAGAAACCCCTTTGCTCCTGAGAAAACAACAAAGGGTTGAAGTCCTGAGTGAGGCTAGAAGCAGCAGCTGTGGAGAGCTGCGAAGATGACGGGTAGCTGGTCCCAGGCGGAGCTCGGCCTCAGCTCAGTCACTTCTGTTAATGTCACTCACTAGCAGGCCACAGCCTCTGCCCCAGAGGGGAAGAAACTGCATGTGGGACTATGGCTCTGAGCAAGAAAGCAAATATGCAAGCACACCTCCCAACGACTGCGAATCCCCTTCCCTCTACTTCCCCACCCTCTAAGAGGATCCAAACCAGCTCAAGAGAAGAGAGCACACATGGGCGTTGAAGAAGTTTCTACCAGGTAAATGTCCCAGATACTAAAGTGAGGCAGAGTGACCGACAGGGCTGGAACAATGACATCAGTGATAAGAGCATCTGCTTGTTGCTCTTGCAGAGAACCCAGGCTTGGTTCCCAGGACCCACATAGTGACGCACAACCATCCATAAGGCCGGTTCTGAACTCCGAGAGCACCAAACATGCATGTAATGCGCATGCACACATGCAGTCAAAATATTCATACATGTAAAATACAAATACATAAATCTAAAAGGTGAGTGCTTCTATGCTGACAAGAGCTTAGTGGGTACAGGAGCATGCCATCAAACCTGAGGACCTGAGTTCGATCCCTGGGATCCACATGGTGGGAGAAGAGAACTGATTCCCCTAAGCTGTCCACTCATATGCACACGTCCTAATGCTATACATACAACAAATACATACACACACATACATACATAATACACATGCACATACATACATATATACATACACATATTCACACACTCACACATACATACGTACATACATACATACATACACACATACATACATACATACATACATACATACATGTATTTTTAAAGGGAAAGTGCACTCCCTACCAATGCCGGCCTTTGGACTGTCTCAGGGATTTGAGGGGATATCCTTAAGCTGACAGCCCAGCATTGGCAAGTATAAGGGTCACACACACACAGGGCCTGCCATTCCTCTGGGCTCATTGATGGTTTTAGAAGTCAAAAAAATAGAGAAAGGAGAAGAACAATAAAGAGGAGCAAGAGAAGGGAAGGGAAGAAGAGGCAGAGGTGGAGAAAGGGAACGCCTCAGAAGAAAGGACATAGCACCAAGACCTAATCAAGGCTGGGAAAGGGACACAGGAAGCCATCAGGGAGGACAGCAATGAACACAGAACCTCAGAACTGGGCAGCAAGTTAGGTAATAAATACCAATCAACTCAGTGTGAGGATGAGTGCAGATCAACCCTGGTGGTAAAGATTTTAAATTTGTATTTAAAATAAAGGTGGGGAAGAGGACTGCTATCGATTAGCAATGTCTGCCATGGATGAGCACTGAGGAGTGAGGTATGCATGCTATACGTTCCACTCGCACCAGAAACATAGATCCTGTGAGGCCTGTTCAGTTTCCTGTCCCTAGATGATGACATCTGTTTGCTTGGTTCAAGAATTGCTATTAAAATGACATTTCCATTAATAGAGTCAGTCTAGTTATCTTTACATCAGGAACAAGGAAAACTTCCGGCCTTACAGACTACCTCATCTGTCACACTTAAATGTCAGTGCTCGGAACACTTAGCCCTCCGAGTGTGTTGGAGTGGTTCGGCCCAGAGCAGAGGACTTAGGAATGGTAGAGGGGTAGGTGCCAGGGATGGTCAATCTAACAGGTTGAAGGGTCAGAAGTGTGGGTCAGCTGGTTTAGCAAGGAAGGAAGTAATAACCCCAGACGGCTTGGAATTAGTGCACTGTTTAGGGCAGGGAGCCCTCCGGATGGTTCGGTTTCATTCACCCAACTAGCCAGGCTCTAAGCAAAGTTGGGAGTGCCCCATGCAGCCCAGTCCTGAAGGAGTGGGAGCTTCTCACCTGCTCATCACATCTGCTCCCACATCTCTTTGTGTAGTGCCTATAAAAATGCATCGAGCCACAGAGATGACTCAGATGGCAAAGCGGTTGTGTGAGGATCTGAATTCAATTCCCCGGGACCCATGTACAAAAGCCATGTATAGGGCTGAGAGGCGGCTCAGTAGCAAAGCACTTGCCTTGCATGGGTAAGGTGCTAAGTTCAATTCCAATCATGTAACACACACACACACACACACACACACACACACACACACACACACACACACACACACCCCAAATCAAACAAAAACAAAAACCAGGAATGGTGCCCATGCCTATACTCCCAGCACTAGGAGACAGTTTCCTAGGGCTTACTGAACAGCCAGTCAAGCAAAATTGACAAGTTGCAAGTCCGTGAAAGACACTGTCTCAAAAAACAAACAACAACAAAACCTACAGGGTGGATGGCAACTGAAGGAAACTATAAAAACAGCCCAACATAAACCTGTAAATTTAGTTCAAATATCAATATCATGAGACTTGTGTGTGCATGCGTATGTGTGTGTGTGTGTGTGTGTGTGTGAGAGAGAGAGGGGGGGGGAAGGAGAGAGAGAGAGTAGGAGGGAGGGAGGGAGGGAGGGAGGGGGAGAGGATGGTGCCCACACAGGGTGCCTACTGCTAAGCAAACCCTTTCCTTTGAATACCTCAGTGATGTGATCAGGGAGGAGGCTGTGTTCTCCAGTGCAGGCCCTGCAGGCTCAGTATTCAAACTGTGATGACAAGATGGCAGTGACATCTTTTCTTCAGGACTCCACACCTCTGGGGACAGTAGAGATTAGGGTGTTGAGGGTGCAATCAGTCAATCCTCTTTGGATCTTCAGTGTTGTAAGGACCCCTACATTACAGTACTGCTGGACCCAAATATGCCTACCAAGAGGCCAGTAGCTTTGATGTTACCTGGACTTTCTCCCACCTGGACATGAGGCCACTATGACTCCACAGTGATCCCTGGAGGGGCCTGGTCTCTGCACTATATACCTGGCTGGGCACTGCTATTGGCATATAAAGTCATGGCACGTTCGCTTTGTTTGCCAATCTGTTGACTGTGCCCTCCTTGGCCTTCAAGTCCTATTCATTGGACAGTAAACACGTTTCCTAGCAACCAAATGTCAATATCAACAAAAGGCTCAGATGAAGTTGTTAATCTGGGTGAGACTGACAGCGGGGCCAAGACACTCTGTGCGCTGTTCTTCCCTGCATTGTCTGACACTTAGCCCTGGTCCACAAGGGAATTGATGCTCAAAAGACCCCACATCTCCCTCCACTATGAAAACTAAATGAAGTGTGCGCGGCAGGCAGTGAAAAGGCCCCAGGGCTGGCCCCCCTAGGGATCTTGCTTGTCTTTTTTTTTTCTTTTCTCCCCCCAGGGCCCCAGCTCATGGGGAAGAATGCTTCTCCTGCCTCTGTGACTGCTAATTTCCAGGAACAACATAGGACACTCCAGGGCCTATCCCCGGCACTCAAGGGGACATGCCTCCCACTCAATCTCTTTTGAGACCTCAGGTGAGGCAAGGCTGATGAGGCTGCTTCTGGGAAGCAGCATTGTGCCAGGCCAGAGCAGCCAATAGACACTGTAGTCTACGACTGACCACATGGCAGATGCTGTGAGGTGAAAGGTAGGCTATGCGTCAACGAGGGCCAAGGCTCATAAAGCCCAAAGTGCAGAGAAGACTAGGGAGATAGCTCAGTCAGCAGAGTGCCTTCTTTCCTTGTGTAAGGGCCTGGGTTTGACTCTTAGCACTGTATAAACTGGGGGCGACAGTTTGGCACCAGAGGAAGCAGAGGCAGGGAGATGCAAGTTCAAGTCCATCCTTGACTGCGTATTGAATTTGAGGCTAGTCTCAGACACATAAAACTTTGTCTCAAAAAAAAAATGCAGAGGACACAGGCAGCTAGAGGTGGACCCTCATCTAGGGCAATGCAGACATTGGAAGGACAGCTTTAGTGGGCATGGATACAAAGTCCCCAGTATAGCTAGAATGTTCTTTCTATTTGGAGAGCTGTGGGAAGGATGGAGGTAAGGAGAAGACAGAAGTCTGAGGACAGCCTATAGGGCCAGGACTTCCTCGAAGTTCTTTCAAAGGGGAGACACTTTAGGGGTGCATGGTTTGCAGAGGAGGATGCTGTGGTCTGGGTGGGAGCAGAGAAGCCAGTAGATTGCCATCCAGGTGGTATAGGAGTTAATGGAGGTTCCACGCTGTGGCTAGTGGGACAGGCGTGCGAGAGATGTAGCCTGAGCAGAGCTCAGTCAGGAGCCCAAAGTCTAGGATCCAGGTCTGGAAACCAGCTAAGCCTAAGCTTTTATGCTCTGCGTCCTTGGGAACACATCTTCTCTGCCAGGTCTGCCCTCCTGCATACCAGGTGGCAGGTAACACTGTTCGAAAGGGGAACACAATATTGGAGACAGACACAACTGGCTTCTAAGCTCAACTGTACCATTTACTAGCTATGTGACCCTGAGTAAGCTCCATAAGCTCTCTGGGCCTCAGCATTCTCCTTTAAAATAGGCCAAGTTGACCTGCGGCATTCCAACACTGGTGGCCAGGCCTTTCCCAAGGATGTGTTCCACCACTGGCTGATCCTGCCTGGGGATCCCTTTGACAACAGCAGCCGCCCCAGCCAAGTGGTGGCTGAGACTCACAAGTGCAAAGGCCTGAAGGAGGCACACCAGCGCTGGACAACTTCCTGTCCAGGCTGTAGGCAGCCTGGTACGGCCACACCCTGTACAGTATGCACCTATCAAAAGACACCTTGAGACTGTCCCTAAAGTGCATCACTAATGATTGCTGGGGCCGCTCTGCCATTGCTCAGCACTAACACTTGAAGCTGATTCTAATTATTTTGGAATTTCAAGGATGTAGAATTAACTTTCCGCAGCGACTGGCCTGGAGGACTATGGGGTAGGTGGGACACAGCTTTTCATCATTTTCAGAGGGAAGCACCATGTGCCCAAAAGCCTAAATAAATGTATTCGGAGGTTTATGGGGTCCGTGGCCTGGATGGAGTTGCCCATAGGAGGATGCCTGCAACCCTGGCTATGTGAGCCATTAGAGTAATAAATTTAACTGGTTGATCAAAATAGATAGATAGATAGATAGATAGATAGATAGATGATAGGGTAAATAGATGAGAGAGAGAGAGAGAGAGAGAGAGAGAGAGAGAGAGAGAGAGAGATGATAGGGTAGGTAGATAAATGATGATAGATGATAGATAGATAGATAGATAGATAGATAGATAGATAGATAGATGATACACACATGTACATGTATACATATATACAATCATACATATATACATACATAGATAAAATAGGATGAGCATCTACTCCTGTGTTTGATTGTTCAGGATATAGTTTTTAGTGCCAACCATTAAGCTAGATGAAAGGCAGATACTGTTCTCATAGGAAAAGAAGCCTGGACCACCATGAGCAGTGCCAGTCAGGATGGGCTACCCTCTCAAGAAACCTTCAGTCCCCCCCTGGGCCTCCCTGAGGAAGAGTGGAGGCAGCAGAAGTGAAGGGTCTTGCAGGAACTGCTGGAGGGATAGATGAACACAGGTGAGGGTTAAAGACCCCTGTGTAGGGAGCCCTACCCCACATGCTATGTCAGCCTGGACAAGTCCCTCTCCTCTGAGTCTTGCTTTCAACACCTGAAGAGCCACAAGATTGGGATGGATGGCTTTTGCCTTGTCCTGCAACGAGAAGGATGCTCCAGGGTGGAGCTGGGAAGCCAGAGACTTCAGTTTTCGTAAGACATTACAGCCACATTCCAAAGTGACCTTTCTGAGTATCTCTCAAAAGCCAGCACTTCCCTCAGAACAGCAATCTCGGGAATTAGAAGGTTCTAGGGACATCGACAGACTGATGGAATGTTCCTTTTGGTTGTCCAGACACAGTTTCCTTTTAAAACAAAAATAAATCAGTTTAGGCCAGGCTGGCCAAGATATATTGGTAAGGATGATCTGATAACCCTGCCTCCATTTCCTAAGTATAAATATATGGACATACAGCACTATCCCAGGTTTATGGGGTGCTAGAGATAGAATTCATGGCTTTTCACATGCTAGGCAAGCATTCTACCAACTAAACTATAACCTCATGTCCATGCACAATTTGGAAGAGTCTTAAAATAACTTGTTTGATTACTTAAAGATAAAAGTGGAGCTAGCATGTCTTCAGTACCCTTCTAATCTGTGAGTCTGGAATAGGGCAGCCTGGCCTTGTGTCATACTGAGAAGAGCCAGTTTGACACAGAGGTGACTGTAATAGTTACTGCTGTCACACACGAGAAGCTACAGCTGTGTGGCAATTTCTCCTGAAGTCAAACAGTCCGTCTTGGAGGGAAGCTCATTACAAATTAGGAAGTTTCTAAAAGGAGGCTGGTTGCGATTCAGGAAGCAAACAACTCCCAAGGCTTAGGAAGTCCCCGAAACCTACCAGATATGCCAAGTTTTTCCTTCCCCAAGGTTATATAAACAGTAAGTAGTAGCGGAAGAGTGGAAAGGCCCCCTGACTGTCAACCTGTAGGCAAAATAATGCAAAGAGCTTTCCGGTTCCAGGTTTCATGAGTCATGGTTCCTGCTGAGTTTGCTTTTGCTGATGCGGCATCCTCTGAGTCATTCTTGCTCCTGTAAGTAACTCCTCACCCATACTCCTTCCTGTAAGTTAGTCCAGGAAACTCATCAGTTCACTAAGTTGGACTTTGGTGGTATTACCTTAGTCTGTCATCAGTTCCCCTATCTGGAATGAGCAGAATGTTTGTTGATGCCTCCCCAGGAAGGGTCACACAACAGCTGCCCAGGTAGGTTCCTATATATTATAGGAGCCATAACGTTCCCTTTGAAATACACTCATTTAATAAACAAGGCAGACTAATTCTGATGGGGAAAAAACTGTGTGTGAGAACACGAAGTTTTAAATCACTTCTGAGCTTCAAAGTGGCAGATTTGTGTGACCCAACCTATCAGAAAGCAGTCGTGATAAATAAAGAAATGGCTTGCGTTTATTGAAAAACCTGCTGTGGCTAGCACTGTTCTGAGTACTTTACAGGAAGTGCCTCATGTAACCCTTGTAGTCAGACAACATTATCATTCTGCGTCCATCTGTGAGGGACCAGCTTTGTGACTGGCTGGCAGCAGCTGCCTGTGTCTTAGGCTTCCCACGTCTCTTGGTTGTGCCCATTTTCTTCCACTGTTTCCTTCATCTCAGCCCCTAAGCATATATGACTGTTGTCAAGTAAGAAGCCATATCAAGTGACTGGTATAGAAAGGAAGTTAAAAGTGACAAAGGACTGAAAAAGTGGGAGATTTGTGCTGGTTAACACCCACCATCCAGGCTTGTCCTGTCCCACCACAGCTACATGCTTGAATAACAAGAGCAAGGGAATGGGATGGGGGTGGGAAACAAGGCTCAGTTGGCTGCCTGGCATACACAAGGCCCTGGGTGCCACCCTCAGACTCACATAAACCTGGACACGGTGGCACATGCCTGTCATCCCACTACTGAAAATGTCCAGTCAGGGGAACCGGAAGTTTAAAGTTGTGCTTGACCACATAGCCGAACTGCAGCCTGGGCTACATGAGAGCCTGACTCAAAAGACAAAGAAAAAGACCAGAGGGACAGAAAGTGTGGGGTGATTTGTGCCATGAAAGGCATTTTAGTTTCTTGTCTGCTCCTATGACAAAACACCATGAATGACCAAGGCAACTTATGGAAGGAAGAATTTATTTGGGCTTACGGTCCCTGAGGGATGAGAGTCCTTTGTGTCAGAGAAGCATGGCACCGACAGCAGGCACAGCCGCAGGATTAGGTGGTCGAGAACCTACATCTTCAAACAAAAAGCATGGAGCAGAAACGGCAAACTGAAAGTGGTACGAGGTTCTTGACCTCAAAGACACGCCCCACCCCATGACTTCCTCCAGCAAGGCTGCACCACATAAGCCTCCCCAAACAAAGCCACTAACTGGAGACCAAGGGTTCAAGGTATTATGAGGCCTTTGGGGACATGCAAATGCCACAGAAAGCAATCATACTAACAGAAATCCAAATGGGTTCAGAATCAGAACCTGGTAAAGATTGATGTCCATGGCCCAAAGCACATCTCTCAGCAGGTGTCGATCAGTCACACCTAAAGCACATAGTCCATCGCACAGCTGAGAGAAAAGCGGCAGGGATGAGAAGGCCTGGTCGGTAGCACACCTGCCTCATGCAAGCATGAGGACCAGAGTTCAGAGTCCCAGAATCTGTTTAAAAAGCTAGGCATGGTGACAACCACCTGGAATCCAAGAACTGGGGAGATGAAGAAAGAAGGATCCTTGGAGCTTATCACACAGCCTCCTTAGCCAAACCATGAAGCTCCAGGTACTTTGAGAGACTCTGTCTCAAAACAAAACAAAACAAACACCAGAGTTCATGTCACAGTCAGTCCCCGCTCTCCACATAACTGTGGAGAATGTCTTGTCCATTGGGTAGATCAGAGTAGGGGTTCGATGTTTTGTCCTCTGTTGGTGCTAAAGTTTGAGCAGCCCCCCCTGGCCCCCGATCCACCCATCATGATGCTCTTTGTGTAGGTTTCTAGGACCACCTCCCCTTGGTGAGGAGGCCTGATGGCACTCAAAGAAAGAATAAGCAGGCTACCAAGATGCGACCTATATACCTATGACCGTATAGTGGGGGAGGAGGTCCCACTCGGACGTAGACCTAGGGGAGGGGAATAGGGTAAAAGCGGGAGGGAGGGAGGAATGGGAGGATACAAGTGATGGGATAACAATTTAATTGTAATCTGAATAAATTAACAAAATTAAAATTTAAAACAAAACAAAACAAACAAAAAACAAGTTGGAAAGTCACTGGAGAAGACACTTGACATCAGTCTCTGGTCTCTGCACACGTACACATGTGTGCCTGCACACACACACACACACACACACACACACACACACACACACACACACAAACAAACACATGCACAGTCATACATCAACTATGCAAATACATAAAGAAAAGTCTTGAGGTAATTGATGGTAGGGTTCCTGCAGCTCTGGCTGGTTGGAAGCTTTCATCACAGCACATTAGTGAGTGGAGGGTCTGTGAGGGCTGGTCTGGCGGCAGATAAGGGATTTTTTTTTGAACCTCTGAACAAGCAGGTTGTGGAAGGCAATTTCAAAGGTCTCTGCTGTGTAGCCTGGGTGTGTGGTGGGCTGCTACTGCCTAGGTTGGTTTCGGCACTCTGATGTTTGCACAATAGCAAAATCCTTTGATGCCTTTTCCCAAGTGTATCCTTGTCACTAAGTGATGTGTGACTTTCATTGATCATATTCCAAATTTATGGAGGCTCTGTGACCTTGGGCAAACACCTGCTATTCTGAACAGAGGCCAGTCTGTATCCCGAGGCTCCCTCTGTCATCTGTTGTACTATAGCCTGAGATCCACCCATGGGTTTGTTCAGTAAGTAGCATTGACTACCCATGGTCACAGCTTAGGAGAATGTGAAGGACAGACTTACAGGAAGGCATGGGGAGAACAAGGTGAGAAGGTTTATGATGGGACAACCATCAATGTCCCACCTATGGAAGAGAGACATTGTAAGGCCGCAGTGTTCAGAAGGCTGCCCTGAGAACAGTCTAGTGTGAGCCCTTGGCTTCCAAGACTGAGCCATGTCCATCCGGGTAGGGCTGAAGGGCACAGACCACCAGAGCAGAAAGGGAGAAGTGAGAATTGGTTGGTGCACACAGGACTGAAGAGGAAGTGAGAAAGACAAGGGAGGGACCTCAGAGATGGGATAGGGAAAGTGGAACCAAAGGACAGTGGGTACAGACTCAATGGAATGGTACCCTTGTAGTTACAGCATGCACAGAACTTCGAGGTGCTTCTTCAGCTGACCAGCCAGTTCATGGGGTTCTCCTCCGACCCAAGCCAACTACAAAAAGGAGGGACAGACCCAAAGGTGCTCTGTGAACTTATATTCTGTCACCTTCCCATCAGGGCCCTGAGTCAGGAGAATAAAGCCAACACATCCTTCATAGCATGGCGTGGGGCAGGATGCAAACCTAAGTGATAGATTGGAGTCACAACAGCGAGCAAGCCTTACAACAGCAATCCCAAAGGAGGAAGGCAATGGGGACACCAGGGAGCATGGATGTCAAATAGACAGGGAGGACAAAGATGGAAGTTCCGAGCCAGTCTGATTCTCAAGTTAAAACAAAGCCGTTGTCTTTGTGTGCTGTATATCCTCCACCACAGTGCATCTTGGAGGGAGGCAGCATATTAATCAATACTGATTGTGAGCCTGCAAGGATTTAGATTAGGTTAATTTAGGCAAGAAACCCCATTCTAAATGTGGGTGACACCATCCCGGGGGGCTAGAATCCTGGACTGCACAAAAAGAAGGATGGCCACCAGCATCACCTCTCTTTGCTTCCTGATTGCATAGCAATGTGACCAGTCAGCTCCTGCTTCCCACTGCGCCCTTCCTTAGGTTGACTTGTTGGGTACATTGTCACAGGGATGAGAAAAGTGACTACCACACGTACACAGCGGTGAGAAAACACACAGAAAGGTTTTCAATGCTCTGACTTCCTCGTGGGACTCAGTGCAGAGGGTGGGATGGGAGGCCTTCAGAGGGGATGGAGGAACAGCAAACCCTGGGGTTCAGGCTGTAGCTCAAAATGGCACTGTGTTGCCCTGGCAACCAGAAGAGGTTGGCAAGCCGAGAGATGCGCTAGCTCATCCAGAAAAATGGGCTTCATACTCTAGGCCCTGCCCTTGACTACCAGGCACTGATGGTCAGGAATGAACCCACCTCCATCCTTCCCTCAGTAGGGCACAGCACACTAAGGCGGATACTGGCCCTGTGATGGATGCACCTGGCCCAGGCAGGCATTCCAGCGAGGCTGAGTCAGATGACCCACGGCCACAGCCTGGATCTATCCAGGGCTGTAAGGCTGTAAAGGGAGGCAGGGAGCTTAGAGAGAAAGGCATGTGACTCACCCCCATGGATGTGCCTCTGGGTCCCAGGCCCAGGAAAGCCTTGCCTGGCTTTCCCTCTAGTCTGAGCTCTGTGGGGACCCGCACAATAGGAGAGCAAGAAGCAGAGACTGAACCAGTATCCACCGTATTCTGTGTCCGAGCCCCTGAGAAGCAACAGGGAAGAGCGAAGATGGCAAGAGTGGGCAGGAAGATAGTGCTGGCTGAGCAGGAGATAAGACCCAGGATGCACAGGGCTAGGATGAGACAGAGGATGGTAGAATGGCAGGATTGAGGAACAGTGGGAAAACTCCATCGAAGATGTGTATCTGCGGGGAGAGACGGCTCGGTAAAGGGCTTGCAACACAAGCCGACTAGGACCTGAGTGTGCTTCCCCAGAGAAGTCAGACATGGTGACACATGCTTGTAATTCCTGCACCAAGGAGGCAGAAGCAAGAGGAATCCCCGTGCTTGCTGGACAGTCAGCCGACCCAAATCAGTGTGCTCCAGGTTTAGTGAGAGACCTTATCCCCAAAAATGAGGTAGAAAGTGATTGAGGCCTCTGGCCTATACACACACACACACACACACACACACACACACACACACACACACACACACACACAAACACTATTCTAATATAGGCTGTCACTTTTCTTTCTCTTTCTTCCATGACAGCCTGTGTTGGTGGGCTTCTAAAGGGAACTGTGGCCTGTGCAGACCCAGGTTTCACTCCTTTTGAACAGTATCCAGAGGAGAGGTTCATAGCCACTTAGATTTTCCTGAGACCTTGGCTGTCCCCACTATAGTTCCCGGAGCAAGACCTATACATGTGTGCCACCTGCCTTGTCATTAGCCTTAGCCCTACAGCCGCCGTATATCCAGGCTGTGGCCTTGGGTCATCTGACTCAGCCCTGCTGACCTGCCTACCTGGGTCAGATGCATCCGACTGGCCTACCAGGGCCAGTACCCACCTTAGCGTGCTTTTGTATATCTACTGCCTCTGAGTCATAAAGCAGCCCCCACCCTACGATGTCCGTCAAGGTCCTCCCAACCCCCCTCCCCCAGTAGACACCTAAGACTCAGAAAGCTATGCAAACTTACAAGACTCTGGAAGTAAAGAAAATGTACACACTCTGCAAGCTTCTGAAAGTGACAAGCCTTTTGAGACCCTCCCTCCCAGGCCTTCAAAAGCAGAGTTTCCTACACGCTGTGAAGACATCAGTGGTGCAGCTGTTATGGCATCTCCGTTGTTGGGTGGGCTGTTCTGAGACACAGCCGCCTTCGAGTCACCCATGCCCCTGTAAGTAGCCACAGTAAGCTCACTCACTCACTAGGCTAGAATAATTTCTAGGTGGAATAATTTCTTTGGTCTGCCCTTGGTGTCTGAGGTGTCTGAGAGGTAAATAAGTATTTATTCATGTCTTCCCAGGAGAATTCACACAGTCCTGAGCCCCCCTTGCTGTCCTACTGCAGGGCTCCATCCTGGCTGGCCCAGCCACTACCTTCTGTCCTCCCATCCTTTCTTCCCCATCAACTACAGGGTTGGGGACCTACTCACTGCACCCCCAGATACATAATGATTAAATACATAGCCACGCAACCCTTTCCCTGGAGTGTGGATATAGTAGCTCTTGGCCACATTTTTTAACCAGGTCTCTTACTCTTGTCTGCTGTGGTTCACTCACCCTGACAGTGGCATAAAAGTGACCTTGAGAACCTCCTGATCGGGCCCTGATAGAATCGGGGCAGGCCTCCCTCTGTGGCTTTCTTTAAAATTGCTTTTTTTTTTTTTTTTTTTTTTTACATTTTTAAATTTTCATCCATGTGTGCGTGTGTGTGGCTCCACATACATGCACACAGCACATGTGTGGAGCTCTGAGAACAACTTTCAGGAGCCGCTTCTTGCTTTCCATCATGTGGGTCCAAGGAATGGCTGTCAGGTGGCCAGACTCCGTAACAAGCATCATTAGCCACTGAGCCATCTTCCGGGTCCCTCACGTGGACATCCGTCCGGGAGTCTTCACATCTCTCAAGGTAGAGGGAGATGAACAAGTTCGGGATGACGTAAGCTGGAAAGCTCCAGCAGGCGGGATCACTGAGCATGGGGGCTGTGGAGGAGTCCCTGCATTGCCTGCTGGAGCAGAAAAGGGTGTGAATGGGAAAACTTTCAAAAGTAGGCTGTGGGTCAGTCAATGGCATTGTGCTGAGTTCAATGTCCCAGCTTTAATGACTGAGCCGTGGATGTGTAAGATGTTCATCAGAAGAAGTTGGGTGGGGATCTGAGGAGTGACTCAGAGCGTGAAGCCACGTACTTAGCACACAAGCATGAGGTCTAGGCCTCCTGCAACCCAGCACCATAGGAGATGCAAGCATGGGGTCCCCACAGCAAGCTGATGAGCTAGACCAACCAAACATGTGAGCTCTGGGCCCAAGTGAGAGACCCTGTCCCCCACGTATAAGGTGGAGAGGGGTTGAAGGAGGCACCCACGCATCAACCTCTGGCCTTTACACACATGTGACCACATACATGTGCATGCACATACAAATACATTTTTTTAGATTGGGTTTTGCCAAACATTCAAGTCTGAAATTATTTCAACATAAAAAGTTAAAGATTAATGATTAAACCTATGTTGTAGGTTCTTGGGGAGAATATAAGCAGTCGATGTAGGTAAAGGATCTAGAGGGATGCCGGGTACCAATTGGGCTTGATGGGTGTCAGCTGTCATCGCCATCACTTTGTGTGCCCACATTTATCTCAGAGGCTTAGCTTTAGAGCTGAGTGGAGAGCGATCTACCAAGGCTGCTCCAGTTTGCCAGATTGAACCACGGAGGACAGAGACGGGAGGGTAAGAGACTTCTGCACTCCTCAGGGGTTGGGGAAAGAAAGGGGTAAAGAGAAAAGAGAACCAAGTTTGTGGCCAGAAACTGTGGGACCATTTCCCCAGCCTGCCTAATCACACCTTCCCCACTAGGAATGTGAAGATTCAGAGATTTCCCGAAGAGCAGTGAACATGAAGAGGTAGTGTCCGTAAAGGTCTGATCTCATTGTCTGGCACAGAGAAGGGTGTGTTTGTTTGTGTGTGTGTGTGTGTGTGTGTGTGTGTGTGTGTGTGTGTGTGTGTGTCGCACACTGTCACATGCACATGGCATACCACAGCACATGTGGAAGTCAGAGAACAACTTTGGGGAGTCAATTCCCTCCTTCCACCATGTGGGTCCCTGGGAT
This sequence comes from Acomys minous, assembly GCF_964271855.1. Taxonomy (NCBI): domain Eukaryota; kingdom Metazoa; phylum Chordata; class Mammalia; order Rodentia; family Muridae; genus Acomys; species Acomys minous. The sequence continues at coordinate 69,748,286 of NC_140483.1, read as the reverse complement.
CAAACTCAGAGGCGCCAGGCTTGGTGGAAAGTGCTGTCACCCACTGGGCCATCTTACCAGCCCACATAGAAGGCTCTTAGAAACCAAGTCTCACCCCCACCCCCCCATCCCCCACCCCTGTCCCCACCAGCTTCCCTGCCCCTCCCACCTTCCTTTCCTCCCTGAATAGGAAATCTCCATAAAGGAAGGCAAGGGAAGCAGGCTCTGGAGTTGGAGCCACATTATTCAGCTCAGGCTTCAAGCTAACACCCAATCACAGCCATCCTTGGTCTGTTATCAGAAGAGGATGGCAAGGAGCTATTCATGTAACATTCAACAACACTTAAGACTGTCAGTCACAGACTCAGGACTCACTCACGCGACCTTGTTCGCTCTCCACACCCACCCTCAGAAAAGCAACTGTCAGTGCCATCCAGAGCCACCAGGGATAAACTAGGAGGAGCCAGGTACCAGGTGCCAGGCAAGCCCAGGAAGTGAGACTACGAGGGTCCTTGTTAAGCCCTTCTCACCTGGGACTGAAGATAACAGTAGCAAGCTGTCGTTGGTGAGCTTTGTTCCCTGAAAAGGTCTGGTGGCCTTCCAGTTCCCGCTTCAGAGCGTGGTCACATTTGAAAATGAGTTTTTGCAAATGGAATCAAAAGCAAGTCCTTGGGCAGACTCTCACCCAACTGGAGGGGACTAGAGAGGTGGCCCAGTGGGTGCGGGTGCTTGCTGCTCTGAAGAGGGGTCAAGTTCATTCCCGGCACCTGTGCTGGTGACTCACAACTGCCTGTAACTCCAGCTCCAGGGGAACCCAGCACCTCTGGCTTCTGCACGCCCTTGCACTCCCATGCACACACAACTACATAGATATCCTTAAATTTTTTAAACTAATGGTTAAAATAGCTTAAAATAAATCATTACGTTTTTTTAAAATCTTACTTATCATTCCTAGAGATTTTTAGGGAATCAAATGTTCTTCTGAAAACTTTAAAAAGTTTATTTTAAAAGAGACATCATCAGTCATTTATCCTGCCTTTGCTGTATCACCCCAGTGTAGGGAGATAGTTGATGTAATAAAGAATGATATAGAAACTTCTAGAAAATACAGAAAGGCAGGCTGGGGTGATGGGTCAAAAATGAGGATATGCAGCCGGGCATGGTGGTGCATGCCTTTAATCCCAGCACACGGGAGGCAGAGGCAGGTGGATCACTGTGAGTTCAAGGCCAGCTTGATCTACAAAGTGAGTCTAGGACAGCCAAGGCTACACAGAGAAACCCTGTCTCAAAAAAAAAAAAACCAGACAAACAAACAAACAAAAAATGAGGATGTGCATTCAAATCCCAGAATCCCCAGGGGAAAAGCCAGGCACGGTGGTCCACACCTATAATCCCAGACCTGGGGAGGCAGAGACTGGAGAACTTGGGGGTTCATAGCCAGCCTAGCTTACTCAGTGAGTTCCAGTTCACTGAGAGACCCTCTCCAGGTGGACAGCACCTGAAGAATGACATCTGAGACCGTTCTCTAGCCTCCACACACATGTGCATGCAACACACATGCATGTACACCTGCAGACTGCAGATATTGGAGCAGGCACACACACACACACACACACACACACACACACACACACACACACACACACACACACACAGGCCTAGGGAGACAGTTCACCACACAGGTATGAGGACCTGAGTTTAGATTCCTGGCAATCCCAATGCTAAAGCTGGGTGTGGCCACACGATCTGTAACCCCAGTGGTATGGAGCAGAGGCAGGTGGCTCACTAAAGCAAATGGGCCAGCCAGTCTTGCCAACTAGTAGGCTCTGCGTTCACTAAGAGACCTGACCTATAAATGCACATGAGAGAGAGAGAGAGAGAGATAGAGAGAGAGAGGGAGAATAAAGGCGAACGTGCTATGTGTGACTGCTAAACCACGACAGGAAAACTGAGTGAGGCATTTCAAGGACACGCATCAAACCTACAGCAGCTGACAGCTTAGATGTGGCCTCATATGAGATCAGCAGTTATGCACCTGCTGGTAAGATACACATAAGCAGGCAGCTCCGTTCCTGAGAGGTCACAGGCAATGCTCCAGCTAAGGACCTTTCAGCCAATGGCAATGGTCCGTCCCCTCAGATGAGAATGGAGCTCAACACACTGTTACACAGGCATCACTGGTGCGGCTGCTGATGGTGATGGGGAGCCCTACTGCACCCCAGCTATAAAAGCAGAGAGTATCCACTTACACCTAATGACAACGAGTGGCTGCTACCACTTCCTGTATTCACTGCATTGCGCCGCATTAGACCTCTAACCGCGGGTCTACAATGTGCGCATTCTACTTACAAAACAAAACCGCCTCCTGTTACGCTGCAGTGGTGGCCAAGTATAAGCACACTTGTTGCTCGTGCAGAGGACCTGGATTCAATTCCCAGCACTAACATGGTGGCTCACAGCCATCTGTAACTCCAATGTATGCACACAGGGCACGTGCTTACTTACAGGCAAGCAAGCTATTTACAAATAAAAAAAACTGGGCATGGTGGCACACGCCTTTAATCGCAGCACTCGGGAGAGGCTGCAGGGCTCTGAGTTCCAGGCCAGCCTGGTCTACAGAGGGAGTTTCAAGACAGCCAGAGCTACACAGAGAAACTCTTGTCTCAAAAGTGAATGTGATGATATGATATAGGATAAAAATAAATTCTAGAAAAAGAAGAAAGAAAGGCTTGGTGTGATGCCATGCGTACTCCCAGTACTGCTGAGGGAAAGCCATGAGGATCCTGGGGACTCACTGCCTAGCTAGTCCAGCCTACTTAGTCAGTGAGAGACCATGTCTCAGACAAAAAATGTAAAAAGTATAAAGTGGCAGGCATAAAGCCACAACTAGTCAAATACAGAGAACTGTGGTGTGCCCAGCCTTTGTCAATGCATCAGCAACACAGTCGGAGTGCGGAGAGGATCGGTCTTCCCCGGAAATGACGCCCCACCAAGGGGTCAGCCCTCAAAACCATACATACAAGCAGAACTAATGGAGTCGGCAGCAGGTAGCATCTATGTATTTACTTGTGTGTGTGTGTGTGTGTGTGTGTGTGTGTGTGTTAAAGAATAAAAAGCCATGAGTTGAAAGGGAGTCCAAGGACATGAGAAGAGTTGGAGGGAAAAGCAGGAGGGAGGGAATAAAAAGTCAGCTGCACCTGAGCAATGGCAGCTGAGGCTGTCCTCTGGTGTCCACGCATGCATGCACGCGTATATGTACACTATTAAAGATAAAAATCCCTGCAGAAAGCGTCAACCAAAGGCCGTGTGGTTATAAGAAGCCATGTCTGGGACAGCGGGAGAAATGTCATAGGATCCGTTATAAGTGACATTAAAAATTAATATGCTTAGGTCTGACAGAAACGCTGTGGATTTTTAAGGCGCATTTTCATCTTTTAGAGATGGATATTTAAGTATATGTTCCAATTAGCTTTTGTTGTTTTTGTTGTTGTTGTTGGTTGGTTGGTTGGTTGGTTTTTTGTTTTTTGTTTTTTGTTTTGTTTTGTTTTGTTTTGTTTTGTTTTTTTGTCAATTTGATACAATCTAGGGTCATCTAGGGAGAGGCAACCAGTGCCACCTCTGGGCAGGTGGTCCTGGGGTAAAAAAGTTTCTGCCACCAGGTTCCTGCCTTGAGTTCTGGCCTTGGCTTCCCTTGATGGACTGTGACCCATGATCCCTAAACACAACGAATCCTTTCTCTGCAGGGAGCTTTGAGTCAGTGTCTTGCTGTGGCAATGAAACCTAACTAAGATGCATGTGCCCCCGAAGTAGCCCCGTCAGGGGAAGTGGCCAAGGAGATGGCCCGGGGGCCGTAAAACTTGTGCAAACCAACCACACTGCCTGGGTTTGAATCCTCAGAAGGCACACAAAAGCCGGACAGGCCTCTGAATCCCAGTGTTCCTACTGGGATACAAGAGGCAGAAACAGAAAAGTGCACAGATTCTGGCCAGTGTGTGCAGTGGTAAAAAAAAAAAAAATCCAAAGAGATGGCATCTCAAACATATTAAAGATAAAAACTAACTCTAAAAGTTCTCCTCTGATCTCCACATTTGTGCCATGACAGAAGCACTTCATTCACCCTACACACACACACACACACCACAGTGACACACATGAACACACCACAGTGACACACATGAACACACCACAGTGACACACATGAACATGCACATAGGCAGGCACACACGCAGGCACGCACACAAATAACCCAAGAGGGAACCAGGAAGACTAGGGGCTGGCCAGAAGTAAGCAACCCTTGAAACTGGCAAATTCTATGAGGCAGGGATCAATGTGTAATCGGAGTGCTATCTAGCATGCAAAAAGTCCGGCCCATATCTTCAAATCCTTGGTCCCCGAAGCAAATGGGTTTACCCAGTTTGTCCCCTGTTCTGCTCCTCAGCTTGCTGGAGACACCAAGTGTTTGTTTCCCCCTTTTACTCTCTTGATGCCTCAGGGCAAGTTACCTGGTTGGCGTTGTCCAGAATGTCAGCTTATGTCACTAGAGATCACCACGTAATAGGTACTGCAGGTGGAGTTAGGCCTGGTGGCTGGCACATTAACAGCAGGCTGATGTATGTCACCTCGGGACACGAGAACACACACACACACACACACACACACACACACACACACACACACACACACGTCTCTATCCCTGGCAGACAGGTAGGGGACATTTCTGGGAATCCTGATGGATGGGGTACCTGCACAGTCACTTCTCCCTAGGGGATCATCAGATGGGCACCTGCTTACCCGAGGCTCAGGGAGGCTCTGCATGAATATGAAAGGCAGAGAATCAATATTTACTGAGGACTAGCCTCAGGGCCTGGCCAGGAGCCTGGGGCTTTGGGTCTTGTTCACTTTGTTCTAGATTCTAAGCCTCTGAACATAGGATGCTGGGGACTGTTGACTGAGGTAGTGATCATTAGGCTGTTGCTGAACACTGTGTGTGTGTGTGTGTGTGTGTGTGTGTGTGTGTGTGTGTGTGTGTTCATATTTGTGTATGTATGAGTGAACACGAATGTAGGAGGCAAGGAGGCAAGGAAAGAGAGAGGGAGGAAGGAAGGAGGGAGGGAAGGAGGGAGGAAGGGAGAGAGGGAGGGAGGGAGGGAGATCTCCTGCCAGTAGATCCCAGAAGAAACTAAGTTTTAGGGGGCTAAGAGATTCCCCTGGCAAAGGAGAGATATTGGCTCAAGAAAGAGATTCAGCACTTAAGACGGACCTCTGCTCTTGCGGAAGATGCAAGTTTAGTTCCCAGAACCACTTGATGAGAAACTTGAGTCTGGGGAAAGATTCACCTGTCCATGCCTATGTGTTGAGAATGTAGTTTGACTTCTTTGTGGTTCTGGCTTGGTGCCTCGGGGCTGGAAATTCACTGGTCACCAGTGTTAGAAAGGGCTGCTCGGGGTGACTGGAGACTCGAGTGACCTTACAGGTGAGGTGAGCACCTGAGGGACAGAGGTGTGTCTGCAGGAAATGTGGGTAAGTGTGGTTTTGTTGCCAGAGCCAATGCCCCACCATACTGTCAGCCGGGCAGCTCCATAGCAGCAGCCTGGTGGCCAGAGCTCTCAGGGACCACCTGGCCCCTGAGAGCAAGACGAAAGTTGATGACGACAGGATGGGGCTCAGACTGCATTAGTTCCCCTCTAACCGCTGTGACCCAACACCTGACAAGCACCGTAAGGGAAGGAGGGCCGATTTTGCCTCATGGTTTGAAGTTACTGTTTGTCCATGGTGGGGAAGGCATGGGAGTAGGAGCTTGGGGCGCTGGTCATATCGCATCTGCAGTCAGGAAGTAGAGAGCAGACAGGAAGTGAGCCATGCTCTAAGCCCTCAGTGACCCACTTCCTCCAGTAAGGCTCTGCCTCCTACTGATTTCTCAAGCTGTGCCACTGTCTAAAGACCAAGTAAGTATTCAGGCCGGGCATAGTGGCACATGCCTTTAATCCCAGAACTTGGGAGGCAGAGGCAGGTGGATCACTGTGGGTTCGAGGCCAGCCTGGTCTACAAAGCATCCAGGACAGCCAAGGCTACACAGAGAAATCCTGTCTCAACCTCCGCCCCCAAAAGACCAAGTATTCAAACCATGAATCTATGGGGGACATTTCATGTCCAAATCACAGCACTGCTCTTTCCAGGCATAGATAGAGTTTCCTGGACCTCAGTGAGGGAAGCTGATGGCCTCTTCCTACAGTGAGACACCGGTGCCTGCAGTGATGAGGCATGTGGGAGTCCAAACATCCTCACTGTCATCAGGACCAAGGCCCTCAAGACAACCTTCTCCATCTAGTTGGTGGCATGAGGTAAGGTGAGGGGCCCAGGCCACACTCTGGGACTGGAACTCTCCTTGCCAGCCAGGCCCAGAACAGAATGAGGGAAGCAGGAAAGGGCGAGAGCTCGGGAAGCAAGGCTAGGGACAGGGCTCAGTCAGTAAAGTGACTGAGTTCAGTCGCTGGACTCACGATGAAAGGGGAAAACTGATGGGCACGGTGGAGCACATCTCTATACCCAGTGCTGGGAAGATGGAGATAGAAGGACCCCTGGGGGCTCACTGGCCCCAAATTGATGAGTTCCAAGTCAATGAGAGATCTTGTATCATTAAAAAAAAAAGTATGTGCTGTCCTGAGGAACAACAGCAAAGGCTGATCTCTAACTCCTTGCTCATCTTCCTGAGAACATGCACATACACATACTCCACAGGAAAGCACCTAGATGGAACCTCATTCTGGGCCTCAAATGGGCTCAGATCTTGATCCTGTTAAAGCCACCTGGCCAGTCCTGCCAGATGAGAGGACCTAAAGGAGGAAAGCAGGAAGCCCACAGAATGGGGATGTCATGTAAGGCCCAGGCCAAAGGCCAAATGAAGCAACCCAATGGCCGTCTAAGCAACACGGAGCTAACCCTGGGCCCTGATACCCACATGCACACGTGCATATGTGCACACGGGCAGACACATTCCAGTAGCATGGCCACTCTTGCCCATGTACCATTTCAACTTTGTCCAGGTTAAAGGTCAGGTCGAAGATGCAAGTGTCAGGAGGTTACCCTAACACCAAGACCTGGCTCGAAGGGTGAGCTACGAAGAGAGAGGCACAGAAGAAAGGAGGTCCTTCTAGGCTGTTGGAGCAGTGTGGGAAAGTAAATGCTGGACTCATGGAGCCCACAGGCAGCGGTGAAGCAACACAAAGACAGGACAGACCCCAGAGAGGGATGCTGAGCCTCCAGGAGCAAGGAAGATTCATTCACCTCACCTGCTCTTCAGGGCCTGGGTATGGGAAGGCCTGGCACACCGGAAGCCATTGTAGAGGCCTGAAGTAAATCTGTTTCTCAGAGGTTCTGGTTATGAGCTCCCTTGAGGGGACTTCATGATGTCCGTTTACTCCCTTGGCAGATGAAGGCATGTTCCTCAGAGTCTTGTAGCTTGTCCTGGCTCTCTCTGATAGAAGATGTACGCCCCCACAGCTTGTTCGGGGTAGTAGATGGCTGTGTTGGGATTCCACTCCCAGATCAGCCTCTGGCCCCTGAGAAGTTGATTTTTCCCATCATGCAGTCTTGGAGATTTCTACCTGGCTCTAGGGATCTGATGCCAATGGGCCAATGGGTGAGGTGGGTGACTCGTGAGAATGCCTCTGGGCCCAGTGACATGCTTATCAACCAGCTTCGGTACCTTCAACTTGCTGGAGCTTTGCTCTCTTGGGAGGGAGCGGTCAGTTCACATGGAACACAAGAACTAGAGCCTGCCACTTGAGGTCTGTGCAGAGCTGGTGGGAGACCTGGGGCATCTCACTGTTCTCTCTCAATGTGGTTTTGATTCTTTGAGGGGCTTGGGACAGGGGTGGAAGTTTTGTGTGTGCGTGCATGCAGGAGCACAAGCCTTATGCATGTGTGTGTAGAAAATCGGATGTCAACATACATGCCTTCTTCTGTCACGCTCCGCTTTATTTTCTTAGACAGGGTCCCTTGCAGAGCCTGGAGCTCCCCCTTTGGGCTAGCCTGTGCTCACCCTGTTTCTGCCTCCCAGTGCTCGGGTTATGGAAGCATGCCACCCTGCTTAGCTTTTTCATGAAGGTTCTGGGCATCAAACTCAGGTCCTTATGCCTGGATGACAAGCAAGCATTTGACCAAGAGTCGGCTAATGGTCTCTCTGTAATCCATTTGATTCCAGTTGAAGAAGTAGGTCTCTACTTGGTAGGATGCATGATCCTTGTGGATCAATCATCAGACTAACACCGTACTGACCCCCAGCCCCCCAGGACCTTCGGCTGCTGAAATCTCTTGGACTTGGTCATCTGTCTCTCACCTGCTTGCCCTTGGCTACCATTATGGCCTGCTGCCCAGAATTTTCTAAACCCTATTGCCACTTCCTAGACTCCAGCGCTTGGTTCTACTGTGCCCCGAACCCTCACCTTCTGGAATTTTCCATTTCAGAAAGCAAATGAAGCCTCTGGCCCTCCTCCTACCCTGTGGCCTAGCAGCTTCCTTCTCTCCAAGCCTCGAATCTGTTGGTCTGGTGAGGATAGCGAACCAGGATGGCTTCACGGTGAGAACAGGTGCTTGGGATCAGTTCCGGGACAAGTGCAGGCTCTGGTCCCCTCAGCCAGTCACATTACCTTTCCAAGCCTCACTTGCCTAATCTGAAATGCTCCTACCTCGTAGGCTTATGCGCTAGCATCTTACATCACTGTTACAAAATGGTGGAGAGAAACCATTTATCAAGAGGAAAAGTTTCAGTCCAGGGTCCCTTGGTGTCCCTTGCTTTGGTGCCGTGTACCTCACGACGAAGGTGCATAGAAGAAGAAATTGCTCGCTTCACGACATCCAGGAAGCAGAGAAGGATTGGGGCCTCTTAGCTTTTGCCTCTGGGGACAATGTAACCTTCTCATCAGTCATTGTCTTGGGGTAGATACCTTCACCCGGTAACCATGGTAACTGCGTAATTTAGAAGTAACCCCAGATCTTGTGGTGATGGAGCTTTTGGCTCCCGGACAGGAAAAGGGAAGAGAAGCCCTCAGGATCCTCACTTGGGATTGCAGCCATTCCTCGGCCCTCCTCTCCCCCAACTACATGAGTTTGGGAGATGCTCAAGTATTTAGGAAGTGAATGGTTAGATGACGCAGCTTCCATGGGGTGGGATTTCCTATGTGCTACAGCTGTTTTGGGTTCACCCATGCTCCTGTAAGTCACCCTTCACACGTGCTCTATAGTAAGCCCAATAAACTCACTGGTTCACCAAACTGAACTTTGACTGAAAGGTTAATTTGCTCTGTCTTAGGCTACCTACATTTGTTCACATCTCCCCAGGAAAAACTAACATGACATTTAGTGACCTCACTTCAACACCACCTCCTAAAGGCTCCAGCCCCTGTCAGCAGTGCCACAGGACAGTGCTAAGGACCAAGGCTTTAACCCATGGGCCTTTGGATCCAGTCATAGCATGCTGTTTGATAGTGTTTGTAATGATGCCCCAGCACAGAGCAGCCTTAGGTAGAAAGGGAAAGATCATTAAACTTGTCTACTCAGGAATGCCCAGTCCAGGATGGGGCATGCCTGACTCTACTGCTCTAGGAAGGGTTGAACCGACTGTATGATGTGAGCACTGACCCCATCCAGGGTCCAGGCTGGGCCGCCCATTGCGGCTCCTTGCTGAGAGGCAAGGGTTGGCCTCAGCCACAATGGACCTGCCTAAAGGACAGTGCTGTTCCGTCTAGCTCCCTACAGTCAAACACTGGGGCTCGAAGAGTTATACCTCAGATTCAAAGACTCAGGCCTTCTGGAGCTCATCCCCCATATAGAAATTAATGCTTTTCTCTCTCTCTCTCTCTCTCTCTCTCTCTCTCTCTCTCTCTCTCTCTCTCTCTCTCTCTGTGTGTGTGTGTGTGTGTGTGTGTGTGTGGTGTGTGTGTGTGTGTGTGTGTGTGTGTGTGTGTGTGTGTGTGTGTGTGTGTTTATATGGAGGCCAGAGGTTGACATCACATGATGTCATCACAAATGCGTAGAAGTACAGATGCATGTGTATGTGCATGCAGAAGCCATAGTCAGCCTTTGGGTGTCGTTCCTCAGTGTCATCCGCCTTGTTTTTGAGACAGGGTCTCTCACTAGCCTGGAACTCACCAAGCAGGCTGGGCTGGCTGGCCAGTGAGCTCCACATATCCACCCGGGCTGGGATTATAAACACACAGCACACACGGCTCGTACATGGGGCCTGGAGCGTGAACTCAGGTCCTCATGCACACAGCGTGCTGCTTCCCGGTTAGACTTCTAGGTGGATCCCTGGACTTCCGCACCTGTTTCTCCAGGAAAGTCAAGTACAGTGTTCCAGTGGAGGGCATGTAAACCACTGATCTTACAGATCAGAGTCACGCAGTGGGGGACCCTGTCCCTGACCATGGAGTCATGCAGTGGGGGACCCCCATTTCTGCTCATGAACACCTCAAGGCCCACCACCCTGGTTTCAGTTCTGTGGCTGGGATAAAATATAACAACAACAACCGCAACAAAGCAACTTAGGGAAGAAAGGTTGGAATCTGTCACAGCGGAGAAGTCTTGGTGACAGGAACTTAAAATGGTTAGTCGTGTCACAGCCACGATCAAGAGCAGAGAAAGATGAACGCTTACTGCTCAACTCACTCTCCTGACCCTTACACACCTCGAGACCCAAACCCAGAGAATGGCCCTACCCAGGAGGCTGGGTCTTGACACACCAATTAGCACAATCAAAACAATACCCTGTGGTGGTGGCACATGCCTTTAATCCCAGAACTCACAATCGGGAAGCAGAGGCGGTGGATCTCTGAGTTCGAGGCCAGCCTGGTCTACAGAGTGAGTTCCAGAACAGCCAAGGCTACAAGGAGGAAACCCTGTCTCAAAAAACAAAAACAAAAACAAACAACAACAACAACAACAAAAACTCAAAAAACCAACCCTCTACCCACCTGCACACAGCTCAATCATTAAGACTGTTTTCCCCCAGGGGAGTCTATCTTGTGCCAATTAAGCCTGAACATCATACCTCCCCTACTGAAAAGCACCTGGGAGGGGAGGTATATGGACCAGTGAGCCACTCCAGCCCTTTGGCAGCTGAGTAAGCAAAGACCTGTGATTCGTACCTATGATGCACATGGCATTAGTGACTTTGATGCTGATGGGTGCTATCTTGGTCTCTAACTGTGCTGCTTGTTGGACCTCTTCCTTGCCATCACTGTAGTTGTGCAGGGTTCTCCTCTCCGTCAGGATCCTCTGGAAAAAATACACAGAAGAAGTCCGTGTCGTTAGGGCAAAGGACACAGACCAGCCTCTGGGAAGGAGCCTGCCGTACAGGCATGAGGACCTGACTTAGAGACTCCGAATCTGACATGTAAGACTCCAGGCATGGTGGCAGTCCTGTGATCTCAGTGCTGAAGACGTGGAGACAGACAGAAGGATGCCTGAGGCTCACCAGCCAGCCTAGCCTATTCGGTGAACTCTCGGCCAGTGAGAGACTCTTCCTCAATAGGCAAGTGGACGGTGTCTGAGGAACTGTCAACACTTGAGGCTGACCTCTGACCCCCACATGCATAGGTACACATGCATCTGCACATACGTGCATAGAAACATGCATGAGCTCTCGAGCATGTGTCTCACACACTCTCACACACTCTCACACACACAACCTCAAAACTGCCTGGGCCCCAGCAGGGAAAGCCTTGCAGTAGGATGGAGAAGAGCATCAACTTTAGGCTGTCTGGAGACCATGAGCCTTCAGGGAGAGGCATGGACGTATATGCATGTGAGTCTGGCCAGGTGAGTGGTCTGACCAACCACTGTGGGCTTCAGCCTCCATTCGTCAATCCAGCGAGTGAGATGAGACATGCTCCCACTTGGGAGTGGAAGCAAAGAAGGCACTCCCACCCTGGGCGAGTCACCCTGGGCAAGGGCAGGGCACCAGCATTGTCTGAGCAGATGTGGACACCTGGAAGCAGGTGGGGCTCTGTACCATCAGTCCACCTGGTTCTCTTAGCCACCTATTGTTCCCACCTGCAAACACACAACCGGGCTTTTAGGGGTCATGGGAAACATCTGCAGGAACAAATGGCTGGTAAGTCAGCGGCCCTCCGTTTGAGCTCAATTCCCAGGCTCTCAAAATTCATGAGCATGGTCTATGTTAACCACGATATACACAACCCTAGATGAGACAGGACCAAGGTGGGTTGATGTAAAAGACTCTTTTGAGAAGATGCATTTGTTCCGTTTATTTTAACAGTGGCTCTGTCATAGGACTTTCATCTAGGTGGACAAAGAGTAAAGTGAAAGCAGCAACATCTGAATTGGGCTGACAAAAGCCGCACTTCTCTTGGGAGAAGGTTTTACTTGCAGCAGTTTCTTCACATATGACCACTACATGAAACCACTACAGTGATGAGACCTAGTTGAAAAATCCATATGTCGGCCCACAGTGACACCGTGATTTTTTAAAAAGTGATCCTGGAACCTCAAATTATTCCCTTTAACAGAAGCAATTTGAACACACCTAGGAAGAGGGGGAAAACAATTAAAGAATTGCCTGGATAGGGTTGGACTGTTCATGTGTCTGTGAAGCACTTTCTTAATTGCTGATTGACGTAGGAGGGTCCACTATGGGCGGTGCCATCCCTAGGTAGGTGGGCCTGGCCAGACAGGTGTCTGAGCAAGCCAGGGGAAGTGAGCTGGGGAGCAGCATTCCTCTGTGGACTGCTTCTATTCCTGCCTCCAGAGTCCTGCCTCCAGATTCCTGCCTCCAGAGTCCTGCCTCCAGATTCCTGCCTCCAGATGTTTCTGCCCTGGCTTCCCTTAGTGATGGAGCGTGGCCTATAAGCCAAATAAGCCATTTCCTCCCCCAAACTGCTTTTAGACAGTGTTTTGTTACAGCCACAGAGAAACAAGCTGAGCAGCAGCTGCAAATTTGTGTCTATAAATTATGGGACAGAAAGCAGTTGCTAAACCCACTCAATGTCACTGACTCAAAAACCCTAAAGCTCCGAGCCGACCCATCACAGAGATCCTTGCACATGCGTGTTCACTATAACACTGCTCACCATAGCTAAGCCACGAGCAACTGGAGTGTCTGGCCACAGGAATGGACGAGGAAAAATGTGAAAATGTGAAATAGAGACACAGTGGAATTTCTTCACCCATAAAGAACAAAAGCCATAAAGTTGTGTCATTTGCAAGAAAATGGATGCAACTGGAGATAATCTTATTAATTATGAATTAAACCAGTCTGTTTCCTGCACTTTACAAAGATACACATGTATATGACATGATAAAAAAAAAGCTGTCAAGCAAGACTTTCTCAGCTTAATTTCTGATAAAAAGAAACTAAGGGAGAGAAGGGATATTTTTTTTTCTCACAAGCGCAGGTGGCAGCACATCATTGTAGGAAAATAAAGGCAACAAGAACCTGAAGCAATTTTAGTCACATCATATCTACAGTCAAGAGCAGAGAGAAATGAATGCACTTACTCTTGCTTATGCCCACAGCCCTTATCCAGTCTAGGACCCAGCCCCAAAGAATGGTGCTGCCTGCTTTTCTAGAGGAACAGAACTCAGAGAATGAATCTATCTATATACACGGAGGTGGGGGAGGGGTCTTAGAATGGCTTTCCAGCTGTGGCCCAGCCAGGCCAACAACAGCTGTCTACCAACAGAAGGTCCGAGAATCCAGTTGTTCAGTCCACGAGGCTAGATGTCTCAGCTGTGTTCAGTACATGCCAGAATCCCAAAGCTGTAGCCTGTAATGCCAGGCGGGCTTGCCACTGAGAGCGAGAGCAAGCAGGCAAAGAGCAAAAGCTTCCTTCTGCCATGTCCCTTATACAGGCTGCCCCCAGGTGTGACCCAGACTCAAGGTGGATCTTCCTACCCAAAAAGATCCAGATTAAAAGCGGGCTGTCCAACTTCAAGTGATTTGATGAAGGAAACTATCCCTCACGGGTGTACCCAGCCACTTGGGTTTCAGTTAATGCCAGATGTGGTCAGGTTGTCAATCAAGAACAGCCACCACCACAGCTGGGTCTTCCCACATCAACCAACATAATCGGGATGCTCCCTGGCAAACATGCCCACAGGCCAACCTGCTCTAGGCAATTCCTCACGGAGGCTCTCTGTGCAGGTGATTGAGGTTGTGTGGCATTAACAGTACCAGCCAACAGAGACCAAGGGGAGTGATGGGAGGAGAAAGGTACGAAAAGAGGAAGGCGGGTATGAAGGCGAACCGGCTCAATAAACAATATGGACTTGTGTGGAGACTTAAAGATAATAATTTTTAAATCTTTCAAACAAGATCAGGGTATGGCCCCAGAATAGCGAGGGCAGAACAGGTTGCCACAAAACTGTGGTGTGCAACAAGTGACATTTGATTGTTTCTTCCTATTTTAGGTAACATTCCATGTAATCCCCTTCAGCGGGACAATAAACGAATTCTTCATCTGGCCTCCTGTCGTCTTTCTTATTCTTGAGATCTCCCTCCAGCTGAGCTCAGTCTCGCTTTGTTTATTTGTTGGACTCAATCTCACTGTCATCATTCCCGGAACACCAGCTTGGGTCGTCCAGTGAGTGGCTCCTCAGACAAATCCTCTAGGAGGCTGAGTACCTAGTAGGAGCATTATAGCTCCAGACTGGATCCCTTGGGGTGGGGGTGGGGGCTTTTCTGCATGCTAGGAAGCATGCAGCCTTCGGCCTTCTGTGTGGCCTGCAGCACGTTTCTGTGTGCGTTCAGAGGCGTGACCTGTGCTGGGTCAGGGGACCCGAGAGGCAGCGTTCCCTTTGGAAGGTCCCCAGGAAATCACACTATGAGTGCCCTATGGGAGCAGGCATATGTTTCACCCTATTCCACACAGACCTGAGCAGGTCAGCGAGTGGCTTTTCTATAGTTCAGCGTTTAGCTTCCCTCCCTTTGTCTTCTCCGGTCCATCTCTGGGGTGCCCCAGGCGGCTCACTTACCTCCCCCCACTCTTCTTCCCAGCTTGCTTGCTCAGCCCCGAGACAGTTCATCTGGTAAGATACCCTCTAGCTGGCGCAGCCCAAAGAGGAAGAAGGTCTTTTCCCATATGCTGCTTGGAGGGCAGTGAGGTCATCTGCACAGAGATTTAAATGCAGCCTGTCTTAAGGTAGAAATGTGGGACCAAGAAGTTTGGAGCCCAGGGGTGATGATGCTGCCCAGTTAGTAGGGTACTTGTCTAGTTTGCCCAGGGTCCTGGGCTTAACCCCCTAACCCTGTAGGTGCAGCAGGCAAGCCTGCAATCTCAGCACTCGGCTGTTCTTGGTCATCTTGGCCCTACGTAGTGAAGTTTGGGACCAAACTGGGATACGTGAGACCCTCTTTCAAAAAAGAACAAAAAGAAAAAAAGAAAAGAAAGGAGAGGAGGAGGAGGAAAAGAAGAGGGGGAAGAGAGAAGGGATAAGACTCCAGTGTCCACTGGAACTGACCTAGTAAAGACAACACGGACTAGAAAATAAAGACATGCGCACTTTTGACCTTCCCTGACAAGGCCTTTTGCCCAGAAACTTGGCTGCACTTCAAGGAGAGAGGTGGACTTGGAAGTCTCCAGTGAGCAGGTTCCAGTAGACTCTGGCTCTTTGCTCTGGGTCCATCTGTCTAGCAATAGCTCTGATGGGCACGATGCTCCCAGCTGCCTGTTCTGCAGCCAGGATGGGTCTTTTTTTTTTTTTTTTTTTTTTTGGCTTTTAGAGCCAGGGTTTCTTTGTGTAACAGTCCTGTGTGTCCTGAACTCACTTTTGTAGACCAGACTGGCCTTGAACTCACAGTGATCTGCTTGCCTCTGCCTCCTGAGTGCACACCCAGCATGGGCCTAAGAAAAAGAGAGGCTTGGGGGGGGGGGAGGTTCCTCTGACCTCGGGGAAACCCTGCCTCCAACCACCTCCTAAGGGCTAAGACAGTGATCCCAGGGGTCTGTGCAAAGTGTGACTAACAGTTTATTTACTGTGTCACTAACACACTAAGCCCCACTGGGCTCCCAGTCTGACCAGTGGTAGCGGCACAAGCTCTCTGGGCCTCACAACAGTTTTCTGGGGGCGAGACCAGCATCTGGCGAGCACTTGATTGTACGTGTCAATTGGCTGTGCTCTGGCCTCTGCTGTAGCTGTAAGCTGTTCTGCTTTTCCTCCTCCCGGGCCACTGGCATGTAGCTGGAGCCCCGTCCAGTGCTGCTTGCTGCCCACTCATTCCTCAAACAGGAGCAGATACCGCCAACCTAGAAACCAACCCTGTGAGGGTCCCTGGCCACCCCTAGTCACAGAACCAGGACTTCTGCTCCCACAGTGTGAGGGGAATGTCCCTGGTGCTCAGGCCAGCCCTAGGGGGAGACAGAAACCTGCCCAGGTTGTTACTGTACAAATATTTGCTATGTGACTGACACAGTCAACCAAGAGCTGGCACTGTAGCAAACTGGGGGGGGGGGGCGGAGGACCATCAGGGCCCACTAGCTGGCTGTGCACAGTTGAGGGGTCCCTGAGCAGTATCCTGGGCTCTCCAAATTAAGCTTTTTGTGATCTCTCTCTCTCTCTCTCTCTCTCTCTCTCTCTCTCTCTCTCTCTCTCTCTCTCTCTCTCACACACACACACACACACACACACACGCACATACACAAACCTGGTCTTCAGGTGACCCTTTGTTCTGGTCACTGGCTCCACATGTCTCTCTCTCTCTCTTGTGTTCCTTCTGGGTCTTCCTCAGATTATCGGTGCGGACTCTGTTGCAGCTCTCACTTTCACACCCTGTGTTGACCCTCTCTCCACAGCCTTGCTGTCCCTGGAGCCTGAACTGACTGGAAGTCATTGCTGTCCTACAACTCTTGCTCATAGCCTGCCCTACAGGCTTTCAGGGGGAAGTCAGATTCTACAACTCAGCCTGGGGCTGAAGAAAACCCAGCCACCAGCGTAGATGTTGGGTGGAGCACAACTGAGAACAGCCTCGAGGTCTGGGCATGTGTCCAGCCGCAATGCCCAGTGTGTCACTGAGGGTCAAGAACAGAGTGCCAGGACATATGGAGTGGGGGGGGGCTTAGCAAGAGGAGCCCTGGGTGCTGTGCTATCCTACTCAGCTCCTGAGAGTCCTTCGCCAGCCAAGCACAGCACAGGCCCTTCCTGTCAGCAATCAGATGTGTAAGATGTGTCGAGCATAGGCCTGGCGCACAGTGGGTCCTTCACAAAGCCTGACAGGTGTGAACAGGTCGAGTGTGTTTTCAAGGGTGACGGAACAGAGCCCTTTTAACTTCTTCACCTCCTCTTCGTGCCCCTTTGCCCCTTAGAAATGGTTACCAGGGTACATAGATACATAAAGCAGGTCAATAACCCAAACACACACACACACACACACACACACACACACACACACACACACACAATAAATCATAAGGACTCCTATTTATTCTTGTTTATTTTCTTTTCATGTATTTATTTTATGTGTGTATGTGTGCCGACGCACAACAGCCCAGGTTACGGAGGTCAGAGGACAGCTTTCAGGAGTCAGCTCTCTCCTTTTCCCATTCAGCTCTCAGGGAATCAAACTCAGGTTCTCAGCCTCGGCAACAAGCATGCTTACCTGCTGAGCCATCCTTCAGGCCCAGAAACTGGTCTAAAGATAAATTTTGATGTACACACAATGCTATCACTTATTAAAGGTGAAAGCAAATTTGCATATTAATACGCTGGATGGGTTATTAATGTGTGCAGGAAGAGTTGGCTCTTGGGCTTGGAGTTCAGTTGATAGAGTGCTCACCCAGGACACATGCAACCCTGGGGCTGGTCCTACGTAAAGTAGGTGTGGTTACGCATGCTTATGGGAAGCCAGAGGCAGGGGAATCAAGGTCATCCCAAGGGAGTGCGTAATCAGAATTAAAATAAAATAGAAAATTAATACTTCTCACTTTTCCCCCTAAAATAATTACACTTGGGATAATTTTTTGGTTCTGTAGGGCATAGAGCACTTCGACATTTTTTAGAGTTGATCAATATTTTGATTTTCCAATTGTCAGTGCCAGGAAAGCTGCTTCACAGGAATAAAGAAGTGTGGGTGGGGCCACTTCAGAATTTGCTAGAAATTCTGTCCCAATCCCAAAATTTATAGAATGTTCTTTATGAAACTCAAGTCAATTCAAGTAGTAATTTTTAAGCCTTAGAAAAGTTGAAGTGTGTGTGTGTGTGTGTGTGTGTGTGTGTGTGTGTGTGTGTGTGTGTCCACATGTGTGTGGGTGCCCATGCAGGCCAAAAAAAGAGGGGCGTCAACTGTCCTAGAGCTGGAGCAATAGCCAGTTGTGAGCTGCCCTACATGGGTGCTACAAACTAAACTTGTCTTTTATAAGAGCAACAAGTGTTCCTAACCACTGAACCATCCCTCCAGGCCTTAAACAGCAGTATTTAAGACCAAACTTTCTAAGGTGGCACAGTTCAAAGACACCGTGAATTTGGAAGCTAGGAAGATGACTGAAGGTAAGGGTGGTTACTGATCACCTAGTTTGATCCCAGGACCCACATGGTGAAAAGAGAACCAACTCAATAAAGTTGTCCATTAACCTACACACACACACAGAGAGAGAGGGGGGGGGGCAGTGACAATTGTGTCCTTCAGCCCCCCCATCATGCACAAAATAAATGAATAAACATAATAATTTGTTTAAGTAGTTGGGCAGGGTACAGTGGCACATTCCTTTAATCACAGCACCAGAGAGGCAGCACCAGGAGGATCTCTGTGAGTGTGAGGTGAACCTAAGTTAGCCCGGGCTACATAGCCAGACTCGATATCTCAAAAACTAAGCAAACAAAGAAACACTCATTTTGTACTAATGTATTAAGAAGACAGGGAAACACAAAGTCTAGTTTCTGCAAGGGAACATTATGTTTCTGTAAGAGCAGAAATCCAAACCCATAGTAAAAAAAAAATCTCCGCACAGCTGGGTGCTCCGGGCAGTGTTTGTTGGCACTGCGTGCTGAAATGGCGGGCACAGTTCTCCACAGAGTGCCTCAGACCCACTGTCGTTTAATGTCTCCGACCTCTGGGGTCTGGGAGGGCACAGGAAGATCTGTCTTGCTCAGCTCCACCTAGGTACCCAGACAGACACAGAACTCCAGAGCCAGGGCACCTGCGATGATCCCAAAGAGGATGTGAGTAAGGCCAGAGGCAGTACTTAAGCTGTGTTCTCACCTGCAGCAGGGGACGGGCAGCCTGCCCACCACGCACCGCACCTGAATGACTAACCAGGCTGGATTACCTCCAGGCCTCTGGCCATGCGGGGTGGGAGGCAGGTCCGGCCAGGGCCAGACTCCATTGTGGCCTGGGGCTGAGTCAGACTAACAGCAGCAACTCTCTCCTAAGCCTTTCCTTTAGCCCAGCGGGAGGCCCATGCCTTTCTCTCACTCCATTTCCGGAGCAAGGAAGCAAGGAAGCAGGCCTCAGAAAATAAGTATTTGGTCGCAGAGGTAGACTGAACCTGGCCTGTGCCCTGTTAGCTGCATGAAACGGGGGACACTGTTTAATGGTGTTGAGAAGGGCCTTGCCTGCTCTTTGTAAAAAACAGAGATCAAATCGGAATGCTGCTTGCAAGGCCAGAGAGGATTAAATGAGACGATACTCTGAATGAGGCTGGGAAAGGCAGCTTGGTCAATGAAGAGCTTGCCATGAAAACATGAGGACCTGGATTCAATCCCCAAAAACCACACTTACAACAAATAAGCAAACAAAAGCATCATCATCATCATAAAATTATTATTATTTATTATATATAAATTTATTATTATTATTATTATTATTATTATTTGTAATGGTGCATGCTTTTTACACAAGCTCTGTGAAAATAGAGGCAGGAGGATGGATCCCTGGAGCTCCATGACCAGCTTGCCTAACCAATTTGGTTGGTTCCAGGCTAACGAGAGAACAAAACAAAAACAAAAAAAAAAAAACCATAGAGGACACCTGAGGAATGATACCAAAGATTGTGTGATGTCATGTGGTCTCTATGTGCACACATGTACACACATACTCACATACATACTGCATAGACAAACACATGAATGCACACATGCACATGAAGACATACACAGAACCCTCAGAAAGTGTGCAAGCGGAAGGGACCTAATTCACAGCGCCTTCTTTCCTGTACCTAAGGGTCCCTGGAGCTTGCCCTTGTGTGCGTGTCTGAGGCTGATAAGGGAGAGGACGGGCTCCTGAAAAAAAAGATCATAGGTGGCATTCTTCCTATGGGAGCCTAGGGGACAGAGGGAGTCTGCGATGGCTAGCTTTAATGCTCAACTTGACCTAACGGAGAAATCACCTGGAAGAGGGTCTCAACATGGGATGGCCTAGATCAGGCTGCGCTGTGAGCGTGTCTGGGGGGATTGCCTTGGTTGCTTTAATGGAGGTGGGAAGGCCCAGCTTGAGAATGGGTCACACCATTCCCTGGTTTGGGGCCCTGGGAACTCTGTCTGAGCACGATACATGTGTGCATCCATCCCTCTCGGCTCTTGCCTGTGGCTGTGGTGTGTGACAGCTGTTTCAAGTTCTTGACATTAGTGTTCCCCATTGTACTGGAGAACAGTCTGGCACTGTGAGCTCAAATAAGCCCTTTCTCTCATAAGTGGCTTTTAAAAAGGTGTGTGTGTGTGTGTGTGTGTGTGTGTGTGTGTGTGTGTGCGCGCGCCCGTGTGAGTTTATGTGTGCCATGTGTGTTCAGCCCAGGGAAGGTAAAAAGAAGTCACTACTTCTCTTAGGACTAGCATCACAGGCACCTAACTGGGAGCTGCCATGAGAGTGGGGGAACAGAACTCAGGTCTTCGGCAAAAGCAGTAAGCTCTCTTAATCACAGAGCCATCTCTGCAGGTTCCCCAGCCCCACTCCCAACACACACATACACACACACACACACACACCAAGCTGCTTTTTGTCAGGGTATTTTGTCACAGCAGAAATGGAACTAGGACAGGTTCTGACAAGGGGACCTAAGTGAGGTGCCTGGGACTTACTCTATATACCGCACACAGAGAAGCAGGTACACCAGAGGACGGGAGCTAGTACAACCTACGCAGCGGGAGGCACTTCCTGTGAGTTCAGGTGACCACAGGTGACCTTGCTTTGCCATCACTGTTGTCTGTGTGACCTCCGGGCACTGGCCTTGCACTGAAAAGAGGAAAAACAGTAGCAGTGGGCAGGGTGTTGTGCAATCGGCGGGTGGGTGGAAAGGTTCCCTGCGGGAGGCCATCGTCAATAGATGGGGAAGTCAAAGGCTGTTGAGGACCAGCCATCCGTAGAAAGGACCTTTTTCCAGAGCCACGGAAGTACCCAAGGACTCGCACCTGCCACGCTGCAGGTGCTTTCCAGACCAGCACTTAATAGAGTCACCCAACCACAGCACTGTTCTTAAACTAGGATGAAGATCTGACGCGGGGTTTCCTGGTCCCTGAGAGTGGGAGGTCCCGCCTTACTGCGCCACACAACTTTCAGAGGTTGCCCTGCAGTGTGGCTGGCCAGGGGGGTTCATTATTACATCCTAAGAACAGACATTTGGAGGTGTCCAAAAGAATGTAGAGGGAAGGTTACAGTGTGTCCCTCAAACCTTAGGCAGCTCTTTATTGACCCTTTCCATCAGGTAGGGGGGCGCACGTGCGTGCGTGCGTGCGTGGCGGGCGGCAGAGGACATAATTTCAGGGAGGCAGGTCTTCCCTTCCACCATGTGGGCTTTAGGGCGTAAACTCACATCCTCAGGCTTGGCAGCAATTGTCTGAGCCATCTCACCAAACCAAGGTTCTTACCTTGAAACCGACGCTCTCCTTTAAATGATGCCCCATCCTTTAAATGATGCCCCAACCCCTCCAATTCTCGGCTCACAGAGCTGGGGAATCTGCCTCAGGCAGAGTGGAGATACTGCTGTCACCCAGGGGGAACCTGCTTCTCCATGACTGAGAGCACTCCCTTTCTCCGGGATCCTGCGGCCATTTTCCTGGAGAGTAGACTGCTGGCTCACTGCTCCCTGCCAAGCTGGAAGGACTCTTTGAAATAGAGAGCATTTGGAAGCTGGGGAGGGTTCAGGGAGCCTGGTGGTTAGCAGCTTTGTATTGTTAAAAAGCTTTATGACTTTTCAGTTACTCGTTTTCTCTCTTGCTTTTCCCCCCCTCCCTCTCAGTAACTTTTTTGTCTTTACTCATGGTCAGGAGAGCCTGCCCCCTCCCTGTCCCCCCCTCCCTGTCCCCCCCCCCCCTTTACAGGGTTAGTAACGAATGAAGTCAGAATCTGGGGTGGGGTCAGTGGTCAATGGGCTTGGCGGAACTGCTCTTCTGCTTTGGCGAAAACAATTCCCTATTTGGCAAAGGGCAGTGTTTGCCCTGGGACAGAGCTCTGCAGCCCTATGCCAGGCCCTGTTTACCCTGGCACCAGCAATTGCTGTGGCCAAGTGCTCCTAGGCTGTTGAACTTCCTGGATTTCTAATCAAACAGCCTACACCGTGGGGGTGTAAGGAGAGCCGTATCAGGGATCCCTCAGAAGGTATCGGGGCCTCTGCCAACGCTGTCCTGGCTTCTGAGGGGAAAGTGGAGTGCGACTGGGCGTTGGGACCAGTGGGTAAGGTCGAGGGGCCAGACAGATACCTGACTACAGCTCAGCCTGCACATGTCCCCATTGCTGAATTCCTACCTGTGACTCTTGTCTGGCTGGGCTGATGTCCTCACTTTAGCTGGGGTGTAGCTCTGCGCAGCTCCATGTGTCTGCCGGGATAGACTAAAGTCCCTGTCCACCATCCCTCTTCTTCTTTTTTTTTTTTAAAGAATATTTTTAAAAGATTTATTTATTATGTAAACAGCATGCATCAGATCACATTATAGATGGCTGTGAGCTACCATGTGGTTGCTGGGAATTGAACTCATGACCTCTGGAAGAGCAGACAGTGCTATTAACCGCTGAGCCATCTCTCCAGCCCTACCATCCCTCTTCTTGAAGTCCTTGAGAAGCTGGGGAGACAGCGGGTTGAAGTGCTAGCTAGGCAAGCATGATGACTGAGAATGACCTCAGAATCCATGTTAAAATAAAACGTAACACAACATAACCACAAAACAAAAGCCTTTAGTGCTGTCATCCCAGTGCTGGCGAGGTGGAGACAGACGGACCCCTGGGGACCATTGAGTCAGCCAGTCTAACTGTGTTGATGAAGTTCAGGTTCAGTAAAAAACCCTGCCTCAAAAATAAGATGGAGAGAGATTAAGAAGACCCCAGATGTTGAGCCCTGGCCTCCACAAACACACAATGTATGTAACACACACACATACACACATACACATACACACGTATATACACACAAATACACACGTGTAACATAAATAAAATGTAATCTTTTTAAAGATTTATTATTTATTATTATGTATACAGAGCTCTGCCTGCATGTACATCTGCAGGCCAGAGGAGGGTATCAGATCACATTATAGATGGTTGTGAGCCACCATGTGGTTGCGGGGAATTGAACTCATGACCTCTGGAAGAACTGTCAGTGCTCTTAACCGCTGAGCCATCTCTCCTTTTTAAGACTTGTTTTTCTTTATTTAAAAATTTAGGTGTATGTATATGTGTATACACACACACACAACACAGCCATACACAGCAGGGGAAGTGGGTACATGTGAGGGAGAAGCCCTGGTGTGAGAGGCCAATGTTCCCCACACCACAGCCTTAGAGACCAGCCTCAAGGACAATGTGTATATCGTGTGTGTGTGTGTGTGTGTGTGTGTGTGTGTGTGTGTGTGTATTCGTGCGCGTGTGCGCACGTGTGTGCGTGCATATGGAGTGCAAATACCCACAGAATCCCAAAGGGGGAGCTGGATCCCCAAAGCTGGACTTACAGGTGGTTGTAAGCCACCTGGTGGGGTTCTAGGAATGGATCGTGGGTCCCCAGAAGAGCAGCGAGTGCTCTTCACTGCTGAGTCATCTCTCTAGCATCAATTTGAGAGAGAAGGAGAGGGAGAGACAGAGAGAAAGGGACAGACAGAGAGAGAGAGACAGAGAGGGGAAGGAAGGAGAGAAAGAGCAGGAGAGACAGACAAGACAGACAGAGACAGAGACAGACAGAGACAGAGAGACAGAGGCTTAGACGCCAGCAGCTGTGAACTCAGGCTGTACTAGACCCCTATTGAGGAAGTTCCTCTTTCAGGCCTGAGCACTCTGCCTAGCTGGGGCCCAGCAGTCCATCGGAGCCTCAGGACAAGCCTAGGAAAGATTAACCTCATAAGTTACCTTAGAGCTCTGAAAGCCCAGCCGGTGGCCACATCCTCTGTCTGTGGTTCAGTCTGCCCTGTGTTGCTCAGTAAATGGAATTAGACATACTTCAGCAAAACAAAAAACAAACAAACAAACCCCCCCCACACACACACACACACACAAAAACCAAAACAGTGAGACTTCCAGGCTTGTCCCTGGAGAATGAGCCACTCTCAAAATTAGTGACCTGTAGCAAGGGCACAGAAGGAGTCACTGGAAGCTCTCAAGATGGATGCTTTGGGGGTCTCATCTTCTGTGTTATTTTTCCTGGCTGAAGATTTGTGTGATAGTGTACGCATGCATGAGGAGGTCAGAGGACTATCTTGGTTGACATCCCACAGGCCTGTTCTGCTTAAATTTGGAGACAGAAGCTCCAAGCTTGGCTAGCTGGTTGGCCAGCCACCCTTGGAGATCTATCCACTTGTTTCCAACTCTCCAGTCCTGCGATTAAATTAGGCAAGCACCACCAAGACCAGCATTTTCTACGTGGGTTCTGGGACTTGAACTTGGGTCTTTATGCTTGTAAAGCAATCACTTCATCCTCTTGGCTGAGGACTCTGTGTGTGTGTGTGTGTGTGTGTGTGTGTGTGTGTGTGTGTGTGTGTGTGTGTGATTTTTACTTATTTACTATGAGGGGATGACACGTGTAGAGGTCTAAGGACAATGTGCAGAAGTGTGCTCTCTCCTTCCACACTGTATAGGTAGAACTCAAGTCTTCACGCTTGGCAGCAAGCACCTTTATCCACTGACCATCTTGTTAGGCCTTGGTTGAGAATTTTGAAAGTGTGGCACACCCTACACCCACCCCTCAGGTTATGACTGCCCTTTGCACTCTCCACATCAGATGCCCACCTACATCTGGCATCTCAGTTTGCCCTAGCTCCTGTAGGAGCTAGACCTATATCCATAAATCTTTATTTATTGTTGTTTTTGTTTTTGTTTTTGTTTTTTGAGACAGGGTCTCTCTGTGTTAGCCTTGGCTATCCTGGACATGCTTTGTAGACCAGGCTGGCCTCAAACTCACAGCGATTCGCCTGCCTCTGCCTCCCGAGTGCTGGGATCGAAGGCGTGCGCCACCATGCCCGGCTTATACCCATAAATCTTTAACCACCCTCCTATTCAGTAACAAATGGAGACTTGTATTGCAAATAGGATCCTTGCACACTCACTAGGTGCTCAGGGAGCCACACACAGTAGGAGAGGAGGGTGCATACAAGAGAGAAGCCCTGGTGTGAGGCCAACGTCCTCCACCCCGCAGCCTTGAGACTGGCCTCAAGGCCTATGCTGGCCCCCCAGCGCTCTAGGCCTTTGCCTGAGCTGCCACTGTGTCTTCCCAAGGCTTATTTGTCCTCTCCTTGTGGTAGCCAGAGCCTCCTCTGGATTCGCATGGTCAGGAGTGCAGCAGCTACTCTGCACTAATGGTGCACCCCAGCTGGGGGGACACTTGACCATCAGCGCCACACAGCCACTTAAGGACCCAAGCCAACAGAAGCTCCGCCATCCACTCCTTCCAGCTGAACTGCCCTTAGTGACCGTGGTAGGGGGAGAGGGGCACTGTAGGGTCTGACCTCACACAAATGGAAAGCTAGTGAATTGCATCTCTGTCTCGTGGACCACAATTAGCCACAAACTGCCACCTAACCTCAGGGGCCCTGAGAAACTTAGCCCTCCGTGCTTGCCGTCCTTCCCTGTTGCTGCCCAGGGTCATGACAGGAGACAGTATGCAGGACTTGGGAGGGGGTGGTCCTTGCTGTGCAAGCA
Source organism: Acomys minous (assembly GCF_964271855.1). Classification (NCBI taxonomy): domain Eukaryota; kingdom Metazoa; phylum Chordata; class Mammalia; order Rodentia; family Muridae; genus Acomys; species Acomys minous. Next base: position 69,722,248 of record NC_140483.1, on the reverse strand, counting down.
TGAAAACCTGAATTTGATTCCCCAGGACCTACATTTAAAAATGGATGCCATGTCATGGGCTTGTTGTCCCAATGCTGGGGAGGTAGGGATCCCCGAGGCTCAGGGGACAGTTAGCATAGCAGACTTGGTGAGCTCCAGAGAAGAGACTATTTCAGGAAAGAAAGAAAGGATGGTCCCCAAGGATAACACCCAGGATTCACCTCTAGCCCCGACCCCCCCACACACACACGTGCCCGCGCACGCCCGCGTGCATATGTCCCCCCCCCTTTCAGTTCTGAAAGGCAAACCAGCACTAAAATGATCCTGGTAGCTCCAGGATACCCACATGCCTCCTCTAGTGGCCTCTTCTTCCCTCCCCCCCCCCCCCCGCCCCATCTTTAAAACCACACTTCCCCGTGTGACCTGCTGCCCTCCTGTCATTAATCCCCTTGTATCTCCGAGATCGCCCATGATAATCTTATTTCAAGTTCCTTTTTTTTAAGACAGGGTTTCTCTGTGTCACCTTGGCTGTGCTTAATTCATCACATCTGCAAATGTAAGATAAGGCCTCACGTAGCGCAGGCTAGCCTCAAACTTGCTACGCAGCTGGGTATAACCATGACCTCTTTGACCCTTCTGCTTCTGCCTCTCAAGATCTGGAAGTGAAAGCCTGCATTGTCACCCCTGCCTCATGTGTTACTGAGGCCCAAGTGCAGGGACTGGTGTACATCAGACAAGCCTCCTCCCTCCTGGGCCACATGCCCAGGCCACCACGCAGGATTCTGAGGACCTTTTAAGAGCAAGGCATTCAGTTCTCGTCTGTGTTATCGCTCTGTTCACGTAGCCTCTGCTGAGGACCTGAGGGCAGGCTCTAGAGAAAGCATGTCTGCCCAGCAGGCGTCTGGGAAGTCTGCAGGGAGGGAAGGAGGAGGAAACTATGAATGAACACATTTGGCAAAAGTAAGAAGTGAGTGAGGGGCTGGAGAGATGGCTCAGAGGTTAAGAGCACTGACTGCTATTCCAGAGGTCCTGAGTTCAATTCCCAGCAACCACATGGTGGCTCATAACCATCTATAATGTGAGCTGGTGCCCTCTTCTGGCCTGCAGGTGTATGTGCAGCCAGAGCACTGTATACACAATTAAAAATAAATAAATCTTAAAAAAAAAAAAAAAAAGAAGTGCGTGAGAACAGAGAGCTCAGGAGAAGGTGGGTGGACAGGATGGTCACCTCAGGAGCAGCTAATGGGGACAGGAACTTCCTGTAATGGAGTTCTAGCATGGCATAGGTCCTTCATGCCTAGGCATGGAGGGACTGTGAGTGGGAGACGTGGCAAGTAGAAGAGACAGAAAGAAGTCTTCTGCTGTCCTGCGGCTCCCCTATTCAGCCAGCTGCAGGGACTCACCTGTTTCTGCCCTCCCTGAACCGGGATTACACGCATGTACCACCACACAGAAGTTTCTGTTGGTTGGTTTTACTTTGTTTTGTTGTTTGGTTGGTTTGGTTTTTCAAGACAGGGTTTCTCTGTGTAGCCTTGGCTGTCCTGGACTCGCTTTGTAGACCAGGCTGGCCTCGAACTCACAGAGATCTGCCTGCCTCTGCCTCCCGAGTGCTGGGATTAAAGGCGTGCGCCACCACCAGCCGCCCTTGTTTGTTGTTTTAATGTGAGTTCTGGGGATTGAACCCTGGTCCTCATGCTTGCACGGCCAACACTTTCCGGATTGAGACACCATCTCCCCAGCTTTGCAGTAAGCACCGCAGGAGCTCCCCCACAGCATCCTTGTAGCGTCACACCAATGAGGGAACAGAGGAATCCTGAAAGTGTGCAGGGCTAGAATTTACGAGCTTGTGGTGAGCTCTGGAAGCAGCCGCCATTTTGAGGCTCCCATCCTGGGCCAAGCTTTGCCAGCTTCCAGTTGACCATCCACTCCTTGTCTCTTTCGATGTTAGATCTCGTCAGTAAAACAAAGATGCCCAAGCTGCTAGGGGCTCCCACACTTCCTTGGACAGCCCTGTAATCAGGGGGCGGGGGGGATTTCCTGAAGGGGACTGGGGCTGGGTCTGAAGTTCTTCCTGTGGAGGACAAGACACAGTCCCTTAGGTGTGGCCAAGAGATGCTCCAGCATGAAGAGGGAGAGGCCCAAGGCACAGATGACTCCGTGGCCCAAAAATGAGAATCAAAGACGCCTGCAGGATTGTGCAAACTGCCACAAGTTGCCAGTCAACCCTGGGTGGGAAGAGAGCTGTTTGCACGCCTGCATGTGTGCCCACATTTAGCTCCATCCACCCCTACATACAGGCTGTCTCGAGGGGCAAGATGGGAGACCATGGATGGTGGACCGCACGGGCTCTCCATCCCAGACACCTGTTCTGTGGCTCACCCATTCACTCGCCCGACCAGCCAGTCAGTCAGTCATCGCTCCTCTACTGTCATTTCCTAAGAGTGCGCCAGGCATTGTGCAAAGCTTGATTGGTGAAAGCCACAACACCCCAAGGAGCCTACAAGGCACTGAATATAGGTACCCCTAGGCGAGCTTGCCACAATGATAAAGGCACATGCTTTAATTTATTTATTTAATCACTTTACAGCCTGACCCCAGCCCCCTCTTTCCTCTGCCCCCAGTCCCACCCTTCGTACCCCACTCTCCTGATTCCTTTCTCCTTCTCTTTATAGAAGGGGAGGCCCCCCCCCAATGGGTACCAACACACCCTGGTACATCAAGTCCCAGGTGGACCAAGCACATCCTCTCCCACCGAGGCTAGACAAAAGGAGGAAAGAGGAAAGAGGAAAGAGCTAGAGGAAAGAGATCCAAAAGCAGGCAACGGAGTCAGAGAGAGCCCCTACTCCCACTGTTAGGGGACCCACACGATGACCAACCTGCACATCTGCTACATATGTATAGGGGGCCTAGGTCCAGCCCCTGTGTGCTCTTTGGTTGGTGGTTCAGTCTCTGTGAGCCCCCATGGGCCCAGGTTAGCTGACTCGGTGGGTCTTCTTGTGGTGTCCTTGGCCCCTCCGGCTCCCTCCATCCTTCCTCCCACTCTTCCACAAAACTCCCTGAGCTCTGCCTCTTGTTTGGCTGTGTGTCTCTGCATCTCTTTCCATCCGCTGCTGGATGGAGCCTCTCAAAAGATATTTAGCAAGCATGTAATTTAAAACAAAATCTTGAAAGCAGAGTGGGGAAGGATTAAGGAAGACCTCTAGCCTTGACCTCTGGCCTCCATGTGTACACTTACCTGACCACACCCACATGCTGGCAACCTCACACAGACTGCTGGCGCCCAACCACACTTTGACTCTAGGTCCCTGGGTCCAGCGGGCCTTTGGGAAACCATGCCACCTCCCAGGGAACGTTTATGAAGGAAACCCAGGTGCTACCCCTGTGCTCGACAAGACCGTCTTTCCTTTTCCTTCTCACAAACCCCTATCACATCTGGGGAACAGTCTGCCCATTTTCTTTCTTGACTGTTTTCTGACACAAACCAAGGAAAAGATGTTGCCTTAAATGTAGCCACTAGTGACATTGTGTACATGTCTCTGGGACTGTGAGACAGAGAAGGCTCTAACAGCATCCCTGGGCAATGAAAGAAAATACGAGAGAAGAGCTCCACAAATCACACTCTAGTCAGTTACTTCTCTGCTATGGTTCCAATGTGAAATGTCCCTCAAAGGCTCCTGTATTTGAACACTTGCTGCCCCGCCCCCACCCCCACCCCAATCAGATGCTCCTGCTGTTTGGGGCGATCATAACACATTCAGAAGGTGAAGGCCTGCGAAGGTGAGCCCGTGCGAAGATGGCCAGTGTGAGGAGGGCCCGTGTGAGGGAGGGAGAAGGCTTGTGGGGGGTGGGCCGGTGTGAGGGAGGTGAGCTTGTATGAGGGAGTTGGACCCGCATGAGAAGTCCCTGTGTGAGGAAGGAAAATATTGCTTGTGTAGGGCAATATAGGCAGTAAACTTCGAACCCCTACCCAGATCTAGCCGATGGACAGGATGTTCACCACTGAGTGGAGAGTGGGGTCTGACTTTCATGCGAACTCTGGTGCTCCATTTTTGACCACGTCTCCTTGATGGGGAGGCCTGGTGGCACTCAGAGGAAGGATAGCAGGTTACCAAGAAGAGACTTGATACCCTATGAGCATATACAGGGGAGAGAGGTCCCCCTCAGTCACAGTCATAGGGGAGGGGAGTAGGGGGAAAGCGGGAGGGAGGGAGGAATGGGAGGATACAAGGGATGGGCTAACAATTAAGATGTAATATGAATAAATTAATAAAATATTTTTTTAAAAATAAGCTTGTGTGAGGGAAACATTAGGCCTGTGTAAAGGAGATAAGTCTGTGTGAGGGGGTTGGGCCTGTGTGAGCACAGTGAGCCTGTGTGAGGGAGGAGGTCCTGCGTGAGGATGGCCTGTGTAAGGGAAGTGGGCTTGTATGAAGGGCGTGGGCCCGTGTGAGGGGGGCAGACCTATGTGACAAGGGCTTCCCTGACCCTCAGCTTCCTCCTCCATAGTCTCTAGAACGGTACCTGTCAGTTGGGAGCCGAGTGTGCCTGAGATGAGAAAAAAAGTGTACAAGAAGGTGGGGGCATAGCTTAGTGGGTAGAGCGCTTGCCTGGCACACCCCACTTCTGTTTGATCCCAGCACTGTATAAACCAAGTTTGGTAACACACACCTGTCATCTCGGGCTCTGGGGAGGTGGAGGCAGGAGGATTTGGAGTTCAAGGTTGTCCTTGACTACATAGCAAGCTCAAGGCCAACCTCTGCTCTAGATGAGACCTTGTTTCCAAAAAACAAAACAAAACAAAAAAACAAAAAACAAACAAACAAAACAAAACAACAACAAAAAAAAACCCCAATGACTCTGAGTGTCCAGTCCATACCCATCCCTCAGCACACACTCAGACCGGCTCAGCCGTTCTACTGTTTTCCTTCATTTTCTGGAAGGCAAGGAAACAGCCTTATCTCTGCATCTCTGGGTGCCATCCCAGAACGTCAAAGCCAATCAATCCAACAGCCTGTTGAGTAAGCTCCCTCTGCCCCTGGCACTGGCTTCCCGTCTGTGGCCTGTGAAGTGAACAGGCAGATCCTCTGGCAGCTGGCGACTGGGTGACTCTCTGTCCTCACATCCTCAGCCACCTTCCCCTAGCCTCGAGCACACACTGGGAAGTACAGTGAAAGGCCCGCATTTCCCAGAGCCCTGGCTCCACAGCAGCCACGTGACTCACTCTGGCCAATGAGACGCTGCAAGAGTTCCTAGGCGATCCTGTACTTTCCTGTGGAGTGCAGAGGGCCGTGTTGCCGCCCCACAGCAACAAGCCGGCACATGTGCTAAGGACAGACCAGGAAGATGAAAAGAGCCTAGTCACTGATGGCATCACACTGCCGATGGTTTCCATCAATAACCACCCACTTCCAGAGTATGTACTATGTTAGAAAAGCTGGGAGGCTGGGGCTGTAGCTCAGCTGGTAGTGAGCTTGCCCAGCACACATGAAGATCTGGGTTCGAGCCCCAGCACTTCTTAAAACAGGAGGTCCTCATGGACAGCTATAATCCTAACACTCCCAGCTGGGGCTGGCTTCATAGTGCGTTGGAAGCCTGCCTGCCTCACCTGACACCCTTCCCCAAAACTTAAAGTAACAAGGATAATGATACAATTTTTTTTTAATGTGTTTGCCAGGTGTGCTGACACAAGCCTTTAATACCAGTACGTGGGAGGCAGAGGCCAGGGGATCTCTGAGTCCAAGGCCAGCTTCTATACAGCAAGGTTCGGGTTTGCCAGGACTACATAGTGATATCTTGTCTCAATCAAACACTTTTTTTTAGCCCCAGGGAGAAGGATTTAATGCTAAATAAAAACACATTTTTTTTCTTGTTTTTTTTCCTAATTGCCAAGAGACAAAGGCAGACAGACATACATAATAAGCGGGGTGGGGGGGGAGGTAGGGAGAGAGGGGGGGAGGGAGAGGGAGAGAGAATGTGTTGGACATCAGAGGACAACTTGAGGGAATTAGTTTACAGTCCTAGGAGATCAAACTCTCAACCATCAGGCAGTTACTTACTGAATCATCTCAACGGCCCAAGAGTGTGCTTTCTAACTAGGAAGTATTGTGCGCTGTTATCAACTTCTTTTCACACTCACTCACACTCATAATCCCTTTTGTCAGATCTGCTCAGGCCCACACTGAGAAACCACAGGTCAGCTGGAGCACCATGCTTCTGAGGCCCCACTGCCTGGAAACAGAGGGCCCCTTCCTTTTGCACAGGTAACAGCTCTGCCTCCTGAGGTGGTTTCCCAGGTCATTTGTTTTCCCTGTGTCCCTGACAGGAGCCACCCACTCCCATCTGAGTCCATCCCCTTCATCCTAGCCACGCTGGCCCCTCCAGCTCTGCTGGCATTTGATTCGAAGCTTCCAGGCTTCAGCCTCCTTCCCGACACAACCTAGGGTTAAAGAATAGAAGGGCAGAAAAGATCTGGAGTGCAGTGGGTAGCCACAGCAGCAAAGAGAGACTCAGCGGCCGAAGAGAGGGATTTATTGGGGGAGGGGGGCGAGGAAAAGACCCTGGCGCAGCAGAGGGGGCAACTCGGAAAGCAGAAAATCCCATCTCTTCTTGTAGCCTGGGTGTTTCAGCCTCTGAAGGATTCCCCTCCCCTCGCTTAGGGTCGCTCAGCTTGAAGGCAAGATGGTTGATTGGTCAGCAGTTGTTGTGCGATCCTGATCTGGCCATTTTGTTGGGCCAGCCCATCATCAGGGGCCTGCTGGTGGGCGAGATAAGCTACTACCAGCTTTTGCCCCAAGTCAGGAGGCCATCTTGGAAATTGGCTCCCTTCATGACTTAATCATGGCTCTTCTCCTTATCTGCCTGCCTCCCAGGAAGTGAGTCTAACTCCTAGTCTCTCGTTCCTTCAACCATTTAGTGACAGAACACTCCACACTACTTCCACCACTAACAGAGGTATATTATTACTGTTGTTGTTGTTGTTGATGATGATGATGATCAGAAAATCATGTAGTCCATTACATAGGTGAGGGTGACCTTGAACCTTTGATCTTCCTGCCTCCACCTTCCAAGTGCTGGGATCAGAAGAAGGAACCGCCACACTTGGCTTATGTGCTGGCAGTCTAACCCAGGGCCTCATGCATGGCAAGGAAACCCTCTAACAATTGAGATGCATCCTTGACCGGAGGCATTCCTTCTTTACAAATAAGGAAACTGAGGCTCAAATAGGCGCATCTGCTGCCCTGATAGTAAGTGGAGCAGTCATGACAAACAAGTGACCAGTTTCCGGCAAAAGGTCAGGCCCCTCTCTCTTCCTGGACTCTCGGCCCTGGCCCTGCAAATTGGCTTTGACCTTCCTTAGCCTGCCGCTGAGCTTCCTCCCAATTCAATGGGAAAAATCACAAAGGAAGCAAAGGGGCTGACAGGCTGGCAAGCAGGACTAGCCGCTTCTGGCCACGCCCCTGCGGGCAGCACAAGCTGCAGGGTCTGTTTGCACAGTTGGGGCTGTTAGACACCCACCTCCAGGGAAGCCGCTCAGCTAGGTGGACTGTTGACCTAGGATTAGCAGCTCCTCCACAGGAGTTCTTTTCCTCGGAGATGAAAAGAAAGTGGGGCTGACTGACAGGTAAACAGGCCACATTGTCCCCACCCCCAAACATTATTGGAGGGGGCTTCTTGGTGGGCCAGGCCTTTGAGGTGGCAGGCGCCCTGGGCTGGGCAAGCCAGTTTAAACGGGGAGGAGGGGGATGAGAGGGGCTGGTGCCTGCTGCCTTTTCAGGGATACGACTCTGGCAGTCCTGCCTTTTGGAGCCTCCCTCCCTTTGCTTCCCATGGACCTCCTGGTCATCCAAAAGCCAGCTGAGTCAGGATGGGGAAGCCTGGCCCAGTGGCACAGCATGCGAGCTGTACACAGGGAAGGAGACCCTCTCTGACTTCTTCTTCCTCAGGTGGGGTCCAGCAAGAATCGGTGGCTTAAATTCTGTATTCAAGGTTCCAGTTGGGAGTGAGCGCGTCAACAGGGAATGACAGCCACCCTACCTGTGGCCGGTCTGTTTCATGCATTCTAAAATGTTTAAACAGCTGAGCAGAGAGGGCTGATCAAGGCTATCCCTGGTCCTCCCACGTGTGTGTCTGTCCCCCTTCAAAGGGAACAGGATATGAAAGCCTTACCCTTTGAGAGTACCTTAGGTCTGTCAGCTGTGCCCTACATTGCTCTATAGTCCCAGGCCAGCACTCCTCCTCTCTGGGCCATGATGTTCTATATACCCGACAACTGATACATGCTCTTGGGGCTGGGAAGATGGCTCCATGGGCTGAGCGCATGTTCGCATGTTGCTCTCGCATGAAGGCCTACTTTCCAGTCCCCAGAACCCATGTAGAAGCCAGCATGTGTCAGTATCCCCAGGATAGATTGCTAGGGTTCTCTGTCCAGCCAGCCCAGCTAAATCAGACGCTGCCTCAGAGAAATAAAGCTGAGAGCAACAGAGGAAGACAGTTGACATAGGCCTCTGCATGAGCACTCACAGATGAATGGTACAACCACCCCACACACACACACATATACCACACACATGAAACATAATGAATGAATGATATTTTCTAAGCATGGCCCTTCCCTGTCTGACTGTGGGGACATCACAGTAGGGGTATATAAGCCATCACTGCAGAGAGCAGGATGCAGGAAGGTAGGCTGCCTACACCCCAGGCCTACCTCTTACCCACATTGTGTCAGCAGGTCTGTGTGACAGGTGCCCTGGTGTACAGCCACCCAGCTCCAGGAAAAATCTTAGGCTAGTCTGTGACAAGTGGTGACATCACAGACCTGAGGTCATAGTAATCTGTGCAGTTCTAACCTGTTGCTCACCCGATGCCCACACCCAACGACTCAGCCCACTGCGCTGTGCTGTGGCCTTTATTCTGTGGCTGCTGCCTGGAGGCCAGTCTCCCGCTACCGACTTCCCACATGTCACATGCGAGGCGGTTTCCTCCTAAATGAAGTATTTCTCTAGGACTCAAGTGGGGGAAAAGACACAACAAAACAAAAAGAGAGAGAGAGAGAGAGAGAGAGAGAGAGAGAAAGCGGTAACAGTTGCTGACAAGGGGAGAATCTCTGACCTACAGAGTTACCTGCAAGGCGAGCGAGAGGAAAGCCCTGGGGATGCTGCTTCTGTGAGCTGTCACCAGGCTGAAATGAGCTACTCAATGACACGCCTGCCTTTGAGTCACCCATGCTCCTGTATGTAACGTCACTCCCTGCTTTGCTAGTCCAGACTTGGATATGCCTGTTTTGTTGGCCTGTCATTGGTGTGCTATGTGGGGTTAAAAAACAAAAACAAAAACAAAAAAAACCTAACCTCCTATCTCTGCAGAAAAAGCCTTTCAGTCAGGGTTTTATTGCCGTGAAAAAGCACCATGACTACAGCAACTCTTATAAAGGAAAACATTTAACTGGGACTGCCTAACAGTTCAGAGGTTTAGTCCATTAGAACCATGGCAGGAAGCATAGCGGCATGCAGGAAGACACGGTGCTGGAAAGGCTGCTGAGAGGTCTACATCTGGGCCAGCAGGCAGCAGGAGGAGACGGTGAGCCATTGGGCCTGGCTTGAGCTTACGAAACATCAAAGCCAGTGGCATACAAGGCCATGCTGCCAATAACACCATTCCCTATGAGTCTGTGGGGCCATTTTTTTTTTAATTCAGACCAACACAGTCACAGAACTTGGAAGGACACCCAGTTATTTCCTTTGCCACCGGGTACCAGCCCACTGTCCAGATTAGGACAGACCCGAAGCCTAGACAAAGTTAATGAAGCACAAAGTCCTATGGGAGCTCAAGAAAGGCTACAGCAGGCCAGGGCCCCTCCAGCCCCTGGCCCGATACAGGCCACACTGGAGAGCCAGGCTGGCCACAGCAGCTGCCAGAAGACAGATGAGTATCTGACACCCTAAAGATCTCTCTCTCTCTCTCTTTTTTTTTTTTTTTTTTGTCTTTTATTTATTGCACACACATGCATACCACAGCATCTCTGTAGAGTTTAATGACAATTTGTAGGACTCAGTTCTCTCCTTGCATTATGTGAGTCCCTGGGGATCAAAATCAGGCCATCGGGCTTGGTGTAAGGAGTATTTACCCACTGAACAATCTTGATGACCTCCAACCTTTGAGTGTGTGTGTGTGTGTGTGTGTGTGTGTGTGCCAGAGGTTGACATCACACGTTTTCTACTCTCCACCTTATATTTTGAGACAGGGTCTCTCAACGGAATCTAGAGCTTACCAATTCCCCTAGACTGCCTGGCCAGGGAGCCCCAGGATTCATCCTGTCTCTGCCTCTCTACCATGCCTGCTAGGACACTTTTTTAAAAAGTGTTTATTTGTTATTTATTGAGTGCATTTGTATAAAATATTTTAGTTGCTTGTGTGTGTGTGTTGTGTGTTTGCACATGTGTGCATGCACCCATATGTGTATGAAGGTTCTCTAATAACTTGCAGAAGACAGTTCTCTCCTCCCATATGGGTTCTGTAGGATGGAGCTCATGTCCTCAGGCTTAGCCACAAGTGCCTTTACCCATCACACTGCATCCAAACACAGGTCTTCACACTTACAGAGCAGGTACTTTTGCCCACTGAGCATCTCTGTGGTCCCCAGACCATTTTTTTTCATGGTTACTTTGCATACAGGCTCTTGTTCCAGTTTCTCACCCTGTGTCTGGGGCCCAGACTCCCCTCAATAGAATAGCTCCTCTCACGGTCCCCCAAAGACTCAGAGGAGAAGGGTTGTACAGCTCAAACGTGGCCAAAGCCAAAACCAGACCCAAACCCTTCCACAGAGGGGACAGGTAAAGCTCTGGTCCTGGTAACAAACTCTGTCCTTCCTGGTGATCAGAGCTGTCAGGAGGTAGGCAGGGTCCTGCGAGGCTGAGAGCTCATCCCTAGGTATTCAAGGAATGAGCATCTAGTGGAGGTGCCTGGCAGGGACTTCTGCTGCAGGAGAAGTTGAACTCGCTGATACGGAGGATAGACACAGCAAGAAGCTAGGATCCCCCGCCTATATTCACCTCACACATGCTTGTCATTAAAGTCCGGCCACACCTAGCTCTGTGCCAGCTCCTCCCCTGACATGTAGTGCACACTGATGGAAAGGAATGAATTCTGGAAGCATCCATGCAATTCCCTTTCAGCTGGGCTGGCTTTCATTTAAGCTCTGTCCTCTGTGTTGGGCAGCCACAGTGCCTGCTCACAGCCAGCAGATGGTCACCCAGAGCAGCCCTGGGCGCACGTGTGTTGCATTATTACATCACTGTGGCTAATGCCCATTAGGCTGGGGATTGGAACTGAAATGCAGGGATGTCTGTCCGTGTTTTTGCAATTGACTCAAAGAGGTTGGTATGTATTAAATCAAGTCCCAAGAACACAGCCCAGCTGAAGCCTCCACCCAGGGCAGCTGAGACCAGCTTGGACTGGAAACCCACAACACACCAGTTCCTGGATCACACCCAAAACTGGCCAGTTATCAGAGACAAGAAGTTTGCACAGTATACATGCTCAACAGTCTTCATTCCTCAGGAATGACATCCGGGGGCCAAGCAAAACTATTTTGCTCTGAAGCAGCTTAACTGGTATGCAGAAGGGAGTTTCTCCCCCTGAGGCCATCTTGACTTTTGAAATGGGGGAGAAATAAGACCCAGGGTCAACTAGTCCTTGCTTCCCATTTGGTTAGTTCATGTTACAAGGTACCCACCAGAAGACAAGGTTACCATCGGGAGGAGTTAGGTAGTCCCTGCCCTGTGCCTGGTCCTTGGGATCTGATGATAGTCTCTCATGCTCTTGGTTGTTTTAGGCTTTGGGTTCCTAAGATAAGACCACATCTGGGAAAGAGCTTAGACCTAGTGTCAAGCCACCTGGCTCCTGGGTCCAGCCCTCACAATGGTCAGGTTATTTCATGGCTCTGTGTCTCCGTTTTCACCTCCATGAATGACCATGAGTGAAATGGGTCCAGTCTTTGAAGAACTGGGAAGATGGGCTGAGAGTGTGCCCATCAAGGACCTGAAACCCAGAAATACCCAAGAGCTGCCCCTTCCCTTCCCTGAGATCTATGAAGGGCTGAACCTGGAGCGGCTGGTCCCATTGTTTGTCCCCCTGGAGCTGCCTTAGTTCCTTTTTCAGTTGTAAGAGAACAGCTGAGGCAAGGGACCTTATACACAAAGGTGACTGAAAGTGCAAGAGGGAACAAGCCCATCTGTTTGGCCTCTGGTAAAGATCTTCTGCCAACATGGCGAACGGCATCGTGATGGGTACGCAGGAGAGGAACAAGAGGTCACAAGATGGGACAGGAAGATCACTCTCGGCATGTTACAGTAAGCCAGAATCTGAGAAAATAACTTTCTTCTGTAAGGCCCAACCACTTCTGGACAGCAGCAGCATTAACGACCTCCAGTGGTGGCCAGACCAACACCAGATTATCTGACCTACACAGCTATAAATGATTTTGAGCTGTTTTAAACCTCTGAAAAGAAAGGCAAGGAGGGAAGAAGAAAGAGAGGAGGGAGGGAAGGGGGCGAGAGGGGAGGCAGACAAGGGAGAGAAAGAAGAGGAAGGGATGGAGAGGAGAATTCTGTTGTGAGTCTTGTAGGTTGATGGGGTCAAGTCCTCACAGGTCTTCTGTTTAGTTGTCATAGCAACTGTTGAACAAGGAGTGTTGACATCTTTACTTATGGTGATATATTTCTCTATCTCTTCTGTGCTCACAGGTTTTGTTTCACCTGCTTGGCCACTCCTTGGCTTGGTGGGTGTGTATTGAAGGCTGTTGTATGTTCTTCGTTGATTAGACTTGTCAATATGTTATGCCCCTCTCTGACGCTGGCAATTATCTTTGATGTGAAGTCTACTGAGTGTAACATAAACACAGCACTGCTCTCATTCCTGCTTTTAACACTTCCAGTGATTGAACCGAGGGTTCTGTGCATGGTAGGTAAACACTCTATCACTAAGCTGCACCCCCATTCCATTTCTTTCACTGATTAATGTTTCCACAATATCTTTCTTCATCTTTTACTTTTCAATGTACACTTCTAATTTTCCTCAGGAGAAGTTTTTGTGCAGATAGCCCATCTTTCAGTTATGTTTGCCAATCTCTATCTTTTAGTTGATGTTTTTAGGTGTTTTATATTTAGTGTACCAATAAATATTTAGAGCTTCATTGTGCCAATTTTTTTTTTTGTCTTCTGCTTCTTATTTATGTGTTTTCCTTTCTGTTAGTTTATGTGAGTTACTAGCACATTTTAAAGATTTTTTAAAAAGACAAATCCCGGGCATGGTGGTGCACGCCTTTAATTCCAGCACTCGGGAGGCAGAGGCTGGTGGATCACTGTGAGTTTGAGGCCAGCCTGGTCTACAAAGTGGGTCCAGGACAGCCAAGGCTACACAGAGAAACCCTGTCTTTAAAAAAATCCACTCTAGCTTATCTATAGTGTTTCTGTGTGTATCTTTTTGCATATAAATTTTATTGGTTTCTCTAGATATGAAATTTTATAGACATAAAATCTTGTCATTTTTATACATTTGATTGAACACAAAGATGTACTTTATTTTATGTCCTAATACTAACATCCTTGTGTTTCCTCTACAAACATCATTTGAAATCACAGCAGTGAGCATTATAATTTTCCTTCTATTGTCAAGCATAACTTAGAACACAAGAAAAAAGCATTGTGTTTACCCTAATTTTGCTTCTTCTATTAGTTCTTCCTTCTTACCATTCGAGTTTCTTTCTGTCCGTAAACATTTCTTTGACATTCTTTCACTGATAGACTAACAATACATCTTCTAAGTTTTCCTTTGCCTAGAAATTGTTTTCACTTCCCCTTTATTTTTATTTTTATCTGTATATGTGTGGGGCCTAGGAAGATGGTTCAGTGGTTAAGAGCACTTGCTGCTCTTGTAGAAGGACCTGGGTTGGGTTCCCAGAATCTACATTAGGCTTCTCACAACCACCTGTAGCTCCAGCTCCAGGGGATCCAAGATCCTCTTCTCACCTCTGCGGACACCTACACACAGGTGGTACACAGACGTACACTCAGGCAGTACACATCTGCATAGAATATAAAAATAAAGTGTGTGTTTGTGTGTGTGTGTACTTGTATATGGTACTGTGTATGTTTATATGTTATATATGTCTGTGTGTGATATGTGTGTGTGAGTATACAAATGTGCACACCCATGCATGTGTATGTGGACAAAGAGGACACTTGTCTTTCCTATGGCTGTCTCTACCCAATTGCCTTGAGCCAAGGTCTCTCGCTGATGGAGAAGCTCACTGCTGTTGGGCTAGGCTGGCTGGCCAGAGAGTTCTCGGTATCCTGTCTCTGCCCCTCACTGCAAGGTTACAGGCAACACAGCCATGCCCATCCTTTTATGTGGGTGCTGAGGTTTGACCTCAGGATCGCACGCTTGCAAAGCAAGTGCTCTCCCAGTCCCTTGCCTCTGTTCTTACAAGATACATTTACAGGGCACAGAACTAGATGGCAGTTCTCTTTCTACACTAGAAATACATTGTCACGTTCTTCTGGCTTTTAAGGTCTCTAATGAGAAGTCTGCTGTTATTTGAATTCGTGTTCCCTCAGTTTTCTCTGGCTGCTTTCAAGATTTTTTTCTCAGTCTCTAGTTGACAGAAGTATAATCATAACTTAATTATAATTGGCGTAGACATCTTTGTGTTTTTTCCCCCCATTTGGAACTGTCTCCGCTCAGGGTGGGATAACAAAATATCACAGTCTAAGTAGTTTAAACAATAAATATTTATTTGTCACAGTCCTGAAGGCTGAGGAGTCCAAGATCAAGGCACCGGCAGACTCCGTGCCTGCTGAGGGTGCTTTACCACACTGGAAAGCAGCCTTCTCCTATGCCTTCCCAAGTTTCTAGAGGGAGGAAGCACCCAGAACTCTCAGAAGGATGCTAGTCCCAGGCCCAGAGATGCCATAGTCATTAAGACTTTGCTGTTCTTTCAGAGGACCAAAGCTCAGTTCCCAACAATTGCCAAATGCCAGCACCAACAATTGCCTATAACTCCAGCTCCAGAGAATCAGTGGCATCTGCTGACCTCCATAGGAACCCCCAAGCAGACGTGTACACACAAGAGACACACATACATGTAAAGGAAATACTGTAAAAGGTGGCTGCTTATCTCATTTGAGGGTTCCACCCTAGTGTCTTCATATCATGTCTGTTACCACCACCCCTAAATGCACCTACATCCTAACCATTGCATTAGGGGGTTAGGCTTTAAGACATGAACTAAGGAGGAACTGAAACATCCAGTCCATAGCATGAACCCCTAATCTTAGTTCTATGATCTCAGGTTTCTTGACAAACACAAGCAGTTTTGAGTCATTATTTTTCTTTTCTCATTATGTATGTGTGTGGGTTGTTATTGTTTTCACATGTGTTGGGGTACACATATGTGCCAGTGCATATGAAGGCCCAATATTGATGTTAAGGATTCTCCTCTATCGTTCCTTATTCACTGAGGCAGGATTTTTCTTTCCTGTTCTTTTCTTTTATTGAAAATACATTTTTCAAAAAAAAAAGAAAGAAAGAAAGAAAGAAAATACATTTTTCCAGTCATATAGGTTATGGCTCCCCTCCCCCTATTGCTCCTAATTCCTCCCCTCCCATCCAGATTCACCCCCCCCTTTCTGTATCCCATTAGAAAACAAACAGGTTTCTATGGGATAATAATTAAATATAATATAATAAGATAAAACAAAACTAATACGTTAGAATTGAATAAAACAAACAAGGAAAAGTGCCCAAAAGAAAGCTCAAGAAACAGAGACCCACTTGTTCCAACACTCAGGGATCCCACGAAAATAATAAATTTGAAGCCTTAAAACCTGTAAGGAGAGAGAGAGAGAGAGAGAGAGAGAGAGAGAGAGAGAGAGAGAGAGAGAGAGAGAGATGCTCCAAAGAGGCCACTGAGTTCATCTTCTGTTGTCCATCTCCTGCTGGGCATGCAGCCTACCCTTAAGAGTAGTTTGTTTCCCCTTGGAGGAAATTCTATTTTCATTTGCAAGTCTGGAGGCAGGGCCTTTCCATCAAACCCGGAGCTCACTGATAAGGCTATTCCTGCTACCAGCTTGCTCTGGGGAACCCCTGTCTCCACCTGCTGGGGCTGGAATTACAAGAAAGAGTACCATGCTTACCTAACATTGACGTGAATTTCTGGAGGACCAAACCCCACTTCTCATCTTCAGCAGGAGTCATCGCCCAGCCCCCTTTGTACATGTTTTCACCCCCCACCCTCCTCCTCCTTTCCTGGAACTCCAGTAGCTCATATGTTAGCTCTGTTACGTAGTCCCACAGACCCTGAGGGACTATCTTCCAGCTGCTCTTCTGCTGGTTTGGTTCGGTTGTTGCTAATGATGTGGTTGGTTTGGTTCTGAGTTTAGGTTTGGTTGTTGCTGCTGTTGTTTGAGTGTGTTTTGGTTGTTGTTGCTGTTCGTTTTGTTGCCTAGCCTGTTTTTTCTCTATTATTCAAAGATAATTTCTCTCCTGTCTTCAGGCTCACTGGTCCTTTTCTCTACTCCACTTTTGAGCTCATATATTGAGATTTTTCTTTCAACTATTTTTTTCCCCACTTCTAAATATTCATTCACTTTGGTGAGTTTTTCCTGTTTATTTTTGCTAAGGCTTGATACTTTTTGCTTGGAGTGTATTTGTAATTGTCAAGTGCAGTTTTGGCATGGCTGTTTGGTTTGACAGGGACATGGGGGTGAGGCACTACCTTGTCACCCCTAGGTGGAAATAGAAGCCAAGCTCTCACTAAGCCTCCAGTGGTTCCCAAAGAGGAGAGAGTCCTCCTTGCTGCTGAGAAGGGTAGGGATTCTGGTCCCTGTATGGTCTTTCCTGGTACCCAGAAGAGTCCTCGGACCGCAATGTGAGTCCGGATTGCCCAAAGGCATCAAGTGACACCACTGCAATGTAAGGTGGGGTGAGAGGAGGGATGCCGCGCCAGGGCTGGAGCGGGGTGAGGGGTGGGGGTGGGGGGTGGGGGTGGGGGCTGGGGGGTGAGCGGGTGGGGAGGAGGGGGGCAGGGGGGGTAATGTTCCACCTGGACCATGCCAGAGGCAGCGTTGAGGCACCTGTGTACCAGCCTTGCAATGATGGTGTCTATGTCTAGGAATGCAGCTCCATCTTGCGCTTGCCTACCATCCTTGAAGCCCCTCCATTGATCCTCAGCACCGCATAAGCCAGGTGAGGTGTTGCAGACCCGTTGGCCAAGCACTCGGGGTACAGAACAGAGGGATCGGAAGTTCTGGTCATCCTTGGCTACCTAGCAAGTTCGAGGCCAGGCTGGGCTGCACAAGACCTTATCAAAAGAAGAAAGGATTACAGACAACAGGGCACCTGGCCTTTGTTAACAGGGCTGGTGGGGTAGCCACTGTTTTTCTCTGTGGTGTTTCCTTATCCCTTTCCCAGCATCTCACTGAGAGAGAGCAGGCTTTTGTTTTCACTCATTCGTTTGCTCATTCATTGTCATCTGTCCCTGTTTCTGAGCCGGAAGCTTCTCTGTCTTTTTGTTTGAGATATATAAGGCGGGGTGGGGGTGGGGTGGGGTGGGGGGAAAACCAACCTCAGGAAACTCAGAAGCATGCTGTCTTGAGGTCTCTCACCAATCTGCCTTCTCATGCACACACTTCAGGCTTCGTATTGCCCAGAGTTTGTCTTTAGTTGCCCTTAGCAGAAAGAGTCGGGAACGTGTGTTTATTTCACCCACCTGGAGCTAGAAGTTTCCTCTTCCCTCCTGTGCTCATGATGAGGGGCATATGGAGGCCAGAGGTCACTTTTAAGTGTCCTCCCCTGTCACTCTCCTTACTTTATGAGACAGGGTCTCTCACTGCAGTTTCTCGTTGGTTCAGCTAGGCTGGCCGCCCATTCAGCCCCAGGGATCCTCCTGCCTCGGCCTCCCCAGTGCTGGGATTGCAGGCGTGCACCTCTGTATGTGGGTGGTGCGGGATCTGAGCTCGTATTTTCATGCCATGTGTGGCAACCGTTTTACCCACTGAGCCATCTCCCCCAGCCCCCTATGCTCTTTTAATAGACGCCTTTCCTGTTTCCAGTATTTTATTTCCCCGACATTACTCTGGACTCAATCACTTCTTTGTCAAACACTGTTTGTTTGTTTGTTTGTTTGTTTTTAATGACAGAAATCAAGAACTATGTGCTACGTGTGGCCAGTGCTATTAGAATTGTCACTGCCTCTAGGCCCTCCCAGTGGCAGAACAAGGAAGTGTGGGTATGTGTCACAACCCATGTGTACACATGCATCCGAATTGTGTGTGTGTGTGTGTGTGTGTGTGTGTGTCTTTGTGCGCACTCACACTGAAAATTCCAGTGCACAATCACAATGATCATTCTAGCATTTTTATTATTATTATTATTATTATTATTATTATTATTATTATTATTATTATTAGTGAGTTCCTTCTTTGAGGAAACTTGACTGTCCTTGTCTACATTATTTGTTCAACACTGGGATACAAATAGAGTTATGGGAACCAGATCTACTGAGGCCAAGATAATGTTTGTGAGCAGTTCGACAGTAGCCTTGCGGCAGCCGAACAGAACACCATTTCCCAGAGTTCCTTGCCTCAGCTCTGTGTCCCCACCTCCTTCCATGTGGTTTATGTCACTCACTTGTAATGAGGCTTGAGTCACTGGCCACATCCTAGAGTTGACCTTATGTTCACCCCCCTCATTGGCGATGTTTTACAGTTCATATAAAATTCCCCTTTGTGGTGTCTGGTCTCGTGGGTTTTACGGGTACCCAACTGTCCTAGTTCCTTTTCCTGTGGCTATGATAAAAAAAACATTCTGACAAAATCAACTTAAGGGAGAAAGGTTTTGCTTTTGCTTACAGTTCAAGATACAGTCCGTGGTCAGCAAGTCAAGGTGGCAGGATCTTGAAGCATCCATCTTCTGGAAACAGAAGGGTGAGTGCATGCTCTTGCTTGGTTCCCTTTCTCTATATCTGCAGTCCAGAGCCCAAGCTGGGAGGTCTTCTCACTCAAGTACTGTAATCCTGACAACTCAGAAGGCCCACTGGCTGGGTGATTCTGGATCTGTCAAGCTTACAATTAACACTAAACATCACACCAATCAGCACATCCGCCCATACAGCAATCCTGTCACCCTGATTGGCACTTTGTCCTTAGTGGTTTTATTTTTGCAGATATTATTGTGCTCTCTCTCTCTCTCTCTCTCTCTCTCTCTGTGTGTGTGTGTGTGTGTGTGTCTATGTGCAGGTGCATGCATGCCACAGCATGTGTGCAGTGGTTAGAGAACAGCTCTTGGGAGTCCATTCCCTCATCTTCCCTTCCACCTTTTTGTAGGTTCTGGGATTGAACTTAGGTCCTCAGGCGTATGCAGCAAGCCCCTTTACCCACTGAGCCATCTTGCTGGCCCTTAGCTCCTTTTTTGGGTACTGCACAGTGTGTACATGTGTATGGTCTCATTGGGAAGAATATCTGGGTTGTGCTATTAGATATTCCCAAGGTCTGGGGAGTTGGCTCAGTCAGTAAAGTGCTTGTCATACAAGCGGGAGAAGCCAAGTCCCGTTCCCCAGACCCACATTAAACAAACAAACAAACAAAAACCGTGTGTGTCAACATGCCTGTAAAGCCAACAGCCAGCGTCAGGAGTGGGGGACAGGGAATCTGTCTAACTAGTGAGAGTCAGGTTTCAAGAAATAAGGAGAGCTGGTGAGATGGCTCAGTGGGTAAAGGGGCTTGCCACCAAGCCTGATGACCTGTCCTTGGCTGCCAGGAATCAGTCAAGGACACGATGGAGGGAGAGAACCAACTCCCACCAGTTATCCTCTGACCTCTGACCTCCACATACCCCCCCACACACACAAATACATAAATAAACAAATAAGAATTTTAAACTTCTTTTAAAAATGGTGTTTGTGGGGACTTTTGTCTGTTTCATTTTGTTGAAGGAAAGAGGAGGCTTGGTGTGTAAAGTGGCCGCTGCACAAGCATGAGGATCTGTGTTCCAATCTCCAACACTCATGTAAAAGCTGGACCTGTCATAAACATCTGTAATCCTAATGCTGAGGGAGCAAAGCACGTGAATTCCTGGAGTTCACTGAACCCTGACCCTGACCCTGACCCTAAGCCAGCCTGGCTGAGTCGACTAGCTCCAGGCTCAGTGAGAAACTCTGTCTCAGAAAATAAGGTGGAGAGATGCCCCGTGTTGACCTCTGGCCTCCACACACAAGTGCACTCACATGCACATATATGTGGACATATACACACAATTTTTGTATGTGTGTGTACAGTTGTTGCAACTGTTAGAAATGTCCTAATCTCCTTTCTGTTGCTGTGATTTAAAAAAAAACCATGATACGAGACAGCTTGGGTAAGAGAGTTTACTTCATCTTACACTTTTGGCTCACAGTGCACCATCAAGGTGTTAGGATTCTGCTTCCGTCCGTCTACCTGTGATGTCTTATATATTAATTATAAAACAAGGCATTCCAAGCAGAAGCTTATATGTTAATTATAAAACCACAAAGGAACGCTACTTACTGGCTTGCTCCCAGGTCCATATTAAGTTACCTTCCTGACAGACCCCAGGCCACCTGCCTAGGAATGGTGCCACCCACAGTGGGCCCACATCAATTAGCAACCAAGGAAACGCCCCCACAGACACATCCACACGCCAGTCAGAGGAAGGCAATTCTTCCATTGAGGTTAACCTCTTCCGGGGGTGTCGGGCTTAGCCATCACAAAAGGAATATAATTTTGACAAATTCTCTTTGTACTTCGCCTGAAAATAAACTGAGCATGCGTGTAGATAAGCATCTATTTCTAGACTCTTTCCTGTGTAATAACCAATTCATTGGGTCGCTGCATCTTTTAAAAGATCAGATAGGACCTCAGGACGCAGTAGTTCGGCTAATAAGAGTGCTTCGTAGCCCACACGAATCCCATCCCCCAGTAGACCGACAGAGGAAGATCAGAAGTTCAAGGTCAACCTTGGTTGTATAGCAAGTTTAAAACCACTTTGGTCGATGTGAAACCCTAGCCAACCTTCCCCCGAGTGCGACACTTGTCTGCTTTCCCTCACCTCCTGCAGGTCAGTGGTTGGTTTTTGTCCCCCACTCTTTCATTTTTTTTTTAATTTTTATTTGTTTCATTAGTAGTAGTAGTTAAAATTATATGTACATGTGTGCATTTGTGTGTGCTATGTGCATGTGAATGCAGGTGCCTGCAGAGGCCAGAAGAGGGCGTCAGATACCTTGGATTTGGAGTTACAGGTAGTTTTATGTCACTGTACAATCTCCAGCCCCCGTTGCACCCCTATTCTTTCTGACTGCATGCTCCCTTTTTGCCCTGCTCACCACTCGCTTCCCCCCCCCCCCCCCCCCCGCCCCACATGAAGTCTTCATGGTCTCAAGTCTCCTTCCTCCCCTTACCCGCTGGTTTCTCTACTCATATCTTGTCCGACCGTGGGACACTAAGACCCTCAGACCCTCTTCCCTGTCATTCGCTTCTAAGTCTATCTGCCCAGAGGACAGCACAGGCTCTGAGTCACAGAAACCAGGCTTGGCTCTGGCTGTGTCTCCCCCTAGAAACCGGACCGGATACCCTAGAGGCTGACTTCCGGCATCGGAGCTGACCTGAAGGAGCAGGACCTGAAGGTGGTGAGAGCCCCTATGCGGCCTTACCACACCCCACAAGCCATCCACTCTGGCCTGGCCTGGCTCTCACTCCATGAGCACCTTGCAGCCTACCCTGTTGGCTGCTCTCTGGCCTCCTGTCATGACTTGTAGAACCAAAGACTTTTCTCTATAACAGAACGTACAGTGAGCCATCACCTGCTGTCAGGCCTGCACTTTGAGGACATTGTGCCTTATTAGAATCACATCTAGTGTCCATGGATGACATGCCCTGGCTTCTATACTTCTGAATGGGTCTCTTTCTGGTAAACAGGGTGGCCAATCCTTGTCTTAAAAGGACAGAGCTTGCCATGTGATCATCTTAACTCCTTCCCATATCACTGGTAACTTTATGAAAACCCGTGCATAGTGACACAATGGCTGCCTTCTCAGTGGATAGGAAATGCCAGTCTGTGAATGTGACTGCTCTCTTACAGTAGCCGACTCATGAATCCGCCCACGGATTCACTCAGTCCACAACACCTGCCCTAGGCCAGGCCTGTGGAAACAGGGACTCAGAGCCAGAAAAGCCCATAATCATTTGCAAGAAATCCCTTATCCAGCGCATCTTGTCCCAGCCTTCAGTGACCATTCCAAGGTCAAGAGGGCGGGCTGGAGATATGGCTCGGCAGTTAAGAGTGCTGCCTGCTCTTGGGGAGAAGGTGAGTTTGGACCCCAGCTCTCACACAGCACGGTTCACCACTACTTGCCATTCCAGCTGCAGAGTGTCCAACACCCTCTTCTGGCCTCCCTAAGCACTGACATACATGTGCCTCACACATGCATACACATAAAGTTCAAAAAATAAAATAAAATCAATTTCACAATGTTAACACTGGCTGAAGCTAGCCTCTGTGGAAAGATGCTAATATCGTAGGTACCCAAGGAGATGGGAATAGGGTTGGGGTGCGTAGCGCAGAATAGTGTCTCTGTCAGAGAGACTGGTGTCCACCTTCCTCTTGGTCATCTGCTGCCTTGCCTCCCAGTCTTTCGAGATATACTAAAATCAGGGTGGGGCAGCTCATGTTTTCCCAGATCTCACCCCAGCAACCAGTCTTGTACCCGTCTGGCCACTGGGCTCTTCAAATGCCCCCCAAGAAAGCCTAGGGAAGCCACATTCTGAACTTTGCTTTGCTTGTTTACTATGCAGTTCTATTTGTGTCACTTAGGGCCGTCTAAAAAATGAGGCTCTCCAGCACTCAGGGAGGCAGAGGCAGGTGGATCGCTGTGAGTTCAAGGTCAACACAGTCTACAAAGCGAGTCTAGGGCAGCCAAGGCTACACAGAGAAACCCTGTCTTGAAAAACCAAAAAAAAAAAAAAAAAAAAGGAAAGAAAGAAAAAGTAAAAAATGAGGCTCTGTTGCAGATGGATAACAAGGAACATGGATGCGAGGTTATTTATAGGAGTATGGGTACCTTGCACACCACTGAAAAAAACGCCCCTCCCTCTCCCAACAACTGTTGACTGCCTATAGACCCTCAGGCATGAGTGTCTTTGAGAGATGGCATACCAGTGGGCCCGATCTTCTGCAAGTCTTCTGTGCGGAACCACAGCTGCTGAGAATTCAAGAATGCAACAGCCATACCATGCCCTGAAGACAGTGTTCCATGGCGCTCTACCCCTTCCATGACTCTTACAGTCTTCCCACTTTCTCCTCCAGAGTGTTCCCTGAGCCTTGAAGAGGTTGGTGTAGATGTCCCAGTTAGGGCTGCGCACTCAGCAGTCACTTGCTCTGACCACTTTGACAGGTTACGAGTCTGCACAGCGGCCACTGCCTATGGTATAGAGCATCTTCTCAGACCAAGGGAACACTCTACATTAGGAGCCCCTCCCCTTGCACTAATTAATGCAAGAATATGTTCAACCCAGGGGTGCTGGGAACCCGCCTAGAACCTGGTTCTTCACAGGCAGCCCCAACATAGCTCATACTCCCCAGCTTTGTGAGAGAAAGGATGGTGAGAGAACACAGCTCACATGGCCTATACTAAAAATGTCTGCCACAGGGACCATGGCACAGGGACACCGAGGGACTCCCTGAGGAAGCACCATCCCAACAGTGACCTAAAGGACAAACAGGAGTTACGAAGGTGGCATGAATTAGAACAAAGTTAAATGACACAGGTGTGTGTGTGTGTGTGTGTGTGTGTGTGTGTGTGTGTGTGTAAGCACCACAATGAAGCCTATCACTATGTATAGTAGTCTAAAAAAATATTATTTATAAGGAAAGAAAAGAAAAAAAAGAAAGCACCTAAGTGCTTTCATGATCTGGATTCAATTCTCAGAACTCATGTTAAAAAAAACAAACAAACAAACAAAAAACAAAAACAGACAAACCACAACAACAACAACAAAAGTGTGGTGGTGTGTGTGTTTATAAGCTCAATTCTGGGGGAGTTGGAAATGGACAAGTCCTGGAAGCTGGTCAGCCATCCCAGCCTGCTTGGCAAGATCCAGACCCAGTGGGAGACCCTGTCTCAAAAAGCAAGGAACAACAGCTGAAATTGTCCTCCGGTGTCCACACCCATGTACACATATGTAGATGTATACTCCCACACACACACACACACACACACACACACACACATGTGTTCCTGTGATGTGTATATTCACATAAGTAAAGAAGGAAAGGTCACCTGGGGGAAGGGAAGAGCACATGTAAGTACCAGGAGACAGCATGGCTCAGGCTGGAGGGAGCCTGCCCCGTGTTGTTGGAACCCTCAAGCCCTCCTGTGGAGAGGTCCCAGTGATGGGGGCTGAAGCCTCCTCTTCTGTCTGCCGTCCTCTCAGAGTGTCTTCTATGACAGAGACGCTACCCCACGGCCCTGCTTCTTCTCCTTCCACTCACTCTTCAAACCCACCACGTATCATTTGCTACAACCTTCATGCCCAGTGGAGCAAGATGGCGCCCCACAAGGCCCACTTGACCTTCTAGCGGTTGAGCCTGGCTCACTTGCTTCCACTTTGTCTCTTCACCTTGGATCCCCGGGAGCCCCTCTTCTGCTCACCCTGATGCCCCTCGTCTCTCCTCTCTGATGGGGCCTGTTGCTCATTCATCAAGGATGCTGAACATCCCAAGAGGCCTCCCACACCCAGTTCTGACTGCATCCCTCATGTCTTGGGTAGCCCTGAGTAGGATACCCTGACCATCTCATTGTCCTAGTCAGAGCTTCCATCCAGCTGATGATGCCCAGAGCATGAACAGTAGACCCCATTGTCACCTTTCTCCTCGGCTTCTCATATCTACTTCACAGTGGTGCCCATCCATCTGCATTGCCACCCACAGATCTCCTCCCTAACTCAGGTCAAGGTCTCTCACAGGGAGGTGGAGACAGGACCTCCCTCCCCCTCCTCCACACCAATTCTTGCTTTTCCTTTCCTCTTTTTCCCTCCCCACAGCCTCCTAGTGCACTCTTTATTGGGGATACTTACTGTGCCCCTGTATTGAACCTCAGGACTTTTTAGCCTTTAGCAGGAGATGTGTAACCTTTTTTGATGAAGTGATATGATATTTGGTCAATAAATATGTTGGGCTGCACTCATCACTATCCTGGGACATGCGTTGGACATGCCCGGAAGTCATCTTTTTCTAGAGGCCCTGCGGGTCTGTTGACTCTGGCCCGCCCGCCTGTGCAGCCCTGCCCAGACTATGTTCCCTTCTCTTCTTCCACTCCCGCCACTCTGAGCTTGTCAGTTTCTCTGCCATTGCATAACTGAATCCCACAAAGGTTGGGAGCTAAAAACAACACGGAGCATTTATTATTTCACACAGTTCCTGAGGGACAGGAATTCGGGAGCGGCTGAGCTGGGTGGTTCAGGCCGCTGGGTGGAAAGGTGAGATGGCTGAGGTGTCTTGTAGGAAAGCCAGCCAAGGTGACAGTCTTCCTCTCCACTGATGGGGAAGCGGCCACACAACGAAAGAGGCAAATTCATGAGAAAATTTAAGGATTTTTACACAGCAGAGGAGCAAACATCTGAGACTGAAGCAGTCAGGAAGGCTCTGGGTACAGGCCAGGCAGTAGAGTGCTTGCCCACCATGTACAGAGCGAGCCCAGCTGTCACAAGGAAGGAGGGAAGGAAGGAAGGAAGGAAGGAAGGAGGGAAGGAAGGAAGGAAGGGAGGCCCCACCACTCAAATGGGGCACAGCATCCTGCAGGCTCTTGTTCTCAGCGCGATTCTTGGAGCCTTAGCTTCAGCCCATTTGGGCCCCCAAGACACTGTCCACCCTGAGTCTCTGTCTGACCTACATGAAAATCTACAGCCCTCACATGCCATTTCTCAGGAGGTCACTTAGAGACAGAGGACAGCTCTCAGCCACTCACCGTGAGCAGACCCACTCCCCCCAAATCCCTTTGGCCTCAGACCAGTCACTTGCCCTCTCAGGACGCTGGGTGAGTGGAGCAGGTCGTGCACCTCCATCAGGAGCTGAGCTGTGCTGCGGAGTTTAGGGGGTGCCTGCTAAGGCTGAGAGACCAGCTGCCTAGGGTCACATACCTGTGGGGGTCCTCAGAAAGAGACCCTAGGCTCAGCATGCCCAAATATCAGGGACCACGGGAAATAGACATAGCTGTCACCTGTGGGCAGCACAGACTTGAAGATTTCAGAGCCCTCGTCCCTGGATGAAGAGACCTGGAGGGATAGAAATAGGGGAGAGGAGGCGGGTAAGTAGCATCTCGTTATGGCCTGGAGTGATTTCCACTCTGTGAAGATGCTGCACATTACAGAATGAGGCAAGGTTTTACACAGGTGCAGGGGGCAGGGTGGTGGATGGTGGAGGCGGGGCGGGGGGTGGGGCTGGGCGAGGGCGGGGCAGTGAGCATGGTAGCACACACCTTTAACCCCAGCACTTGGGAGGCAGAAGAAAGCTGGTCTCTGTGAGTTCCATTCCAGCCAGGTCTATATGGTAAATTCCAGGCCAGCCATGGCTAGCTACGTAGTGACTCTTTCCCTCTCTCTCCCTCCCTCCCCACTCCACCACTGGAAAAAAAAAAGGAAAGGAAAGGAAAGGAAACTGAGCAAGGGCTGGGGAAATGATTCTGTGTGCAGTGAACCTGCTGTGTATCCTGACTTCAGATTCCAGGCCCACACAAAAGCTGGACATGGCGGCTCACATCTGTGATCTGTGCACTTCATGCTGCCCATGAAAGACAGGCACAGGAGACTCCCCAGAAGCTCTCAGGCCAGCTAGCCTGGCCTTTTCAGAAACTATGAGCAAGAGACTGCCTCACACAAGAAGAGGAGAGGGCTGACCTTTTCTGACCCCCGCATGTATGCTATGCACATGCACCTGCATGCACCTGGACCTGCATGCACCTGCACATATATGCACATATACATCACATACACATACACACCTGCACTAAAGGTTCCCTAGCTAGTCATATCTGCACAAATTATGCAATGTCAGCCTCCAGTCTCATTAGTGACATCCTAGTAACATCCATGGCCAAGGCAGCTGCCTCTGCATACCTACACCATCTCAGCCCACTCCCCACTGCCCTGCCATCTGGGTCCCCAGCACCCAGGAGCAAAAAGACTATGTTTCTCCCAGGCTCCTCATCAGTGCTCCTTATCTGACCCACCCTGCTTACCCTGGTGACTCTGACAGTGTCTACACCAGGGTGCTGTCCCCATCTGCCTCCACAGCAACGCAGGGAACCAACGAGACCCCTGGTATCTGGCTACCCTGGTACCAGAGTGTCCCAGGAAGCCTAAGGGGTTTTGAATTTCTGCAAACCTGTTTGCTCACCACTGTAACCCTGAAATAATTAATCATTCCCATTTTAGTTTAGTTCAGTGTGTTATTTCATATTTTAAATGGGGTCTAATATAGTTCAGGTTAACTTCTGACTTGCTGTGTAGCCAAGGATGACATTGAACTCCTTCTCCTTCATCCTCCTCTTTCCGAGGACTGAGATTACAGTCTTGCGCCAACGTACCTGGTTTCTGTGGGGCTAGGGACGGAACCCAGGGCTTCATGCATGCCTAACAGGTACTGTTTACCAGCCAAGCTAAACCCACAGCCCTCTCATCTCATGTTTAGTTTACCTCTTCCAGAAAATCCTCCTCTCGTGGTGACAGGTATTCACAGATGCAGACATTGTCAAAAGTCCATCTCTTCCAGAAGCACACAGGTTCACAGGTGTGCTCCAGCCTGGCTAATGAAGCCAGTCAGTGCCTGTGACAGCAGTCATAGGCTTTTCCTTGGATTTTTCATCCAAATTCAGTGGCTTTCATAACAGGTCAAGCTCAGGACTGCCCCTTGACCTTCCTTACCCACCAGGTAAAATCAAACACACACTCTCCCCCCCCACACACACCCTACCCCCAGGGTCCTCTTCTCCAAGTTAAGAGGTCCCAGGAGCCAGAGCTAAGGCAAAGAGATCACAATGGACACTAGTAAGGGTGCTAGCATCATTGCTGAAAGATGCTGCCTGTCGCTCCAGGAGCAGCAGGTCAGTGACCAGCAGGGAAGGGGCTGCAAATGCGCTGTGCCTCACTGACCCAGCATAGGAGGCTCAGCCACTTGCCTCTGCCCGCTGGATTCTGTGTCCTCACTCTCCACCCCCAACCCCACTCCAGACCTTAGCTTGGCCATTATGTGGCCTCTCAGGCTCTCTTCATCAGGCTCTCTTCATCAGGGATCCCTTGGAGAAGGGTACCAGCTGTGCTGCAGACTTGCTGCTCAGCACCTGGCACAGTGTGCCCCTGGCTGAGTCACCTGACAGGAAGTGGATGCACCAACCAGGGAGCTGGTTGTCTTAAGGATCCTGTCTGTCTTAATGATCAGCTCAGGCCATTTCCGCTCACTTCTCCTGCGAGATGCAATTCATGCTGGGAATCTTTCCCTCTTCCCCGAGCATGCTCGTGCCCAGAGGATGCTCAAAGGGAGTTCTGGTAGTTTCTTGTCCTACACTATTAGGCTAGGAGTTCATGGTTAGGGCCCTTGAGGGATATTAGAGCACTCAGCCGACTCTATGCAGGTCCTTTCCATGGGAACATCTGAAGCTTTTAATTGATTACCAGAGTGGCATGTAGCCGTTGTAGGAAAAAGGACTGACAAAACACAGGCAAACAAAACCAAAATAAAATATGATAAACAACACTGGCACTTCCACCAGCTACGTGTGCCTACTGCAGGCATTCTTGGAGTAGCTTGAAATTTTTTCTGTGTGCATGGGGGAGAGGAGAGGGAGAGGCGAGAAAGCAAGCAGCAGCGGGGCAGTGGGGAAGGCGCTGCAAATGCGCTGTGCCTCACTGGCCCAGCTGCTTGCTTCTTCCAGTTGGCTTCTGTGTGGTCGTCCCTCACCCCCACCCCGCTCCAGACATCAGCTCAGACATTATGAGGCTACCTGGTAAGTCTTCACACAGGTAGCTGTTAGGAGACCACTGGCAAGGGTTGGTGTTCGCCTTCCACCATGTGTGTCCCAGGGATCCAACAATCTTAGCAACAAGTTCTTTTATCTACCGAGTCATCTTCCCAGCCTATCCACCTTATTTGTTGGAACAAGATCTGTCTCTGTCTCTCTCCCTCCATCCATCCACCCACTCATCCATCCCTTTCTCCCTCCCTCCATCCATCCATCCCTTACTCCCTCCATCCATCCCTTTCTCCCTCCCTCCTTCCATCCATCCATCTCTCACTCACTCCATCCCTCCTTCCCTCCCACCCTCCCTCCATCCCTCTCTCCCTCCCTCCATCCATCCATCCATCCCTCACTCACTCCATCCCTCCCTCCCTCCATCCATCCATCCCTCTCTCCCTCCATCCATCCATCCATCCCTTACTCACTCCATCCATCCATCCCTCACTCCATCCATTCCTCCCTCCCTCCCTCCCTCCATCCATCCCTCTCTCCCTCCCTCCCTCCATCTCTCTCTCCCTCCCTCCCTTCATCCATCCCTCTCTCCCTCCATCCATCCATCCATCCCTTACTCACTCCATCCATCCATCCCTCACTCCATCCATTCCTCCCTCCATCCCTCCCTTCCTCCCTCCCTCCCCTCTCTCCAAACCTCCAGCAGCTCGATCCCCAGGGATCCTCCTGTCTCTGCCTCCCCAGGAGTGGGGATTGCAAACTAACAGGGCACACCTGGCTTTTGTCCTACTAATCCCAGGGACCCCAACTCAAGTCTCTAGCTAGCAAGTGCTTCCCTGAAGCACATCAGTCTCCCCATGCCCTTGTTTCTCTGCTTCATGCTGTGTGAACAAAAATGTCACGGCGTTGTTCGGATGCCTGCCAACTGATGTAGTTCACCCACCTCTGCGTACTCCTCACATTTCCACCGACAACCGTATCCAGGCATGCAGGACTCCCTCGTGCCCTTGGCAGATGCCCCGTTGTTGAGCAATGCGTTTGTTTCCACTTCCTGTTTACACAATATTCTACAACGAGCTTTGCAGTCCCCACCCCATCCCCTTAGAGCCAAGTTCAGACACTTGAGACCCCTGAGCACTGGAAATATTTGGCACCCTCTCCCAATAAGGTCTGCGGTTAAATACAACAAACCCCTGTTTTCTCCCCCATATTGTACTTAAAATTCAGATTGAGAATCTCTGACTCCCAAATCCAAAGTCTGAAATGCTTTGAAACTCAAAGCTTTTTTAAAGTACTGACATGATCTCACAAATAGAAAATTACCCACAATAAAACAAATTGAAAGGGTTATATAAGAATAACTTTAGGCTTCATACATGTTAAATATGAAGCATGACCATCACCCCAATGGACACTCTGAGCCAGGGCCACATGTTTAATCCGCTCCTAGATTCTAGTCCATAGAACTGGGAGCAACATTAAGTGTTGGTTGTCGCCTGGCACCCACTAAGCTCTGAACATGACCCTGTTTGACTTTGATGGACCTTGTTTCAAAGCCTACCAATCCTTCCTCTTCCTCCTCCTCCTTCTTGTCTTCTTCCTCCTCTTCCTCCTCCTGAGATTTCAGCCATCATAGAATCTGCTTTTCCTTTGCTGGACTCCTTGCCCCCTATCGCCTCCAATCCCAGAGCTAGAGCTAAACTAAGCACTCAGCATGCAGCAAAATACCTACTGTGTGCCCAGCCCTTGGCACAGAGTTTGACCACTCCTGGAAAGCACAACTGGATGAAAGTGAGCCATTGTCCCCGTGTGGCAAACAGCTTCCTCTGGAAAGATGAAAGCAAATATCTATTCACCCAATAATTAGCACCTGAATAGGACAGTGCCTGGACTCTTGTCTCAGTGGTGTACATGTGTTTCCAACTGCAAAATGCTTTATTGTATATATAATAGGGAGTTATATCTAAAATGCTTCACAACCAATATGTCATGGACACCAGCCCGCAAGGATGGGTGTCCTCATCCAGCTGAGTGAGGTCATGCACCACCTGCTGGGGTCCTTCAGTGAGGGATCCTGGGACAAATCAGAGTGTGTCTCAGGGAAAGACAAAAATGCCCAAGGGAACAAGGGCCACTTGAGCACCTCATGAGGATGCATAGCCACATCATGCATTCTAGCTGACACACACCTGCACTGGAGCTTCCCGGCCTCACCAAGGCAAACTGGGGGCGAGACTCGCCCACAGAAGATGTTCATGCCATTCTTAAAAAGGACTGTGAGTCAGGGGCTGTGGGCATTGTTTGTTTACATGAGGTCACTAAGGCACAGGCAGTCATACACCAAGTAAGTGGCTCACATCCGCCACCACAGCATCCGAAGATTTCCTCTGGTACTTGGTTGCTGCACAGCCAGCCAATATGCAAGCATCAAGCATCTGGCCATTAGAAGTACTGGGTCCCTAGCTTGCCAGCACACCGCACCTACCCAGAGGTGGGCAAGGCCAAAAATGAGTATAATCTTTCCCAGCCCTGGGCTGGTTAGGGTTCTGGTACTACAAGGCTTGGCCTCAGGCCACAGTCCTGATTCCCCCCCCCCCCTTTCTCTGCCACCTCCCTGCTATCTCCAGTCTCAGAGCCAGCAGAGTCCCCAGGAAAGAGGTGGCTGCCAGCCATCCATCCAGCACAGCAGGGGGGAATCCGGGGAGCGTTTCCAAGTGCAGGCATCTTTAGAAGGGACAGGCATAGTGTGACTCTCCATTCACCACTGAACAGCTGTGACACAAAGATGTCACCTCTCTGAGCTCATTCTCCTCATCTACACAAAACAAGTGAAGATAACAAACCTGATCTTTCACACCTAGTGCACAGGTGTATGTACATAGGTGTGTGTGTGTGTGTGTGTGTGTGTGTGTGTGTGTGTGTGTGTGTGGTATGTCTGTGTGTCTCTGTCTGTGTGTTTGTGTGTAATTGTGTATGTTTGTGTATGTGTGTGTTTGTGTATGTGTATATGTGTAGTATGTCTGTGTCTATGTGTGTCTCTGTGTGTGTGTGTCTATGTCTGTTTCCCTGTGTCTGTGTGTGTGTATGTGGCTGTGTATGTCTGTGTGTCTGTGTGTGTGTTTGTGTAGGTAGGAATATGTGTGTTTTCATGTGTCTGGTGCATGTATGTGCAAAGGCTAGAGGCTGACACTGGTGTCTTCCTGTATAAGGCTTCTCTCTGACCCCGGAGTTCACCTAGCTTAGCTTGCCTCAGGGCTCTCCTGTCTATACCTCCAGAGCATTGGGATTACAGGTCGGTTACAATACCCAACTGGCATTTATGTGAATGCTGAGTGTCTGAATTCTAGTCCACACACTTGCCTATCAAGCACTTTATCCACTGAGCCACCACCCAACTACTCTAGGAATCAAGTTACTGTCACTCTTTAAAATAGTTGAGAGCTGGGCACAGTGGCACATGCCTTTAATCCCAGCACTTGGGAGGCAGAGGCAGGTGCATCACTGTGAGTTCAAGGCCAGCGTGGTCTACAAAGCAAGTCAAGGACAGCCAAGGCTACACAGAGAAACTCTGTCTCGAAAAACAACAACAACAACAACAACAACAAAAGTTCAAGAAGTCCTGGACAAGGGACAAAGTGACAGGAGTCAGGAGTAGGCCCTTAGCTGAGTCCA
The DNA here is from genome assembly GCF_964271855.1 of Acomys minous. NCBI lineage: Eukaryota > Metazoa > Chordata > Mammalia > Rodentia > Muridae > Acomys > Acomys minous. The sequence continues at coordinate 69,689,565 of NC_140483.1, read as the reverse complement.
TAGCCACAGGCTCATCCCCTATCTTACCTTCCCCTCCCCTGCAGTCCCTGGCTTTAGAAAGGCTGTCATTTCTTCTACGTGTGTGTGTGTGTGTGTGTGTGTGTGTGTGTGTGTGTGTGTGTGTGTGTCTGTGCATGCACATATGTGTGTGAGAATATACAGACTTGTGTTTATGTGGTGTGGAGGATAAAAGTCACCCTCAGGTGCTATTTTTCAAGCACCAGACACCTTGTTCTATGAGACAGGGTCTCTTCATTGACCTGGAGCTGTCGAATTAAGCTGGAATGGCTGGCCATTGAGTCCCAGGAATCCCTGTCTCATCCCCGAGCTGGATTGTAAGGGCACGCCACTATGGCCAGCTTTCTTCTGTTTTCTTTTCTTGTGGGTTTCGGGGATTGAACTCGGGTTCTTGTGTTTGCACAGCAAACACTTGGCTGCCTGAGCCATCTCTCCAGCCTCCTTTGCATTTTGCACGATATAATTTGGGTACCCAGAAGCCTTCCTTTAGGAGAAACATTTGTGCCGGATGATATCAGCCTAATTAAGGGCTCCATTTTGGGGGCCTGGTTGCTTCCCCCAGTGCCTAACTCCTGCCAAGCCTAACTGGCCCCAGGGCAGGCCAGCTACCTGAACATGCGGGCTCCGGAGGCCTGGGCACCAGTATGCCCTGCCCCCGCCATGATTGATATCTTGATTAGGCGCCAGGAGCTGGCGGGCCAGGTGTTACCTCGGCCTGGGCTGGAGGCAGCAAGCTCTACGAGGCCGGCCCTGAAAGGCACAAGCGTGTTCCTCGGTAGCAATGAGGCTTTGTTTGCCTTGGCAGCTCTGTGGCCTCCCTGGGGCCGGCCCCATAAAGGGTTTCTGTTCGGGCTGGAGGACTCATTGTCGAAAAATTGTCCCTCAAAAAATTAGCATGGTACAGTGGAGAAAGCAGAACGCCTGGCAAATGACAGCTGCTGGTCCCAGGCGAGGGCCAGGGAGAGGAGTTTTGCAAGGTGCCACCTCAGAAAGGCACCGGTCAGCCAGGCCAGGAGTGGCCCGATGGGTGGCAGGGTAAAGGCAGGTAAGGTGACGAGAGGTGGGGAGCGTGAAGTTGGGACCCTGAACGCTTCACATGGGACATCACCCATTCCTGAAGGGGTCTGGGAGACTTTGAGTCGGGTTCCTCTGTGAACTGCACTTGGTGCTGGCTTGAAGAAAGGGGGGGCTTAAAGAAAGGAGGTTTGGGTAGCAGTGATGTAAGAGAGAGGGAGGGAGGGAGGGAGAAGAGAGAGAGAGAGAGAGAGAGAGAGAGAGAGAGAGAGAGAGAGAGAGAGAGAACCCTAAAGGTTATGTGGTTAATTAAACATCAACAGCCACAGATACAATTATACCCTTTTGTGTCTTTCTCCCAGTGTGTTGATGGATAAATAACTAGATTAAAGGGGCCGAGAGCCCGGGTTGGAAGGGCCAGGCAGTAGGGGGAGATCCCTTCTGAATGGTGACCCAGGGCTCCCGCAGACCCCAGCAAGGAGGGAAAACAGTCAATTAGAGAGGAGAGAAAAGATGGAGGGAGCTGGGTTTAGCATTTGCATAAAGGCTGGGGCCCTGAGGCTGCCACCCTTCATGAGTGGAGAGAGGCAAGGATTCCCAGGCGGAGAGGCTGGAGTGTTATGTTAGGGTGAGACACGTGGCAGGTGAGCATCTCAACAGAAGCCTGTGTGCACCCAGTGTATATATATATATATAAGGCATGATCACCCCTGGTGACTGGGCCAATATATAGGATGTGCGTGCACATGCCCTGTGTGTGTGTATGTGCTTGCATGACACCGATGTGACCTTCTCACCCGAAAGGACATTTCCAGTGAATTGCACCTGGGTGGCTTGCGCCAACCTAACTCCTTTGTTGAGATACATGTGCAGATGTGTGTGGGTGTATACCTGGGCATACCGGAGCATAGCTGGACAAGGAAGCATAAAGCTGGCTGATTCTATTCCCACCCCCACCCCCCACCCCCACCCTCTACCCCTAGCAAGAAAGGCTAGCATCTGAAGATTCCCTGGGGCTCTCAAGATCCTGAACCTAGAACTACCCCCCAGGCTCACTGGGGGTCTATAGGAGTTGTTCCTTAAAATCTTCCTGCATGGTCCATGGATCCCCACCCTCACTCCAGACCAGCTAAGCTTTTCTTTTAGTCTCCCCCTGTGCCCCACCCCCCACCCCCGCCTATGTATGAATGTTTTTTTAACATCAAGTCTCATGTGTCCAGGCTGGCCTGAACTCACTAAGCAGCTGAATACAACCTTGAATCTCATGTGTGGGGGTAGGAGGTGGCATATGTGAGTGTGTGTGTGTGTTGGTGGGTGCACACGTGCATGCAAGCACACATGCATGCAAGCAAGTACCCGTGCACAGTGTGTGTGTGTGTGTGTGTGTGTGTGTGTGTGTGTGTGTGTGTGTGTAAGCTGGAGATTGATGCTGGGCATCTTCCTCAATTGTTCTTCTTCTTAGTTTTTGACGCAGAGTCCCTCAGGGAAGCTGGAGAGCATTGATTCTGCCAGGCTGGCAGGCAGTGAGGCCCAGGGAAGCTCCTCTCTTTGCCTTCTGCTTTTGAGGCAGGCGCATTACGGACTGAGTCATCTTCCTAGCCCTCAGCTTTGACCTCCACCTCCCCAGTCCTGGGATTTCATGCATGCAGGACCATACCTGGCACACTCTAACCCTCCCTGGGCTTTGGTGGTGCTAGGCAAGCACTCTACCAACTAAGCTCTATTCTCTTGCCCCCAATACCCTCTTTTCTACACAAGCAAGGAAAAGACACCAAGAAATCCAGCCGCCTAAGGTTAAGTGCTAACCTCTAACTTTGTGACTTAGACCACATGACACACTGCCAGAAGATGACGGTCAGAGTTAGTGGTAAAGGTTCGGCGAGGTCCCTCATGGAGGTAGGAGAGAGTCTGTGTATCCTGGCCTACCTGGGGCAGTCTCAAGTGATACCTGTGGGCCCAGCACAATTATCCACAGCTCCCTACACTCTCAGAAGTGTCCCAGTTTGAATGATGAACTCTATGGCTGTCCCAAATATAAGTGGGGCTCTAAGGAATGTTTTTCCCATCTCTGCCTTTTTGCCCTCCACTGTGTGGCTATTTTTAAAAATTTTTTCTCTCTGTGTGTTCATGTGTGTGTGCCATGGTTCATGTATGGAGATCAGAGACACCGCTCAGGTGTCCGTTCACACCTTCCTCTTTGTTTGGAGATAGGCTCCCGTGGTTTTTTTGTTGTTGTTGTTGTTGTTTTTTGTTTTTGTTTTTTGGGAGTTTGTTTGTTTGTTTGTTTGTTTGTTTGTTTGTTTTGCTGTTGGGCCCCTGTGTATACCAGGCCCATGAGCCCTTGTGGAGCTCCTGTCTCTGCCTCCTGCCTCAACTTGGAGGCACTGGGATCGTAGACTCACATTCTAGGGATCCAAACCCAGGACCTCATGCTTGCACCACAAGCACTTTACCCAGAGCTCTGCCTCCCAGCCCTGAGGCATCACTTCTAGGCTCCATTATGTCATGGCCCCCTGAGAGGACATCCTGAAGCCAGTGGGAGCCCTTTTCCATCCTTTCCACAGCACAGGACTCCTACATACACATCAGCCCTGGTGACTTGATGCATTCCCAAGAGCAAAAGGGCCCCACAGGTTCTGGGGTGCAGGCCAGCTTTCGAGCAGAAAGCGTCTAGACTTTGGGGTAACTCGTGGATGTGGGGCATTACTGTGAAACAGTAGTGGAGGGCCACATTTATGTGTCAACTGTTTGTCACATTCAGTTCTTAGTGTGGGCCAGGACCCCCTTTTCTACTGTAAATGTACGACCCCTCCCACTCAGGCTTGATGATTCCATAGCGCCCTCAGTCACCTCTCCACCTAAAGGCAGACAATTCTCTACGTCCTGAGCTCTGTGTAACCAGGATGTACTGCAGTCCAAGCTGGTGACGTACCTGTCATTCAATGTAGCCAACTGAGCATGCTCATTTGTCTGTGTTCACATGAGTGTAAAGAGACTGTCAAAGGCTTGGCATGGTAGTACATTCCCTTAATCTCAGCCCTTGGGATGCAGATCTTTGTAGTAGAGCTCAGTGAGTTTGAGACCAGCCTGGTCAGTCCAGGGCAGTTCCAGGACAGTTAGGGCGGCATAATAGGGCTGAAATTTTAAAAAGGAAAGCAAAGGAAGGAAGGAAGGAAGGAAGGAAAAAAGAATAAAAGTACCAAGATAGCAATTAGAGATGGAGAATTGTTTTGAAAATTCTGTTTAAAGTACACTAGACCCACATGGAAACACTCAGAAAGCGACCCCGGAGAGGACAGAACATCTTTGTGGTTTATTTTCCACCTCATGCTATTTAAGCAAAAGGACTTTTCCCGAAGCTTCTTCTTCCAGTGGTTCATTGTTGAAAATGCTTTTCTATCAGATTTAAACATTTTTAAATATCCCATTGACAAGAACATATTGTTGAACAAAATTTTAATTAAAAAGTAACATATACTTTAAAAAAATAAAGAAGACAGCCAAGCAGGGATAGTGAGAAAGCTCAGTGGCTAAAGAGCCTTGCTGCACAAATCCTGACAACAGGAATTCACTGCATTTCCATGTAAATACAGGAGGAGAAAGTGAACCCTACAAAGCTGTCCTCCAGCCTCTTCATGTTTCCTATGGCCTGTGTGCCTCACCCCATACACACACACACACACACTAATTATAATTTTAAAGATGCTCAGAAGAACTCATAAATTGAAGATATTCGGGGGAGATTAGAAAAAGCAGCCACAAATCACATGCAAAGTATTAGATAAAAGAGTAATGTCTGGGGCTGGCAAGATGGCTCAGGGCAAAGGAGCACACACACATGCCTTAGACCTGTGTAGACCTGTGCATGCTGCCACAGTCTCTGTGAGTCTCTATGTGCATCTGTCCTGCTGTGGCCAGGACCATGTGCCAATCCCACCAGCTCTTACAATCTCTCCGCCTCATCTTCTGCAGAGTTCGCTAAGCCCTGAGCGGAGGTATTTGACAAAGATATCCCATTTAGAACTGAGTGTCCCAAAGTCTCTCACTCTTCACATTGTCTGCCTGTGGCTCTCTGTATTTGCTGCAAGAGGAAGCTTCTTCCATGATGGGTGAGCAAGATACTAGTCTGTGAGCCCAGCAGAATGCCATTAGGGGCTATTTCGTTGCTACATTTCTACAGCAGAACAGCAGTATTTGGTTTTTCCCCTATGTCTATGGCCTGTCTAGTCTCAGGTTCTTAGCCACCCAGGGAAGTGTCAGGCATGGGTTTCATCTCATGGAGCGGGTCTAAATTCCAATCAGAGAGTGCTTGGTTCCTCCTACAACCCTCATGCCGCTATTTTACCCGCAAATCTTTCATGTAGGTCACCATTGTAGATTGCAGAATTTGTATCTGGGTTTGTGCTTCCACCCTCCTTTGGTAGTGTGCTTTTCCTCCCGGTACCATGAGCACTAGTCAGCAGGGATGAAGGCTCCGGGTAGTCACCAGCTTGATGTCTCTGTGTTTAGTGAGTTGTGGAGGTGTGATCTTCAACACTAGGGCCTTTCCATCAGTTTGTATAGAGCAATCAGTAGCCTTGGCAATAGCATGGGTTATTTGGGGGTTTCCATGGGACCCCGTAGGCCAACGGCTCCCGTTAGATGTTAACCCATTCCTGGCATTGGTGTGCTGAGAGAGGTCTGTTTGGGGCTTTGTCTTCCCTATTATTTGGTGATTCTAATTTAGATTCCAATTTCTTTTACATATGTATATATCTGAAGAAACTTCTGCTGCACCAGGTTTCCTTACAACCACTCAAGTGGCCCTTGATTTTAGCTGTCCCTCCCCAAGCTCCGTCCCATACCCCCTCCCTGTTTGATTCTGTCATTCCAATGCCCCACCTCTTCACCCAGAACTATTATATTTCCACTTCCTAAGGCGATCCTTCCCTTCTTCCCAGTCCCATCCCCTGTAACTAACCTCTGTGGTTATATGCATCATACTGGTAGCTGCTTATCAAAGACTTAAGAGCTAACGTCCACATATAAGTAAATGCATATCATATTTGCTTTTTGGGTCTGGGTTACCTCACACAGGATGATTTTCTTTTTCTCGCTCCATCCACTTACCTGTGACGTTCACAGTTTCACTTTTTTTAACAGCTGAGTAACATTGCATTGTGTAATTGTACCACGTTTTCTCTATTTATTCATCCATCAATGGACAATTTCCAATTTCTGGCTATTACAAACAGAGCAGCAACAAATGTGGTTGAGCAAATGACTCTGGGGTGGGATGATGCGTCCTTTGGGTATATGCCCATGAGTGGTATAGCTGGATCTTCAGATAGACTGATTCCCAGCCACACTGATTTCCATAGTGGTTGTACAAGTTTGCACTCCCACCAGCAATGGAGGAGTGTCCCCCTTACCCCACGTCCTCACCAGCATGAGCTGTCACTCGCATTATTGATCTTAGCCATTCTGACAGGCATAAGATAAAATCTCTGAGCTGTTTTGATTTGCATTTCCCTGATGACTAGGGATGTTGAACGTCTCTTTGGGTGCTTCTCAGCCACATGTGTTTCCTCCTTTGAGAACTCTCTGTTTGGATCTGTAGCCCATTTTTGAGTTGGGTTATTTGTTTTTTTCTAGATGTCCAGGATTTGTTCAGGCATAATAGTTTATTGATTGTTTGGAAGTTTCACAGGATGCACCTGGATTACATTCACTTCCCAGTCCCCCCAGGTCTACCTCCCACCTTTGTGACTTCCCCCAAAACAAAAGAAAAAGAAAAGAAAAACATTTTTTTCTTCCAGTTTTGTTGTCTATATACTCCCTTAAAGCATGGTCAAACTCCCAGTGGTCATCCCCTCAAAAAAAAAACAAAAAGCAAAACCGAGTCCTTTCCCACCCCACCAGAAGCCATCAGCTATAAAGACCTGCATTTAAGCATCCTTATCACAATTTTTAAGAGTTCTCGCAACGGCTTCCTGTCTAGATTGTTTCTTGAGAAAGGGTCATGGGCAGAGAGGTTGTCACAGAAGCCTTCTACGCCTCTTGCTCTCAACTGTGAGTCTGTAGTGTTCAATACCACCGGAAAAGACACTTCATTTCCCTTCGTGTCAGTGGCAACATGAATCATGGACTTCCGCACAGTTTCTGGTTATAACACAGGCCACAAACATCAACATGGCTTCAGGAGGCAACACAGACCATGCACAGCCCCATGGTAGTAAAATGGCCCCTGGCCACAACTGGACCACAGATGCTAACAAGGCCTCCAGCTGTAGCACACAACCCCTGGACATCAATATGGCCTCAGGAGGCATCACAGACCATATACATCCAAATGGCCTGTGGTGGTAACGTGGATCACGATGTCAACATAGCCTCTAGTGGGAGCACGGACCATGGATAGCAATACAGCCCCCAGCAACAGCAGACATCCAGATAGCCTCAGGTGGTAACACAGACCCCAGGTACCAACATGATTTCTTGCATGAACATGGACCACAGATCTAACATGGCCCCCAGTGGCAGCATGAACTAGGGACATCAGCATGGCTTCAGGTGGTTGCACCATCCTCAGGCATCCCCATGGCCTTTGGTGGTAACTGGGCCATGGACATCAACATGGCCTACGATGGGGTCTTAATGGACATCCACAGGGTCTCTGGTCACAACATGGACCGTGAAAACCATCATGATCCTCAGCCACACAAGCCACAGGATGTCCAGGGTTTTGTCTTTCATTTTAGTCTTTATAGACACATCAACCCTCTATCAGATACATGATTGAAACAAATCTTCTCCAGTTCTGTAAGCTTTGTCCTAACAGTTGTGTCCTTTGCCTTACAGAAGCTTTTTGGTTTCGTGAGGCCTCATTTATTAACTGTTACTCTTATTGCCTGTGCTATCCATGTTCTGTTTAGAAAGTCGTCTCCTGTGCCAATGGGTTCAAGGCTGTTCCCCCACTTTCTCTTCTGCTGGGTTCAGTGTGTCTGGTTTTATGTTCAGGTCTTTGATCAATCTGGAGTTGGGTTTTGTGCAGGGTGATAAGTGTGGATTTATCTGTGTTCTTCTGCACGCAGCCACCAGTTTGACCAGCACCATTTGTTGAAGATGCTGCCTTTCTTCCAGTGTGAGTGGATGACAGTTGGATTCCACTGGTGAATATGTTTTTGTGCCAGTACTGTGCTGTTTTGATTACTATAGCTCTGTAGTGCAATTCAAGAGCAGAGATGGTGTTGCCTCCAGCAGTTATTTTATTATTAAGGATTGTTTTAGCTGTCTTGGTGTGTGTGTGTGTGTGTGTGTGTGTGTGTGTGTGTGTGTGTGTGTGTATGTATGTGTGTGTGTACTGCCCTTTCAAATTCTGTGCAGAATTTGTGTTGGAATTTTGATAGGGATAACATTGAGTATGTAGATTGCTTTTGGTAGGATGGCCATTTTCTCCAGATTAATCCTACTGACCCTTAAGTGTGAGAGGCCTTTCCATCTTCTGATACCTTCTTCAATTCTTTTTTTCACAGATTGGAAGTTTTGTCACACAAGCCTTTCACTTGCTTGGTTAGAGTTATCACAGGATTTTTTTTTTTGAGGCACTTGTGAAGGGTGCTGTTTCCCTGATTTCTTCCTCAGTTCATTGCCATTTGTATATGTATCAGGGTAACTGGCCTCTTAAAATGAATTTGGCAATGCTGCTTCTGTTTTTATTTTGTGGAATACTTTGAGGAGTATTTGGTGTTAACTCTTCTTTGGAAGTCTAATAGAATTCTGCATTGAATCCATCTGGTTGAGAGACTTTTAATTACTGCTTCTACTTCACAAGCAGTTATAGGTCTGTTTATATTGCTTATTTGATCTTGATTAACTTTGGTAGGTGTCATACATTAAGAAATTACCCTTTTCTTTTTCCCTCCTTTAGGTTTTCCCAGATTGGTGGAGTACAGATTTTTAAAGTATGTCCTTATGATTCCCTAGAGTTCCCCAGTGTCTATTGTTATAGCCTCTATTTTTATCTCTGATTTTATTACTTTGGACCTTCTCTCTTCATCTTCATTTAGTTAATTTGCTTAAAGGTTTTTCAATCTTACTGGTTTTCTAAAAAACAAAACCCAACTCTTCTTTCATTGATTCTTTGTCCTACTATAACCATGTTGAGGGTCAATATGTGATTTAAGCTATTTCTTTTATGAACGCCTTTGTGGTTGGTGCATAAATTGCTAGATATTGCAATGTCCTCTTGGTGGATTTTCCTTCGATGGGCATGTAGTGTCTTCCTCCCCTATCACTTCTGATTGGTTTTAGTTTGACGTCTATTTTGTTGGGTACATTGGTTTGCTTCTTAGCTTCATTTGTTTGGAATATCTTTTTCTATCTTTTTACCCGAGGTAATGTCTATCCTAGATGTTAAGATGTGTTTCTTGGATGCAACAGAAAGATGGATCCTGTTTTTAAATTCAGGCTGTTGGTCTGTGTCTGTTTATTGTAGAACTGAGTTCATTGATAGTGAGAGCTAGCAAGGAGCAGCATTTATTGGTTCCTATTATTTTTCTGTGAAGGTGTAAGCGGTTGTTTTTTGTTTGATTGTTTGTTTTGATTTGTTTCTCTTTTCATTTGCTTGTCTGGGATTATTTATTCTTTGTGTCTTCTTGGATGTAGTTAACCTCTATTGTTTCAAGTTTTCCCTTTAGCACCTTCTGAAGAGCTGGATTTGTAGCTAGATATTGCTTAAATTTGGTTTTATTGTGGAATGTTTTTCTTTCTCTACCTATTGTGTGATTGAAAGTTTTGCTGGGTATAGTAGTCTGGGCTGCCATTGGTGTCTCTTAGAGTTTGTAGAACATTCCAATGGGCCCTTCTGGTTTTTGGAGTTTCCATTGAGAAGTCAGGTGTTATTCTAAGGGGTCTGTCTTGTTATGTTATTTGGTCTTTTTCCCTTGCAGATTTTATTGTTTTTTCCTTTGTTCTGTATGCTTAGTGTTTTGATTATTGTTTCCTGAGGAATTTCTTTTCTTGTGAAGTCTATTTGTTTTGTTCAGGCTTCTTGTACCTTGATAGGCACCTCCTTCTTTAGGTTAGGGAAATTTTCTTCTATCGTTTTGTTAAAAATATTTTCTGTGGCTTTCTCCTGAGATTCTTCTCCTTCCTATATACCTATTATTTGTTCATAGATTATATCTTTCCATAGTGTCCTAGACTTCCTGGATGTTTTGTGCCTGGAATTTTCTAGGTTTCACCTTCTCTTTGACTGAGGAAACTATTTCCTCTACCTTGCCTTCAGTTCCTGATGTTCAGTCTTCTGCCTCGTGCATCCTGTTGGTGAGGCTTATCTCTAAGATTTTTGTTTGACTTCCTAAAATTTCCATGTCCACTTTTACCTCAGTTTAGGACTTACTGATTGATTCTATTTCTTCTTTCATGTTTTTAGCTGTTTTCCTCCTCTCGTCCCACTGTTAGTGTTTTCATAAACTTCATTAATGGATTTATTCCTATCCCCTTTAAGGCCCTTGACTGTATTCATAATGGGTATTTTGAAGTCCTTCTCTTGTGTTCCAGTTATATCATGTTTCTCAGGACCTACTATTGTAGGGTTGCTGGGTTCCTGGCTGTTGTCGATTGTGCCGTTGTGCTGCTGTGTAGGCATCTGGGTTTGGGATGAAGTCCTAGGTGTTGGCATCTGGTCTGTGTTTGTTGGATGCCTGTTCCCTTCTTTGGTTTCTGTTGCCCTCTCTGGATCTTAGTACAGTGTGGTGAGTGTGGGTTGCATGACAGGAAGTGATTCTGAGTCCCTGCCAAGTGTGGCCAGTGGGGGGTCCCCGGATAGAGCATGTTTCTAGAAGGAATGGGAGGGGCCTGGTTGGGGAAACTGAAAGGGTCTATAGGGAGAGACGGGATCTGCCTGGAGGATCTTGGGATTCCCAAGGGAATGGAGGCAGTGAGGAGAGGCAGGCCCTTGCAGATGGTCTACTATAGCGCTGCGGCTGAGACAGGAGGAAGAGTGAAGATGGCCCTTCATTGTAAACTACACACTTGTCTGGATCGGCAAGGACCTGCAAGGATTGATTCATAGGAAAACACCAGAGACCACCTAAATTGCACAGAATAAAAGATTATTTGATCTCCAGGCATGGGGTGCACACCTTTAATCCTAGCATTTGGGAGGCAGATGGATCTCTGTGAGTTAGAGGCCATACTGGTCTCCATAGTGAGTTCCAGGATGGCCAGGGCTACACCTTGTCTCCAAGGAAAGATAGGAAGGGAGGAAGGAAGGAAGGAAGGAAGGAAGGAAGGAAGGAAGGAAAGAAGCTTATTTCATCACAGTTCTAGAGACTGCTACATCCAAAATACACCAGGAGCATGTGCTCAGCCTCCATCCCTACATGGATAAGTGTGTCACTTAGTGAGACCAAGCAGAGGAACCGCTTTTCTTCTTATGGCCACCAAAGCCAGGAAAGGGACGCCATCCTTATGAGCTTATCTCATTTTAATCACTTCCCAATTCCATGCAAATAACACTGTCTGCGTATTAATATGTGGATTAACTTCTCAGGACAAGAATCTGATGATCAGCGTTAGGTACGCGGAGAGACCGGCAACAAACAGAAGCAGAAGGCAGTAATTAACTTCAGAGAAAACAAAGTTGTAAAAGACAAAATAAACCAGGGCTGAGGAGATGTCCGAGTTGGTTAAGGGCTTGCATACAAGCATGAGGACCCAGGTTCAATCCCCCAAGGCCATAAAAACATTCAAAAAATAATTTTAAAAATTTAAAAAGCTGGGCAGAGCACAAGAGAGAGGCAGGGAAGGGGGGAAGAAAGGAAGAAAGATGAGTGTACACAGCTTTAAGCTCACCACTTAGGAGAGGCAGGAGATCCATGTAAGTTTGAGGCCAGCCTAGTCCATATAGCAAATTCCAGGCCAGCTCAGACTACACAGTGATAACCTGTATGCAATAGTTTTTCAACCTTTGCTCCCATCTCACAGCAATCTGAGGCTTCCCGTGCTAACTCAAAGAACAGAGGAGCCCTCCTGGGTGAGTCTTTGTTCCTTCCTTGAATAGTCTCTCTCCATCTCTCTGTCTCTGTCCCTCTGCTATTGCTCTCCCGGCCCCCCCCTCCCACACACACATATGTCCACCCATTCCGCCTCTTTAGAGCAGTAAAGGAAGAAATGAGGCCACCTGGCCCAGCCTGATCCAGGCTGTGGTAGGTAGGAGTGAGTGGTGTGACCCACAGCGGTGTCCTCAGCACTCAGGCTCCAACTCTTCATCCTGGCTCTGAGGATGGGGTTCCTGGGCTGGCATGGGCAGACACGGGGAAGTTAAGAAGGGGGACATCTTCTGAGTTGTATTGTCCTCTAATAGAGAAGGGCAGGTCGAAGCTGGGACCCATATGTGCTGCCCCCAGGAATTCTGGTAGGAGGAGGCCTGGGGGACTGGCCAGGGTTTGTGGAGCAAAAGGCTCCTGCCCATGTCACTCCATGCTTGCTTCTTGCCCAGAGGTAAGAATAGAGCACCCTGCCTGCCCTACTCCCTCACAAAAAGGCTCAGAGGGGCTGGGGATGAAGCCCTGGAGATACAACTCTGTGTTTGCCTCCTGAGCATGAAGACCTGCGTTTGATCCCCCCAGGACCCATGTCCAAAAGCCGGCCACAGTGTACACGCTTTTACCACAGCACTGAGAGCGCAGGGAGCAGCAGAGTCGAGGGAGTCCTTGAGACGCAGTTGGACAACCAGCCTAGCCTAATTGGTGGGCTCCAGGTTACAGAGAGAGCGAGAGAGAGAGAGAGAGAGAGAGAGAGAGAGAGAGAGAGAGAGAGAGAGAGAGAGAGAGAGAGAGAGAGAGAGAGTCTATGCCCTCCCCCAATAAGATGGGGGAGTTCTGTAAGGAGAGATGACTCAGCAGTTAAGATGCGTACTACCGTTACAGAGGACCTGTGTTAAGTGCCCAGCACCCAGGTCAGCTGACTCACAAGTAACTTCAGCTCCAGGGCATCCAGTGTTTCCAGCCTCTGCAGCCACCTGCACTCACAAACATACTCACACAGACACAGACATACACACATACACATCACTGAAACTAAGGATTACATATATATATGCATATCATGTTATATATGAGATCCCCATACATACATGTGTAAATGTTTACATGTATATATGGGAATCACATATATATCTGGTTCACTCAGAGGTCAAAAGAGACAGTCACATCCCTAGAACTGGAGTTAGCAATGGAGCCACTGTATGGGTGCTGGAAACAGATCCTGGGTCCTCTACAAGAGCGGCAAATGCTTTTAACCACTGAGCCATCTCTGCAGCCCTTAAATTAAATCTTAAAAGAAAAAAAAAGATGGCTGGCTCCTGAGGAACACCTGTGACTGACCTCTACCTTCCACATGTGCATACACATGCACATGAGCGCACACACACACACACACACACACACACACACACACACACACATACACACAAAGAGGATTGAGTAGCCCTGGTCCCATCAGAGAAAGTTTAGTTTCTCAGACTGCCAGGTCATCAGAAGATCTCTCCCTTTTGTTTTCATTTTGTTGTTGTTGTTGTTGTTGTTGTTGTTGTTGTTGTTGTTGTTTGCCTATTTTGTGTGTAGTGTATCCTCATGGGTGTGTACAGAGGGGGAAGGTGTAGGGTGTCCTGTGCTGTATTTTCCTGACACATGGTGCCACTGTACCAGGAGTGAGGCTGGCAGCCCACAAGCTCCAGCAATCCTCTCTCCGTCGTCACCCACAATGCAGGGTACAGACAAGTATGGTCATGCTGGCTTCTTTTTACGTGGGTGCCTGTGATTCAGACACAGGTCCTCCTGCATGCACAGTAAGCATTCTTCCCAACCAAGTGGAGAATTTTTAAAGGCTCAAAGACCAGTTTATGAGAGCTTAGTCAGTAATTGTGAGATGCTGCCACCAGGTGGCTCCCCTCCAAGCCCCTCCCCTCCTGGACCACTGAGCAGCCTTGGGTCCTGGCCCAGAAGAGGGTCTCCATCCTTGCTCAAGGCAACCTGTGGTGGGTGCTGGAGTGTCAGCCCTCCTCTACCTGGGTACCTTCAATCTCTCTTCTCACCCCTCACCATTCTCTCTGTGGCCCCACTGACCCTGCCCATCAGAGGTCCACAAGCTCTTAAAGATGCCCTTCTTGGATTCTGTTCCCCTCAAGGCTTGCTGACTCCATGGAACCTTCTCTAAGAGGCTCAACCCCACCCTACAGACCTGGCCAACATCTTATAGCAGCTCTTTAATTTGTCTATACATTGGGTCCTTCCATCTTTTGTGTGTGTGTGTGTGTGTGTGTCAGTAGGTAGGTAAGTAGATAGATAGATAGATAGATAGATAGATAGATAGATAGATAGATAGAAGCATAGACAGGCATGGTATGTTGGCTTGTGTGGGTGAGTACATATGCACTAGTAGGCAGATGCACACCAAAGGCTGGCATTGAATGTCTTCTTCAATTGCTTTCCTTTTTTTTTTTTTTAACCTAGAGCTCACCAATTTGGCTAGGCTGGCTGACCAACGAGTCCCCCAGACTCTCCTGTCTGCCTCCCCAATGCTAGGAATACAAGAGCATTGCCAGTAAGCTCTGGAACAGTTGAGTTCAACTCCTAGCCCCTTCCTGGCCTCTTTCCACAGGGCTTCTCCACCTAGATTCGGTCTTGAACAACCATGGAGGGTCCCAAGGCAAGCTTAATAAATGTTTGCTATTAAGAGACAACGAATAAGCGCGTCTGCTCATCAGATAAACTTTAAAATTTTTTTAATTTATTATTCGCACACATGCCAATGTCAGAGGACAACTTTTGGGACTTGGTTCTCCCCTTCCATTGTGGGCTCCGGGGGCCAAACTCAGGCAGTCAGGCAGGCACAGCAAGTGCTTGTCACCATCTCACCGGCCTCCAGTTAATCCATTTTGATTGGACCCTTTTCAGGCCAGGCCCCATGCTGGACAGGGAAGTGAGTGAATAAATAAAGTGGCCGCCTAGTTAAAGGAGAGCCGAAGGATGGATGGATGGATGGATGGATGGATGGATGGATGGATGGGGAGATGGAAAAGACAAGGATTTGGTGACTGGGTAGTGGGTAGCTGATGCGAGGATGGCTGTTGAGTCTTGTCTTCTTTGTTTTTTGTTAAGGAAGAATCAGGTCACTTGGCCTGAAGCCCACAGAAGCAGTGTCCCTAACAGGACCCAGATCAAAACAGATGAATCACTTATACGCAGCCTTAGTGAGCCAGCTGCTACGGATGAGGCTAGGCGGGGTGGAGCAGGGTGGACGGACGTGCCAACGCCAAAATCATGCTGCGGGGACACCCTGGGGAGCCACTTCACAGACAAAACAGGCCCTGCCCCAGATGGGAGCCAGTGCACATCAAGAGGGAAGCCTGGGGACTCTTCCAGAAAGCAGCTGTGACTCATTAACTGAGCACCTACTAGCAGCCCAAGGGTGTCCCATAAATCAATCTAGATCCGGAAAACCTTGGGAAGGAAGGTTGGCCTCCTTTATAGGAAAGGAAATGAGAAACCAAGAAGGGAAATGACTGACCCAAGGTCATCCAGCTGCAAGGGGCTGAGTCCAGACTAAGCCATTTCCTCTCCTGGTTCCCACCTGGCTGGTACGGGTGGCCTCAGGGAAATCCTAGCCACCATGGACCAGAGCTGGGAACAGACAAAGAAGGAAGGGTAGCTTCCCAGGCCATCTGTGAAGGATGCAGCAACAGAAAAGGACCTGACCCCTGGGACACTTTAACTGGAGAAGCCTGGCATCTGGGAGTCCTGGGGCCTTGTCACCTTACCTTTCTTATATGCCCAACAGGGCCTCCCTCTCAGGGCCTGAACTTTCTCAAACATCTTTCAGGAGTCAGTTCCACTGCTACAGGCCTCGGGGCTTGAACTCAGGTCATCAGGCTTACATGACTCGTTCTCTTACAAGCTGAGCCAGCTTGGCCAGGCCATATTCTGGTTTTTAAAAGACAGAGGCTGTGTGGTCTTGGGGTGCCACTAGGTTAGTAGAGTGCTTGTATAGCATGCACAAGGCCGTAAGGTCTAGCTCCAGCATCATACAAGCCAGGCATAGCAGCCTGACACCCCAAAATCAGGCAGAGATGGGAGGATCAGAAGTTCAGGGTCATCTTTGAGTGAATAGTGAGTGAAGGACCAATGTGAACCCTTTCTCACAGAATAACTTTGGACCACCAAGAAGGGTACAGGAAAAGGAAGGAGACCCCGTTCTCTTTGATGTCCCGTGGGTGCTTCCTGGTCACCTCAGCAAGGTGTAGACAACAGCCACCCAGCTCCTGGGCACCTTGAGATACTAAGAATGACCCTAATGTTCAGTGACAAGTGACAACAATTTTTATCATTAATGATGCACTGCCCCGCCCATTATATACCTTAAGGCAGTGTGCTGCAAATGCTGCCAGCCTGTGACTAAGAAAACAGAGGGTTGTGTGAAGACACCCTCGAGGGTGACTCTCCCAAACACCCTCCCTGAAACAAAGCACTTGTCATCACTCTATGGACAAGGACACTAGCTAGGTGTAAGATGTCTCACCTAAGGTTACCCATCTCACAAGAGCGAACTTGACCAAAACACAGGCTCTATCTAAAGTGCCCTGTGTGCTTGTTCACACGCACACGTGCACACACACACACGTGTACACACACACCCCTCCACACCTCACAGGTCCTCATTTCTGAGGTAGATAGGTAGGTGGGCAAGATGAATGTATCTTTAAGGCCCCCTGGGTTACAACACTGGAAGTCAATGTTGCCAGATAGCAAAACTCATCAGGCATGGAGTTTTCCCCACGGGTATCAGCCCAGCTCTGAGAGTTACCTGAAGGCAGAGCTGGATGGTTTAAGGGCCCCTACCTGACCTTGGCATCCTCGCCTGCACTATCAGCCAAGGGGTTGGATCAGCAGGTGGGACATAAGCAGCCCATAAGAAGGACTCCCTTACAGTTGACCTAGGAGCTCTTGGAAATGGGCCTGAGGATGCTAGTCTGGGACTCCTGAGGTCAGAGGCTGCTGGGGTGGGGGCCCAGGATGCTTCTGGGGCTCTCCTTCCACAGCAGCTAATTTATTGTGATGCAAAAATCCGGCTCCAGGGCGGGAAGCAAAGCTGCTTGCCAAGCACGCTCCCATCCTGTTCCCTTCCACATATTTTCAGTATTTATTGTCCCCATATGTGATACCGAACATTCAAAAACATGTTGCTGAGATTCCTCCAGAAAGGCCTGACATTTCACAATATCCCTCCGATGCCTGGGATTACTGCTCAGGACGGGAAAACGTGGTTGATTCAAAACAGATTGGGGAGGGAGAAAACAATGGCAGGGCCTGTGGAGAGACCCCCAGCTCCACGCCAGAGAAAGATGGGAGGAACACACACTCGGTACTCCTGTCAGAAGCCTGGACCTAGGGGCACTCAGGAGGGACAGCCACTCGATGCTCCACAACTTCCAGAGCAACAGGGGCTCTCCTGGGAGCGCACTTCAGTCCGACATCCTGCCCTCGTGTAGCAACTCTTCCTAACTTACAAAAGAAAGGTCATGCTTAGAGAGCTAGTCAACCAAGGGCTGGGGCAGGCTTACCACTTAAGGGTTCCACCCAAAGATGCTGGGTTTGTCTATCATTGTGTGTGTGTGTGTGTGTGTGTGTGTGTGTGTGTGTGTAGTGTACTGTGGTATAGTGTAGAATAGTGTATACATACTGTATGCATAGACAATGCAGAGGACAATGTCAAATCAAATGCTTTATCATGCGCTATCTTATTCCCTTCTCACAGAAGCCAGGTGGAGGCTGGCAGCCAGCAAACCCCAGCGACCCCCCTGGCTCGCAAAGCCCCGCGGTTATTGGAAAGTCACAGATGCTTTGTACGTGGGTGCTGGGAATTTAAGCTCAGGACCTCACGCTTTCCCAACAAGTGCTCTTACCCACTGGGCCACCTCCTCATCTCTTTTTAAGACAGGCTTTCTGTAGCCCAGGTTGGACACAGGTTCACTAAGTAGCTGCACATGGGTCTTGAACTCCTGCCTCTATCTCATGAGCCCAGGCATTGCAACGAGGGAACCGCCTCCCATCCCCCACTACCTAGAGGCAGGGAGCTGTGTAGCTTCTGAACTTCATGGTGTCCCACAGGGAGCCCAGTGCAGCGCCTTTCTATGTATGCTCAGGCCCCAAGGGTGGGACCCTACACTGCAGTGTTGCTGGGATGCACAAGGAGAAAAGTGTCACCTCAAGTCCTTTATCTTTGTGTCCTAGAAGCTATGAGCACCTGTATTAGTGACTTTCCCACCATTGCTGTGACATCGCCCTAACAAAAGTAACTCCAAGAAGAAAAGGCTCATTCTGGCTCACAGTTTGAGAGTTCATGGTCCATCATGGTGGGGAGTCATCGTAGGGGGAGTGTGAGGCAGCTGGTCAGTCACATGGCACC
The DNA here is from genome assembly GCF_964271855.1 of Acomys minous. Classification (NCBI taxonomy): domain Eukaryota; kingdom Metazoa; phylum Chordata; class Mammalia; order Rodentia; family Muridae; genus Acomys; species Acomys minous. Next base: position 69,671,082 of record NC_140483.1, on the reverse strand, counting down.
CACAGCCAGGAAACCAAGAGGTAAATGCTGGGCTCTGCTCACTTCCTCCTTTTCACTCACCCCAGGACCACAGCCCGTAGGACAGTGACACCATATTCAGGGTGGGTCTTCCTACTTCCTCCTTCCCCTCCCCCCCCCACCCACCCACACAAACACACTCAGAAGTTTGTATCATATTCCACATCCAGTGGGGTTGACAATTAAAATTAGCTAATAGGAGCTGGGGAAATGGCTCAGCGGACTAGAGCATTTGTTCCCCCAAGCAAGGGACCCAACGGGAACTCAAGCTCCTGTAACTGCAGTTCTGTGAGGTGCAGAGGCAGGGGGATGGCTGGGACTTGCTCAGTAACATTGCAAAGCTCCTGGAATTCCAAAGCATAAGAGGCAGAGTCAGGAGGGTGACAAGTTTCTTTCCAGTCTAGGAGGTATGGCATGGGAAAGAAAAGGGAGGGAGGAGGAGGGGGTGGGGGTGGGGGCGGGAGAAGAAGAAAATGGAAGAGGAGGAAAAAAAAGGGACCGTGCTACAGCTGCTGCCGAGAGACCTGGCCAGAGGCACATCTCCAAAATGGAAGTGAGGCTATGTCCGAGCCTGATGTGACAACCAACGACAAAGGACACACTGAGTGGACCTAGAAGGGAACTTCCAGCGCTCAGGGTCAAGTTTCCCATGCTCAGGGAGGCTTCGTACCACACACCTCTGCCTGCCACTCTTAGCCAAGTCCCAAGGGCTCTGCGACCACAAACTCAGGCCCTTCACTTCTCCTGACACCGTCTTCAGTCTGGACAGCAGACCCCAGGGAAGGTGGTCAGGCATCGCAAAAACACAAAGATGTAAACTGCCCAGTTAAATTCAGATTGCAGGGAAACGGGGGCTGGAGAGATGGCTCAGGCAGTAAAGGGCTTGCTGTGCAGACTTGAGGATCTGAGTTTCACTCCTGAAGTACGTGAAAAAGCCAAGAGTAGTGGCACACTTCTTTCTTTAAAGATTTTTAATGTTTAAATTAAAATTTTATCTAGTTGTTTTGTTTGTTTGTTTCCATTTTAACTCTGTCGTGGATTTGGGGGTGGGGGGAGTTTTTAAATTTTGTGTTCGTTTATTTGGTTGGGTTGTTTGTTTTTGGTTTTGTTTTCATTTTTGGTGGCAAATTAACACATAAAAATATATTTGATAGTAAAAGTGAAGGCTTCACAGTGGCCTCCAGAGGCCAGAAGAGGGAGTCAGATGCCTGGAGCTGGAGGTCCAGGTAGTTGTCAGCCCTCATGTGGGTGCTGGGAACTGAACTTGCTTTCCTCTGGAAGTGCAGAAACCCTCCCGAGCACTGAGGCATCTATCCAGCCCACAGTGGAACACTTATAATCCCGGTCTGGAGAGATGGAGACAGGGTGTGTTCGCTAGCGCTTGATGCTGGCCAGCCAAGCTGACCTAGCAAGCTCCAGGTAAATGTAAGAGAACCTGTCTCATTAACACAGAACTCCACCTGAAGGCAAGCGGCACCTCCACACACATGTTCATCCACATGTACACTTACATGGGAATACACATAGGTACAAAACTTGTGGTAAACAATAAACCAATTTTTAGTATATCTCAAGGGGACAGCAAGGTGGCTCAGAGGTAAAGATACTTATCCCCCAAGCCTAGTGACCTTAATTTAATGCCCGGAGCCCACATAAAAATAGATGGAAAGAACTGACTGTAAATTTGTACCTGACCAGTGGAGTGCATGCACCCCACACACACACATCCCTCTACCCATCCACCCCAATAGGAGGAAAAACATGGGAGAAAGAAGAAAGAGCAACATTCCCTCCACGGTACTTATCTCAATGTATCCAATGCACCTTGAAAGCTTTTGTTTACTTAAATTGCCCTCCTTTTCCATGCTACTGAGTTAGGTCAAGTCTTGCCAGTTAGCATCTATCACTTCTGGTGTCCCCAGAAACTAAGGACCAGTGAAGGCCGCCTGGCAGTGTGTCCAGGCCGAGAGATGCCAAGCACTCAAAGACCCTGCCGGGGACTGAAGGGAGACAGGCCGCCAAGTGCAACGGAGGCTACGGGTGCTGCTCTTGAGTACAGGCCTGGACTGGCCTCCACCCCCTGGGCCAGAAGAGAGGAATCCTGGACCAACCCCAGCCCAGAGCAAGGCCCGGAGGTCCCCACTTCAAAGCCCCACACTAATGCCTCTCGACAAGCGTGGCCGAGCCTTGGGGTGTTCCCTTGAGGCTGACAGCCCCTGTTCCCAGGCAAAGCCAACAGGAGCAAGGCAGTAAGAGGCCAGGGGCACGCTGTGACCCAGCCTTGGCCTAGTGAGGAAAATGTGATTTCACACTAGGCCTGCAGCCAAGCATTCATACCCATCCAGGGTCGGCCACTTTGTACTGGCTGGTCATGGAGTATCTCCCTCAAATACCCTCTGCTGTCCTTTTCCCACCATGGTGACAATTCAGTCCTAGTCTCTAACTAATCTAGGCCCATCTATCAGCTCCCAAGCTCTCTCTGGTCCCAGAGAAATGCTGGAGGGGGGAACAGAAAGAGGACAGGTTTAGAGCCCAGGTCAAATCTTGTTCTGGCTCTTAGAATAACATACTAATATTAGATAAATTTTATTATTCGCTCACTCTCAATCTCTCTCATCTGAAAGTAGTGACTTGTCATCACAGCCGAGTAATTGGAAGTCTCATAAGTATATGAATATTGGGTGACGTTTCCTGCACAGATGTGAATAGATATGTCTATCTACCTCTGGTAGTACACTGAGGACAGACAAAAGTAGTGATTCTATCCAATTCTAATATGGAGAGCCAGTAAGTTTATTGGGTTATTTACAGGAGGAACATGGATGACTCACAGGCAGCTGTATCACTGGAAAGCCCACCCGAGCAGGGATAACAGCTTAGAACAGTTGCATCCCTAAAGTTTTCTACATGACTTGCAGGCAGCTCTGAAGTTCTGAAACTCTCTTTTCCCCCAGCAATTGGCATTGCTTGCATACTCTTAGGAAGGGGGTGGGTTGTGAATCTTGTAAGTTTCAGGAACTTTCTGAGCCTTGTGAGTTGTTGACTTACTTATTGCACCTTGTAGGTTTTCATTTCTTTCTGAGTATTTTTTTTTATTACTTTAGTGTATTTATTGTGTGGTGGTTGCATGCTCACAAGTGGAATGTATATGCTCAGGGTCGGGTGGTGACACATGTGCCATACATGTATGTGGATGTTAGAAGATACTTTATAGAAGTCAGTTCTCTTCTTCTTACAAGTGAGTCCCATGTATCAAACTCAGTTCATCAGGCATGGCAAAACTTTACCCACTGAGTTATCTCACTGGCCAACTTCCCTCTGTTAGAGTGTTTCCAATGGGAACTTTCTGAGTCCTAAGGAGCCTCTATCCTAGCATACAGCAGAACAGTCTGACCTATAGCTGTCAGAGCCTAACAGGACCTTCTAAAAGTTACTTTCAAGGGATCTGGCAGTGCTCAGCAAAGTGATTCTTCTGCCTTGGGCAGCAGAGTCCCTTTAAGCCAATTCCCCACTCTGAGTGTCTCCAGCAGGCCTGAAAGACCCAGAAAGACATCATTATTCATTTAATAACAGTAGAGACATCTGTTTTTGTAGTTCTTTTATAATTAATTGTAGTGTTCTAAGAAGAAAAGATACTACAGATCTCTTAAAGTCTGAGATGGGGTTTGGAGGTTATAGAATGTCATGTCTAGAACCTTCTATTGATCAAAAAGTAGTCAATATCTAAAAGGAAAGAAAATAGACTCATTACCATTGTTATTCGGTATATGGGTACTATATTTGCGTGTGGTACACGTGCATGTGTGTTTGCAAGTGTCAAATCCACACATGGCCATAGACCAGAGGAGGACAGCAGGTGTCCTGATCTATCTCTCTATGCCTTACTTCATTGGGGCATGGTCTCTCTCTGCCAGGCTGGCAGCCAGCAAGCTGCAGCAATCCTCCACACCACTGGAGTTATAGGTGTATGGCTACCCTCAGCTTTCTGTGTTGGTGTGTGGGATTTGAACTCAGATCCTCATGCTTGTGTAGCAAGTGCTCTTACACACTGAGCCATCTCCCAGCACCAGACTCCATAATGTGATGCAGACAGTGGCAGATAACTTTCAGCCATTGTTTAATAGATCACAGTGGGGGTCATGTATTCATATACATATAAAAGTACTAGACTAGCTGTTCAAAGAGTACCAGGAATGCACCTGCCTCTACCCTCCTGAGCACTGGGATTACAAGTGCACACCATGCTCTGCTTCTTTTCTGTGGGTTCTGAGAATCAAATTCAGATCCTCAATGCTTGCGAAGCCAGCACTTCACCAACCAAGCTGTTTCCCCAGTCCAGATGTCATCATTCTTATCCGTGCCCATCTCTGGCCAGGGTCCATGGGCTTAGTTGGCCAAATTACAACATGCCTGAGGATTAAGGTCCATCACTTGGTCATTCTGATAGAGAGTTTCAAACTGTCAACCTGCTACAACCTAGAGTCACCTTGGGAGAGAGTTTTAATTGATGCAACTAAACTGGCTGAGGAATTATATAGATCAGTTTGGCTTGTGCGCATGTATATGAAGGGTTGTCTTATTGTTAACTGATCCAAGAAGACTCGGCCCACTGTGAGTGGTACCATTCTCTACACGTGAAGTCCAGAACAGTATAAAAGAGGAGAAAGCTAGCTGAAATCAAGCAACTGAGCTTCTGGGCACTTACTCTCTCTAGGATCTTTTTTGGTGTTATTTTGTTTTTTGACGTCAGGTCTTGCTGTATAGTCCTGGCTGACCTGTAACTCTATGTAGACCAGGATAGCCTTGAACTCACAGCGATCCGCCTTCCTTTGCAGATTAAGAGTGTACACCCCTGCAGCCCTCTGCTTTTGACTATGGATGTGTTCCTTTAAGTTCCTGCCTTGACTTCTCCACAGTAATAGGATGTAATCTGGAATTGTAGCACAGAATACCCTTCCTCCTTCAATTGCTTTTTGTCAAGGCATTATCACAGCAACAGGAATGAAGCTAGAATCATCATTTAGCAGGAACTACGTATGAGAACTTTCTATGCTCTTGCAATCAGTGACACTAGGAAAGCTTAGTGTCATCCCTCTTCAGGAGACCAGATATCATCTGTGAGAGTCCAGTGTGGCTGACCTCTAAGGTCCCTCAGATGATGGCAGTGAGACACTGGGCAGGGTACCAAAATGAGTATGGTAGAAGTAAAAGAAATGGCCAAGGACAGAGTGAACAAGGGTCAGGCCAGAGTACGGCCTATTGGGCTAGAGATGTTAACTGGACTGGTTGGGTCCTCAACAGCTAAGAGCCAAGGATGTCTAGATATGGGGGTACCCACCCTTCTACTCATGGATATCTTAGGTGTAGCCCATACATTGCCAAGCTGAGTCTATTACGGGAGGAGGGTAGGCTATCCAGTGACCATAAAAGGGACAGCTTTTGAGTTCCTCACAGTATCCCCAACCCCAACCCTTACTCGGCTTCTGGCTCCAGTCAGGGGTCTCATGGGCTCTATGGTAAAGAGACTAACCTAATCTCGTTCTGAACCCCCCATCCCTCTGATGGCTGACACCACAGTAGTCTCTGCTCCTGACCACCCAGCAGGTAGCCGGGGGTCTTATAGGAGATCTGGGAGAAGGCTGATTCCCTGAGAAGGGGAGCTGTCTATAGGTGGCACAGACCTGGCACACAAACAAGACTCCAGAGGTGCAGCATGGGAGAGGAAGAGATGATCCTGTGGTTCAACGCCCTTGCTGCCCTTTCAGAGGACCTGAGCTTCATCAGGTGGCTCACAATCATCTTTTCCTCCAGCCCCAGGGGGGATCCAACGCCCTATTCTGGCTTCTGCAGGCACTGGCACGTGTATGCAGGCACACGCAGCCCCACACATAGACGTAAATAAAGATAGTTTTCTTTTAAAGTACGTCACGATGGAGTTGGATTCAGTTGACGCAGGGAGGCTGACCCACTCAGTGGGATGGTGAGGCAGACGTGACTCTAAAGTTCCCAGAGGCCTGGATCTGCCCGGGCTGGAGGCCAGTTTCCGGCCTGGCAAGGACAGGGTGGATGCTAGGCTCGCTTTGTTACAATCTGTAGATTTTGTCTTGCTTCCTTGGGGACGGTCCCAAGCAACCTGGCCTGTGGTCGGGGGAGGAAAGGGCAGCAGTCTCTCTAGCCACCCTCCCTCAGCTTCTCCAGCCTGCTGATTGCCTTGGCCACAGCGGTGGGAACCCCTGCAGCCTTGCTCTCCCAGCAGGAGAAAGCACAGAGTCTGTGCTCTCCCAGGCCAGGCCAGCCTGGTTGAAACTGTTGCAGATCTCTGTCTAGGCTACTGGGACGTCAGGTGTAGGCCTGTGGGGAGAGTGTGGAGACTGAAAGAGGACCACCTTGAGCACCTCACTCATCAAGCAGCATGCTAGGGATGGGAGGGTGCTGGATGGAAGGTGCTAACTAAGAGGAGACTTAGCCCATCTCAGGGATGATGCATCCCAGCTTGCCACGTACTTGCTGTGTGGCCTGGACACATCCCTCCAACTTTCTGGACCTAATCTGTCCTAGAATATGAATTTGGTCTCAAACCTTAAGAGGTCATTGGAAAGGAAGGGCTGAGGATGTGGCTAAGTTGGTAGAGTGGTTTCCCAGCATTCAGGAAGCCCTGGGTTCGATGCCCAGCACAAAGTAAACTGTATTACACATTTGTAATCCCGGCACTCAGGAGGCAGAGTCAGGAGCATCAGGAATGAAAGGTCATCCCTACTTACAGTGAGTTTGAGGCCAGCCTGGTCTACCAAGTGAGTCCAGGACAGCCAAGGCTACACAGAGAAACCCTGTCTCAAAAAATGGAAACAAACAAAACCAAAAGACAAAAACAAAAAACACTTGAAGAGGACTCAAGTTCAGTTTCCAAGACCTTTGCAGGACAGCTCACCACCACATGAAACTCCAGGTCTAGGGGATCTGATACGATACCCTCTTCTGGCCTCTGAGAGCACCAGCACTCACATACACAAACACATACATGCATAATTAAAAATAAAAATGAAATCTCTTTTGAAAAAACATGCATCAATAAATCCAGTAACCTCTAACAAAACAATAAAGACTATGGGCAAGATTAAGCTAGAGAAAGTCTACACACACACACACACACACACACACACACACACACACACACACACACTGTCATAGGAAAGTGTCCGAGTTTGCTTTCTACTGCTATGATAAAATACTATAACAAAAAAAAATTGAGAAGGAAAGGGTTGATTTAGCTCACACATCCATGTCATAGTTGAGGGAAATCGGGGAAGAAATTCACGGCAGGAACCTGGAGGCAGGAGTTGAAGCAGATGCTACGGAAGAGCACCGTTCCCTGGCTTGTTCAACCTACTTTCTTATGCACCCAGGAGCACCTGCGCAGGGAGGACTTCTAACACCACCCATTATTTCCCAAGCCTTCCACCTCAATTATTAATCAAGAAAATGCCCTGAAGACTTAACCATAGGCACTCTAACAGAGGGATTTCTTCAGGTAAGGTTTCTTTTTCCAGATTACTCTAGCTTCTGTCAAATTGACATAAATAAGTAAATAAACAAACAAATCCACCCAGTGCAAAGACTCCTTGTCAATTTGACACAGCAATACGTTACTGTTAAGCCATAAACTTTCCTTTCTTGTTTATCCCCAACATCTTATATTAATATCGACATCACAACACAAAACAGTGTGACTTTAAAAGTGCCACAGTCTTTAAAAATTCAAACATGTTAAAAATCTGGTCTCGCTGCATGGTAGTAGCGCACACCTTTAATCCCAGCACTCGGGAGGCAGAGGCAGGCAGATCTCTGTGAATTTGAGGCCAGCCTGGTCTACAAAGTCAGTCTAGGACAGCCAAGGCTACACAGAGAAACCCTGTCTCAGAAAAAAAAAAAAAGTCAGCCAGGCTTGATGTCGGAGGCCTTTAATCCCAACACTCAAGAGACAGAGGCAGGCAGATTTCTATGAGTTCAAGGCCAGCCTGATCTACAATATAGATAGATAGCCAGGGCTATTACACAGAGAAACCCCGTCTCAAAATAAAAACACACACACAAAAAAACCCCAACTCCAGCAGTGTAGCTATTTTAATGTGTGACGTTTTGGAGTCATGGTCTTCTGGGCCCTAGGGGGCTCTGTTTTTCCAACTCTGCTGTTTGCAGCACACAGCTTATCTCATAGGCTCGGCTCCACCACACAGCTGCTGTTGTCCTTGACGGTCAGTTCAGGATACCGCTATCACCAATACGCTGAGGTCTCCACTGGAAATGAGGCTGCCCCCTAACCGATGGCCTCTCCTGTCCTCTTCTCAGCGACTCTGACGCTTCTGCCCAGTGCCAAGCCCCAGCATCTCTCAATAACCGTTTCAATCCTGGGAGCTTTTGCTGTGGCCCCAGAGCCTTGCTCTGTCACCAGTGGCTTCTGCCTTCCCACAGCGCCAAGCCTCAGCAGCTCTCCACAACCCTCTCATGCCTTCAAAACCAGCACCACTTGGGTGACTCTTTACAAATTACCCCCCTCCCCATGAGATGTGGCCTCCTCTGGACCATCGCTTCTGTGTGCTGTCTCTTAGGAAATACTCCCAGATTTACCTCAGTGGTGCTGCTCTCCTCTTAATCACAGCTGACTCCTCAGCTCCTCCTAACCAGTATCAATTGTCCCAGTAAAGCCAAGGTTTATTTCAGTGGGGCTCTTCTCTTGTTAATCAGGGCTGATTCCTAAGATGGGCACGTAGGGAGGCAGAGGCAGGCAGATCTCTGTGAGTTCGAGGCCAGCCTGGTCTACAAAGCAAGTCCAGGACAGCCGGGGCTACACAGAGAAACCATTACCTTGAAAAACAAAACAAAAGACATGGCTGACCAGAGCTACACAGATTCTTAGTTCAAAATACCATGCAGATAGCACCAAGAGAGCCTTTGCTTCCCTCTGAAATCTTACAAGTCAGGCCTCTATCATCCAGTCTGCATGGCTCTCAGGATTATCTTTCAAACTCCCACAATAGCAACCCATTAGGCTCTGAGCACTCAATGGCTTTTCCAGCCCAAACTTCCAAAAGCCTCCCAAAAGCTACACAGTCAGGTCTGTGACAGTAATATCCCTGCACCTGGTACTAATGTCTGTATTACTTCTTCTCAGATAACTTTAGCTTGTGTCAAATTCACACAAACATATACATATACACACACATACACACACACACACACACACCCCTAGAAAGTGGGTCTTAGCTATCTTTTATTTTCTGTGACAAGATGCCATGATGAAAGCAACTTATAAAGGGAAGGGTTAAGTTTGGGGCTTACACTCTCAGAGGGTGAGTCCATGACCACCACGGTGTGCACCACAGCACTGAGAAGGTAGGCATGGTTCTGGAACATCTTGATCCACAAGCGCAAGGCTGACTGAGCTAACTGGGAAGGCCATGAGCTTTTTGAAACCTCGAAGCATGCCCCAGTGACACACTTCCTCCAACAAGGTCACACCTGATCCTTCCTAAACAGTTCCACCAACTGGGGACCAAGTATTCAAATATATGAGCCTTTGTGAGCCATTCTCATTCCGACCCCCCACAGAGGGGACTGGAACTCTCTGTCCCTGCTTTTGGAGCCCTGTCCATTGGGAAAGACTGGACAAAAATGAATGACATGAGACCCCAGAACCCAAGAGCAGAGCAACTTGTTCTGCAGCCCAGATCGGTGGTCAGTGTGCTGGGAGCTGCGAAGACTGTCTCTTAGAGTCTGCCTTCTGGCATGAATATGGAGCATCCTCTCTCTCTCTCTCTCTCTCTCTCTCTCTCTCTCTCTCTCTCTCTCTCTCTCTCTCTCTCATGAGTGTGTGTGAGCGCGTGCACACACATGTGTATGCGCATGCATGTGTATGCGCATGCATGTGTATGCGCATGCATGTGCATGCACACACACATATGTACCTCTACATGGAGGCCAGATGGCAACCGTTCATGCATGAATATCTCACTTAACCCTTAGAGACAGTCCTATGAAGTAGGTATTGCCTTCATCTCCATGATAGGATTGAATAAATTGAAGGTCACTGAGGCAAAGTGACCTATCTAAGGACAGCCCACAAGTGCTAAGGTCAAGATTGTGAAAACACATGTGCCTGGATCCTGAAGACTGGTCCTTAGTTGCTTGGCAAGAGTGAAGTGGCAGGTAGATTGATGGGTGGATAAGTAGATGAGTGGATGGATGGATGGATGGATGGATGGATGGATGGATGGATGGACGATGTGTAGATGGATAGAAGGTCAGGAATAGATGAGTCAACAGATCAATGGATAAATGAGTGGGAGGGTAGATATAGGGGAGAATGAGTGAATGAATGAGTATGTACGGATTGCTATGTGGAGGGTGAGTGATGTGTGGATGGGTGGATGGATAAATGGATAGGTATATGACTGAGTATCTTAGTCTGTGTTCTATTGCTGTGAGAGATGCTATAAGCATAGAAACTCTTATAAAAGAAAGCATTAATTGGGGGCTTGCTTATAGTTTCAGAGGTTTAGTCCACTGTCATCATGGTGGGGAGCATGGCAGCATGCAGGCAGACATGGTACTAGAAAGTTGAGAGTTCTGTATCCAGCAGGAAGAGAGAAAGTCAGTGGGCCTGGCTTGGGGCCTTGAAACCTCAAAGCCCACCCCCAGTGACACACTTCTCCAGCAAGACCACACCTACTCCAACAAGACCATGTCTGCTAATCCCCCCCAAGTAGTACCACTTCCTGATGACTAAGCATTCAAACACGTGAACAAGTAGAAGCCAATTTTTTTGGGTTTTTTTGTTTGCTTGTTTTTTTGTTTTTTGTTTGTTTGTTTGAGTTTTTTGTTGTTTTTTGTTTGTTTGTTTGGTTGGTTGGTTGGTTGGTTGGTTTGGTTTTTTGAGACAGGGTTTCTCTGTGTAATTTTGGCTATCCTGGACTCGATTTGTAGACCAGGCTGGCCTTGAATTCACAGTGATCCACCTGCCTCTGCCTCCTGAATGCTGGGATTAATTAGTTTATTTATTTATTATTCATACAGTATTCTGCCTGCATGTGAGCCAGCAGGCCAGAAGAGGGCATCAGGTCTCATTTTAGATGGTTACGAGGCACATGTGGCTGCTGGGAACTGAACTCAGGACCTTTGGAAAAACAGCCAGTGCTCTTAACCTCTGAGCCATCTCTCCAGTTCCACCATTTCATTCAAACCATCACAGTAAGGGTAAAGAAGTGGGTAGCTAATTGATCTATGGCTAAATGGATGGATGGATGGCATATACATGAATAAGTGGATGGATGGATGGATGGATGGATGGATGGATGGATGGATGGAAAGGTGGATAGATGGGTCCATAGATGGATGATGTGTAGACAGATAGGTTGGTGGATGGATGGATGGATGGATGGATGTGTAGGAAAGTGAGTTGATGAGTGGATGTGAGACTGGGTGGACAGATGGGCTTTAGAGTAGGTAGAAATATGGATGGCTGTGTGGGAGAGTAAATAGATGGGAGACTGGGTCTAAGTACGCAGGTGAGTAGATAGAGAGTGAAGGAGCAGGTGGATGGGTTGAGAGGTACACAGATGGGTGCAGAATGAAAAAAGAATGAGCCAGTGAGTGGGTGAGCATGGAAGACAGAAAGGCTGATGGATGAAACTAACCGCTAATGAGTTCCAGCGTCTCAGCCAGGACAGAGGTTAAAACACTCCTGATACATACCTAAAAGCCAGCGTGCACCCCACCACTGCCCTCCGATCTTCTGCAGCTGTCTTGCACCCCTTAATTTTCAGCTCATCTCTCCAGAATAAGCATTGTCCTTGGCCGCCCATCTTTTGAACCTCGAATCTGGTGGGAGGGGCCTGGACACTGAGACTGTGCCCCTTTGGTCTCTGAGGATACAGCGCTGAGAAGGGGGCATGGAGACAACTGCACACATGTGTAGAATGACATGGGATTCCCCTGGCAGCTTCGGGGAAGGTGATCTTCCTCCCAAGCAGCACGAATGTGGGGCCAGGGTCCTGGTAAAGAACAGAAAGCAGAAAACAAACAACCCCTGTGTGGACAAATGTATGGCTGTGGTGGTGGCTCCTCCCTCTGCTCCTAGCCACCCTGCTGCCAGGAGCCTCCACAGCCAGCACTTTATCCTGGTGGACCTCTAGCAGAAGCTCAGCCCGAGTCTGCCAGGCACAGCTCCAGCAATAACTGCCTCCCACCTCCCTCCCGCATGGGAAAACTCTCTTGCAACCTCAGTGGCTTTGAACTGTCCCTAAAAGATCACCATCTAGGGATGGGGACATAATTCAGTGCTTGCTTAGCATGGATGAGGTCCTGGGTTGATCCTAGCACTGAATAAACTGAGGTTGTGGGGGTGGGGGGAGTTGTAACCTTAGCACTTAAGAGACAGAGACCTGATAAGAAATTCAGTCATCTGTTGGCGCTATTTATTTTTTAACTCTATTTTATTTGGGGTTCCTTATATCTCTACCTCCCTTCCACCAATCCCCCATTGCTAGGTAGGAAAGACAGAAGGTTAGAAGAGACGAGGGCAGAGTTCTCTTTAGCTACTTCTGGCTGTTTAGGATGGTCAGGACATCCAGTGGTCCAGCCAACGAGCAGCTTCTTCCTCCTCCATCTGCATCCTCACAGCATTCCCTAAAGCATAGAGCAAATAGCTTCCAGAACTATAGAAATTACAGAGACAAGTGACTGCCTGGGCAGTCACCAGAGGTTTCTCTGTGTCTTTGGGGCACCCAGTCTTCAGCCTATAGGCCCAGAATATCTGACAGACTTTTCTGTGAAGTGGGAATTTTGAAGGACTGGGCGCCCTTAGTCTCCGCAAAGTTTGACAGTGAGTTTCCCAGTGTCCTGCTTGACCACAGTTTGGACAGCCTATTGTCAGCAGCTAAAGTAAGGATGGTTCTTTTGTTCAGCAGCTATCTTGCCACATTTGTTTCTTCGGTACCCATCATCTTCTTTGAAGTAGATTAGGGGTGCTGCCAGAAGGAGATGTGTCTCTCTGTCAGAAAAGCCTTTTATTATTAAAAAACATCTTTAAATGTCATATTCTGTAGATCTCTGAAGTGTTTGAAGATCACCTATGTATCTCAGTATATCTAAACAAACATCATTCATTTCTAGCCACTATCTGCTTAACCTAGCAAACATAAACAACAGCATAAGGTTTATTTCTGCTATTAACTAAACTAGTATCTAACAATACTATATAAATAAGAGTATTTATAGGTGACTAATTACTAACTTGCATTTCCAATCATGCTGAACAGTTTGCAATAGTAACTTTCATAAGACTAGAACTTTACATCACATTTTAAAATGAGTTAAATATGTACAATATATTAAGCAAGAGTTGAACAAAATAATCTTAAATTTCTACCAATATACAATAATCCATATCAAAGTAAAATATTTGGGACTAGTAGATTCAATAATCTACCTTTCATACTATCATCCTGTATCCCTCTCTTTTTTCTTTTATCGTTTCCTTTTCCCTCTTTTCCCTTCCTTTCTCCTAACACTAGCTGGGAGATAAAAAAAAGACAAGAAAAAGAAAAATAGAGTGGAAAGAGAAAGAGAACCCTGATTCCAACCTTTACTTTGCTTCCTCCTTGGCCATGACCAACAACAACTTATAGGCAACCCCCACAGATGACAACAACAAACATCCATAACCCAACAAATGACCAAAACTCCTACTCACCTCTTGGGAATGGGGGCATTGTTCTTAAAATTCTTAAAAGTTCTTAAAATTACTTCTTGCTGTCTGGGGGCAAAGACATCTTTTGGGTACCTAAGAAAGTTAGGATATTGGCCAAGTGCTAGAAGAGCTAGCTGTATCTTTTTTATGTTCTATTTCTGTGATACTGATCATCTGGGCTAGCCCTTTTGAAGTTGACCTGAATGAAAAATATTGAGGAAAAAGTAACTGAGGCAGTCAATGAGACTGAATGATCTGGGATATTTGCTTTGTCTTCATTGCTATCTGGTCTTTTGCTCTGAGAATAGACAAACTCTTAAAGGTAATTTTATAGGTATATTTCTGCATTAATATATATGGAATATGCAAGGTGCACAAATCAGCTAAAAATAATTTTCTGTTCTATGTTTGAGCAGGTGAAAGGCATCTTCTTTATAAGTCCATTTGGACTACAATATCAGCTTTTGGGGATAGGGTAAGAGGATTATCTGTGGCCAAACACAAAGCTGTACTGCCATCAGTAGCATGAATGAGATCAGCAATACTTAGTTGTGTTTTTCCTGCGTGCTTGTTACTTCCTGGCTAACCAAAGGAAAACAGCTTCTATTTTTTGTGGTGGGGCCTTGAGGCAACAGTTTTTTTCCTCTTGGAAAAAGGTATGGCCCTCTCGGATCTGCAGTCACTAGTCAAATGACCACTTTTACCACACATCTACAAACTCTGGGAAGCCTGGGCACTCCATTGCAGCCAGAAAGTAGCATATTTCCCAGAGTTAATCAGGGTTTGGTACAGCTTTGTTTACAGCTGAAGCAAATCTCTCTGAGAAGTCTGTGAAGGCTTCTCCAGAGCTTTGTATTATCTTAGTAAATGAAGTGGATCTTTTCCCAGGCTCCTCAACCATATCCCAAGCTCTTAAAGCTGCCATGTGACATATCCTATAACTACATCATCAGATTGAATTTGATCTTGTAGGTCAGCATAACACCCTTCACCAAGCAAGTGATCTTTCACAACATTTATCCCTCTTGCTATATTTCACTGTTCTATTTTCATGGCTTCATCCCCTACCGCAATAACCATTGTAATTGCTGACCAGCTTCTAGCACAGCAGACACCAACCCCTTCCAATCTTGGGGAATAATTGTATTTTGCATAGCCCAGCTGCTTAATATTTGTTTCATGGATGGGGAATGCATTCCGTAGGGCACAACAGACTCTTTAAAATGCTTTCAATCTAACATTTCTATTGGACGCCATGTTATCTCACTTAATATCATTAGCAGGCACGTGCTGCACAATTACTGGGAAAACTGATGGTGACTTTGTTATCCCAGGAAACTCCTCTGGTGGCGCATTTGACTCAGGATTAACTCTTTCCACTTTTCCTGGTCCCTTGCATCACACAGGGGCTGCTGGGACCTGGCAGTGGAAAGTGCATGGAGCAGGGCAGGGTGGCAAGACTCGGACAATTTGGCATTCAGTTATCAGGTGGGAACCCTTTTGCTCCCCTCTCTGTGACACTTTTTGCTTTCTGAGTGCTTCAGCCTCTACCTGGAAACTCTCTAGTTGCACAGCCAACTCTATAATCCTTTCTACAATGAGAGAATTGAGTGACACTTCCAGTTTCTCAGCAATTCTCCCAGCCTTTTTAAAAACAGATGACGATGAAATAAAAGAAGAAAAACCTGCCTCAGGGAGCAAGGTGGGAGAGAACTCAGTGGCAGAAGCTGCCATGAACTTTCTACTGACATCCTCAAACAGTATTTTCATTCCTTCATAGTCGGCCACCTTCTCTATGGCATTAGAAACCAACTTTCCCATTATGCCTAGTCACGTCTGGGCGCCACTTGTAGGTGCATTTATTTTACCCTATTTTAACAGAGTTTCTTATGCCTCTACCTCCCTTCCAACCCCCCACCCTAAATAGGAAAGAAGATTAGAAGGGACAGGGGGTGTAGACCTCTTTAGACTTAATTCCTGCTGTTTAGGGTCATTGGGTTCTTTGAGACAACATCAATCTCAGTCATGAGGAGATCTAGCAGTCCAGCAAACAGCAAATGCATCATCCTTCTTCCTTCTCAGAGCATCCCTCAAGGCATCTTTTTCTCTCTCTCTGAGCTCTGGTATTTATACCCTCTCAGAGTCCTAAGAATTAAACTAACTACAAGTAGCAAAGACCACACCCCTCTCTGTGCCACACAAGGCTGTTATCGGCTGTGGAGAAACTAAAGGCAACCCCATATCCCACACTTGGGATTAAAACAAAAGCATGTTTACATAATATAACTGTTTTCTTAAAGAAACCAAAACTTCCGCTACAGTCATCTTCAGCTAAAAAGCTAATTCAAGACCAGCTTGGACTACATAAGCCCATAACTTGGAAAAGAAGGAGAAGGAAGAAGAGGAAGAGGAGAAGGAAATAAGAAGAGGAGGGGGAAAAAAAGAGAAAATGAGGGGAATAGTTTGGACTCAGGTGTAATCCAAGTGTCTTAATCAATGTTCTCTTGCTATAAAGAGACACCATGACCACTGCAACTCTTATAAAGGCAAACATTTCATTAGGACTGGCTTACAGTTTTAGAGGTTTAGTCCATTATCATCATGACAGAAAGCATGGTGGCACACAGGGAGACATGCGCTGGAGAAGTACCTGAGCGTTCTACATCTGGATCAGCAGGTGACAGGAAAAGTCACTGGACCTGGCACGAGCTTTTAAGCCTCAATGCCTACCCCCAGTGACACACTTCTTCCAACAAGGCCACACCTCCTGAGACTGCCAGTCCCTGATGACCAAGCATTCAAATCTATGAGCCTATGGGGGCCATCTTATTCAAAGTATCACGGCAATTCTTCACGGACCACCACTATCTCCAGCCACCAATTCTCATAGTCCCTTATGGAGGGTAGAGAAAACTCAATTTCTCATCATCATAAGCAAGCTCTGTATCTGATTTCTCACGGGGATCAGAGGGTTGGCTTGTTTGCAGTGTGCTGTTTGGCTTGCCTGGGTCACGTGCTCACCTTTGACTATGGGATGGGGGTGGGGGTTGAAAAGCTGCAATTTCAGCTTCATCTAATATGCAGTTGCCAAAGAATGCTAGGGTGCAACATCGCCAAGGGAGATCTGAGGGGACAACATCGCCTAGGGAGATCTGAGGGGACAACACATGGGCACCACAGACCCCCACAAGTTCTTCCACTGAGGTGGGCAGAACCAACTTGAAGTCTGAATTCTGAAGTTCCCTCTCTAGCCACCACCTTGGAGAACCCTTTAACACTGGAGCAGAGGGCAAGGGAGATAGCGGGAGATGGCTCAGTTGGTAAAGCGCTTGCTGTGCAAGCATAGGGATCTGAGTTCAGTCCCCAGGAGCCACTTAAAAACCAGGCACAAGCTGGGCATGGTGGCGCAAACCTTTAATCCAGCACTTGGGAGGCAGAGGCAGGTGGATCGCTGTGAGTTCAAGGCCAGCTGGTCTACAAAGTGAGTCCAGGACAGCCAAGGCTACACAGAGAAACCCTGTCTCAAAAAAAAAAAAAAAGCCAGGCACAGTAATGCACACTTGTGACCCCAGCATTGGGAGGTGGAGACAGGACACATGAATCAGAGAGACAGAACTACCAGCCTAGCCAAGCTGAAATGGCAAATCCAGACTCAGTGAGAGAAACTCATCCCAGAAAATGAGGTAGAGATAGATGGAGGGAGGCAGCCTCCAGCAGCCTCTGACCTCTACTTGCACACGCACATATACACACAAGGAACACTAGAGCAGTTGTCAGTCTTGGTGACTCCCTATGACACAGGGTCCTCCATGGCTTATCCTGACATAAAGCCACTCTCAGCTCAGCCCTCCCCAAAATTTCTGACATTGGGAAACAGCGAAATAGAGTTTGTTTTCAAGCACAGTGTGTATGAGAGGGTGAGTGGGTGTGGGGATGTGTGTGGTGTGGGGTGCATGAGTGAGTGTGTGTGTGTGTGTGTGTGTGTGTGTGTGTGTGTATACATGTATGTGTGGAGGTCAGAAATTGACCTTATTTTATTATTTATTTATTTTGGTTTTTAAAACAAGGTCTCACTGTGTAGCCTTGGCTGGCTGTGAACTCGCTGTGTACAAGAGGCTTGACCTACAGCTCACAGAGATCCATCTGTGTCTGCCTCCAGAGCGCTGGGATTAAAAGCCTCATCCAGCTCCACCTTAATTTGTAAGACAGGCTCTCTCACTGAACCTGGAGCTCACCAATTCATCAAGACCCATTGGCCAGCGAGCCCCAGGAATCTCCCTATGGCCATTTCCCCAGTACTGGGATTTCAGGTGTGCACCATCATTCCTGATTTTGTGACATGGGTACTGACCATTCAACCTAGATGCTCAAATCCACATAGCAAGCTCTTTACTGACTGTGCTATTTCCCCAGTCCCCAAGCCATGATGTTTTGAGATAATTTGTTATGTAGCCACAGATGACTGGAGCCTTCTCCAACAGAAATCCATGCATATGGGTGCCAAAGACACACACAAGAATGTTTACTGAACCATTGTCGAGAAAGCAAAAAAAAAAAACTAGAGACAACAAGGTTCCCCATCAGTAGGAAACACTTGTGAGTGACAGACGCAGAGTCTCACTGTGGGACAGATAGCAGCAACAAGGGGCGGGGGGGATGTGCCTGTGTCCCAAATAGGGGGCTCGCTGAACAACATGGACCCAAAAGCAAATAGTATGGAGGTAGAGACAGCCTGAAAGCTTTCATACAAACTCCTAAATGATGCAAAACAGCACCTTGTTTTGTTTGTGAATACTTCTCAATAGAGTGAAAATACAACTGTGTGCAAACGAGTGAAGCTCACTGAGGTGAGTGTTTCCGGCGAGATAGAACAGAGAAGGTGGGAAGCGGTGGGGGGGGGGGGGAGATGCAGTTTCCTGCATCTTATTCTCTTTAAGAAAAACCTGGGAGGGCTGGAGAGATGGCTCAGTGGTTAGGAGCACCGCCTGCTCTTCCAAAGGTCCTGAGTTCAATTCCCAGCAACCACATGGTGGCTCACAACCATCTATAATGTAACCTGGTGCCCTCTTCCGGCCTGCAGGTAAACAAGCAGACAACACTGTATACATAATAATAAAATAAATCTTTTTAAAAAAGAAAGAAAGAAAAAGAACAAAGAAAAAAAAAGAAAAATCTGGGAGCTGGAGAAATGACCGATTGAGGAAACTGCTTTGCCCCACATGAGGACCTGAGTTCAAATCCCCAGAACCAACGTAACTAAGCTGGTGGCGGCAGTGTGTGCCTGCGCTGGGCATGGTGGAGACCTGAGGGTTACTAGGGACTTGCTGGCTAACCAGCCTGCTCCAGCCTGAATCCTCGCACTCCAGGCTCACTGAGGAGACCCTGCTGCAAACAATGCCTAGAGAGCTAGGGAGAGAGCTCAGTCAGTAGGACGCTTGCTGTGCAAACCTGAGGACATGAATTCTACCTCTGGAACTCACAGAAGAAGCCAGATGTGGAGGTGCGTGCCTGGAGTCTCAGGGCTGGGAAGGAAAAGATGGGCCGGAACCTTGGGCTTGTCCAGCCATTCTAGTCCGTCTGGCCAGATCTAGACTAGTGAAAAGCCTTGTCTTAAGAAAAAGGAAATGCCAGTGGAAAGTGATAGGGGAAACCCCGACATTAACTTCCGGACTCCACATACACACACACATCATCCCTATGCACCCACACTTCATAACCCCCCAAAACATGTGCATGCACAAAATAGAAGATATGGTGGGGATGGTGATAAGTTGCCCTCTGACCTCCATGAGAACACCCTGACACATACATATATACAAAATACACCCCAAAATTAATAAAATGCAACGAAAGAGACTACCACAAACAGATAAAATGCAGCAAAAGCAAGTACCTTTTAAAGACTTGTCCTCAGACTTCCACATGCACACAACAGACTCACACGTACACGCACAATAATGACGATAAATAAATAAATACAATTTTAATTGAAAACCGCCAGCATGATGTCGTTCATTTCTTTGTCCCCTGTGATTCCAGAACCTTCCATGTGCTACCTGTACACTTTATTCATTGTTTCAAATCTGCTCTTGAGTCTAGGAAAAGAAGTTAGCCTTTCGCACCACTACCACTGTTGGCCATCACTCTCAGTCACCTTTAATGTCTTTTTTCATGTCCCCACTTGAAGACATTTTCTGGGCTCTTTACCCAGGAGTGGGATTCCTGGCCCAAGAGTCTATGCAAACGAAATCAAAATAAAGACTGTTTTCCAGACTGGTCGCACCTGTTCCCACTCCCACACTCAGCGGTGCACAAAGGCCTCATCTCCCCCACGCACCTGTCAACACCTGGTATCAATACCCACCCTCCTGATTTGCCATTCTGATGGGCACAGAGTGGGAACTCACAGCAGGTTTCCATTTCGCTTGTGGTCATGAGCTGTGCCATCTCTGCACATGTGTTAGTCATGAGGGAGTCATCGGCCATCACCATCTCTCTCCCTTTTGTTGATTTGTTTGTTTCTTTTTGTTTATTGTTGTTTGTTTCCATTTCACATGCTCTTGTGTGGGAGTACACAAGTTCATGTGTGTGTGGATGCACGTGTGTGCCTGTGCATATGAAGAGCAGGGTTCTGCCTAAGTGTTTGTTATTAAATTTTTATTTTCTTTTTTAAATGTGTGTGTGAGAGAGAGAGAGAGAGAGAGAGAGAGAGGGGGGGGGGGAGCTCATTGATGCATTTGCATTGATGCAGTACCTGCAGAGGCCAGAAGGGGGTGTGAGATCCCCTGGAGTTGGGGGTACAGGTGGCTGACATGGATGCTGGGAACCAAACTCAGACCCTCTACAGGAGCAGTACATACTCTTAACTGCTGAGCCATTGCTCCAGCCCCTACTTCAGAAGGTCTTGCTCAGGAGCTGTCTACATTTAAAAAAACAAACAAAAACAAAGAAAACAAGTAAATAAAACAACAACCACAACCAAACAGGATCTCTCATTGGCTTGGAACTCACCAATTTAGCTGGGTTGGCTGGCCAGTGAACCCCACAAATCTACTCACCTGTCTCTGTCCCTCCTAGCACTGGGATTACAAGCACAAGCCACCACCTAGTTATTTTTTGTCTTTTATAATAAGTGTGTGTGTGTGTGTGTGTGTGTGTGTGTGTGTGTGTGTGTGATGTGTGTATATGCCCCTGTGTGCACATGAGGCCAGTGGTCAGGATAAGGTATCTTTTCTACTTTACCTTTTTTTAAGACCTTTTTTGTTTATGTTTATGAGTGTTTGTCTGTATGTTTATCTGTGCACCACTTGTGTGCCTGGTGCCCTCAGAGGCCAGAAGGGAGCATCAGATCCCCTGGAACAGGAGTTACAGAGAGCTGCAAGCAACCGACCGACCATAAGCGTGGGAGGAACTAAACCTGGGTCCTCTGAGAAAGCAGCAGGTGCTCCAAACTGCTGAGCCATCGCTCCAGCCCCTCTGCCTTGTTTTCTTCTTAGACAAAGTCTCTCTCCGAACCTGTGTGATTGAATAGACTGTGGGCTGGTCGGGCCATGATCCACCTGTCCTCTCCTTGGCCCTGAATGGGGAGTGAGTGGAGAACTCAGGTCTTTATGTCTGCCCAGCACACACTTTACCCCCTGAGCCATCTCCCCAGTCACAAGGTTTTATGTTTTAGCATGGGTTCTCAGGGTTGAACTCAGGTTTTCATGCTTGCAAGGAAAGGACTTTATTAACGTAGCTCCACCTCCAATCCCGCTTTGCTGTTTTAAACCAGGGTACCACTCTGGAGTGCAGACTGTCCTGGAACTCACGATGCAGCCCAGACTGCAC